>NW_026518998.1:0-600000 GCF_947347685.1 Pleuronectes platessa
AAAAACACAAAATAGCTAAAAATAGTCCAAATTGTTTTTTACAAACAAAACAATACAAAGACATGGAGTCAAAACAACTCCTTAATAAACTTTAATACAGGACAAAAAAGAAAACCAAAGCCTATCAAATAAATAAAAAATCACTTTCATCTAAAGACCAAACCTAAAAAAACAATACAAAAGCAAGTACACTGAAACTACGGTTTAAAACCAATTCGGTAAAGGGGATATGTGAAGAAAGGAGAGTATTGATGACGTGCGTCGGCCAGTGCATTGCCTTTGGCTCCCTATTCCAAACCGCCCAGTCGTTGGATGAAGCGGGGGGAGTCATCGAGATAACTTCAAAAACCTAACCCTAACCCTAACCCTAACCCTAACCCTAACCCTAACCCTAACCCTTCCCAAGGTCCTAGAAGCTCGGGGATGGTACCAATCGATCCGCAGTACCCCGTTTGGTAGAGACAGACGCCCTTTTCAAGTCTCTACGACCTTCACAACAAAAGTTATTCAAGAATATCTCCTCAGCAGGCTATGCTAATGAGGCGGCCTAATTACAATCCCGTTTCTCTCAAATATCTCGGCATAGAAGACACCAAAACTCAAAATTACAGGATATTCACCATCCCAACAGAGAATTCTCCTCAGAAATGTCATTTTATCACATCAAATTCAAAACCCTAAATTCAGGAAAAACCATGACCAAGGTGAACTCACACACAAGACAAGTGCCCCACAGATCAAACAGCTCATTAGACAAATCTTGGAGAAATCCAAAATCAGTCGCTTGGAAGAATGAGAGTGAAGCATCTCCTTGGGCCGTGCGGTGTATGGGGCACAGGAGCTCTTCTGGGGGCCCAATCATCTCTTCTGGGGGCCCAATCATGGGGGGCCAAGGAGCCAGTGGTCTGGACACACATCAGGCCCCTCTTCATTCAGCCTGAAAGGTAAGAATGCAGGTAAGATCCACAGAAATTCCACCAGAAATCAGAAATTCCGAACTAGCCCCGCCCACTTTTGGGGATTTGGGCGTTCGACCCCTTCCGAAGGTCGTAGAAGCTCGAAAATGGTACCAATCGATGCGCAATACCCCACTTGCCAGAAACAAATGCCCTCTCCCACTCTCTACGACCTTCACAAAAAAAGTTATTCAAGAATATCTCCTCGGGTTTTCGGCCATTCGCTACTTCGACCCCTTCCGAAGGTCGTAGGAGCTCGGGGATGGCACCAATCGATCCGCAGGACCCACATTAGTTCAATAGAAACCACTTTCCAAGTCTCTACGACCTTCAGAAAAAAAGTTATTCAAGAATATCTCCTTCTCCAATGTGCTTTCATCCCTAATCCTAACCCTAACCCTAACCCTAACCCTAACCCTAACACAAGACAAGTGCCCCACAGATCAAACAGCTCATTAGACAAATCTTGGAGAAATCCAAAATCAGTCGCTTGGAAGAATGAGAGTGAAGCATCTCCTTGGGCCGTGCGGTGTATGGGGCACAGGAGCTCTTCTGGGGGCCCAATCATCTCTTCTGGGGGCCCAATCATGGGGGGCCAAGGAGCCAGTGGTCTGGACACACATCAGGCCCCTCTTCATTCAGCCTGAAAGGTAAGAATGCAGGTAAGATCCACAGAAATTCCACCAGAAATCAGAAATTCCGAACTAGCCCCGCCCACTTTTGGGGATTTGGGCGTTCGACCCCTTCCGAAGGTCGTAGAAGCTCGAAAATGGTACCAATCGATGCGCAATACCCCACTTGCCAGAAACAAATGCCCTCTCCCACTCTCTACGACCTTCACAAAAAAAGTTATTCAAGAATATCTCCTCGGGTTTTCGGCCATTCGCTACTTCGACCCCTTCCGAAGGTCGTAGGAGCTCGGGGATGGCACCAATCGATCCGCAGGACCCACATTAGTTCAATAGAAACCACTTTCCAAGTCTCTACGACCTTCAGAAAAAAAGTTATTCAAGAATATCTCCTTCTCCAATGTGCTTTCATCCCTAATCCTTACCTTAACCCTAGCTGTTTTAGCGACTTTCTTATTCAGAGGTTCTGGACTTCGATTCTATGCCTAGTCAGGTTCCTTAGACCCTTACCCTAACCACACCACCCCTTGCCTAAACCTAACCCCGCCCACTTTTCAGATTCGCTCGTTCGACCCCTTCCCAAGGTCCTAGAAGCTCGGGGATGGTACCAATCGATCCGCAGTACCCCGTTTGGTAGAGACAGACGCCCTTTTCAAGTCTCTACGACCTTCACAACAAAAGTTATTCAAGAATATCTCCTCAGCAGGCTATGCTAATGAGGCGGCCTAATTACAATCCCGTTTCTCTCAAATATCTCGGCATAGAAGACACCAAAACTCAAAATTACAGGATATTCACCATCCCAACAGAGAATTCTCCTCAGAAATGTCATTTTATCACATCAAATTCAAAACCCTAAATTCAGGAAAAACCATGACCAAGGTGAACTCACACACAAGACAAGTGCCCCACAGATCAAACAGCTCATTAGACAAATCTTGGAGAAATCCAAAATCAGTCGCTTGGAAGAATGAGAGTGAAGCATCTCCTTGGGCCGTGCGGTGTATGGGGCACAGGAGCTCTTCTGGGGGCCCAATCATCTCTTCTGGGGGCCCAATCATGGGGGGCCAAGGAGCCAGTGGTCTGGACACACATCAGGCCCCTCTTCATTCAGCCTGAAAGGTAAGAATGCAGGTAAGATCCACAGAAATTCCACCAGAAATCAGAAATTCCGAACTAGCCCCGCCCACTTTTGGGGATTTGGGCGTTCGACCCCTTCCGAAGGTCGTAGAAGCTCGAAAATGGTACCAATCGATGCGCAATACCCCACTTGCCAGAAACAAATGCCCTCTCCCACTCTCTACGACCTTCACAAAAAAAGTTATTCAAGAATATCTCCTCGGGTTTTCGGCCATTCGCTACTTCGACCCCTTCCGAAGGTCGTAGGAGCTCGGGGATGGCACCAATCGATCCGCAGGACCCACATTAGTTCAATAGAAACCACTTTCCAAGTCTCTACGACCTTCAGAAAAAAAGTTATTCAAGAATATCTCCTTCTCCAATGTGCTTTCATCCCTAATCCTAACCCTAACCCTAACCCTAACCCTAACCCTAACCCTAACCCTAACCCTAACCCTAACCCTAACCCTAACCCTAACCCTAACCCTAACCCTAACCCTAACCCTAACCCTAACCCTAACCCTAACCCTAACCCTAACCCTAACCCTAACCCTAACCCTAACCCTAACCCTAACCCTAACCCTAACCCTAACCCTAACCCTAACCCTAACCCTAACCCTAACCCTAACCCTAACCCTAACCCTAACCCTAACCCTAACCCTAACCCTAACCCTAACCCTAACCCTAACCCTAACCCTAACCCTAACCCTAACCCTAACCCTAACCCTAACCCTAACCCTAACCCTAACCCTAACCCTAACCCTAACCCTAACCCTAACCCTAACCCTAACCCTAACCCTAACCCTAACCCTAACCCTAACCCTAACCCTAACCCTAACCCTAACCCTAACCCTAACCCTAACCCTAACCCTAACCCTAACCCTAACCCTAACCCTAACCCTAACCCTAACCCTAACCCTAACCCTAACCCTAACCCTAACCCTAACCCTAACCCTAACCCTAACCCTAACCCTAACCCTAACCCTAACCCTAACCCTAACCCTAACCCTAACCCTAACCCTAACCCTAACCCTAACCCTAACCCTAACCCTAACCCTAACCCTAACCCTAACCCTAACCCTAACCCTAACCCTAACCCTAACCCTAACCCTAACCCTAACCCTAACCCTAACCCTAACCCTAACCCTAACCCTAACCCTAACCCTAACCCTAACCCTAACCCTAACCCTAACCCTAACCCTAACCACTTTCCAAGTCTCTACGACCTTCAGAAAAAAAGTTATTCAAGAATATCTCCTTCTCCAATGTGCTTTCATCCCTAATCCTAACCCTAACCCTAACCCTAACCCTAACCCTAACCCTAACCCTTTCATCCCTAATCCTAACCCTAACCCTAACCCTAACCCTAACCCTAACCCTGGACTTCGATTCTATGCCTAGTCAGGTTCCTTAGACCCTTACCCTAACCACACCACCCCTTGCCTAAACCTAACCCCGCCCACTTTTCAGATTCGCTCGTTCGACCCCTTCCCAAGGTCCTAGAAGCTCGGCGATGGTACCAATCGATCCGCAGTACCCCATTTAGTAGAGACAGACGCCCTTTCCAAGTCTCTACGACCTTCACAGCAAAAGTTATTCAAGAATATCTCCTCAGCAGGCTATGCTAATGAGGCGGCCTAATTACAATCCCGTTTCTCTCAAATATCTCGGCATAGAAGACACCAAAACTCAAAATTACAGGATATTCACCATCCCAACAGAGAATTCTCCTCAGAAATATCATTTGATCACATCAAATTCAAAACCCTAAATTCAGGAAAAACCATGACCAAGGTGAACTCACACACAAGACAAGTGCCCCACAGATCAAACAGCTCATTAGACAAATCTTGGAGAAATCCAAAATCAGTCGCTTGGAAGAATGAGAGTGAAGCATCTCCTTGGGCCGTGCGGTGTATGGGGCACAGGAGCTCTTCTGGGGGCCCAATCATCTCTTCTGGGGGCCCAATCATGGGGGGCCAAGGAGGCAGTGGTCTGGACACACATCAGGCCCCTCTTCGTTCAACCTGAAAGGTAAGAATGCAGGTAAGATCGACACAAATTCCACCAGAAATCAGAAATTCCGAACTAGCCCCTCCCACTTTTGGGGATTTGGGCGTTCGACCCCTTCCGAAGGTCGTAGAAGCTCGAAAATGGTACCAATCGATGCGCAATACCCCACTTGCCAGAAACAAATGCCCTCTCCCACTCTCTACGACCTTCACAAAAAAAGTTATTCAAGAATATCTCCTCGGGTTTTCGGCCATTTGCTACTTCGACCCCTTCCGAAGGTCGGAGGAGCTCGGGGATGGCACCAATCGATCCGCAGGACCCACATTAGTTCAATAGAAACCACTTTCCAAGTCTCTACGACCTTCAGAAAAAAAGTTATTCAAGAATATCTCCTTCTCCAATGTGCTTTCATCCCTAATCCTAACCCTAACCCTAACCCTAACCCTAACCCTAACCCTTTCATCCCTAATCCTAACCCTAACCCTAACCCTAACCCTAACCCTAACCCTGGACTTCGATTCTATGCCTAGTCAGGTTCCTTAGACCCTTACCCTAACCACACCACCCCTTGCCTAAACCTAACCCCGCCCACTTTTCAGATTCGCTCGTTCGACCCCTTCCCAAGGTCCTAGAAGCTCGGCGATGGTACCAATCGATCCGCAGTACCCCATTTAGTAGAGACAGACGCCCTTTCCAAGTCTCTACGACCTTCACAGCAAAAGTTATTCAAGAATATCTCCTCAGCAGGCTATGCTAATGAGGCGGCCTAATTACAATCCCGTTTCTCTCAAATATCTCGGCATAGAAGACACCAAAACTCAAAATTACAGGATATTCACCATCCCAACAGAGAATTCTCCTCAGAAATATCATTTGATCACATCAAATTCAAAACCCTAAATTCAGGAAAAACCATGACCAAGGTGAACTCACACACAAGACAAGTGCCCCACAGATCAAACAGCTCATTAGACAAATCTTGGAGAAATCCAAAATCAGTCGCTTGGAAGAATGAGAGTGAAGCATCTCCTTGGGCCGTGCGGTGTATGGGGCACAGGAGCTCTTCTGGGGGCCCAATCATCTCTTCTGGGGGCCCAATCATGGGGGGCCAAGGAGGCAGTGGTCTGGACACACATCAGGCCCCTCTTCGTTCAACCTGAAAGGTAAGAATGCAGGTAAGATCGACACAAATTCCACCAGAAATCAGAAATTCCGAACTAGCCCCTCCCACTTTTGGGGATTTGGGCGTTCGACCCCTTCCGAAGGTCGTAGAAGCTCGAAAATGGTACCAATCGATGCGCAATACCCCACTTGCCAGAAACAAATGCCCTCTCCCACTCTCTACGACCTTCACAAAAAAAGTTATTCAAGAATATCTCCTCGGGTTTTCGGCCATTTGCTACTTCGACCCCTTCCGAAGGTCGGAGGAGCTCGGGGATGGCACCAATCGATCCGCAGGACCCACATTAGTTCAATAGAAACCACTTTCCAAGTCTCTACGACCTTCAGAAAAAAAGTTATTCAAGAATATCTCCTTCTCCAATGTGCTTTCATCCCTAATCCTTACCTTAACCCTAGCTGTTTTAGCGACTTTCTTATTCAGAGGTTCTGGACTTCGATTCTATGCCTAGTCAGGTTCCTTAGACCCTTACCCTAACCACACCACCCCTTGCCTAAACCTAACCCCGCCCACTTTTCAGATTCGCTCGTTCGACCCCTTCCCAAGGTCCTAGAAGCTCGGCGATGGTACCAATCGATCCGCAGTACCCCATTTAGTAGAGACAGACGCCCTTTCCAAGTCTCTACGACCTTCACAGCAAAAGTTATTCAAGAATATCTCCTCAGCAGGCTATGCTAATGAGGCGGCCTAATTACAATCCCGTTTCTCTCAAATATCTCGGCATAGAAGACACCAAAACTCAAAATTACAGGATATTCACCATCCCAACAGAGAATTCTCCTCAGAAATATCATTTGATCACATCAAATTCAAAACCCTAAATTCAGGAAAAACCATGACCAAGGTGAACTCACACACAAGACAAGTGCCCCACAGATCAAACAGCTCATTAGACAAATCTTGGAGAAATCCAAAATCAGTCGCTTGGAAGAATGAGAGTGAAGCATCTCCTTGGGCCGTGCGGTGTATGGGGCACAGGAGCTCTTCTGGGGGCCCAATCATCTCTTCTGGGGGCCCAATCATGGGGGGCCAAGGAGGCAGTGGTCTGGACACACATCAGGCCCCTCTTCGTTCAACCTGAAAGGTAAGAATGCAGGTAAGATCGACACAAATTCCACCAGAAATCAGAAATTCCGAACTAGCCCCTCCCACTTTTGGGGATTTGGGCGTTCGACCCCTTCCGAAGGTCGTAGAAGCTCGAAAATGGTACCAATCGATGCGCAATACCCCACTTGCCAGAAACAAATGCCCTCTCCCACTCTCTACGACCTTCACAAAAAAAGTTATTCAAGAATATCTCCTCGGGTTTTCGGCCATTTGCTACTTCGACCCCTTCCGAAGGTCGGAGGAGCTCGGGGATGGCACCAATCGATCCGCAGGACCCACATTAGTTCAATAGAAACCACTTTCCAAGTCTCTACGACCTTCAGAAAAAAAGTTATTCAAGAATATCTCCTTCTCCAATGTGCTTTCATCCCTAATCCTTACCTTAACCCTAGCTGTTTTAGCGACTTTCTTATTCAGAGGTTCTGGACTTCGATTCTATGCCTAGTCAGGTTCCTTAGACCCTTACCCTAACCACACCACCCCTTGCCTAAACCTAACCCCGCCCACTTTTCAGATTCGCTCGTTCGACCCCTTCCCAAGGTCCTAGAAGCTCGGCGATGGTACCAATCGATCCGCAGTACCCCATTTAGTAGAGACAGACGCCCTTTCCAAGTCTCTACGACCTTCACAGCAAAAGTTATTCAAGAATATCTCCTCAGCAGGCTATGCTAATGAGGCGGCCTAATTACAATCCCGTTTCTCTCAAATATCTCGGCATAGAAGACACCAAAACTCAAAATTACAGGATATTCACCATCCCAACAGAGAATTCTCCTCAGAAATATCATTTGATCACATCAAATTCAAAACCCTAAATTCAGGAAAAACCATGACCAAGGTGAACTCACACACAAGACAAGTGCCCCACAGATCAAACAGCTCATTAGACAAATCTTGGAGAAATCCAAAATCAGTCGCTTGGAAGAATGAGAGTGAAGCATCTCCTTGGGCCGTGCGGTGTATGGGGCACAGGAGCTCTTCTGGGGGCCCAATCATCTCTTCTGGGGGCCCAATCATGGGGGGCCAAGGAGGCAGTGGTCTGGACACACATCAGGCCCCTCTTCGTTCAACCTGAAAGGTAAGAATGCAGGTAAGATCGACACAAATTCCACCAGAAATCAGAAATTCCGAACTAGCCCCTCCCACTTTTGGGGATTTGGGCGTTCGACCCCTTCCGAAGGTCGTAGAAGCTCGAAAATGGTACCAATCGATGCGCAATACCCCACTTGCCAGAAACAAATGCCCTCTCCCACTCTCTACGACCTTCACAAAAAAAGTTATTCAAGAATATCTCCTCGGGTTTTCGGCCATTTGCTACTTCGACCCCTTCCGAAGGTCGGAGGAGCTCGGGGATGGCACCAATCGATCCGCAGGACCCACATTAGTTCAATAGAAACCACTTTCCAAGTCTCTACGACCTTCAGAAAAAAAGTTATTCAAGAATATCTCCTTCTCCAATGTGCTTTCATCCCTAATCCTAACCCTAACCCTAACCCTAACCCTAACCCTAACCCTTTCATCCCTAATCCTAACCCTAACCCTAACCCTAACCCTAACCCTAACCCTGGACTTCGATTCTATGCCTAGTCAGGTTCCTTAGACCCTTACCCTAACCACACCACCCCTTGCCTAAACCTAACCCCGCCCACTTTTCAGATTCGCTCGTTCGACCCCTTCCCAAGGTCCTAGAAGCTCGGCGATGGTACCAATCGATCCGCAGTACCCCATTTAGTAGAGACAGACGCCCTTTCCAAGTCTCTACGACCTTCACAGCAAAAGTTATTCAAGAATATCTCCTCAGCAGGCTATGCTAATGAGGCGGCCTAATTACAATCCCGTTTCTCTCAAATATCTCGGCATAGAAGACACCAAAACTCAAAATTACAGGATATTCACCATCCCAACAGAGAATTCTCCTCAGAAATATCATTTGATCACATCAAATTCAAAACCCTAAATTCAGGAAAAACCATGACCAAGGTGAACTCACACACAAGACAAGTGCCCCACAGATCAAACAGCTCATTAGACAAATCTTGGAGAAATCCAAAATCAGTCGCTTGGAAGAATGAGAGTGAAGCATCTCCTTGGGCCGTGCGGTGTATGGGGCACAGGAGCTCTTCTGGGGGCCCAATCATCTCTTCTGGGGGCCCAATCATGGGGGGCCAAGGAGGCAGTGGTCTGGACACACATCAGGCCCCTCTTCGTTCAACCTGAAAGGTAAGAATGCAGGTAAGATCGACACAAATTCCACCAGAAATCAGAAATTCCGAACTAGCCCCTCCCACTTTTGGGGATTTGGGCGTTCGACCCCTTCCGAAGGTCGTAGAAGCTCGAAAATGGTACCAATCGATGCGCAATACCCCACTTGCCAGAAACAAATGCCCTCTCCCACTCTCTACGACCTTCACAAAAAAAGTTATTCAAGAATATCTCCTCGGGTTTTCGGCCATTTGCTACTTCGACCCCTTCCGAAGGTCGGAGGAGCTCGGGGATGGCACCAATCGATCCGCAGGACCCACATTAGTTCAATAGAAACCACTTTCCAAGTCTCTACGACCTTCAGAAAAAAAGTTATTCAAGAATATCTCCTTCTCCAATGTGCTTTCATCCCTAATCCTTACCTTAACCCTAGCTGTTTTAGCGACTTTCTTATTCAGAGGTTCTGGACTTCGATTCTATGCCTAGTCAGGTTCCTTAGACCCTTACCCTAACCACACCACCCCTTGCCTAAACCTAACCCCGCCCACTTTTCAGATTCGCTCGTTCGACCCCTTCCCAAGGTCCTAGAAGCTCGGCGATGGTACCAATCGATCCGCAGTACCCCATTTAGTAGAGACAGACGCCCTTTCCAAGTCTCTACGACCTTCACAGCAAAAGTTATTCAAGAATATCTCCTCAGCAGGCTATGCTAATGAGGCGGCCTAATTACAATCCCGTTTCTCTCAAATATCTCGGCATAGAAGACACCAAAACTCAAAATTACAGGATATTCACCATCCCAACAGAGAATTCTCCTCAGAAATATCATTTGATCACATCAAATTCAAAACCCTAAATTCAGGAAAAACCATGACCAAGGTGAACTCACACACAAGACAAGTGCCCCACAGATCAAACAGCTCATTAGACAAATCTTGGAGAAATCCAAAATCAGTCGCTTGGAAGAATGAGAGTGAAGCATCTCCTTGGGCCGTGCGGTGTATGGGGCACAGGAGCTCTTCTGGGGGCCCAATCATCTCTTCTGGGGGCCCAATCATGGGGGGCCAAGGAGGCAGTGGTCTGGACACACATCAGGCCCCTCTTCGTTCAACCTGAAAGGTAAGAATGCAGGTAAGATCGACACAAATTCCACCAGAAATCAGAAATTCCGAACTAGCCCCTCCCACTTTTGGGGATTTGGGCGTTCGACCCCTTCCGAAGGTCGTAGAAGCTCGAAAATGGTACCAATCGATGCGCAATACCCCACTTGCCAGAAACAAATGCCCTCTCCCACTCTCTACGACCTTCACAAAAAAAGTTATTCAAGAATATCTCCTCGGGTTTTCGGCCATTTGCTACTTCGACCCCTTCCGAAGGTCGGAGGAGCTCGGGGATGGCACCAATCGATCCGCAGGACCCACATTAGTTCAATAGAAACCACTTTCCAAGTCTCTACGACCTTCAGAAAAAAAGTTATTCAAGAATATCTCCTTCTCCAATGTGCTTTCATCCCTAATCCTAACCCTAACCCTAACCCTAACCCTAACCCTAACCCTAACCCTAACCCTAACCCTAACCCTAACCCTAACCCTAACCCTAACCCTAACCCTAACCCTAACCCTAACCCTAACCCTAACCCTAACCCTAACCCTAACCCTAACCCTAACCCTAACCCTAACCCTAACCCTAACCCTAACCCTAACCCTAACCCTAACCCTAACCCTAACCCTAGGAGCTCGGGGATGGCACCAATCGATCCGCAGGACCCACATTAGTTCAATAGAAACCACTTTCCAAGTCTCTACGACCTTCAGAAAAAAAGTTATTCAAGAATATCTCCTTCTCCAATGTGCTTTCATCCCTAATCCTAACCCTAACCCTAACCCTAACCCTAACCCTAACCCTAACACAAGACAAGTGCCCCACAGATCAAACAGCTCATTAGACAAATCTTGGAGAAATCCAAAATCAGTCGCTTGGAAGAATGAGAGTGAAGCATCTCCTTGGGCCGTGCGGTGTATGGGGCACAGGAGCTCTTCTGGGGGCCCAATCATCTCTTCTGGGGGCCCAATCATGGGGGGCCAAGGAGCCAGTGGTCTGGACACACATCAGGCCCCTCTTCATTCAGCCTGAAAGGTAAGAATGCAGGTAAGATCCACAGAAATTCCACCAGAAATCAGAAATTCCGAACTAGCCCCGCCCACTTTTGGGGATTTGGGCGTTCGACCCCTTCCGAAGGTCGTAGAAGCTCGAAAATGGTACCAATCGATGCGCAATACCCCACTTGCCAGAAACAAATGCCCTCTCCCACTCTCTACGACCTTCACAAAAAAAGTTATTCAAGAATATCTCCTCGGGTTTTCGGCCATTCGCTACTTCGACCCCTTCCGAAGGTCGTAGGAGCTCGGGGATGGCACCAATCGATCCGCAGGACCCACATTAGTTCAATAGAAACCACTTTCCAAGTCTCTACGACCTTCAGAAAAAAAGTTATTCAAGAATATCTCCTTCTCCAATGTGCTTTCATCCCTAATCCTTACCTTAACCCTAGCTGTTTTAGCGACTTTCTTATTCAGAGGTTCTGGACTTCGATTCTATGCCTAGTCAGGTTCCTTAGACCCTTACCCTAACCACACCACCCCTTGCCTAAACCTAACCCCGCCCACTTTTCAGATTCGCTCGTTCGACCCCTTCCCAAGGTCCTAGAAGCTCGGGGATGGTACCAATCGATCCGCAGTACCCCGTTTGGTAGAGACAGACGCCCTTTTCAAGTCTCTACGACCTTCACAACAAAAGTTATTCAAGAATATCTCCTCAGCAGGCTATGCTAATGAGGCGGCCTAATTACAATCCCGTTTCTCTCAAATATCTCGGCATAGAAGACACCAAAACTCAAAATTACAGGATATTCACCATCCCAACAGAGAATTCTCCTCAGAAATGTCATTTTATCACATCAAATTCAAAACCCTAAATTCAGGAAAAACCATGACCAAGGTGAACTCACACACAAGACAAGTGCCCCACAGATCAAACAGCTCATTAGACAAATCTTGGAGAAATCCAAAATCAGTCGCTTGGAAGAATGAGAGTGAAGCATCTCCTTGGGCCGTGCGGTGTATGGGGCACAGGAGCTCTTCTGGGGGCCCAATCATCTCTTCTGGGGGCCCAATCATGGGGGGCCAAGGAGCCAGTGGTCTGGACACACATCAGGCCCCTCTTCATTCAGCCTGAAAGGTAAGAATGCAGGTAAGATCCACAGAAATTCCACCAGAAATCAGAAATTCCGAACTAGCCCCGCCCACTTTTGGGGATTTGGGCGTTCGACCCCTTCCGAAGGTCGTAGAAGCTCGAAAATGGTACCAATCGATGCGCAATACCCCACTTGCCAGAAACAAATGCCCTCTCCCACTCTCTACGACCTTCACAAAAAAAGTTATTCAAGAATATCTCCTCGGGTTTTCGGCCATTCGCTACTTCGACCCCTTCCGAAGGTCGTAGGAGCTCGGGGATGGCACCAATCGATCCGCAGGACCCACATTAGTTCAATAGAAACCACTTTCCAAGTCTCTACGACCTTCAGAAAAAAAGTTATTCAAGAATATCTCCTTCTCCAATGTGCTTTCATCCCTAATCCTAACCCTAACCCTAACCCTAACCCTAACCCTAACCCTAACCCTAACCCTAACCCTAACCCTAACCCTAACCCTAACCCTAACCCTAACCCTAACCCTAACCCTAACCCTAACCCTAACCCTAACCCTAACCCTAACCCTAACCCTAACCCTAACCCTAACCCTAACCCTAACCCTAACCCTAACCCTAACCCTAGGAGCTCGGGGATGGCACCAATCGATCCGCAGGACCCACATTAGTTCAATAGAAACCACTTTCCAAGTCTCTACGACCTTCAGAAAAAAAGTTATTCAAGAATATCTCCTTCTCCAATGTGCTTTCATCCCTAATCCTAACCCTAACCCTAACCCTAACCCTAACCCTAACCCTAACACAAGACAAGTGCCCCACAGATCAAACAGCTCATTAGACAAATCTTGGAGAAATCCAAAATCAGTCGCTTGGAAGAATGAGAGTGAAGCATCTCCTTGGGCCGTGCGGTGTATGGGGCACAGGAGCTCTTCTGGGGGCCCAATCATCTCTTCTGGGGGCCCAATCATGGGGGGCCAAGGAGCCAGTGGTCTGGACACACATCAGGCCCCTCTTCATTCAGCCTGAAAGGTAAGAATGCAGGTAAGATCCACAGAAATTCCACCAGAAATCAGAAATTCCGAACTAGCCCCGCCCACTTTTGGGGATTTGGGCGTTCGACCCCTTCCGAAGGTCGTAGAAGCTCGAAAATGGTACCAATCGATGCGCAATACCCCACTTGCCAGAAACAAATGCCCTCTCCCACTCTCTACGACCTTCACAAAAAAAGTTATTCAAGAATATCTCCTCGGGTTTTCGGCCATTCGCTACTTCGACCCCTTCCGAAGGTCGTAGGAGCTCGGGGATGGCACCAATCGATCCGCAGGACCCACATTAGTTCAATAGAAACCACTTTCCAAGTCTCTACGACCTTCAGAAAAAAAGTTATTCAAGAATATCTCCTTCTCCAATGTGCTTTCATCCCTAATCCTTACCTTAACCCTAGCTGTTTTAGCGACTTTCTTATTCAGAGGTTCTGGACTTCGATTCTATGCCTAGTCAGGTTCCTTAGACCCTTACCCTAACCACACCACCCCTTGCCTAAACCTAACCCCGCCCACTTTTCAGATTCGCTCGTTCGACCCCTTCCCAAGGTCCTAGAAGCTCGGGGATGGTACCAATCGATCCGCAGTACCCCGTTTGGTAGAGACAGACGCCCTTTTCAAGTCTCTACGACCTTCACAACAAAAGTTATTCAAGAATATCTCCTCAGCAGGCTATGCTAATGAGGCGGCCTAATTACAATCCCGTTTCTCTCAAATATCTCGGCATAGAAGACACCAAAACTCAAAATTACAGGATATTCACCATCCCAACAGAGAATTCTCCTCAGAAATGTCATTTTATCACATCAAATTCAAAACCCTAAATTCAGGAAAAACCATGACCAAGGTGAACTCACACACAAGACAAGTGCCCCACAGATCAAACAGCTCATTAGACAAATCTTGGAGAAATCCAAAATCAGTCGCTTGGAAGAATGAGAGTGAAGCATCTCCTTGGGCCGTGCGGTGTATGGGGCACAGGAGCTCTTCTGGGGGCCCAATCATCTCTTCTGGGGGCCCAATCATGGGGGGCCAAGGAGCCAGTGGTCTGGACACACATCAGGCCCCTCTTCATTCAGCCTGAAAGGTAAGAATGCAGGTAAGATCCACAGAAATTCCACCAGAAATCAGAAATTCCGAACTAGCCCCGCCCACTTTTGGGGATTTGGGCGTTCGACCCCTTCCGAAGGTCGTAGAAGCTCGAAAATGGTACCAATCGATGCGCAATACCCCACTTGCCAGAAACAAATGCCCTCTCCCACTCTCTACGACCTTCACAAAAAAAGTTATTCAAGAATATCTCCTCGGGTTTTCGGCCATTCGCTACTTCGACCCCTTCCGAAGGTCGTAGGAGCTCGGGGATGGCACCAATCGATCCGCAGGACCCACATTAGTTCAATAGAAACCACTTTCCAAGTCTCTACGACCTTCAGAAAAAAAGTTATTCAAGAATATCTCCTTCTCCAATGTGCTTTCATCCCTAATCCTAACCCTAACCCTAACCCTAACCCTAACCCTAACACAAGACAAGTGCCCCACAGATCAAACAGCTCATTAGACAAATCTTGGAGAAATCCAAAATCAGTCGCTTGGAAGAATGAGAGTGAAGCATCTCCTTGGGCCGTGCGGTGTATGGGGCACAGGAGCTCTTCTGGGGGCCCAATCATCTCTTCTGGGGGCCCAATCATGGGGGGCCAAGGAGCCAGTGGTCTGGACACACATCAGGCCCCTCTTCATTCAGCCTGAAAGGTAAGAATGCAGGTAAGATCCACAGAAATTCCACCAGAAATCAGAAATTCCGAACTAGCCCCGCCCACTTTTGGGGATTTGGGCGTTCGACCCCTTCCGAAGGTCGTAGAAGCTCGAAAATGGTACCAATCGATGCGCAATACCCCACTTGCCAGAAACAAATGCCCTCTCCCACTCTCTACGACCTTCACAAAAAAAGTTATTCAAGAATATCTCCTCGGGTTTTCGGCCATTCGCTACTTCGACCCCTTCCGAAGGTCGTAGGAGCTCGGGGATGGCACCAATCGATCCGCAGGACCCACATTAGTTCAATAGAAACCACTTTCCAAGTCTCTACGACCTTCAGAAAAAAAGTTATTCAAGAATATCTCCTTCTCCAATGTGCTTTCATCCCTAATCCTAACCCTAACCCTAACCCTAACCCTAACCCTAACCCTAACCCTAACCCTAACCCTAACCCTAACCCTAACCCTCCCTAATCCTAACCCTAACCCTAACCCTAACCCTAACCCCTACCTAAACCTAACCTTTGACCCCTGGACAGAACGAGTGACCTGAGACATCTCACCTAACTCCTTTGAGATTATTGACCAAAAACATAGATTCCACAACCAGTTGGTTTGCAACTCTTTAATTTTGGGCAAGTACAGTACAGGAAGAAAGACCTAAATAGGCAGTAAGACCTCATGGAGAAGGCAATTAATTCCCTGGTATACCCCACCCAACTGTGTTTAATATTTAGAGGACAAGAGATCCCTATAGGTGTGTGATTGGAGCCTATTTTAATGGAATTGATGGAAAAGGAGTATGGGAATGAGTGCTTGTTGGAGTGCTGTGTTTCGGAGGGACAAGGAAACTTCACCAGGGGGAGGAGCTAGATGGGCTATATAAATGATTGCAACTCCTTGGCCAGTCTCAGACAAGACAAAATGCCTCATGGAGCAAGATCAGGGACAAGCTCTCCCAGAGACCCACCATGGGGATGACTTACCTCTTAATTCGACCTGACCTACTTACCTGCCCTAGCCTGATGAAGATAAACAAATTTCGAAACGTCGCGACAGGGCCTACGGACTTTTAGCAAAAATGACAAATTGTACTTACCTGACTAAGCCATTTACCCTCCCTCGGCTGAGCGGAGAGACTCAAGACATATTTGTAAATTTGTATATAGTTCATTGGATGTTTATTTAGCTGTAATTACAACATGTTTAACACAACTGTAAAAATCAGTGTGTTATTACGACATCATTAGGATTTACTTACGGTTATTTTACCACAGTGTGTTTCACATACCTGTAAAAAATCAGGGTGTTGTTACAACACTTTTATTGGATATTTATGGTTATTTTACCAAGTGAGGGGCATCCCATGTCCCAGGAGGGCCCGTGCATAACGTTTGACCTGACTTGTCGGGTCAACGGATATTACCGTTTTCACCTAACCCTAACCCTAACCCTAACCCAACAGAGAATTCTCCTCAGAAATATCATTTGATCACATCAAATTCAAAACCCTAAATTCAGGAAAAACCATGACCAAGGTGAACTCACACACAAGACAAGTGCCCCACAGATAAAACAGCTCATTAGACAAATCTTGGAGAAATCCAAAATCAGTCGCTTGGAAGAATGACAGTGAAGCATCTCCTTGGGCCGTGCGGTGTATGGGGCACAGGAGCTCTTCTGGGGGCCCAATCATCTCTTCTGGGGGCCCAATCATGGGGGGCCAAGGAGGCAGTGGTCTGGACACACATCAGGCCCCTCTTCATTCAGCCTGAAAGGTAAGAATGCAGGTAAGATCCACAGAAATTCCACCAGAAATCAGAAATTCCCAACTAGCCCCGCCCACTTTTGGGGATTTGGGCGTTCGACCCCTTCCGAAGGTCGTAGAAGCTCGAAAATGGTACCAATCGATGCGCAATACCCCACTTGCCAGAAACAAATGCCCTCTCCCACTCTCTACGACCTTCACAAAAAAAGTTATTCAAGAATATCTCCTCGGCTTTTCGGCCATTTGCTACTTCGACCCCTTCCGAAGGTCGTAGGAGCTCGGGGATGGCACCAATCGATCCGCAGGACCCACATTAGTTCAATAGAAACCACTTTCCAAGTCTCTACGACCTTCAGAAAAAAAGTTATTCAAGAATATCTCCTTCTCCAATGTGCTTTCATCCCTAATCCTAACCCTAACCCTAACCCTAACCCTAACCCTAACCCAAAAGTTATTCAAGAATATCTCCTCGGCTTTTCGGCCATTTGCTACTTCGACCCCTTCCGAAGGTCGTAGGAGCTCGGGGATGGCACCAATCGATCCGCAGGACCCACATTAGTTCAATAGAAACCACTTTCCAAGTCTCTACGACCTTCAGAAAAAAAGTTATTCAAGAATATCTCCTTCTCCAATGTGCTTTCATCCCTAATCCTAACCCTAACCCTAACCCTAACCCTAACCCTAACCCCTACCTAAACCTAACCTTTGACCCCTGGACAGAACGAGTGACCTGAGACATCTCACCTAACTCCTTTGAGATTATTGACCAAAAACATAGATTCCACAACCAGTTGGTTTGCAACTCTTTAATTTTGGGCAAGTACAGTACAGGAAGAAAGACCTAAATAGGCAGTAAGACCTCATGGAGAAGGCAATTAATTCCCTGGTATACCCCACCCAACTGTGTTTAATATTTAGAGGACAAGAGATCCCTATAGGTGTGTGATTGGAGCCTATTTTAATGGAATTGATGGAAAAGGAGTATGGGAATGAGTGCTTGTTGGAGTGCTGTGTTTCGGAGGGACAAGGAAACTTCACCAGGGGGAGGAGCTAGATGGGCTATATAAATGATTGCAACTCCTTGGCCAGTCTCAGACAAGACAAAATGCCTCATGGAGCAAGATCAGGGACAAGCTCTCCCAGAGACCCACCATGGGGATGACTTACCTCTTAATTCGACCTGACCTACTTACCTGCCCTAGCCTGATGAAGATAAACAAATTTCGAAACGTCGCGACAGGGCCTACGGACTTTTAGCAAAAATGACAAATTGTACTTACCTGACTAAGCCATTTACCCTCCCTCGGCTGAGCGGAGAGACTCAAGACATATTTGTAAATTTGTATATAGTTCATTGGATGTTTATTTAGCTGTAATTACAACATGTTTAACACAACTGTAAAAATCAGTGTGTTATTACGACATCATTAGGATTTACTTACGGTTATTTTACCACAGTGTGTTTCACATACCTGTAAAAAATCAGGGTGTTGTTACAACACTTTTATTGGATATTTATGGTTATTTTACCAAGTGAGGGGCATCCCATGTCCCAGGAGGGCCCGTGCATAACGTTTGACCTGACTTGTCGGGTCAACGGATATTACCGTTTTCACCTAACCCTGGCCAGTGCCGCCTGGGACAATTAATGGGATGCCCCTCTAAAAATCACTACTTACCTATTACTTCCAATAGTGGGGAATCGACTCCCATAAAAGCAGCCAAAATGTTAAAGAAACCTGGAATGAAAGGAATTAACGGACCCAGGACCCGGTTTCTTACACCCCATACTTACCTCTTACCTTCACCCTTACCCCCATCCCATTTTGGTTCAGGGCACGATGCCATTGGAAAATAATAAATGCTGTTTGTAGTTGATATAGAGAGTAATTTAACTCAGGACCACACAAAATTTAATTTGAACCTATACAAACCACACCAATTTGGATTCCCTTAGTCAGTAGTTATGACCACATAGTCATCAATATCCCTAATCAGGGTCCCACTACCCTAACCCTAACCATAGGGACCCCCTACCTAAACCTAACCTTTGACCCCTGGACAGAACGAGTGACCTGAGACATCTCACCTAACTCCTTTGAGATTATTGACCAAAAACATAGATTCCACAACCAGTTGGTTTGCAACTCTTTAATTTTGGGCAAGTACAGTACAGGAAGAAAGACCTAAATAGGCAGTAAGACCTCATGGAGAAGGCAATTAATTCCCTGGTATACCCCACCCAACTGTGTTTAATATTTAGAGGACAAGAGATCCCTATAGGTGTGTGATTGGAGCCTATTTTAATGGAATTGATGGAAAAGGAGTATGGGAATGAGTGCTTGTTGGAGTGCTGTGTTTCGGAGGGACAAGGAAACTTCACCAGGGGGAGGAGCTAGATGGGCTATATAAATGATTGCAACTCCTTGGCCAGTCTCAGACAAGACAAAATGCCTCATGGAGCAAGATCAGGGACAAGCTCTCCCAGAGACCCACCATGGGGATGACTTACCTCTTAATTCGACCTGACCTACTTACCTGCCCTAGCCTGATGAAGATAAACAAATTTCGAAACGTCGCGACAGGGCCTACGGACTTTTAGCAAAAATGACAAATTGTACTTACCTGACTAAGCCATTTACCCTCCCTCGGCTGAGCGGAGAGACTCAAGACATATTTGTAAATTTGTATATAGTTCATTGGATGTTTATTTAGCTGTAATTACAACATGTTTAACACAACTGTAAAAATCAGTGTGTTATTACGACATCATTAGGATTTACTTACGGTTATTTTACCACAGTGTGTTTCACATACCTGTAAAAAATCAGGGTGTTGTTACAACACTTTTATTGGATATTTATGGTTATTTTACCAAGTGAGGGGCATCCCATGTCCCAGGAGGGCCCGTGCATAACGTTTGACCTGACTTGTCGGGTCAACGGATATTACCGTTTTCACCTAACCCTAACCCTAACCCTAACCCAACAGAGAATTCTCCTCAGAAATATCATTTGATCACATCAAATTCAAAACCCTAAATTCAGGAAAAACCATGACCAAGGTGAACTCACACACAAGACAAGTGCCCCACAGATAAAACAGCTCATTAGACAAATCTTGGAGAAATCCAAAATCAGTCGCTTGGAAGAATGACAGTGAAGCATCTCCTTGGGCCGTGCGGTGTATGGGGCACAGGAGCTCTTCTGGGGGCCCAATCATCTCTTCTGGGGGCCCAATCATGGGGGGCCAAGGAGGCAGTGGTCTGGACACACATCAGGCCCCTCTTCATTCAGCCTGAAAGGTAAGAATGCAGGTAAGATCCACAGAAATTCCACCAGAAATCAGAAATTCCCAACTAGCCCCGCCCACTTTTGGGGATTTGGGCGTTCGACCCCTTCCGAAGGTCGTAGAAGCTCGAAAATGGTACCAATCGATGCGCAATACCCCACTTGCCAGAAACAAATGCCCTCTCCCACTCTCTACGACCTTCACAAAAAAAGTTATTCAAGAATATCTCCTCGGCTTTTCGGCCATTTGCTACTTCGACCCCTTCCGAAGGTCGTAGGAGCTCGGGGATGGCACCAATCGATCCGCAGGACCCACATTAGTTCAATAGAAACCACTTTCCAAGTCTCTACGACCTTCAGAAAAAAAGTTATTCAAGAATATCTCCTTCTCCAATGTGCTTTCATCCCTAATCCCTTACCTTAACCCTAGCTGTTTTAGCGACTTTCTTATTCAGAGGTTCTGGACTTCGATTCTATGCCTAGTCAGGTTCCTTAGACCCTTACCCTAACCACACCACCCCTTGCCTAAACCTAACCCCGCCCACTTTTCAGATTCGCTCGTTCGACCCCTTCCCAAGGTCCTAGAAGCTCGGCGATGGTACCAATCGATCCGCAGTACCCCATTTAGTAGAGACAGACGCCCTTTCCAAGTCTCTACGACCTTCACAGCAAAAGTTATTCTAGAATATCTCCTCAGCAGGCTATGCTAATGAGGCTGCCTAATTACAATCCCGTTTCTCTCAAATATCTCGGCATAGAAGACACCAAAACTCAAAATTACAGGATATTCACCATCCCAACAGAGAATTCTCCTCAGAAATGTCATTTTATCACATCAAATTCAAAACCCTAAATTCAGGAAAAACCATGACCAAGGTGAACTCACACACAAGACAAGTGCCCCACAGATCAAACAGCTCATTAGACAAATCTTGGAGAAATCCAAAATCAGTCGCTTGGAAGAATGACAGTGAAGCATCTCCTTGGGCCGTGCGGTGTATGGGGCACAGGAGCTCTTCTGGGGGCCCAATCATCTCTTCTGGGGGCCCAATCATGGGGGGCCAAGGAGGCAGTGGTCTGGACACACATCAGGCCCCTCTTCGTTCAACCTGAAAGGTAAGAATGCAGGTAAGATCGACACAAATTCCACCAGAAATCAGAAATTCCGAACTAGCCCCTCCCACTTTTGGGGATTTGGGCGTTCGACCCCTTCCGAAGGTCGTAGAAGCTCGAAAATGGTACCAATCGATGCGCAATACCCCACTTGCCAGAAACAAATGCCCTCTCCCACTCTCTACGACCTTCACAAAAAAAGTTATTCAAGAATATCTCCTCGGCTTTTCGGCCATTTGCTACTTCGACCCCTTCCGAAGGTCGTAGGAGCTCGGGGATGGCACCAATCGATCCGCAGGACCCACATTAGTTCAATAGAAACCACTTTCCAAGTCTCTACGACCTTCAGAAAAAAAGTTATTCAAGAATATCTCCTTCTCCAATGTGCTTTCATCCCTAACCCTAACCCTAACCCTAACCCTAACCCTAACCCTAACCCTAACCCTAACCCTAACCCTAACCCTAACCCTAACCCTAACCCAACTATGGATGTGTTATTACAGTATTAACTGATACTTACCTATGTAATTGCCTTACCTGAAAAAAGGAAAATAAGAGGAATTACCTACCCCAACTAGGGATGATTTAATGATGGCAAATGGTCTACTTATAACAACTGCATTGTAGCAGAATTTTTTGAACCACCTATAACTCTAATTTGAGAATATTATACTCACTTGAGAACTACCTAAACTCTAATTTGAGACGATTATACTCACCTGAGAACTAAGACTACCACCTACCGTGTAAAAGGGGATAGCTTCTTTAGAAACCTACCCACACGTAAAGACAACTATATTTAATAGTGTTTGTACAAGGTTATTTTACCAAGTGAGGGGCACCCTATGTTCCAGGAGGGCCCGTGCATAACGTTGGACCGACGGGGTCGGTCCACGGATATTACCGTTCTTACCTAACCCTGGCCAGTGCCGCCTGGAACAGCATTGGGGTGCCCTTCTAAAACACTGCTTTAGTCTTCTCCATGTTGGACCGATGCTGTCCAATTTTTAGGAATCGTTTCCCACAAGCAACTGGCGAGAAAGAGGCCAAGGAATTAACGGCTCCTGACGGACCCTGCTTTCTACTACCCCTACCCCAAATCCTCTTACCCTAACCCTAACCCCAGGACCCCTTACCCTAACCCTAACCACAGGACCCCTTGCCCTCATCCTAACCCCCATCCCATCTGGTTCAGGGACGATGCTGTTGGACAGTGTAAATATGAAGAAAGGCATGGTTTTGGCTGGGTAGTGGAAGGTGGAATAGCTGAGATTTAAACACTACGGAGTATTCACCTTTTTTCCTTTTTTAACTGTAAAGAGGAAAAAGGGAAGAATTATCCACTAACAACACCAATTGGTTTATTACATGTTTTATTTCAAACCGAAGAAACATGTACATAACTACAATACAGAATATTCACCTGTGTAATTACCTCACCTGAAAAAAGGTATAAAGAAGGAATTACAGACAACACCATTGGATTTACTACATGTTTTATTTCAAACAGAAAAAAACATTAACATAATAATATGACAAATACTTACCTGGTAATTACCTTAAGAAAAGGAATTACCCACCTCACATTTCAATTGGATCCACCCTTCACATTGTCTCGAAAAGAGTTTTGTAAAAGAAAGGGGAGGAGTCTAACAGAGGCAGATAGTATATAAAGCAGATCAGCAAACAGCTCACTGCTCACTCTGACCTCAGCCAGCATAGGACAAAATGCTCCATGCACTCATCACAAACAAAGCAAAATGACTTGTGTTTATTACCACTTATCACACATCTTAAGCCCAAGCCTGAAGAAGATTTATTTCAATCGAAACGTCGCGGCGGGCTTAAAGATTGCAACTATGGATGTGTTATTACAGTATTAACTGATACTTACCTATGTAATTGCCTTACCTGAAAAAAGGAAAATAAGAGGAATTACCTACCCCAACTAGGGATGATTTAATGATGGCAAATGGTCTACTTATAACAACTGCATTGTAGCAGAATTTTTTGAACCACCTATAACTCTAATTTGAGAATATTATACTCACTTGAGAACTACCTAAACTCTAATTTGAGACGATTATACTCACCTGAGAACTAAGACTACCACCTACCGTGTAAAAGGGGATAGCTTCTTTAGAAACCTACCCACACGTAAAGACAACTATATTTAATAGTGTTTGTACAAGGTTATTTTACCAAGTGAGGGGCACCCTATGTTCCAGGAGGGCCCGTGCATAACGTTGGACCGACGGGGTCGGTCCACGGATATTACCGTTCTTACCTAACCCTGGCCAGTGCCGCCTGGAACAGCATTGGGGTGCCCTTCTAAAACACTGCTTTAGTCTTCTCCATGTTGGACCGATGCTGTCCAATTTTTAGGAATCGTTTCCCACAAGCAACTGGCGAGAAAGAGGCCAAGGAATTAACGGCTCCTGACGGACCCTGCTTTCTACTACCCCTACCCCAAATCCTCTTACCCTAACCCTAACCCCAGGACCCCTTACCCTAACCCTAACCACAGGACCCCTTGCCCTCATCCTAACCCCCATCCCATCTGGTTCAGGGACGATGCTGTTGGACAGTGTAAATATGAAGAAAGGCATGGTTTTGGCTGGGTAGTGGAAGGTGGAATAGCTGAGATTTAAACACTACGGAGTATTCACCTTTTTTCCTTTTTTAACTGTAAAGAGGAAAAAGGGAAGAATTATCCACTAACAACACCAATTGGTTTATTACATGTTTTATTTCAAACCGAAGAAACATGTACATAACTACAATACAGAATATTCACCTGTGTAATTACCTCACCTGAAAAAAGGTATAAAGAAGGAATTACAGACAACACCATTGGATTTACTACATGTTTTATTTCAAACAGAAAAAAACATTAACATAATAATATGACAAATACTTACCTGGTAATTACCTTAAGAAAAGGAATTACCCACCTCACATTTCAATTGGATCCACCCTTCACATTGTCTCGAAAAGAGTTTTGTAAAAGAAAGGGGAGGAGTCTAACAGAGGCAGATAGTATATAAAGCAGATCAGCAAACAGCTCACTGCTCACTCTGACCTCAGCCAGCATAGGACAAAATGCTCCATGCACTCATCACAAACAAAGCAAAATGACTTGTGTTTATTACCACTTATCACACATCTTAAGCCCAAGCCTGAAGAAGATTTATTTCAATCGAAACGTCGCGGCGGGCTTAAAGATTGCAACTATGGATGTGTTATTACAGTATTAACTGATACTTACCTATGTAATTGCCTTACCTGAAAAAAGGAAAATAAGAGGAATTACCTACCCCAACTAGGGATGATTTAATGATGGCAAATGGTCTACTTATAACAACTGCATTGTAGCAGAATTTTTTGAACCACCTATAACTCTAATTTGAGAATATTATACTCACTTGAGAACTACCTAAACTCTAATTTGAGACGATTATACTCACCTGAGAACTAAGACTACCACCTACCGTGTAAAAGGGGATAGCTTCTTTAGAAACCTACCCACACGTAAAGACAACTATATTTAATAGTGTTTGTACAAGGTTATTTTACCAAGTGAGGGGCACCCTATGTTCCAGGAGGGCCCGTGCATAACGTTGGACCGACGGGGTCGGTCCACGGATATTACCGTTCTTACCTAACCCTGGCCAGTGCCGCCTGGAACAGCATTGGGGTGCCCTTCTAAAACACTGCTTTAGTCTTCTCCATGTTGGACCGATGCTGTCCAATTTTTAGGAATCGTTTCCCACAAGCAACTGGCGAGAAAGAGGCCAAGGAATTAACGGCTCCTGACGGACCCTGCTTTCTACTACCCCTACCCCAAATCCTCTTACCCTAACCCTAACCCCAGGACCCCTTACCCTAACCCTAACCACAGGACCCCTTGCCCTCATCCTAACCCCCATCCCATCTGGTTCAGGGACGATGCTGTTGGACAGTGTAAATATGAAGAAAGGCATGGTTTTGGCTGGGTAGTGGAAGGTGGAATAGCTGAGATTTAAACACTACGGAGTATTCACCTTTTTTCCTTTTTTAACTGTAAAGAGGAAAAAGGGAAGAATTATCCACTAACAACACCAATTGGTTTATTACATGTTTTATTTCAAACCGAAGAAACATGTACATAACTACAATACAGAATATTCACCTGTGTAATTACCTCACCTGAAAAAAGGTATAAAGAAGGAATTACAGACAACACCATTGGATTTACTACATGTTTTATTTCAAACAGAAAAAAACATTAACATAATAATATGACAAATACTTACCTGGTAATTACCTTAAGAAAAGGAATTACCCACCTCACATTTCAATTGGATCCACCCTTCACATTGTCTCGAAAAGAGTTTTGTAAAAGAAAGGGGAGGAGTCTAACAGAGGCAGATAGTATATAAAGCAGATCAGCAAACAGCTCACTGCTCACTCTGACCTCAGCCAGCATAGGACAAAATGCTCCATGCACTCATCACAAACAAAGCAAAATGACTTGTGTTTATTACCACTTATCACACATCTTAAGCCCAAGCCTGAAGAAGATTTATTTCAATCGAAACGTCGCGGCGGGCTTAAAGATTGCAACTATGGATGTGTTATTACAGTATTAACTGATACTTACCTATGTAATTGCCTTACCTGAAAAAAGGAAAATAAGAGGAATTACCTACCCCAACTAGGGATGATTTAATGATGGCAAATGGTCTACTTATAACAACTGCATTGTAGCAGAATTTTTTGAACCACCTATAACTCTAATTTGAGAATATTATACTCACTTGAGAACTACCTAAACTCTAATTTGAGACGATTATACTCACCTGAGAACTAAGACTACCACCTACCGTGTAAAAGGGGATAGCTTCTTTAGAAACCTACCCACACGTAAAGACAACTATATTTAATAGTGTTTGTACAAGGTTATTTTACCAAGTGAGGGGCACCCTATGTTCCAGGAGGGCCCGTGCATAACGTTGGACCGACGGGGTCGGTCCACGGATATTACCGTTCTTACCTAACCCTGGCCAGTGCCGCCTGGAACAGCATTGGGGTGCCCTTCTAAAACACTGCTTTAGTCTTCTCCATGTTGGACCGATGCTGTCCAATTTTTAGGAATCGTTTCCCACAAGCAACTGGCGAGAAAGAGGCCAAGGAATTAACGGCTCCTGACGGACCCTGCTTTCTACTACCCCTACCCCAAATCCTCTTACCCTAACCCTAACCCCAGGACCCCTTACCCTAACCCTAACCACAGGACCCCTTGCCCTCATCCTAACCCCCATCCCATCTGGTTCAGGGACGATGCTGTTGGACAGTGTAAATATGAAGAAAGGCATGGTTTTGGCTGGGTAGTGGAAGGTGGAATAGCTGAGATTTAAACACTACGGAGTATTCACCTTTTTTCCTTTTTTAACTGTAAAGAGGAAAAAGGGAAGAATTATCCACTAACAACACCAATTGGTTTATTACATGTTTTATTTCAAACCGAAGAAACATGTACATAACTACAATACAGAATATTCACCTGTGTAATTACCTCACCTGAAAAAAGGTATAAAGAAGGAATTACAGACAACACCATTGGATTTACTACATGTTTTATTTCAAACAGAAAAAAACATTAACATAATAATATGACAAATACTTACCTGGTAATTACCTTAAGAAAAGGAATTACCCACCTCACATTTCAATTGGATCCACCCTTCACATTGTCTCGAAAAGAGTTTTGTAAAAGAAAGGGGAGGAGTCTAACAGAGGCAGATAGTATATAAAGCAGATCAGCAAACAGCTCACTGCTCACTCTGACCTCAGCCAGCATAGGACAAAATGCTCCATGCACTCATCACAAACAAAGCAAAATGACTTGTGTTTATTACCACTTATCACACATCTTAAGCCCAAGCCTGAAGAAGATTTATTTCAATCGAAACGTCGCGGCGGGCTTAAAGATTGCAACTATGGATGTGTTATTACAGTATTAACTGATACTTACCTATGTAATTGCCTTACCTGAAAAAAGGAAAATAAGAGGAATTACCTACCCCAACTAGGGATGATTTAATGATGGCAAATGGTCTACTTATAACAACTGCATTGTAGCAGAATTTTTTGAACCACCTATAACTCTAATTTGAGAATATTATACTCACTTGAGAACTACCTAAACTCTAATTTGAGACGATTATACTCACCTGAGAACTAAGACTACCACCTACCGTGTAAAAGGGGATAGCTTCTTTAGAAACCTACCCACACGTAAAGACAACTATATTTAATAGTGTTTGTACAAGGTTATTTTACCAAGTGAGGGGCACCCTATGTTCCAGGAGGGCCCGTGCATAACGTTGGACCGACGGGGTCGGTCCACGGATATTACCGTTCTTACCTAACCCTGGCCAGTGCCGCCTGGAACAGCATTGGGGTGCCCTTCTAAAACACTGCTTTAGTCTTCTCCATGTTGGACCGATGCTGTCCAATTTTTAGGAATCGTTTCCCACAAGCAACTGGCGAGAAAGAGGCCAAGGAATTAACGGCTCCTGACGGACCCTGCTTTCTACTACCCCTACCCCAAATCCTCTTACCCTAACCCTAACCCCAGGACCCCTTACCCTAACCCTAACCACAGGACCCCTTGCCCTCATCCTAACCCCCATCCCATCTGGTTCAGGGACGATGCTGTTGGACAGTGTAAATATGAAGAAAGGCATGGTTTTGGCTGGGTAGTGGAAGGTGGAATAGCTGAGATTTAAACACTACGGAGTATTCACCTTTTTTCCTTTTTTAACTGTAAAGAGGAAAAAGGGAAGAATTATCCACTAACAACACCAATTGGTTTATTACATGTTTTATTTCAAACCGAAGAAACATGTACATAACTACAATACAGAATATTCACCTGTGTAATTACCTCACCTGAAAAAAGGTATAAAGAAGGAATTACAGACAACACCATTGGATTTACTACATGTTTTATTTCAAACAGAAAAAAACATTAACATAATAATATGACAAATACTTACCTGGTAATTACCTTAAGAAAAGGAATTACCCACCTCACATTTCAATTGGATCCACCCTTCACATTGTCTCGAAAAGAGTTTTGTAAAAGAAAGGGGAGGAGTCTAACAGAGGCAGATAGTATATAAAGCAGATCAGCAAACAGCTCACTGCTCACTCTGACCTCAGCCAGCATAGGACAAAATGCTCCATGCACTCATCACAAACAAAGCAAAATGACTTGTGTTTATTACCACTTATCACACATCTTAAGCCCAAGCCTGAAGAAGATTTATTTCAATCGAAACGTCGCGGCGGGCTTAAAGATTGCAACTATGGATGTGTTATTACAGTATTAACTGATACTTACCTATGTAATTGCCTTACCTGAAAAAAGGAAAATAAGAGGAATTACCTACCCCAACTAGGGATGATTTAATGATGGCAAATGGTCTACTTATAACAACTGCATTGTAGCAGAATTTTTTGAACCACCTATAACTCTAATTTGAGAATATTATACTCACTTGAGAACTACCTAAACTCTAATTTGAGACGATTATACTCACCTGAGAACTAAGACTACCACCTACCGTGTAAAAGGGGATAGCTTCTTTAGAAACCTACCCACACGTAAAGACAACTATATTTAATAGTGTTTGTACAAGGTTATTTTACCAAGTGAGGGGCACCCTATGTTCCAGGAGGGCCCGTGCATAACGTTGGACCGACGGGGTCGGTCCACGGATATTACCGTTCTTACCTAACCCTGGCCAGTGCCGCCTGGAACAGCATTGGGGTGCCCTTCTAAAACACTGCTTTAGTCTTCTCCATGTTGGACCGATGCTGTCCAATTTTTAGGAATCGTTTCCCACAAGCAACTGGCGAGAAAGAGGCCAAGGAATTAACGGCTCCTGACGGACCCTGCTTTCTACTACCCCTACCCCAAATCCTCTTACCCTAACCCTAACCCCAGGACCCCTTACCCTAACCCTAACCACAGGACCCCTTGCCCTCATCCTAACCCCCATCCCATCTGGTTCAGGGACGATGCTGTTGGACAGTGTAAATATGAAGAAAGGCATGGTTTTGGCTGGGTAGTGGAAGGTGGAATAGCTGAGATTTAAACACTACGGAGTATTCACCTTTTTTCCTTTTTTAACTGTAAAGAGGAAAAAGGGAAGAATTATCCACTAACAACACCAATTGGTTTATTACATGTTTTATTTCAAACCGAAGAAACATGTACATAACTACAATACAGAATATTCACCTGTGTAATTACCTCACCTGAAAAAAGGTATAAAGAAGGAATTACAGACAACACCATTGGATTTACTACATGTTTTATTTCAAACAGAAAAAAACATTAACATAATAATATGACAAATACTTACCTGGTAATTACCTTAAGAAAAGGAATTACCCACCTCACATTTCAATTGGATCCACCCTTCACATTGTCTCGAAAAGAGTTTTGTAAAAGAAAGGGGAGGAGTCTAACAGAGGCAGATAGTATATAAAGCAGATCAGCAAACAGCTCACTGCTCACTCTGACCTCAGCCAGCATAGGACAAAATGCTCCATGCACTCATCACAAACAAAGCAAAATGACTTGTGTTTATTACCACTTATCACACATCTTAAGCCCAAGCCTGAAGAAGATTTATTTCAATCGAAACGTCGCGGCGGGCTTAAAGATTGCAACTATGGATGTGTTATTACAGTATTAACTGATACTTACCTATGTAATTGCCTTACCTGAAAAAAGGAAAATAAGAGGAATTACCTACCCCAACTAGGGATGATTTAATGATGGCAAATGGTCTACTTATAACAACTGCATTGTAGCAGAATTTTTTGAACCACCTATAACTCTAATTTGAGAATATTATACTCACTTGAGAACTACCTAAACTCTAATTTGAGACGATTATACTCACCTGAGAACTAAGACTACCACCTACCGTGTAAAAGGGGATAGCTTCTTTAGAAACCTACCCACACGTAAAGACAACTATATTTAATAGTGTTTGTACAAGGTTATTTTACCAAGTGAGGGGCACCCTATGTTCCAGGAGGGCCCGTGCATAACGTTGGACCGACGGGGTCGGTCCACGGATATTACCGTTCTTACCTAACCCTGGCCAGTGCCGCCTGGAACAGCATTGGGGTGCCCTTCTAAAACACTGCTTTAGTCTTCTCCATGTTGGACCGATGCTGTCCAATTTTTAGGAATCGTTTCCCACAAGCAACTGGCGAGAAAGAGGCCAAGGAATTAACGGCTCCTGACGGACCCTGCTTTCTACTACCCCTACCCCAAATCCTCTTACCCTAACCCTAACCCCAGGACCCCTTACCCTAACCCTAACCACAGGACCCCTTGCCCTCATCCTAACCCCCATCCCATCTGGTTCAGGGACGATGCTGTTGGACAGTGTAAATATGAAGAAAGGCATGGTTTTGGCTGGGTAGTGGAAGGTGGAATAGCTGAGATTTAAACACTACGGAGTATTCACCTTTTTTCCTTTTTTAACTGTAAAGAGGAAAAAGGGAAGAATTATCCACTAACAACACCAATTGGTTTATTACATGTTTTATTTCAAACCGAAGAAACATGTACATAACTACAATACAGAATATTCACCTGTGTAATTACCTCACCTGAAAAAAGGTATAAAGAAGGAATTACAGACAACACCATTGGATTTACTACATGTTTTATTTCAAACAGAAAAAAACATTAACATAATAATATGACAAATACTTACCTGGTAATTACCTTAAGAAAAGGAATTACCCACCTCACATTTCAATTGGATCCACCCTTCACATTGTCTCGAAAAGAGTTTTGTAAAAGAAAGGGGAGGAGTCTAACAGAGGCAGATAGTATATAAAGCAGATCAGCAAACAGCTCACTGCTCACTCTGACCTCAGCCAGCATAGGACAAAATGCTCCATGCACTCATCACAAACAAAGCAAAATGACTTGTGTTTATTACCACTTATCACACATCTTAAGCCCAAGCCTGAAGAAGATTTATTTCAATCGAAACGTCGCGGCGGGCTTAAAGATTGCAACTATGGATGTGTTATTACAGTATTAACTGATACTTACCTATGTAATTGCCTTACCTGAAAAAAGGAAAATAAGAGGAATTACCTACCCCAACTAGGGATGATTTAATGATGGCAAATGGTCTACTTATAACAACTGCATTGTAGCAGAATTTTTTGAACCACCTATAACTCTAATTTGAGAATATTATACTCACTTGAGAACTACCTAAACTCTAATTTGAGACGATTATACTCACCTGAGAACTAAGACTACCACCTACCGTGTAAAAGGGGATAGCTTCTTTAGAAACCTACCCACACGTAAAGACAACTATATTTAATAGTGTTTGTACAAGGTTATTTTACCAAGTGAGGGGCACCCTATGTTCCAGGAGGGCCCGTGCATAACGTTGGACCGACGGGGTCGGTCCACGGATATTACCGTTCTTACCTAACCCTGGCCAGTGCCGCCTGGAACAGCATTGGGGTGCCCTTCTAAAACACTGCTTTAGTCTTCTCCATGTTGGACCGATGCTGTCCAATTTTTAGGAATCGTTTCCCACAAGCAACTGGCGAGAAAGAGGCCAAGGAATTAACGGCTCCTGACGGACCCTGCTTTCTACTACCCCTACCCCAAATCCTCTTACCCTAACCCTAACCCCAGGACCCCTTACCCTAACCCTAACCACAGGACCCCTTGCCCTCATCCTAACCCCCATCCCATCTGGTTCAGGGACGATGCTGTTGGACAGTGTAAATATGAAGAAAGGCATGGTTTTGGCTGGGTAGTGGAAGGTGGAATAGCTGAGATTTAAACACTACGGAGTATTCACCTTTTTTCCTTTTTTAACTGTAAAGAGGAAAAAGGGAAGAATTATCCACTAACAACACCAATTGGTTTATTACATGTTTTATTTCAAACCGAAGAAACATGTACATAACTACAATACAGAATATTCACCTGTGTAATTACCTCACCTGAAAAAAGGTATAAAGAAGGAATTACAGACAACACCATTGGATTTACTACATGTTTTATTTCAAACAGAAAAAAACATTAACATAATAATATGACAAATACTTACCTGGTAATTACCTTAAGAAAAGGAATTACCCACCTCACATTTCAATTGGATCCACCCTTCACATTGTCTCGAAAAGAGTTTTGTAAAAGAAAGGGGAGGAGTCTAACAGAGGCAGATAGTATATAAAGCAGATCAGCAAACAGCTCACTGCTCACTCTGACCTCAGCCAGCATAGGACAAAATGCTCCATGCACTCATCACAAACAAAGCAAAATGACTTGTGTTTATTACCACTTATCACACATCTTAAGCCCAAGCCTGAAGAAGATTTATTTCAATCGAAACGTCGCGGCGGGCTTAAAGATTGCAACTATGGATGTGTTATTACAGTATTAACTGATACTTACCTATGTAATTGCCTTACCTGAAAAAAGGAAAATAAGAGGAATTACCTACCCCAACTAGGGATGATTTAATGATGGCAAATGGTCTACTTATAACAACTGCATTGTAGCAGAATTTTTTGAACCACCTATAACTCTAATTTGAGAATATTATACTCACTTGAGAACTACCTAAACTCTAATTTGAGACGATTATACTCACCTGAGAACTAAGACTACCACCTACCGTGTAAAAGGGGATAGCTTCTTTAGAAACCTACCCACACGTAAAGACAACTATATTTAATAGTGTTTGTACAAGGTTATTTTACCAAGTGAGGGGCACCCTATGTTCCAGGAGGGCCCGTGCATAACGTTGGACCGACGGGGTCGGTCCACGGATATTACCGTTCTTACCTAACCCTGGCCAGTGCCGCCTGGAACAGCATTGGGGTGCCCTTCTAAAACACTGCTTTAGTCTTCTCCATGTTGGACCGATGCTGTCCAATTTTTAGGAATCGTTTCCCACAAGCAACTGGCGAGAAAGAGGCCAAGGAATTAACGGCTCCTGACGGACCCTGCTTTCTACTACCCCTACCCCAAATCCTCTTACCCTAACCCTAACCCCAGGACCCCTTACCCTAACCCTAACCACAGGACCCCTTGCCCTCATCCTAACCCCCATCCCATCTGGTTCAGGGACGATGCTGTTGGACAGTGTAAATATGAAGAAAGGCATGGTTTTGGCTGGGTAGTGGAAGGTGGAATAGCTGAGATTTAAACACTACGGAGTATTCACCTTTTTTCCTTTTTTAACTGTAAAGAGGAAAAAGGGAAGAATTATCCACTAACAACACCAATTGGTTTATTACATGTTTTATTTCAAACCGAAGAAACATGTACATAACTACAATACAGAATATTCACCTGTGTAATTACCTCACCTGAAAAAAGGTATAAAGAAGGAATTACAGACAACACCATTGGATTTACTACATGTTTTATTTCAAACAGAAAAAAACATTAACATAATAATATGACAAATACTTACCTGGTAATTACCTTAAGAAAAGGAATTACCCACCTCACATTTCAATTGGATCCACCCTTCACATTGTCTCGAAAAGAGTTTTGTAAAAGAAAGGGGAGGAGTCTAACAGAGGCAGATAGTATATAAAGCAGATCAGCAAACAGCTCACTGCTCACTCTGACCTCAGCCAGCATAGGACAAAATGCTCCATGCACTCATCACAAACAAAGCAAAATGACTTGTGTTTATTACCACTTATCACACATCTTAAGCCCAAGCCTGAAGAAGATTTATTTCAATCGAAACGTCGCGGCGGGCTTAAAGATTGCAACTATGGATGTGTTATTACAGTATTAACTGATACTTACCTATGTAATTGCCTTACCTGAAAAAAGGAAAATAAGAGGAATTACCTACCCCAACTAGGGATGATTTAATGATGGCAAATGGTCTACTTATAACAACTGCATTGTAGCAGAATTTTTTGAACCACCTATAACTCTAATTTGAGAATATTATACTCACTTGAGAACTACCTAAACTCTAATTTGAGACGATTATACTCACCTGAGAACTAAGACTACCACCTACCGTGTAAAAGGGGATAGCTTCTTTAGAAACCTACCCACACGTAAAGACAACTATATTTAATAGTGTTTGTACAAGGTTATTTTACCAAGTGAGGGGCACCCTATGTTCCAGGAGGGCCCGTGCATAACGTTGGACCGACGGGGTCGGTCCACGGATATTACCGTTCTTACCTAACCCTGGCCAGTGCCGCCTGGAACAGCATTGGGGTGCCCTTCTAAAACACTGCTTTAGTCTTCTCCATGTTGGACCGATGCTGTCCAATTTTTAGGAATCGTTTCCCACAAGCAACTGGCGAGAAAGAGGCCAAGGAATTAACGGCTCCTGACGGACCCTGCTTTCTACTACCCCTACCCCAAATCCTCTTACCCTAACCCTAACCCCAGGACCCCTTACCCTAACCCTAACCACAGGACCCCTTGCCCTCATCCTAACCCCCATCCCATCTGGTTCAGGGACGATGCTGTTGGACAGTGTAAATATGAAGAAAGGCATGGTTTTGGCTGGGTAGTGGAAGGTGGAATAGCTGAGATTTAAACACTACGGAGTATTCACCTTTTTTCCTTTTTTAACTGTAAAGAGGAAAAAGGGAAGAATTATCCACTAACAACACCAATTGGTTTATTACATGTTTTATTTCAAACCGAAGAAACATGTACATAACTACAATACAGAATATTCACCTGTGTAATTACCTCACCTGAAAAAAGGTATAAAGAAGGAATTACAGACAACACCATTGGATTTACTACATGTTTTATTTCAAACAGAAAAAAACATTAACATAATAATATGACAAATACTTACCTGGTAATTACCTTAAGAAAAGGAATTACCCACCTCACATTTCAATTGGATCCACCCTTCACATTGTCTCGAAAAGAGTTTTGTAAAAGAAAGGGGAGGAGTCTAACAGAGGCAGATAGTATATAAAGCAGATCAGCAAACAGCTCACTGCTCACTCTGACCTCAGCCAGCATAGGACAAAATGCTCCATGCACTCATCACAAACAAAGCAAAATGACTTGTGTTTATTACCACTTATCACACATCTTAAGCCCAAGCCTGAAGAAGATTTATTTCAATCGAAACGTCGCGGCGGGCTTAAAGATTGCAACTATGGATGTGTTATTACAGTATTAACTGATACTTACCTATGTAATTGCCTTACCTGAAAAAAGGAAAATAAGAGGAATTACCTACCCCAACTAGGGATGATTTAATGATGGCAAATGGTCTACTTATAACAACTGCATTGTAGCAGAATTTTTTGAACCACCTATAACTCTAATTTGAGAATATTATACTCACTTGAGAACTACCTAAACTCTAATTTGAGACGATTATACTCACCTGAGAACTAAGACTACCACCTACCGTGTAAAAGGGGATAGCTTCTTTAGAAACCTACCCACACGTAAAGACAACTATATTTAATAGTGTTTGTACAAGGTTATTTTACCAAGTGAGGGGCACCCTATGTTCCAGGAGGGCCCGTGCATAACGTTGGACCGACGGGGTCGGTCCACGGATATTACCGTTCTTACCTAACCCTGGCCAGTGCCGCCTGGAACAGCATTGGGGTGCCCTTCTAAAACACTGCTTTAGTCTTCTCCATGTTGGACCGATGCTGTCCAATTTTTAGGAATCGTTTCCCACAAGCAACTGGCGAGAAAGAGGCCAAGGAATTAACGGCTCCTGACGGACCCTGCTTTCTACTACCCCTACCCCAAATCCTCTTACCCTAACCCTAACCCCAGGACCCCTTACCCTAACCCTAACCACAGGACCCCTTGCCCTCATCCTAACCCCCATCCCATCTGGTTCAGGGACGATGCTGTTGGACAGTGTAAATATGAAGAAAGGCATGGTTTTGGCTGGGTAGTGGAAGGTGGAATAGCTGAGATTTAAACACTACGGAGTATTCACCTTTTTTCCTTTTTTAACTGTAAAGAGGAAAAAGGGAAGAATTATCCACTAACAACACCAATTGGTTTATTACATGTTTTATTTCAAACCGAAGAAACATGTACATAACTACAATACAGAATATTCACCTGTGTAATTACCTCACCTGAAAAAAGGTATAAAGAAGGAATTACAGACAACACCATTGGATTTACTACATGTTTTATTTCAAACAGAAAAAAACATTAACATAATAATATGACAAATACTTACCTGGTAATTACCTTAAGAAAAGGAATTACCCACCTCACATTTCAATTGGATCCACCCTTCACATTGTCTCGAAAAGAGTTTTGTAAAAGAAAGGGGAGGAGTCTAACAGAGGCAGATAGTATATAAAGCAGATCAGCAAACAGCTCACTGCTCACTCTGACCTCAGCCAGCATAGGACAAAATGCTCCATGCACTCATCACAAACAAAGCAAAATGACTTGTGTTTATTACCACTTATCACACATCTTAAGCCCAAGCCTGAAGAAGATTTATTTCAATCGAAACGTCGCGGCGGGCTTAAAGATTGCAACTATGGATGTGTTATTACAGTATTAACTGATACTTACCTATGTAATTGCCTTACCTGAAAAAAGGAAAATAAGAGGAATTACCTACCCCAACTAGGGATGATTTAATGATGGCAAATGGTCTACTTATAACAACTGCATTGTAGCAGAATTTTTTGAACCACCTATAACTCTAATTTGAGAATATTATACTCACTTGAGAACTACCTAAACTCTAATTTGAGACGATTATACTCACCTGAGAACTAAGACTACCACCTACCGTGTAAAAGGGGATAGCTTCTTTAGAAACCTACCCACACGTAAAGACAACTATATTTAATAGTGTTTGTACAAGGTTATTTTACCAAGTGAGGGGCACCCTATGTTCCAGGAGGGCCCGTGCATAACGTTGGACCGACGGGGTCGGTCCACGGATATTACCGTTCTTACCTAACCCTGGCCAGTGCCGCCTGGAACAGCATTGGGGTGCCCTTCTAAAACACTGCTTTAGTCTTCTCCATGTTGGACCGATGCTGTCCAATTTTTAGGAATCGTTTCCCACAAGCAACTGGCGAGAAAGAGGCCAAGGAATTAACGGCTCCTGACGGACCCTGCTTTCTACTACCCCTACCCCAAATCCTCTTACCCTAACCCTAACCCCAGGACCCCTTACCCTAACCCTAACCACAGGACCCCTTGCCCTCATCCTAACCCCCATCCCATCTGGTTCAGGGACGATGCTGTTGGACAGTGTAAATATGAAGAAAGGCATGGTTTTGGCTGGGTAGTGGAAGGTGGAATAGCTGAGATTTAAACACTACGGAGTATTCACCTTTTTTCCTTTTTTAACTGTAAAGAGGAAAAAGGGAAGAATTATCCACTAACAACACCAATTGGTTTATTACATGTTTTATTTCAAACCGAAGAAACATGTACATAACTACAATACAGAATATTCACCTGTGTAATTACCTCACCTGAAAAAAGGTATAAAGAAGGAATTACAGACAACACCATTGGATTTACTACATGTTTTATTTCAAACAGAAAAAAACATTAACATAATAATATGACAAATACTTACCTGGTAATTACCTTAAGAAAAGGAATTACCCACCTCACATTTCAATTGGATCCACCCTTCACATTGTCTCGAAAAGAGTTTTGTAAAAGAAAGGGGAGGAGTCTAACAGAGGCAGATAGTATATAAAGCAGATCAGCAAACAGCTCACTGCTCACTCTGACCTCAGCCAGCATAGGACAAAATGCTCCATGCACTCATCACAAACAAAGCAAAATGACTTGTGTTTATTACCACTTATCACACATCTTAAGCCCAAGCCTGAAGAAGATTTATTTCAATCGAAACGTCGCGGCGGGCTTAAAGATTGCAACTATGGATGTGTTATTACAGTATTAACTGATACTTACCTATGTAATTGCCTTACCTGAAAAAAGGAAAATAAGAGGAATTACCTACCCCAACTAGGGATGATTTAATGATGGCAAATGGTCTACTTATAACAACTGCATTGTAGCAGAATTTTTTGAACCACCTATAACTCTAATTTGAGAATATTATACTCACTTGAGAACTACCTAAACTCTAATTTGAGACGATTATACTCACCTGAGAACTAAGACTACCACCTACCGTGTAAAAGGGGATAGCTTCTTTAGAAACCTACCCACACGTAAAGACAACTATATTTAATAGTGTTTGTACAAGGTTATTTTACCAAGTGAGGGGCACCCTATGTTCCAGGAGGGCCCGTGCATAACGTTGGACCGACGGGGTCGGTCCACGGATATTACCGTTCTTACCTAACCCTAACCCTAACCCTAACCCTAACCCTAACCCTAACCCTAACCCTAACCCTAACCCTAACCCTAACCCAGGAAAAACCATGACCAAGGTGAACTCACACACAAGACAAGTGCCCCACAGATAAAACAGCTCATTAGACAAATCTTGGAGAAATCCAAAATCAGTCGCTTGGAAGAATGACAGTGAAGCATCTCCTTGGGCCGTGCGGTGTATGGGGCACAGGAGCTCTTCTGGGGGCCCAATCATCTCTTCTGGGGGCCCAATCATGGGGGGCCAAGGAGGCAGTGGTCTGGACACACATCAGGCCCCTCTTCATTCAGCCTGAAAGGTAAGAATGCAGGTAAGATCCACAGAAATTCCACCAGAAATCAGAAATTCCCAACTAGCCCCGCCCACTTTTGGGGATTTGGGCGTTCGACCCCTTCCGAAGGTCGTAGAAGCTCGAAAATGGTACCAATCGATGCGCAATACCCCACTTGCCAGAAACAAATGCCCTCTCCCACTCTCTACGACCTTCACAAAAAAAGTTATTCAAGAATATCTCCTCGGCTTTTCGGCCATTTGCTACTTCGACCCCTTCCGAAGGTCGTAGGAGCTCGGGGATGGCACCAATCGATCCGCAGGACCCACATTAGTTCAATAGAAACCACTTTCCAAGTCTCTACGACCTTCAGAAAAAAAGTTATTCAAGAATATCTCCTTCTCCAATGTGCTTTCATCCCTAATCCCTTACCTTAACCCTAGCTGTTTTAGCGACTTTCTTATTCAGAGGTTCTGGACTTCGATTCTATGCCTAGTCAGGTTCCTTAGACCCTTACCCTAACCACACCACCCCTTGCCTAAACCTAACCCCGCCCACTTTTCAGATTCGCTCGTTCGACCCCTTCCCAAGGTCCTAGAAGCTCGGCGATGGTACCAATCGATCCGCAGTACCCCATTTAGTAGAGACAGACGCCCTTTCCAAGTCTCTACGACCTTCACAGCAAAAGTTATTCTAGAATATCTCCTCAGCAGGCTATGCTAATGAGGCTGCCTAATTACAATCCCGTTTCTCTCAAATATCTCGGCATAGAAGACACCAAAACTCAAAATTACAGGATATTCACCATCCCAACAGAGAATTCTCCTCAGAAATGTCATTTTATCACATCAAATTCAAAACCCTAAATTCAGGAAAAACCATGACCAAGGTGAACTCACACACAAGACAAGTGCCCCACAGATCAAACAGCTCATTAGACAAATCTTGGAGAAATCCAAAATCAGTCGCTTGGAAGAATGACAGTGAAGCATCTCCTTGGGCCGTGCGGTGTATGGGGCACAGGAGCTCTTCTGGGGGCCCAATCATCTCTTCTGGGGGCCCAATCATGGGGGGCCAAGGAGGCAGTGGTCTGGACACACATCAGGCCCCTCTTCGTTCAACCTGAAAGGTAAGAATGCAGGTAAGATCGACACAAATTCCACCAGAAATCAGAAATTCCGAACTAGCCCCTCCCACTTTTGGGGATTTGGGCGTTCGACCCCTTCCGAAGGTCGTAGAAGCTCGAAAATGGTACCAATCGATGCGCAATACCCCACTTGCCAGAAACAAATGCCCTCTCCCACTCTCTACGACCTTCACAAAAAAAGTTATTCAAGAATATCTCCTCGGCTTTTCGGCCATTTGCTACTTCGACCCCTTCCGAAGGTCGTAGGAGCTCGGGGATGGCACCAATCGATCCGCAGGACCCACATTAGTTCAATAGAAACCACTTTCCAAGTCTCTACGACCTTCAGAAAAAAAGTTATTCAAGAATATCTCCTTCTCCAATGTGCTTTCATCCCTAACCCTAACCCTAACCCTAACCCTAACCCTAACCCTTCACAAAAAAAGTTATTCAAGAATATCTCCTCGGCTTTTCGGCCATTTGCTACTTCGACCCCTTCCGAAGGTCGTAGGAGCTCGGGGATGGCACCAATCGATCCGCAGGACCCACATTAGTTCAATAGAAACCACTTTCCAAGTCTCTACGACCTTCAGAAAAAAAGTTATTCAAGAATATCTCCTTCTCCAATGTGCTTTCATCCCTAATCCCTTACCTTAACCCTAGCTGTTTTAGCGACTTTCTTATTCAGAGGTTCTGGACTTCGATTCTATGCCTAGTCAGGTTCCTTAGACCCTTACCCTAACCACACCACCCCTTGCCTAAACCTAACCCCGCCCACTTTTCAGATTCGCTCGTTCGACCCCTTCCCAAGGTCCTAGAAGCTCGGCGATGGTACCAATCGATCCGCAGTACCCCATTTAGTAGAGACAGACGCCCTTTCCAAGTCTCTACGACCTTCACAGCAAAAGTTATTCTAGAATATCTCCTCAGCAGGCTATGCTAATGAGGCTGCCTAATTACAATCCCGTTTCTCTCAAATATCTCGGCATAGAAGACACCAAAACTCAAAATTACAGGATATTCACCATCCCAACAGAGAATTCTCCTCAGAAATGTCATTTTATCACATCAAATTCAAAACCCTAAATTCAGGAAAAACCATGACCAAGGTGAACTCACACACAAGACAAGTGCCCCACAGATCAAACAGCTCATTAGACAAATCTTGGAGAAATCCAAAATCAGTCGCTTGGAAGAATGACAGTGAAGCATCTCCTTGGGCCGTGCGGTGTATGGGGCACAGGAGCTCTTCTGGGGGCCCAATCATCTCTTCTGGGGGCCCAATCATGGGGGGCCAAGGAGGCAGTGGTCTGGACACACATCAGGCCCCTCTTCGTTCAACCTGAAAGGTAAGAATGCAGGTAAGATCGACACAAATTCCACCAGAAATCAGAAATTCCGAACTAGCCCCTCCCACTTTTGGGGATTTGGGCGTTCGACCCCTTCCGAAGGTCGTAGAAGCTCGAAAATGGTACCAATCGATGCGCAATACCCCACTTGCCAGAAACAAATGCCCTCTCCCACTCTCTACGACCTTCACAAAAAAAGTTATTCAAGAATATCTCCTCGGCTTTTCGGCCATTTGCTACTTCGACCCCTTCCGAAGGTCGTAGGAGCTCGGGGATGGCACCAATCGATCCGCAGGACCCACATTAGTTCAATAGAAACCACTTTCCAAGTCTCTACGACCTTCAGAAAAAAAGTTATTCAAGAATATCTCCTTCTCCAATGTGCTTTCATCCCTAATCCTAACCCTAACCCTAACCCTAACCCTAACCCTAACCCAACAGAGAATTCTCCTCAGAAATATCATTTGATCACATCAAATTCAAAACCCTAAATTCAGGAAAAACCATGACCAAGGTGAACTCACACACAAGACAAGTGCCCCACAGATAAAACAGCTCATTAGACAAATCTTGGAGAAATCCAAAATCAGTCGCTTGGAAGAATGACAGTGAAGCATCTCCTTGGGCCGTGCGGTGTATGGGGCACAGGAGCTCTTCTGGGGGCCCAATCATCTCTTCTGGGGGCCCAATCATGGGGGGCCAAGGAGGCAGTGGTCTGGACACACATCAGGCCCCTCTTCATTCAGCCTGAAAGGTAAGAATGCAGGTAAGATCCACAGAAATTCCACCAGAAATCAGAAATTCCCAACTAGCCCCGCCCACTTTTGGGGATTTGGGCGTTCGACCCCTTCCGAAGGTCGTAGAAGCTCGAAAATGGTACCAATCGATGCGCAATACCCCACTTGCCAGAAACAAATGCCCTCTCCCACTCTCTACGACCTTCACAAAAAAAGTTATTCAAGAATATCTCCTCGGCTTTTCGGCCATTTGCTACTTCGACCCCTTCCGAAGGTCGTAGGAGCTCGGGGATGGCACCAATCGATCCGCAGGACCCACATTAGTTCAATAGAAACCACTTTCCAAGTCTCTACGACCTTCAGAAAAAAAGTTATTCAAGAATATCTCCTTCTCCAATGTGCTTTCATCCCTAATCCCTTACCTTAACCCTAGCTGTTTTAGCGACTTTCTTATTCAGAGGTTCTGGACTTCGATTCTATGCCTAGTCAGGTTCCTTAGACCCTTACCCTAACCACACCACCCCTTGCCTAAACCTAACCCCGCCCACTTTTCAGATTCGCTCGTTCGACCCCTTCCCAAGGTCCTAGAAGCTCGGCGATGGTACCAATCGATCCGCAGTACCCCATTTAGTAGAGACAGACGCCCTTTCCAAGTCTCTACGACCTTCACAGCAAAAGTTATTCTAGAATATCTCCTCAGCAGGCTATGCTAATGAGGCTGCCTAATTACAATCCCGTTTCTCTCAAATATCTCGGCATAGAAGACACCAAAACTCAAAATTACAGGATATTCACCATCCCAACAGAGAATTCTCCTCAGAAATGTCATTTTATCACATCAAATTCAAAACCCTAAATTCAGGAAAAACCATGACCAAGGTGAACTCACACACAAGACAAGTGCCCCACAGATCAAACAGCTCATTAGACAAATCTTGGAGAAATCCAAAATCAGTCGCTTGGAAGAATGACAGTGAAGCATCTCCTTGGGCCGTGCGGTGTATGGGGCACAGGAGCTCTTCTGGGGGCCCAATCATCTCTTCTGGGGGCCCAATCATGGGGGGCCAAGGAGGCAGTGGTCTGGACACACATCAGGCCCCTCTTCGTTCAACCTGAAAGGTAAGAATGCAGGTAAGATCGACACAAATTCCACCAGAAATCAGAAATTCCGAACTAGCCCCTCCCACTTTTGGGGATTTGGGCGTTCGACCCCTTCCGAAGGTCGTAGAAGCTCGAAAATGGTACCAATCGATGCGCAATACCCCACTTGCCAGAAACAAATGCCCTCTCCCACTCTCTACGACCTTCACAAAAAAAGTTATTCAAGAATATCTCCTCGGCTTTTCGGCCATTTGCTACTTCGACCCCTTCCGAAGGTCGTAGGAGCTCGGGGATGGCACCAATCGATCCGCAGGACCCACATTAGTTCAATAGAAACCACTTTCCAAGTCTCTACGACCTTCAGAAAAAAAGTTATTCAAGAATATCTCCTTCTCCAATGTGCTTTCATCCCTAATCCCTTACCTTAACCCTAGCTGTTTTAGCGACTTTCTTATTCAGAGGTTCTGGACTTCGATTCTATGCCTAGTCAGGTTCCTTAGACCCTTACCCTAACCACACCACCCCTTGCCTAAACCTAACCCCGCCCACTTTTCAGATTCGCTCGTTCGACCCCTTCCCAAGGTCCTAGAAGCTCGGCGATGGTACCAATCGATCCGCAGTACCCCATTTAGTAGAGACAGACGCCCTTTCCAAGTCTCTACGACCTTCACAGCAAAAGTTATTCTAGAATATCTCCTCAGCAGGCTATGCTAATGAGGCTGCCTAATTACAATCCCGTTTCTCTCAAATATCTCGGCATAGAAGACACCAAAACTCAAAATTACAGGATATTCACCATCCCAACAGAGAATTCTCCTCAGAAATGTCATTTTATCACATCAAATTCAAAACCCTAAATTCAGGAAAAACCATGACCAAGGTGAACTCACACACAAGACAAGTGCCCCACAGATCAAACAGCTCATTAGACAAATCTTGGAGAAATCCAAAATCAGTCGCTTGGAAGAATGACAGTGAAGCATCTCCTTGGGCCGTGCGGTGTATGGGGCACAGGAGCTCTTCTGGGGGCCCAATCATCTCTTCTGGGGGCCCAATCATGGGGGGCCAAGGAGGCAGTGGTCTGGACACACATCAGGCCCCTCTTCGTTCAACCTGAAAGGTAAGAATGCAGGTAAGATCGACACAAATTCCACCAGAAATCAGAAATTCCGAACTAGCCCCTCCCACTTTTGGGGATTTGGGCGTTCGACCCCTTCCGAAGGTCGTAGAAGCTCGAAAATGGTACCAATCGATGCGCAATACCCCACTTGCCAGAAACAAATGCCCTCTCCCACTCTCTACGACCTTCACAAAAAAAGTTATTCAAGAATATCTCCTCGGCTTTTCGGCCATTTGCTACTTCGACCCCTTCCGAAGGTCGTAGGAGCTCGGGGATGGCACCAATCGATCCGCAGGACCCACATTAGTTCAATAGAAACCACTTTCCAAGTCTCTACGACCTTCAGAAAAAAAGTTATTCAAGAATATCTCCTTCTCCAATGTGCTTTCATCCCTAATCCTAACCCTAACCCTAACCCTAACCCTAACCCTAACCCAACAGAGAATTCTCCTCAGAAATATCATTTGATCACATCAAATTCAAAACCCTAAATTCAGGAAAAACCATGACCAAGGTGAACTCACACACAAGACAAGTGCCCCACAGATAAAACAGCTCATTAGACAAATCTTGGAGAAATCCAAAATCAGTCGCTTGGAAGAATGACAGTGAAGCATCTCCTTGGGCCGTGCGGTGTATGGGGCACAGGAGCTCTTCTGGGGGCCCAATCATCTCTTCTGGGGGCCCAATCATGGGGGGCCAAGGAGGCAGTGGTCTGGACACACATCAGGCCCCTCTTCATTCAGCCTGAAAGGTAAGAATGCAGGTAAGATCCACAGAAATTCCACCAGAAATCAGAAATTCCCAACTAGCCCCGCCCACTTTTGGGGATTTGGGCGTTCGACCCCTTCCGAAGGTCGTAGAAGCTCGAAAATGGTACCAATCGATGCGCAATACCCCACTTGCCAGAAACAAATGCCCTCTCCCACTCTCTACGACCTTCACAAAAAAAGTTATTCAAGAATATCTCCTCGGCTTTTCGGCCATTTGCTACTTCGACCCCTTCCGAAGGTCGTAGGAGCTCGGGGATGGCACCAATCGATCCGCAGGACCCACATTAGTTCAATAGAAACCACTTTCCAAGTCTCTACGACCTTCAGAAAAAAAGTTATTCAAGAATATCTCCTTCTCCAATGTGCTTTCATCCCTAATCCCTTACCTTAACCCTAGCTGTTTTAGCGACTTTCTTATTCAGAGGTTCTGGACTTCGATTCTATGCCTAGTCAGGTTCCTTAGACCCTTACCCTAACCACACCACCCCTTGCCTAAACCTAACCCCGCCCACTTTTCAGATTCGCTCGTTCGACCCCTTCCCAAGGTCCTAGAAGCTCGGCGATGGTACCAATCGATCCGCAGTACCCCATTTAGTAGAGACAGACGCCCTTTCCAAGTCTCTACGACCTTCACAGCAAAAGTTATTCTAGAATATCTCCTCAGCAGGCTATGCTAATGAGGCTGCCTAATTACAATCCCGTTTCTCTCAAATATCTCGGCATAGAAGACACCAAAACTCAAAATTACAGGATATTCACCATCCCAACAGAGAATTCTCCTCAGAAATGTCATTTTATCACATCAAATTCAAAACCCTAAATTCAGGAAAAACCATGACCAAGGTGAACTCACACACAAGACAAGTGCCCCACAGATCAAACAGCTCATTAGACAAATCTTGGAGAAATCCAAAATCAGTCGCTTGGAAGAATGACAGTGAAGCATCTCCTTGGGCCGTGCGGTGTATGGGGCACAGGAGCTCTTCTGGGGGCCCAATCATCTCTTCTGGGGGCCCAATCATGGGGGGCCAAGGAGGCAGTGGTCTGGACACACATCAGGCCCCTCTTCGTTCAACCTGAAAGGTAAGAATGCAGGTAAGATCGACACAAATTCCACCAGAAATCAGAAATTCCGAACTAGCCCCTCCCACTTTTGGGGATTTGGGCGTTCGACCCCTTCCGAAGGTCGTAGAAGCTCGAAAATGGTACCAATCGATGCGCAATACCCCACTTGCCAGAAACAAATGCCCTCTCCCACTCTCTACGACCTTCACAAAAAAAGTTATTCAAGAATATCTCCTCGGCTTTTCGGCCATTTGCTACTTCGACCCCTTCCGAAGGTCGTAGGAGCTCGGGGATGGCACCAATCGATCCGCAGGACCCACATTAGTTCAATAGAAACCACTTTCCAAGTCTCTACGACCTTCAGAAAAAAAGTTATTCAAGAATATCTCCTTCTCCAATGTGCTTTCATCCCTAATCCTAACCCTAACCCTAACCCTAACCCTAACCCTAACCCTAACCCTAACCCTAACCCTAACCCTAACCGTTTTCACCTAACCCTAACCCTAACCCTAACCCAACAGAGAATTCTCCTCAGAAATATCATTTGATCACATCAAATTCAAAACCCTAAATTCAGGAAAAACCATGACCAAGGTGAACTCACACACAAGACAAGTGCCCCACAGATAAAACAGCTCATTAGACAAATCTTGGAGAAATCCAAAATCAGTCGCTTGGAAGAATGACAGTGAAGCATCTCCTTGGGCCGTGCGGTGTATGGGGCACAGGAGCTCTTCTGGGGGCCCAATCATCTCTTCTGGGGGCCCAATCATGGGGGGCCAAGGAGGCAGTGGTCTGGACACACATCAGGCCCCTCTTCATTCAGCCTGAAAGGTAAGAATGCAGGTAAGATCCACAGAAATTCCACCAGAAATCAGAAATTCCCAACTAGCCCCGCCCACTTTTGGGGATTTGGGCGTTCGACCCCTTCCGAAGGTCGTAGAAGCTCGAAAATGGTACCAATCGATGCGCAATACCCCACTTGCCAGAAACAAATGCCCTCTCCCACTCTCTACGACCTTCACAAAAAAAGTTATTCAAGAATATCTCCTCGGCTTTTCGGCCATTTGCTACTTCGACCCCTTCCGAAGGTCGTAGGAGCTCGGGGATGGCACCAATCGATCCGCAGGACCCACATTAGTTCAATAGAAACCACTTTCCAAGTCTCTACGACCTTCAGAAAAAAAGTTATTCAAGAATATCTCCTTCTCCAATGTGCTTTCATCCCTAATCCCTTACCTTAACCCTAGCTGTTTTAGCGACTTTCTTATTCAGAGGTTCTGGACTTCGATTCTATGCCTAGTCAGGTTCCTTAGACCCTTACCCTAACCACACCACCCCTTGCCTAAACCTAACCCCGCCCACTTTTCAGATTCGCTCGTTCGACCCCTTCCCAAGGTCCTAGAAGCTCGGCGATGGTACCAATCGATCCGCAGTACCCCATTTAGTAGAGACAGACGCCCTTTCCAAGTCTCTACGACCTTCACAGCAAAAGTTATTCTAGAATATCTCCTCAGCAGGCTATGCTAATGAGGCTGCCTAATTACAATCCCGTTTCTCTCAAATATCTCGGCATAGAAGACACCAAAACTCAAAATTACAGGATATTCACCATCCCAACAGAGAATTCTCCTCAGAAATGTCATTTTATCACATCAAATTCAAAACCCTAAATTCAGGAAAAACCATGACCAAGGTGAACTCACACACAAGACAAGTGCCCCACAGATCAAACAGCTCATTAGACAAATCTTGGAGAAATCCAAAATCAGTCGCTTGGAAGAATGACAGTGAAGCATCTCCTTGGGCCGTGCGGTGTATGGGGCACAGGAGCTCTTCTGGGGGCCCAATCATCTCTTCTGGGGGCCCAATCATGGGGGGCCAAGGAGGCAGTGGTCTGGACACACATCAGGCCCCTCTTCGTTCAACCTGAAAGGTAAGAATGCAGGTAAGATCGACACAAATTCCACCAGAAATCAGAAATTCCGAACTAGCCCCTCCCACTTTTGGGGATTTGGGCGTTCGACCCCTTCCGAAGGTCGTAGAAGCTCGAAAATGGTACCAATCGATGCGCAATACCCCACTTGCCAGAAACAAATGCCCTCTCCCACTCTCTACGACCTTCACAAAAAAAGTTATTCAAGAATATCTCCTCGGCTTTTCGGCCATTTGCTACTTCGACCCCTTCCGAAGGTCGTAGGAGCTCGGGGATGGCACCAATCGATCCGCAGGACCCACATTAGTTCAATAGAAACCACTTTCCAAGTCTCTACGACCTTCAGAAAAAAAGTTATTCAAGAATATCTCCTTCTCCAATGTGCTTTCATCCCTAATCCTAACCCTAACCCTAACCCTAACCCTAACCCTAACCCAAATCTTGGAGAAATCCAAAATCAGTCGCTTGGAAGAATGAGAGTGAAGCATCTCCTTGGGCCGTGCGGTGTATGGGGCACAGGAGCTCTTCTGGGGGCCCAATCATCTCTTCTGGGGGCCCAATCATGGGGGGCCAAGGAGCCAGTGGTCTGGACACACATCAGGCCCCTCTTCATTCAGCCTGAAAGGTAAGAATGCAGGTAAGATCCACAGAAATTCCACCAGAAATCAGAAATTCCGAACTAGCCCCGCCCACTTTTGGGGATTTGGGCGTTCGACCCCTTCCGAAGGTCGTAGAAGCTCGAAAATGGTACCAATCGATGCGCAATACCCCACTTGCCAGAAACAAATGCCCTCTCCCACTCTCTACGACCTTCACAAAAAAAGTTATTCAAGAATATCTCCTCGGGTTTTCGGCCATTCGCTACTTCGACCCCTTCCGAAGGTCGTAGGAGCTCGGGGATGGCACCAATCGATCCGCAGGACCCACATTAGTTCAATAGAAACCACTTTCCAAGTCTCTACGACCTTCAGAAAAAAAGTTATTCAAGAATATCTCCTTCTCCAATGTGCTTTCATCCCTAATCCTAACCCTAACCCTAACCCTAACCCTAACCCTAACCCTAACCCTAACCCTAACCCTAACCACTCAACCCTACGCCTAAACCTAACCACTTGTCCCCAATCCTAAACCTAACCCTAAATCTAACCACTTTATATGACCTTAATCCCTAAAAAGCGACAAACAAGAATCCTTTCTAAAAATACCTTAGATTTAGATTACTCTAAACTTAGTGGGACACACCCTGGGGTTTGATCAACCCCGGCGGGGCCTTCCTTGGGAGAGGGTGTCTGGTGGTAATGGCCGAAACATCCAATGACCCTGAGGTACACTACTGATGATGTGTCACCTAATATATAGATTTAGAAAAACACAAAATAGCTAAAAATAGTCCAAATTGTTTTTTACAAACAAAACAATACAAAGACATGGAGTCAAAACAACTCCTTAATAAACTTTAATACAGGACAAAAAAGAAAACCAAAGCCTATCAAATAAATAAAAAATCACTTTCATCTAAAGACCAAACCTAAAAAAACAATACAAAAGCAAGTACACTGAAACTACGGTTTAAAACCAATTCGGTAAAGGGGATATGTGAAGAAAGGAGAGTATTGATGACGTGCGTCGGCCAGTGCATTGCCTTTGGCTCCCTATTCCAAACCGCCCAGTCGTTGGATGAAGCGGGGGGAGTCATCGAGATAACTTCAAAAACCTAACCCTAACCCTAACCCTAACCCTAACCCTAACCCTAACCCTAACCCTAACCCTTCCCAAGGTCCTAGAAGCTCGGGGATGGTACCAATCGATCCGCAGTACCCCGTTTGGTAGAGACAGACGCCCTTTTCAAGTCTCTACGACCTTCACAACAAAAGTTATTCAAGAATATCTCCTCAGCAGGCTATGCTAATGAGGCGGCCTAATTACAATCCCGTTTCTCTCAAATATCTCGGCATAGAAGACACCAAAACTCAAAATTACAGGATATTCACCATCCCAACAGAGAATTCTCCTCAGAAATGTCATTTTATCACATCAAATTCAAAACCCTAAATTCAGGAAAAACCATGACCAAGGTGAACTCACACACAAGACAAGTGCCCCACAGATCAAACAGCTCATTAGACAAATCTTGGAGAAATCCAAAATCAGTCGCTTGGAAGAATGAGAGTGAAGCATCTCCTTGGGCCGTGCGGTGTATGGGGCACAGGAGCTCTTCTGGGGGCCCAATCATCTCTTCTGGGGGCCCAATCATGGGGGGCCAAGGAGCCAGTGGTCTGGACACACATCAGGCCCCTCTTCATTCAGCCTGAAAGGTAAGAATGCAGGTAAGATCCACAGAAATTCCACCAGAAATCAGAAATTCCGAACTAGCCCCGCCCACTTTTGGGGATTTGGGCGTTCGACCCCTTCCGAAGGTCGTAGAAGCTCGAAAATGGTACCAATCGATGCGCAATACCCCACTTGCCAGAAACAAATGCCCTCTCCCACTCTCTACGACCTTCACAAAAAAAGTTATTCAAGAATATCTCCTCGGGTTTTCGGCCATTCGCTACTTCGACCCCTTCCGAAGGTCGTAGGAGCTCGGGGATGGCACCAATCGATCCGCAGGACCCACATTAGTTCAATAGAAACCACTTTCCAAGTCTCTACGACCTTCAGAAAAAAAGTTATTCAAGAATATCTCCTTCTCCAATGTGCTTTCATCCCTAATCCTAACCCTAACCCTAACCCTAACCCTAACCCTAACACAAGACAAGTGCCCCACAGATCAAACAGCTCATTAGACAAATCTTGGAGAAATCCAAAATCAGTCGCTTGGAAGAATGAGAGTGAAGCATCTCCTTGGGCCGTGCGGTGTATGGGGCACAGGAGCTCTTCTGGGGGCCCAATCATCTCTTCTGGGGGCCCAATCATGGGGGGCCAAGGAGCCAGTGGTCTGGACACACATCAGGCCCCTCTTCATTCAGCCTGAAAGGTAAGAATGCAGGTAAGATCCACAGAAATTCCACCAGAAATCAGAAATTCCGAACTAGCCCCGCCCACTTTTGGGGATTTGGGCGTTCGACCCCTTCCGAAGGTCGTAGAAGCTCGAAAATGGTACCAATCGATGCGCAATACCCCACTTGCCAGAAACAAATGCCCTCTCCCACTCTCTACGACCTTCACAAAAAAAGTTATTCAAGAATATCTCCTCGGGTTTTCGGCCATTCGCTACTTCGACCCCTTCCGAAGGTCGTAGGAGCTCGGGGATGGCACCAATCGATCCGCAGGACCCACATTAGTTCAATAGAAACCACTTTCCAAGTCTCTACGACCTTCAGAAAAAAAGTTATTCAAGAATATCTCCTTCTCCAATGTGCTTTCATCCCTAATCCTAACCCTAACCCTAACCCTAACCCTAACCCTAACCCTAACCCTAACCCTAACCCTAACCAATCGATGCGCAATACCCCACTTGCCAGAAACAAATGCCCTCTCCCACTCTCTACGACCTTCACAAAAAAAGTTATTCAAGAATATCTCCTCGGCTTTTCGGCCATTTGCTACTTCGACCCCTTCCGAAGGTCGTAGGAGCTCGGGGATGGCACCAATCGATCCGCAGGACCCACATTAGTTCAATAGAAACCACTTTCCAAGTCTCTACGACCTTCAGAAAAAAAGTTATTCAAGAATATCTCCTTCTCCAATGTGCTTTCATCCCTAATCCTAACCCTAACCCTAACCCTAACCCTAACCCTAACCCAAAAGTTATTCAAGAATATCTCCTCGGCTTTTCGGCCATTTGCTACTTCGACCCCTTCCGAAGGTCGTAGGAGCTCGGGGATGGCACCAATCGATCCGCAGGACCCACATTAGTTCAATAGAAACCACTTTCCAAGTCTCTACGACCTTCAGAAAAAAAGTTATTCAAGAATATCTCCTTCTCCAATGTGCTTTCATCCCTAATCCTAACCCTAACCCTAACCCTAACCCTAACCCTAACCCCTACCTAAACCTAACCTTTGACCCCTGGACAGAACGAGTGACCTGAGACATCTCACCTAACTCCTTTGAGATTATTGACCAAAAACATAGATTCCACAACCAGTTGGTTTGCAACTCTTTAATTTTGGGCAAGTACAGTACAGGAAGAAAGACCTAAATAGGCAGTAAGACCTCATGGAGAAGGCAATTAATTCCCTGGTATACCCCACCCAACTGTGTTTAATATTTAGAGGACAAGAGATCCCTATAGGTGTGTGATTGGAGCCTATTTTAATGGAATTGATGGAAAAGGAGTATGGGAATGAGTGCTTGTTGGAGTGCTGTGTTTCGGAGGGACAAGGAAACTTCACCAGGGGGAGGAGCTAGATGGGCTATATAAATGATTGCAACTCCTTGGCCAGTCTCAGACAAGACAAAATGCCTCATGGAGCAAGATCAGGGACAAGCTCTCCCAGAGACCCACCATGGGGATGACTTACCTCTTAATTCGACCTGACCTACTTACCTGCCCTAGCCTGATGAAGATAAACAAATTTCGAAACGTCGCGACAGGGCCTACGGACTTTTAGCAAAAATGACAAATTGTACTTACCTGACTAAGCCATTTACCCTCCCTCGGCTGAGCGGAGAGACTCAAGACATATTTGTAAATTTGTATATAGTTCATTGGATGTTTATTTAGCTGTAATTACAACATGTTTAACACAACTGTAAAAATCAGTGTGTTATTACGACATCATTAGGATTTACTTACGGTTATTTTACCACAGTGTGTTTCACATACCTGTAAAAAATCAGGGTGTTGTTACAACACTTTTATTGGATATTTATGGTTATTTTACCAAGTGAGGGGCATCCCATGTCCCAGGAGGGCCCGTGCATAACGTTTGACCTGACTTGTCGGGTCAACGGATATTACCGTTTTCACCTAACCCTGGCCAGTGCCGCCTGGGACAATTAATGGGATGCCCCTCTAAAAATCACTACTTACCTATTACTTCCAATAGTGGGGAATCGACTCCCATAAAAGCAGCCAAAATGTTAAAGAAACCTGGAATGAAAGGAATTAACGGACCCAGGACCCGGTTTCTTACACCCCATACTTACCTCTTACCTTCACCCTTACCCCCATCCCATTTTGGTTCAGGGCACGATGCCATTGGAAAATAATAAATGCTGTTTGTAGTTGATATAGAGAGTAATTTAACTCAGGACCACACAAAATTTAATTTGAACCTATACAAACCACACCAATTTGGATTCCCTTAGTCAGTAGTTATGACCACATAGTCATCAATATCCCTAATCAGGGTCCCACTACCCTAACCCTAACCATAGGGACCCCCTACCTAAACCTAACCTTTGACCCCTGGACAGAACGAGTGACCTGAGACATCTCACCTAACTCCTTTGAGATTATTGACCAAAAACATAGATTCCACAACCAGTTGGTTTGCAACTCTTTAATTTTGGGCAAGTACAGTACAGGAAGAAAGACCTAAATAGGCAGTAAGACCTCATGGAGAAGGCAATTAATTCCCTGGTATACCCCACCCAACTGTGTTTAATATTTAGAGGACAAGAGATCCCTATAGGTGTGTGATTGGAGCCTATTTTAATGGAATTGATGGAAAAGGAGTATGGGAATGAGTGCTTGTTGGAGTGCTGTGTTTCGGAGGGACAAGGAAACTTCACCAGGGGGAGGAGCTAGATGGGCTATATAAATGATTGCAACTCCTTGGCCAGTCTCAGACAAGACAAAATGCCTCATGGAGCAAGATCAGGGACAAGCTCTCCCAGAGACCCACCATGGGGATGACTTACCTCTTAATTCGACCTGACCTACTTACCTGCCCTAGCCTGATGAAGATAAACAAATTTCGAAACGTCGCGACAGGGCCTACGGACTTTTAGCAAAAATGACAAATTGTACTTACCTGACTAAGCCATTTACCCTCCCTCGGCTGAGCGGAGAGACTCAAGACATATTTGTAAATTTGTATATAGTTCATTGGATGTTTATTTAGCTGTAATTACAACATGTTTAACACAACTGTAAAAATCAGTGTGTTATTACGACATCATTAGGATTTACTTACGGTTATTTTACCACAGTGTGTTTCACATACCTGTAAAAAATCAGGGTGTTGTTACAACACTTTTATTGGATATTTATGGTTATTTTACCAAGTGAGGGGCATCCCATGTCCCAGGAGGGCCCGTGCATAACGTTTGACCTGACTTGTCGGGTCAACGGATATTACCGTTTTCACCTAACCCTAACCCTAACCCTAACCCAACAGAGAATTCTCCTCAGAAATATCATTTGATCACATCAAATTCAAAACCCTAAATTCAGGAAAAACCATGACCAAGGTGAACTCACACACAAGACAAGTGCCCCACAGATAAAACAGCTCATTAGACAAATCTTGGAGAAATCCAAAATCAGTCGCTTGGAAGAATGACAGTGAAGCATCTCCTTGGGCCGTGCGGTGTATGGGGCACAGGAGCTCTTCTGGGGGCCCAATCATCTCTTCTGGGGGCCCAATCATGGGGGGCCAAGGAGGCAGTGGTCTGGACACACATCAGGCCCCTCTTCATTCAGCCTGAAAGGTAAGAATGCAGGTAAGATCCACAGAAATTCCACCAGAAATCAGAAATTCCCAACTAGCCCCGCCCACTTTTGGGGATTTGGGCGTTCGACCCCTTCCGAAGGTCGTAGAAGCTCGAAAATGGTACCAATCGATGCGCAATACCCCACTTGCCAGAAACAAATGCCCTCTCCCACTCTCTACGACCTTCACAAAAAAAGTTATTCAAGAATATCTCCTCGGCTTTTCGGCCATTTGCTACTTCGACCCCTTCCGAAGGTCGTAGGAGCTCGGGGATGGCACCAATCGATCCGCAGGACCCACATTAGTTCAATAGAAACCACTTTCCAAGTCTCTACGACCTTCAGAAAAAAAGTTATTCAAGAATATCTCCTTCTCCAATGTGCTTTCATCCCTAATCCCTTACCTTAACCCTAGCTGTTTTAGCGACTTTCTTATTCAGAGGTTCTGGACTTCGATTCTATGCCTAGTCAGGTTCCTTAGACCCTTACCCTAACCACACCACCCCTTGCCTAAACCTAACCCCGCCCACTTTTCAGATTCGCTCGTTCGACCCCTTCCCAAGGTCCTAGAAGCTCGGCGATGGTACCAATCGATCCGCAGTACCCCATTTAGTAGAGACAGACGCCCTTTCCAAGTCTCTACGACCTTCACAGCAAAAGTTATTCTAGAATATCTCCTCAGCAGGCTATGCTAATGAGGCTGCCTAATTACAATCCCGTTTCTCTCAAATATCTCGGCATAGAAGACACCAAAACTCAAAATTACAGGATATTCACCATCCCAACAGAGAATTCTCCTCAGAAATGTCATTTTATCACATCAAATTCAAAACCCTAAATTCAGGAAAAACCATGACCAAGGTGAACTCACACACAAGACAAGTGCCCCACAGATCAAACAGCTCATTAGACAAATCTTGGAGAAATCCAAAATCAGTCGCTTGGAAGAATGACAGTGAAGCATCTCCTTGGGCCGTGCGGTGTATGGGGCACAGGAGCTCTTCTGGGGGCCCAATCATCTCTTCTGGGGGCCCAATCATGGGGGGCCAAGGAGGCAGTGGTCTGGACACACATCAGGCCCCTCTTCGTTCAACCTGAAAGGTAAGAATGCAGGTAAGATCGACACAAATTCCACCAGAAATCAGAAATTCCGAACTAGCCCCTCCCACTTTTGGGGATTTGGGCGTTCGACCCCTTCCGAAGGTCGTAGAAGCTCGAAAATGGTACCAATCGATGCGCAATACCCCACTTGCCAGAAACAAATGCCCTCTCCCACTCTCTACGACCTTCACAAAAAAAGTTATTCAAGAATATCTCCTCGGCTTTTCGGCCATTTGCTACTTCGACCCCTTCCGAAGGTCGTAGGAGCTCGGGGATGGCACCAATCGATCCGCAGGACCCACATTAGTTCAATAGAAACCACTTTCCAAGTCTCTACGACCTTCAGAAAAAAAGTTATTCAAGAATATCTCCTTCTCCAATGTGCTTTCATCCCTAACCCTAACCCTAACCTAACCCTAACCCTAACCCTAACCCTAACCCTAACCCAACAGAGAATTCTCCTCAGAAATATCATTTGATCACATCAAATTCAAAACCCTAAATTCAGGAAAAACCATGACCAAGGTGAACTCACACACAAGACAAGTGCCCCACAGATAAAACAGCTCATTAGACAAATCTTGGAGAAATCCAAAATCAGTCGCTTGGAAGAATGACAGTGAAGCATCTCCTTGGGCCGTGCGGTGTATGGGGCACAGGAGCTCTTCTGGGGGCCCAATCATCTCTTCTGGGGGCCCAATCATGGGGGGCCAAGGAGGCAGTGGTCTGGACACACATCAGGCCCCTCTTCATTCAGCCTGAAAGGTAAGAATGCAGGTAAGATCCACAGAAATTCCACCAGAAATCAGAAATTCCCAACTAGCCCCGCCCACTTTTGGGGATTTGGGCGTTCGACCCCTTCCGAAGGTCGTAGAAGCTCGAAAATGGTACCAATCGATGCGCAATACCCCACTTGCCAGAAACAAATGCCCTCTCCCACTCTCTACGACCTTCACAAAAAAAGTTATTCAAGAATATCTCCTCGGCTTTTCGGCCATTTGCTACTTCGACCCCTTCCGAAGGTCGTAGGAGCTCGGGGATGGCACCAATCGATCCGCAGGACCCACATTAGTTCAATAGAAACCACTTTCCAAGTCTCTACGACCTTCAGAAAAAAAGTTATTCAAGAATATCTCCTTCTCCAATGTGCTTTCATCCCTAATCCCTTACCTTAACCCTAGCTGTTTTAGCGACTTTCTTATTCAGAGGTTCTGGACTTCGATTCTATGCCTAGTCAGGTTCCTTAGACCCTTACCCTAACCACACCACCCCTTGCCTAAACCTAACCCCGCCCACTTTTCAGATTCGCTCGTTCGACCCCTTCCCAAGGTCCTAGAAGCTCGGCGATGGTACCAATCGATCCGCAGTACCCCATTTAGTAGAGACAGACGCCCTTTCCAAGTCTCTACGACCTTCACAGCAAAAGTTATTCTAGAATATCTCCTCAGCAGGCTATGCTAATGAGGCTGCCTAATTACAATCCCGTTTCTCTCAAATATCTCGGCATAGAAGACACCAAAACTCAAAATTACAGGATATTCACCATCCCAACAGAGAATTCTCCTCAGAAATGTCATTTTATCACATCAAATTCAAAACCCTAAATTCAGGAAAAACCATGACCAAGGTGAACTCACACACAAGACAAGTGCCCCACAGATCAAACAGCTCATTAGACAAATCTTGGAGAAATCCAAAATCAGTCGCTTGGAAGAATGACAGTGAAGCATCTCCTTGGGCCGTGCGGTGTATGGGGCACAGGAGCTCTTCTGGGGGCCCAATCATCTCTTCTGGGGGCCCAATCATGGGGGGCCAAGGAGGCAGTGGTCTGGACACACATCAGGCCCCTCTTCGTTCAACCTGAAAGGTAAGAATGCAGGTAAGATCGACACAAATTCCACCAGAAATCAGAAATTCCGAACTAGCCCCTCCCACTTTTGGGGATTTGGGCGTTCGACCCCTTCCGAAGGTCGTAGAAGCTCGAAAATGGTACCAATCGATGCGCAATACCCCACTTGCCAGAAACAAATGCCCTCTCCCACTCTCTACGACCTTCACAAAAAAAGTTATTCAAGAATATCTCCTCGGCTTTTCGGCCATTTGCTACTTCGACCCCTTCCGAAGGTCGTAGGAGCTCGGGGATGGCACCAATCGATCCGCAGGACCCACATTAGTTCAATAGAAACCACTTTCCAAGTCTCTACGACCTTCAGAAAAAAAGTTATTCAAGAATATCTCCTTCTCCAATGTGCTTTCATCCCTAATCCTAACCCTAACCCTAACCCTAACCCTAACCCTAACCCTAACCCTAACCCTAACCCACTCTCTACGACCTTCACAAAAAAAGTTATTCAAGAATATCTCCTCGGCTTTTCGGCCATTTGCTACTTCGACCCCTTCCGAAGGTCGTAGGAGCTCGGGGATGGCACCAATCGATCCGCAGGACCCACATTAGTTCAATAGAAACCACTTTCCAAGTCTCTACGACCTTCAGAAAAAAAGTTATTCAAGAATATCTCCTTCTCCAATGTGCTTTCATCCCTAACCCTAACCCTAACCCTAACCCTAACCCTTCACAAAAAAAGTTATTCAAGAATATCTCCTCGGCTTTTCGGCCATTTGCTACTTCGACCCCTTCCGAAGGTCGTAGGAGCTCGGGGATGGCACCAATCGATCCGCAGGACCCACATTAGTTCAATAGAAACCACTTTCCAAGTCTCTACGACCTTCAGAAAAAAAGTTATTCAAGAATATCTCCTTCTCCAATGTGCTTTCATCCCTAATCCCTTACCTTAACCCTAGCTGTTTTAGCGACTTTCTTATTCAGAGGTTCTGGACTTCGATTCTATGCCTAGTCAGGTTCCTTAGACCCTTACCCTAACCACACCACCCCTTGCCTAAACCTAACCCCGCCCACTTTTCAGATTCGCTCGTTCGACCCCTTCCCAAGGTCCTAGAAGCTCGGCGATGGTACCAATCGATCCGCAGTACCCCATTTAGTAGAGACAGACGCCCTTTCCAAGTCTCTACGACCTTCACAGCAAAAGTTATTCTAGAATATCTCCTCAGCAGGCTATGCTAATGAGGCTGCCTAATTACAATCCCGTTTCTCTCAAATATCTCGGCATAGAAGACACCAAAACTCAAAATTACAGGATATTCACCATCCCAACAGAGAATTCTCCTCAGAAATGTCATTTTATCACATCAAATTCAAAACCCTAAATTCAGGAAAAACCATGACCAAGGTGAACTCACACACAAGACAAGTGCCCCACAGATCAAACAGCTCATTAGACAAATCTTGGAGAAATCCAAAATCAGTCGCTTGGAAGAATGACAGTGAAGCATCTCCTTGGGCCGTGCGGTGTATGGGGCACAGGAGCTCTTCTGGGGGCCCAATCATCTCTTCTGGGGGCCCAATCATGGGGGGCCAAGGAGGCAGTGGTCTGGACACACATCAGGCCCCTCTTCGTTCAACCTGAAAGGTAAGAATGCAGGTAAGATCGACACAAATTCCACCAGAAATCAGAAATTCCGAACTAGCCCCTCCCACTTTTGGGGATTTGGGCGTTCGACCCCTTCCGAAGGTCGTAGAAGCTCGAAAATGGTACCAATCGATGCGCAATACCCCACTTGCCAGAAACAAATGCCCTCTCCCACTCTCTACGACCTTCACAAAAAAAGTTATTCAAGAATATCTCCTCGGCTTTTCGGCCATTTGCTACTTCGACCCCTTCCGAAGGTCGTAGGAGCTCGGGGATGGCACCAATCGATCCGCAGGACCCACATTAGTTCAATAGAAACCACTTTCCAAGTCTCTACGACCTTCAGAAAAAAAGTTATTCAAGAATATCTCCTTCTCCAATGTGCTTTCATCCCTAATCCTAACCCTAACCCTAACCCTAACCCTAACCCTAACCCAACAGAGAATTCTCCTCAGAAATATCATTTGATCACATCAAATTCAAAACCCTAAATTCAGGAAAAACCATGACCAAGGTGAACTCACACACAAGACAAGTGCCCCACAGATAAAACAGCTCATTAGACAAATCTTGGAGAAATCCAAAATCAGTCGCTTGGAAGAATGACAGTGAAGCATCTCCTTGGGCCGTGCGGTGTATGGGGCACAGGAGCTCTTCTGGGGGCCCAATCATCTCTTCTGGGGGCCCAATCATGGGGGGCCAAGGAGGCAGTGGTCTGGACACACATCAGGCCCCTCTTCATTCAGCCTGAAAGGTAAGAATGCAGGTAAGATCCACAGAAATTCCACCAGAAATCAGAAATTCCCAACTAGCCCCGCCCACTTTTGGGGATTTGGGCGTTCGACCCCTTCCGAAGGTCGTAGAAGCTCGAAAATGGTACCAATCGATGCGCAATACCCCACTTGCCAGAAACAAATGCCCTCTCCCACTCTCTACGACCTTCACAAAAAAAGTTATTCAAGAATATCTCCTCGGCTTTTCGGCCATTTGCTACTTCGACCCCTTCCGAAGGTCGTAGGAGCTCGGGGATGGCACCAATCGATCCGCAGGACCCACATTAGTTCAATAGAAACCACTTTCCAAGTCTCTACGACCTTCAGAAAAAAAGTTATTCAAGAATATCTCCTTCTCCAATGTGCTTTCATCCCTAATCCCTTACCTTAACCCTAGCTGTTTTAGCGACTTTCTTATTCAGAGGTTCTGGACTTCGATTCTATGCCTAGTCAGGTTCCTTAGACCCTTACCCTAACCACACCACCCCTTGCCTAAACCTAACCCCGCCCACTTTTCAGATTCGCTCGTTCGACCCCTTCCCAAGGTCCTAGAAGCTCGGCGATGGTACCAATCGATCCGCAGTACCCCATTTAGTAGAGACAGACGCCCTTTCCAAGTCTCTACGACCTTCACAGCAAAAGTTATTCTAGAATATCTCCTCAGCAGGCTATGCTAATGAGGCTGCCTAATTACAATCCCGTTTCTCTCAAATATCTCGGCATAGAAGACACCAAAACTCAAAATTACAGGATATTCACCATCCCAACAGAGAATTCTCCTCAGAAATGTCATTTTATCACATCAAATTCAAAACCCTAAATTCAGGAAAAACCATGACCAAGGTGAACTCACACACAAGACAAGTGCCCCACAGATCAAACAGCTCATTAGACAAATCTTGGAGAAATCCAAAATCAGTCGCTTGGAAGAATGACAGTGAAGCATCTCCTTGGGCCGTGCGGTGTATGGGGCACAGGAGCTCTTCTGGGGGCCCAATCATCTCTTCTGGGGGCCCAATCATGGGGGGCCAAGGAGGCAGTGGTCTGGACACACATCAGGCCCCTCTTCGTTCAACCTGAAAGGTAAGAATGCAGGTAAGATCGACACAAATTCCACCAGAAATCAGAAATTCCGAACTAGCCCCTCCCACTTTTGGGGATTTGGGCGTTCGACCCCTTCCGAAGGTCGTAGAAGCTCGAAAATGGTACCAATCGATGCGCAATACCCCACTTGCCAGAAACAAATGCCCTCTCCCACTCTCTACGACCTTCACAAAAAAAGTTATTCAAGAATATCTCCTCGGCTTTTCGGCCATTTGCTACTTCGACCCCTTCCGAAGGTCGTAGGAGCTCGGGGATGGCACCAATCGATCCGCAGGACCCACATTAGTTCAATAGAAACCACTTTCCAAGTCTCTACGACCTTCAGAAAAAAAGTTATTCAAGAATATCTCCTTCTCCAATGTGCTTTCATCCCTAACCCTAACCCTAACCCTAACCCTAACCCTAACCCTTCACAAAAAAAGTTATTCAAGAATATCTCCTCGGCTTTTCGGCCATTTGCTACTTCGACCCCTTCCGAAGGTCGTAGGAGCTCGGGGATGGCACCAATCGATCCGCAGGACCCACATTAGTTCAATAGAAACCACTTTCCAAGTCTCTACGACCTTCAGAAAAAAAGTTATTCAAGAATATCTCCTTCTCCAATGTGCTTTCATCCCTAATCCCTTACCTTAACCCTAGCTGTTTTAGCGACTTTCTTATTCAGAGGTTCTGGACTTCGATTCTATGCCTAGTCAGGTTCCTTAGACCCTTACCCTAACCACACCACCCCTTGCCTAAACCTAACCCCGCCCACTTTTCAGATTCGCTCGTTCGACCCCTTCCCAAGGTCCTAGAAGCTCGGCGATGGTACCAATCGATCCGCAGTACCCCATTTAGTAGAGACAGACGCCCTTTCCAAGTCTCTACGACCTTCACAGCAAAAGTTATTCTAGAATATCTCCTCAGCAGGCTATGCTAATGAGGCTGCCTAATTACAATCCCGTTTCTCTCAAATATCTCGGCATAGAAGACACCAAAACTCAAAATTACAGGATATTCACCATCCCAACAGAGAATTCTCCTCAGAAATGTCATTTTATCACATCAAATTCAAAACCCTAAATTCAGGAAAAACCATGACCAAGGTGAACTCACACACAAGACAAGTGCCCCACAGATCAAACAGCTCATTAGACAAATCTTGGAGAAATCCAAAATCAGTCGCTTGGAAGAATGACAGTGAAGCATCTCCTTGGGCCGTGCGGTGTATGGGGCACAGGAGCTCTTCTGGGGGCCCAATCATCTCTTCTGGGGGCCCAATCATGGGGGGCCAAGGAGGCAGTGGTCTGGACACACATCAGGCCCCTCTTCGTTCAACCTGAAAGGTAAGAATGCAGGTAAGATCGACACAAATTCCACCAGAAATCAGAAATTCCGAACTAGCCCCTCCCACTTTTGGGGATTTGGGCGTTCGACCCCTTCCGAAGGTCGTAGAAGCTCGAAAATGGTACCAATCGATGCGCAATACCCCACTTGCCAGAAACAAATGCCCTCTCCCACTCTCTACGACCTTCACAAAAAAAGTTATTCAAGAATATCTCCTCGGCTTTTCGGCCATTTGCTACTTCGACCCCTTCCGAAGGTCGTAGGAGCTCGGGGATGGCACCAATCGATCCGCAGGACCCACATTAGTTCAATAGAAACCACTTTCCAAGTCTCTACGACCTTCAGAAAAAAAGTTATTCAAGAATATCTCCTTCTCCAATGTGCTTTCATCCCTAATCCTAACCCTAACCCTAACCCTAACCCTAACCCTAACCCAACAGAGAATTCTCCTCAGAAATATCATTTGATCACATCAAATTCAAAACCCTAAATTCAGGAAAAACCATGACCAAGGTGAACTCACACACAAGACAAGTGCCCCACAGATAAAACAGCTCATTAGACAAATCTTGGAGAAATCCAAAATCAGTCGCTTGGAAGAATGACAGTGAAGCATCTCCTTGGGCCGTGCGGTGTATGGGGCACAGGAGCTCTTCTGGGGGCCCAATCATCTCTTCTGGGGGCCCAATCATGGGGGGCCAAGGAGGCAGTGGTCTGGACACACATCAGGCCCCTCTTCATTCAGCCTGAAAGGTAAGAATGCAGGTAAGATCCACAGAAATTCCACCAGAAATCAGAAATTCCCAACTAGCCCCGCCCACTTTTGGGGATTTGGGCGTTCGACCCCTTCCGAAGGTCGTAGAAGCTCGAAAATGGTACCAATCGATGCGCAATACCCCACTTGCCAGAAACAAATGCCCTCTCCCACTCTCTACGACCTTCACAAAAAAAGTTATTCAAGAATATCTCCTCGGCTTTTCGGCCATTTGCTACTTCGACCCCTTCCGAAGGTCGTAGGAGCTCGGGGATGGCACCAATCGATCCGCAGGACCCACATTAGTTCAATAGAAACCACTTTCCAAGTCTCTACGACCTTCAGAAAAAAAGTTATTCAAGAATATCTCCTTCTCCAATGTGCTTTCATCCCTAATCCCTTACCTTAACCCTAGCTGTTTTAGCGACTTTCTTATTCAGAGGTTCTGGACTTCGATTCTATGCCTAGTCAGGTTCCTTAGACCCTTACCCTAACCACACCACCCCTTGCCTAAACCTAACCCCGCCCACTTTTCAGATTCGCTCGTTCGACCCCTTCCCAAGGTCCTAGAAGCTCGGCGATGGTACCAATCGATCCGCAGTACCCCATTTAGTAGAGACAGACGCCCTTTCCAAGTCTCTACGACCTTCACAGCAAAAGTTATTCTAGAATATCTCCTCAGCAGGCTATGCTAATGAGGCTGCCTAATTACAATCCCGTTTCTCTCAAATATCTCGGCATAGAAGACACCAAAACTCAAAATTACAGGATATTCACCATCCCAACAGAGAATTCTCCTCAGAAATGTCATTTTATCACATCAAATTCAAAACCCTAAATTCAGGAAAAACCATGACCAAGGTGAACTCACACACAAGACAAGTGCCCCACAGATCAAACAGCTCATTAGACAAATCTTGGAGAAATCCAAAATCAGTCGCTTGGAAGAATGACAGTGAAGCATCTCCTTGGGCCGTGCGGTGTATGGGGCACAGGAGCTCTTCTGGGGGCCCAATCATCTCTTCTGGGGGCCCAATCATGGGGGGCCAAGGAGGCAGTGGTCTGGACACACATCAGGCCCCTCTTCGTTCAACCTGAAAGGTAAGAATGCAGGTAAGATCGACACAAATTCCACCAGAAATCAGAAATTCCGAACTAGCCCCTCCCACTTTTGGGGATTTGGGCGTTCGACCCCTTCCGAAGGTCGTAGAAGCTCGAAAATGGTACCAATCGATGCGCAATACCCCACTTGCCAGAAACAAATGCCCTCTCCCACTCTCTACGACCTTCACAAAAAAAGTTATTCAAGAATATCTCCTCGGCTTTTCGGCCATTTGCTACTTCGACCCCTTCCGAAGGTCGTAGGAGCTCGGGGATGGCACCAATCGATCCGCAGGACCCACATTAGTTCAATAGAAACCACTTTCCAAGTCTCTACGACCTTCAGAAAAAAAGTTATTCAAGAATATCTCCTTCTCCAATGTGCTTTCATCCCTAATCCCTTACCTTAACCCTAGCTGTTTTAGCGACTTTCTTATTCAGAGGTTCTGGACTTCGATTCTATGCCTAGTCAGGTTCCTTAGACCCTTACCCTAACCACACCACCCCTTGCCTAAACCTAACCCCGCCCACTTTTCAGATTCGCTCGTTCGACCCCTTCCCAAGGTCCTAGAAGCTCGGCGATGGTACCAATCGATCCGCAGTACCCCATTTAGTAGAGACAGACGCCCTTTCCAAGTCTCTACGACCTTCACAGCAAAAGTTATTCTAGAATATCTCCTCAGCAGGCTATGCTAATGAGGCTGCCTAATTACAATCCCGTTTCTCTCAAATATCTCGGCATAGAAGACACCAAAACTCAAAATTACAGGATATTCACCATCCCAACAGAGAATTCTCCTCAGAAATGTCATTTTATCACATCAAATTCAAAACCCTAAATTCAGGAAAAACCATGACCAAGGTGAACTCACACACAAGACAAGTGCCCCACAGATCAAACAGCTCATTAGACAAATCTTGGAGAAATCCAAAATCAGTCGCTTGGAAGAATGACAGTGAAGCATCTCCTTGGGCCGTGCGGTGTATGGGGCACAGGAGCTCTTCTGGGGGCCCAATCATCTCTTCTGGGGGCCCAATCATGGGGGGCCAAGGAGGCAGTGGTCTGGACACACATCAGGCCCCTCTTCGTTCAACCTGAAAGGTAAGAATGCAGGTAAGATCGACACAAATTCCACCAGAAATCAGAAATTCCGAACTAGCCCCTCCCACTTTTGGGGATTTGGGCGTTCGACCCCTTCCGAAGGTCGTAGAAGCTCGAAAATGGTACCAATCGATGCGCAATACCCCACTTGCCAGAAACAAATGCCCTCTCCCACTCTCTACGACCTTCACAAAAAAAGTTATTCAAGAATATCTCCTCGGCTTTTCGGCCATTTGCTACTTCGACCCCTTCCGAAGGTCGTAGGAGCTCGGGGATGGCACCAATCGATCCGCAGGACCCACATTAGTTCAATAGAAACCACTTTCCAAGTCTCTACGACCTTCAGAAAAAAAGTTATTCAAGAATATCTCCTTCTCCAATGTGCTTTCATCCCTAATCCTAACCCTAACCCTAACCCTAACCCTAACCCTAACCCAACAGAGAATTCTCCTCAGAAATATCATTTGATCACATCAAATTCAAAACCCTAAATTCAGGAAAAACCATGACCAAGGTGAACTCACACACAAGACAAGTGCCCCACAGATAAAACAGCTCATTAGACAAATCTTGGAGAAATCCAAAATCAGTCGCTTGGAAGAATGACAGTGAAGCATCTCCTTGGGCCGTGCGGTGTATGGGGCACAGGAGCTCTTCTGGGGGCCCAATCATCTCTTCTGGGGGCCCAATCATGGGGGGCCAAGGAGGCAGTGGTCTGGACACACATCAGGCCCCTCTTCATTCAGCCTGAAAGGTAAGAATGCAGGTAAGATCCACAGAAATTCCACCAGAAATCAGAAATTCCCAACTAGCCCCGCCCACTTTTGGGGATTTGGGCGTTCGACCCCTTCCGAAGGTCGTAGAAGCTCGAAAATGGTACCAATCGATGCGCAATACCCCACTTGCCAGAAACAAATGCCCTCTCCCACTCTCTACGACCTTCACAAAAAAAGTTATTCAAGAATATCTCCTCGGCTTTTCGGCCATTTGCTACTTCGACCCCTTCCGAAGGTCGTAGGAGCTCGGGGATGGCACCAATCGATCCGCAGGACCCACATTAGTTCAATAGAAACCACTTTCCAAGTCTCTACGACCTTCAGAAAAAAAGTTATTCAAGAATATCTCCTTCTCCAATGTGCTTTCATCCCTAATCCCTTACCTTAACCCTAGCTGTTTTAGCGACTTTCTTATTCAGAGGTTCTGGACTTCGATTCTATGCCTAGTCAGGTTCCTTAGACCCTTACCCTAACCACACCACCCCTTGCCTAAACCTAACCCCGCCCACTTTTCAGATTCGCTCGTTCGACCCCTTCCCAAGGTCCTAGAAGCTCGGCGATGGTACCAATCGATCCGCAGTACCCCATTTAGTAGAGACAGACGCCCTTTCCAAGTCTCTACGACCTTCACAGCAAAAGTTATTCTAGAATATCTCCTCAGCAGGCTATGCTAATGAGGCTGCCTAATTACAATCCCGTTTCTCTCAAATATCTCGGCATAGAAGACACCAAAACTCAAAATTACAGGATATTCACCATCCCAACAGAGAATTCTCCTCAGAAATGTCATTTTATCACATCAAATTCAAAACCCTAAATTCAGGAAAAACCATGACCAAGGTGAACTCACACACAAGACAAGTGCCCCACAGATCAAACAGCTCATTAGACAAATCTTGGAGAAATCCAAAATCAGTCGCTTGGAAGAATGACAGTGAAGCATCTCCTTGGGCCGTGCGGTGTATGGGGCACAGGAGCTCTTCTGGGGGCCCAATCATCTCTTCTGGGGGCCCAATCATGGGGGGCCAAGGAGGCAGTGGTCTGGACACACATCAGGCCCCTCTTCGTTCAACCTGAAAGGTAAGAATGCAGGTAAGATCGACACAAATTCCACCAGAAATCAGAAATTCCGAACTAGCCCCTCCCACTTTTGGGGATTTGGGCGTTCGACCCCTTCCGAAGGTCGTAGAAGCTCGAAAATGGTACCAATCGATGCGCAATACCCCACTTGCCAGAAACAAATGCCCTCTCCCACTCTCTACGACCTTCACAAAAAAAGTTATTCAAGAATATCTCCTCGGCTTTTCGGCCATTTGCTACTTCGACCCCTTCCGAAGGTCGTAGGAGCTCGGGGATGGCACCAATCGATCCGCAGGACCCACATTAGTTCAATAGAAACCACTTTCCAAGTCTCTACGACCTTCAGAAAAAAAGTTATTCAAGAATATCTCCTTCTCCAATGTGCTTTCATCCCTAATCCTAACCCTAACCCTAACCCTAACCCTAACCCTAACCCTAACCCTAACCCTAACCCTAACCGTTTTCACCTAACCCTAACCCTAACCCTAACCCAACAGAGAATTCTCCTCAGAAATATCATTTGATCACATCAAATTCAAAACCCTAAATTCAGGAAAAACCATGACCAAGGTGAACTCACACACAAGACAAGTGCCCCACAGATAAAACAGCTCATTAGACAAATCTTGGAGAAATCCAAAATCAGTCGCTTGGAAGAATGACAGTGAAGCATCTCCTTGGGCCGTGCGGTGTATGGGGCACAGGAGCTCTTCTGGGGGCCCAATCATCTCTTCTGGGGGCCCAATCATGGGGGGCCAAGGAGCCAGTGGTCTGGACACACATCAGGCCCCTCTTCATTCAGCCTGAAAGGTAAGAATGCAGGTAAGATCCACAGAAATTCCACCAGAAATCAGAAATTCCGAACTAGCCCCGCCCACTTTTGGGGATTTGGGCGTTCGACCCCTTCCGAAGGTCGTAGAAGCTCGAAAATGGTACCAATCGATGCGCAATACCCCACTTGCCAGAAACAAATGCCCTCTCCCACTCTCTACGACCTTCACAAAAAAAGTTATTCAAGAATATCTCCTCGGCTTTTCGGCCATTTGCTACTTCGACCCCTTCCGAAGGTCGTAGGAGCTCGGGGATGGCACCAATCGATCCGCAGGACCCACATTAGTTCAATAGAAACCACTTTCCAAGTCTCTACGACCTTCAGAAAAAAAGTTATTCAAGAATATCTCCTTCTCCAATGTGCTTTCATCCCTAATCCTAACCCTAACCCTAACCCTAACCCTAACCCTAACCCTAACCCTAACCCTAACCCAAATCTTGGAGAAATCCAAAATCAGTCGCTTGGAAGAATGAGAGTGAAGCATCTCCTTGGGCCGTGCGGTGTATGGGGCACAGGAGCTCTTCTGGGGGCCCAATCATCTCTTCTGGGGGCCCAATCATGGGGGGCCAAGGAGCCAGTGGTCTGGACACACATCAGGCCCCTCTTCATTCAGCCTGAAAGGTAAGAATGCAGGTAAGATCCACAGAAATTCCACCAGAAATCAGAAATTCCGAACTAGCCCCGCCCACTTTTGGGGATTTGGGCGTTCGACCCCTTCCGAAGGTCGTAGAAGCTCGAAAATGGTACCAATCGATGCGCAATACCCCACTTGCCAGAAACAAATGCCCTCTCCCACTCTCTACGACCTTCACAAAAAAAGTTATTCAAGAATATCTCCTCGGGTTTTCGGCCATTCGCTACTTCGACCCCTTCCGAAGGTCGTAGGAGCTCGGGGATGGCACCAATCGATCCGCAGGACCCACATTAGTTCAATAGAAACCACTTTCCAAGTCTCTACGACCTTCAGAAAAAAAGTTATTCAAGAATATCTCCTTCTCCAATGTGCTTTCATCCCTAATCCTAACCCTAACCCTAACCCTAACCCTAACCCTAACCCTAACCCTAACCCTAACCCTAACCACTCAACCCTACGCCTAAACCTAACCACTTGTCCCCAATCCTAAACCTAACCCTAAATCTAACCACTTTATATGACCTTAATCCCTAAAAAGCGACAAACAAGAATCCTTTCTAAAAATACCTTAGATTTAGATTACTCTAAACTTAGTGGGACACACCCTGGGGTTTGATCAACCCCGGCGGGGCCTTCCTTGGGAGAGGGTGTCTGGTGGTAATGGCCGAAACATCCAATGACCCTGAGGTACACTACTGATGATGTGTCACCTAATATATAGATTTAGAAAAACACAAAATAGCTAAAAATAGTCCAAATTGTTTTTTACAAACAAAACAATACAAAGACATGGAGTCAAAACAACTCCTTAATAAACTTTAATACAGGACAAAAAAGAAAACCAAAGCCTATCAAATAAATAAAAAATCACTTTCATCTAAAGACCAAACCTAAAAAAACAATACAAAAGCAAGTACACTGAAACTACGGTTTAAAACCAATTCGGTAAAGGGGATATGTGAAGAAAGGAGAGTATTGATGACGTGCGTCGGCCAGTGCATTGCCTTTGGCTCCCTATTCCAAACCGCCCAGTCGTTGGATGAAGCGGGGGGAGTCATCGAGATAACTTCAAAAACCTAACCCTAACCCTAACCCTAACCCTAACCCTAACCCTAACCCTAACCCTTCCCAAGGTCCTAGAAGCTCGGGGATGGTACCAATCGATCCGCAGTACCCCGTTTGGTAGAGACAGACGCCCTTTTCAAGTCTCTACGACCTTCACAACAAAAGTTATTCAAGAATATCTCCTCAGCAGGCTATGCTAATGAGGCGGCCTAATTACAATCCCGTTTCTCTCAAATATCTCGGCATAGAAGACACCAAAACTCAAAATTACAGGATATTCACCATCCCAACAGAGAATTCTCCTCAGAAATGTCATTTTATCACATCAAATTCAAAACCCTAAATTCAGGAAAAACCATGACCAAGGTGAACTCACACACAAGACAAGTGCCCCACAGATCAAACAGCTCATTAGACAAATCTTGGAGAAATCCAAAATCAGTCGCTTGGAAGAATGAGAGTGAAGCATCTCCTTGGGCCGTGCGGTGTATGGGGCACAGGAGCTCTTCTGGGGGCCCAATCATCTCTTCTGGGGGCCCAATCATGGGGGGCCAAGGAGCCAGTGGTCTGGACACACATCAGGCCCCTCTTCATTCAGCCTGAAAGGTAAGAATGCAGGTAAGATCCACAGAAATTCCACCAGAAATCAGAAATTCCGAACTAGCCCCGCCCACTTTTGGGGATTTGGGCGTTCGACCCCTTCCGAAGGTCGTAGAAGCTCGAAAATGGTACCAATCGATGCGCAATACCCCACTTGCCAGAAACAAATGCCCTCTCCCACTCTCTACGACCTTCACAAAAAAAGTTATTCAAGAATATCTCCTCGGGTTTTCGGCCATTCGCTACTTCGACCCCTTCCGAAGGTCGTAGGAGCTCGGGGATGGCACCAATCGATCCGCAGGACCCACATTAGTTCAATAGAAACCACTTTCCAAGTCTCTACGACCTTCAGAAAAAAAGTTATTCAAGAATATCTCCTTCTCCAATGTGCTTTCATCCCTAATCCTAACCCTAACCCTAACCCTAACCCTAACCCTAACACAAGACAAGTGCCCCACAGATCAAACAGCTCATTAGACAAATCTTGGAGAAATCCAAAATCAGTCGCTTGGAAGAATGAGAGTGAAGCATCTCCTTGGGCCGTGCGGTGTATGGGGCACAGGAGCTCTTCTGGGGGCCCAATCATCTCTTCTGGGGGCCCAATCATGGGGGGCCAAGGAGCCAGTGGTCTGGACACACATCAGGCCCCTCTTCATTCAGCCTGAAAGGTAAGAATGCAGGTAAGATCCACAGAAATTCCACCAGAAATCAGAAATTCCGAACTAGCCCCGCCCACTTTTGGGGATTTGGGCGTTCGACCCCTTCCGAAGGTCGTAGAAGCTCGAAAATGGTACCAATCGATGCGCAATACCCCACTTGCCAGAAACAAATGCCCTCTCCCACTCTCTACGACCTTCACAAAAAAAGTTATTCAAGAATATCTCCTCGGGTTTTCGGCCATTCGCTACTTCGACCCCTTCCGAAGGTCGTAGGAGCTCGGGGATGGCACCAATCGATCCGCAGGACCCACATTAGTTCAATAGAAACCACTTTCCAAGTCTCTACGACCTTCAGAAAAAAAGTTATTCAAGAATATCTCCTTCTCCAATGTGCTTTCATCCCTAATCCTTACCTTAACCCTAGCTGTTTTAGCGACTTTCTTATTCAGAGGTTCTGGACTTCGATTCTATGCCTAGTCAGGTTCCTTAGACCCTTACCCTAACCACACCACCCCTTGCCTAAACCTAACCCCGCCCACTTTTCAGATTCGCTCGTTCGACCCCTTCCCAAGGTCCTAGAAGCTCGGGGATGGTACCAATCGATCCGCAGTACCCCGTTTGGTAGAGACAGACGCCCTTTTCAAGTCTCTACGACCTTCACAACAAAAGTTATTCAAGAATATCTCCTCAGCAGGCTATGCTAATGAGGCGGCCTAATTACAATCCCGTTTCTCTCAAATATCTCGGCATAGAAGACACCAAAACTCAAAATTACAGGATATTCACCATCCCAACAGAGAATTCTCCTCAGAAATGTCATTTTATCACATCAAATTCAAAACCCTAAATTCAGGAAAAACCATGACCAAGGTGAACTCACACACAAGACAAGTGCCCCACAGATCAAACAGCTCATTAGACAAATCTTGGAGAAATCCAAAATCAGTCGCTTGGAAGAATGAGAGTGAAGCATCTCCTTGGGCCGTGCGGTGTATGGGGCACAGGAGCTCTTCTGGGGGCCCAATCATCTCTTCTGGGGGCCCAATCATGGGGGGCCAAGGAGCCAGTGGTCTGGACACACATCAGGCCCCTCTTCATTCAGCCTGAAAGGTAAGAATGCAGGTAAGATCCACAGAAATTCCACCAGAAATCAGAAATTCCGAACTAGCCCCGCCCACTTTTGGGGATTTGGGCGTTCGACCCCTTCCGAAGGTCGTAGAAGCTCGAAAATGGTACCAATCGATGCGCAATACCCCACTTGCCAGAAACAAATGCCCTCTCCCACTCTCTACGACCTTCACAAAAAAAGTTATTCAAGAATATCTCCTCGGGTTTTCGGCCATTCGCTACTTCGACCCCTTCCGAAGGTCGTAGGAGCTCGGGGATGGCACCAATCGATCCGCAGGACCCACATTAGTTCAATAGAAACCACTTTCCAAGTCTCTACGACCTTCAGAAAAAAAGTTATTCAAGAATATCTCCTTCTCCAATGTGCTTTCATCCCTAATCCTTACCTTAACCCTAGCTGTTTTAGCGACTTTCTTATTCAGAGGTTCTGGACTTCGATTCTATGCCTAGTCAGGTTCCTTAGACCCTTACCCTAACCACACCACCCCTTGCCTAAACCTAACCCCGCCCACTTTTCAGATTCGCTCGTTCGACCCCTTCCCAAGGTCCTAGAAGCTCGGGGATGGTACCAATCGATCCGCAGTACCCCGTTTGGTAGAGACAGACGCCCTTTTCAAGTCTCTACGACCTTCACAACAAAAGTTATTCAAGAATATCTCCTCAGCAGGCTATGCTAATGAGGCGGCCTAATTACAATCCCGTTTCTCTCAAATATCTCGGCATAGAAGACACCAAAACTCAAAATTACAGGATATTCACCATCCCAACAGAGAATTCTCCTCAGAAATGTCATTTTATCACATCAAATTCAAAACCCTAAATTCAGGAAAAACCATGACCAAGGTGAACTCACACACAAGACAAGTGCCCCACAGATCAAACAGCTCATTAGACAAATCTTGGAGAAATCCAAAATCAGTCGCTTGGAAGAATGAGAGTGAAGCATCTCCTTGGGCCGTGCGGTGTATGGGGCACAGGAGCTCTTCTGGGGGCCCAATCATCTCTTCTGGGGGCCCAATCATGGGGGGCCAAGGAGCCAGTGGTCTGGACACACATCAGGCCCCTCTTCATTCAGCCTGAAAGGTAAGAATGCAGGTAAGATCCACAGAAATTCCACCAGAAATCAGAAATTCCGAACTAGCCCCGCCCACTTTTGGGGATTTGGGCGTTCGACCCCTTCCGAAGGTCGTAGAAGCTCGAAAATGGTACCAATCGATGCGCAATACCCCACTTGCCAGAAACAAATGCCCTCTCCCACTCTCTACGACCTTCACAAAAAAAGTTATTCAAGAATATCTCCTCGGGTTTTCGGCCATTCGCTACTTCGACCCCTTCCGAAGGTCGTAGGAGCTCGGGGATGGCACCAATCGATCCGCAGGACCCACATTAGTTCAATAGAAACCACTTTCCAAGTCTCTACGACCTTCAGAAAAAAAGTTATTCAAGAATATCTCCTTCTCCAATGTGCTTTCATCCCTAATCCTAACCCTAACCCTAACCCTAACCCTAACCCTAACCCTAACACAAGACAAGTGCCCCACAGATCAAACAGCTCATTAGACAAATCTTGGAGAAATCCAAAATCAGTCGCTTGGAAGAATGAGAGTGAAGCATCTCCTTGGGCCGTGCGGTGTATGGGGCACAGGAGCTCTTCTGGGGGCCCAATCATCTCTTCTGGGGGCCCAATCATGGGGGGCCAAGGAGCCAGTGGTCTGGACACACATCAGGCCCCTCTTCATTCAGCCTGAAAGGTAAGAATGCAGGTAAGATCCACAGAAATTCCACCAGAAATCAGAAATTCCGAACTAGCCCCGCCCACTTTTGGGGATTTGGGCGTTCGACCCCTTCCGAAGGTCGTAGAAGCTCGAAAATGGTACCAATCGATGCGCAATACCCCACTTGCCAGAAACAAATGCCCTCTCCCACTCTCTACGACCTTCACAAAAAAAGTTATTCAAGAATATCTCCTCGGGTTTTCGGCCATTCGCTACTTCGACCCCTTCCGAAGGTCGTAGGAGCTCGGGGATGGCACCAATCGATCCGCAGGACCCACATTAGTTCAATAGAAACCACTTTCCAAGTCTCTACGACCTTCAGAAAAAAAGTTATTCAAGAATATCTCCTTCTCCAATGTGCTTTCATCCCTAATCCTTACCTTAACCCTAGCTGTTTTAGCGACTTTCTTATTCAGAGGTTCTGGACTTCGATTCTATGCCTAGTCAGGTTCCTTAGACCCTTACCCTAACCACACCACCCCTTGCCTAAACCTAACCCCGCCCACTTTTCAGATTCGCTCGTTCGACCCCTTCCCAAGGTCCTAGAAGCTCGGGGATGGTACCAATCGATCCGCAGTACCCCGTTTGGTAGAGACAGACGCCCTTTTCAAGTCTCTACGACCTTCACAACAAAAGTTATTCAAGAATATCTCCTCAGCAGGCTATGCTAATGAGGCGGCCTAATTACAATCCCGTTTCTCTCAAATATCTCGGCATAGAAGACACCAAAACTCAAAATTACAGGATATTCACCATCCCAACAGAGAATTCTCCTCAGAAATGTCATTTTATCACATCAAATTCAAAACCCTAAATTCAGGAAAAACCATGACCAAGGTGAACTCACACACAAGACAAGTGCCCCACAGATCAAACAGCTCATTAGACAAATCTTGGAGAAATCCAAAATCAGTCGCTTGGAAGAATGAGAGTGAAGCATCTCCTTGGGCCGTGCGGTGTATGGGGCACAGGAGCTCTTCTGGGGGCCCAATCATCTCTTCTGGGGGCCCAATCATGGGGGGCCAAGGAGCCAGTGGTCTGGACACACATCAGGCCCCTCTTCATTCAGCCTGAAAGGTAAGAATGCAGGTAAGATCCACAGAAATTCCACCAGAAATCAGAAATTCCGAACTAGCCCCGCCCACTTTTGGGGATTTGGGCGTTCGACCCCTTCCGAAGGTCGTAGAAGCTCGAAAATGGTACCAATCGATGCGCAATACCCCACTTGCCAGAAACAAATGCCCTCTCCCACTCTCTACGACCTTCACAAAAAAAGTTATTCAAGAATATCTCCTCGGGTTTTCGGCCATTCGCTACTTCGACCCCTTCCGAAGGTCGTAGGAGCTCGGGGATGGCACCAATCGATCCGCAGGACCCACATTAGTTCAATAGAAACCACTTTCCAAGTCTCTACGACCTTCAGAAAAAAAGTTATTCAAGAATATCTCCTTCTCCAATGTGCTTTCATCCCTAATCCTAACCCTAACCCTAACCCTAACCCTAACCCTAACACAAGACAAGTGCCCCACAGATCAAACAGCTCATTAGACAAATCTTGGAGAAATCCAAAATCAGTCGCTTGGAAGAATGAGAGTGAAGCATCTCCTTGGGCCGTGCGGTGTATGGGGCACAGGAGCTCTTCTGGGGGCCCAATCATCTCTTCTGGGGGCCCAATCATGGGGGGCCAAGGAGCCAGTGGTCTGGACACACATCAGGCCCCTCTTCATTCAGCCTGAAAGGTAAGAATGCAGGTAAGATCCACAGAAATTCCACCAGAAATCAGAAATTCCGAACTAGCCCCGCCCACTTTTGGGGATTTGGGCGTTCGACCCCTTCCGAAGGTCGTAGAAGCTCGAAAATGGTACCAATCGATGCGCAATACCCCACTTGCCAGAAACAAATGCCCTCTCCCACTCTCTACGACCTTCACAAAAAAAGTTATTCAAGAATATCTCCTCGGGTTTTCGGCCATTCGCTACTTCGACCCCTTCCGAAGGTCGTAGGAGCTCGGGGATGGCACCAATCGATCCGCAGGACCCACATTAGTTCAATAGAAACCACTTTCCAAGTCTCTACGACCTTCAGAAAAAAAGTTATTCAAGAATATCTCCTTCTCCAATGTGCTTTCATCCCTAATCCTAACCCTAACCCTAACCCTAACCCTAACCCTAACCCTAACCCTAACCCTAACCCTAACCCTCCCTAATCCTAACCCTAACCCTAACCCTAACCCTAACCCCTACCTAAACCTAACCTTTGACCCCTGGACAGAACGAGTGACCTGAGACATCTCACCTAACTCCTTTGAGATTATTGACCAAAAACATAGATTCCACAACCAGTTGGTTTGCAACTCTTTAATTTTGGGCAAGTACAGTACAGGAAGAAAGACCTAAATAGGCAGTAAGACCTCATGGAGAAGGCAATTAATTCCCTGGTATACCCCACCCAACTGTGTTTAATATTTAGAGGACAAGAGATCCCTATAGGTGTGTGATTGGAGCCTATTTTAATGGAATTGATGGAAAAGGAGTATGGGAATGAGTGCTTGTTGGAGTGCTGTGTTTCGGAGGGACAAGGAAACTTCACCAGGGGGAGGAGCTAGATGGGCTATATAAATGATTGCAACTCCTTGGCCAGTCTCAGACAAGACAAAATGCCTCATGGAGCAAGATCAGGGACAAGCTCTCCCAGAGACCCACCATGGGGATGACTTACCTCTTAATTCGACCTGACCTACTTACCTGCCCTAGCCTGATGAAGATAAACAAATTTCGAAACGTCGCGACAGGGCCTACGGACTTTTAGCAAAAATGACAAATTGTACTTACCTGACTAAGCCATTTACCCTCCCTCGGCTGAGCGGAGAGACTCAAGACATATTTGTAAATTTGTATATAGTTCATTGGATGTTTATTTAGCTGTAATTACAACATGTTTAACACAACTGTAAAAATCAGTGTGTTATTACGACATCATTAGGATTTACTTACGGTTATTTTACCACAGTGTGTTTCACATACCTGTAAAAAATCAGGGTGTTGTTACAACACTTTTATTGGATATTTATGGTTATTTTACCAAGTGAGGGGCATCCCATGTCCCAGGAGGGCCCGTGCATAACGTTTGACCTGACTTGTCGGGTCAACGGATATTACCGTTTTCACCTAACCCTAACCCTAACCCTAACCCAACAGAGAATTCTCCTCAGAAATATCATTTGATCACATCAAATTCAAAACCCTAAATTCAGGAAAAACCATGACCAAGGTGAACTCACACACAAGACAAGTGCCCCACAGATAAAACAGCTCATTAGACAAATCTTGGAGAAATCCAAAATCAGTCGCTTGGAAGAATGACAGTGAAGCATCTCCTTGGGCCGTGCGGTGTATGGGGCACAGGAGCTCTTCTGGGGGCCCAATCATCTCTTCTGGGGGCCCAATCATGGGGGGCCAAGGAGGCAGTGGTCTGGACACACATCAGGCCCCTCTTCATTCAGCCTGAAAGGTAAGAATGCAGGTAAGATCCACAGAAATTCCACCAGAAATCAGAAATTCCCAACTAGCCCCGCCCACTTTTGGGGATTTGGGCGTTCGACCCCTTCCGAAGGTCGTAGAAGCTCGAAAATGGTACCAATCGATGCGCAATACCCCACTTGCCAGAAACAAATGCCCTCTCCCACTCTCTACGACCTTCACAAAAAAAGTTATTCAAGAATATCTCCTCGGCTTTTCGGCCATTTGCTACTTCGACCCCTTCCGAAGGTCGTAGGAGCTCGGGGATGGCACCAATCGATCCGCAGGACCCACATTAGTTCAATAGAAACCACTTTCCAAGTCTCTACGACCTTCAGAAAAAAAGTTATTCAAGAATATCTCCTTCTCCAATGTGCTTTCATCCCTAATCCTAACCCTAACCCTAACCCTAACCCTAACCCTAACCCAAAAGTTATTCAAGAATATCTCCTCGGCTTTTCGGCCATTTGCTACTTCGACCCCTTCCGAAGGTCGTAGGAGCTCGGGGATGGCACCAATCGATCCGCAGGACCCACATTAGTTCAATAGAAACCACTTTCCAAGTCTCTACGACCTTCAGAAAAAAAGTTATTCAAGAATATCTCCTTCTCCAATGTGCTTTCATCCCTAATCCTAACCCTAACCCTAACCCTAACCCTAACCCTAACCCCTACCTAAACCTAACCTTTGACCCCTGGACAGAACGAGTGACCTGAGACATCTCACCTAACTCCTTTGAGATTATTGACCAAAAACATAGATTCCACAACCAGTTGGTTTGCAACTCTTTAATTTTGGGCAAGTACAGTACAGGAAGAAAGACCTAAATAGGCAGTAAGACCTCATGGAGAAGGCAATTAATTCCCTGGTATACCCCACCCAACTGTGTTTAATATTTAGAGGACAAGAGATCCCTATAGGTGTGTGATTGGAGCCTATTTTAATGGAATTGATGGAAAAGGAGTATGGGAATGAGTGCTTGTTGGAGTGCTGTGTTTCGGAGGGACAAGGAAACTTCACCAGGGGGAGGAGCTAGATGGGCTATATAAATGATTGCAACTCCTTGGCCAGTCTCAGACAAGACAAAATGCCTCATGGAGCAAGATCAGGGACAAGCTCTCCCAGAGACCCACCATGGGGATGACTTACCTCTTAATTCGACCTGACCTACTTACCTGCCCTAGCCTGATGAAGATAAACAAATTTCGAAACGTCGCGACAGGGCCTACGGACTTTTAGCAAAAATGACAAATTGTACTTACCTGACTAAGCCATTTACCCTCCCTCGGCTGAGCGGAGAGACTCAAGACATATTTGTAAATTTGTATATAGTTCATTGGATGTTTATTTAGCTGTAATTACAACATGTTTAACACAACTGTAAAAATCAGTGTGTTATTACGACATCATTAGGATTTACTTACGGTTATTTTACCACAGTGTGTTTCACATACCTGTAAAAAATCAGGGTGTTGTTACAACACTTTTATTGGATATTTATGGTTATTTTACCAAGTGAGGGGCATCCCATGTCCCAGGAGGGCCCGTGCATAACGTTTGACCTGACTTGTCGGGTCAACGGATATTACCGTTTTCACCTAACCCTGGCCAGTGCCGCCTGGGACAATTAATGGGATGCCCCTCTAAAAATCACTACTTACCTATTACTTCCAATAGTGGGGAATCGACTCCCATAAAAGCAGCCAAAATGTTAAAGAAACCTGGAATGAAAGGAATTAACGGACCCAGGACCCGGTTTCTTACACCCCATACTTACCTCTTACCTTCACCCTTACCCCCATCCCATTTTGGTTCAGGGCACGATGCCATTGGAAAATAATAAATGCTGTTTGTAGTTGATATAGAGAGTAATTTAACTCAGGACCACACAAAATTTAATTTGAACCTATACAAACCACACCAATTTGGATTCCCTTAGTCAGTAGTTATGACCACATAGTCATCAATATCCCTAATCAGGGTCCCACTACCCTAACCCTAACCATAGGGACCCCCTACCTAAACCTAACCTTTGACCCCTGGACAGAACGAGTGACCTGAGACATCTCACCTAACTCCTTTGAGATTATTGACCAAAAACATAGATTCCACAACCAGTTGGTTTGCAACTCTTTAATTTTGGGCAAGTACAGTACAGGAAGAAAGACCTAAATAGGCAGTAAGACCTCATGGAGAAGGCAATTAATTCCCTGGTATACCCCACCCAACTGTGTTTAATATTTAGAGGACAAGAGATCCCTATAGGTGTGTGATTGGAGCCTATTTTAATGGAATTGATGGAAAAGGAGTATGGGAATGAGTGCTTGTTGGAGTGCTGTGTTTCGGAGGGACAAGGAAACTTCACCAGGGGGAGGAGCTAGATGGGCTATATAAATGATTGCAACTCCTTGGCCAGTCTCAGACAAGACAAAATGCCTCATGGAGCAAGATCAGGGACAAGCTCTCCCAGAGACCCACCATGGGGATGACTTACCTCTTAATTCGACCTGACCTACTTACCTGCCCTAGCCTGATGAAGATAAACAAATTTCGAAACGTCGCGACAGGGCCTACGGACTTTTAGCAAAAATGACAAATTGTACTTACCTGACTAAGCCATTTACCCTCCCTCGGCTGAGCGGAGAGACTCAAGACATATTTGTAAATTTGTATATAGTTCATTGGATGTTTATTTAGCTGTAATTACAACATGTTTAACACAACTGTAAAAATCAGTGTGTTATTACGACATCATTAGGATTTACTTACGGTTATTTTACCACAGTGTGTTTCACATACCTGTAAAAAATCAGGGTGTTGTTACAACACTTTTATTGGATATTTATGGTTATTTTACCAAGTGAGGGGCATCCCATGTCCCAGGAGGGCCCGTGCATAACGTTTGACCTGACTTGTCGGGTCAACGGATATTACCGTTTTCACCTAACCCTAACCCTAACCCTAACCCAACAGAGAATTCTCCTCAGAAATATCATTTGATCACATCAAATTCAAAACCCTAAATTCAGGAAAAACCATGACCAAGGTGAACTCACACACAAGACAAGTGCCCCACAGATAAAACAGCTCATTAGACAAATCTTGGAGAAATCCAAAATCAGTCGCTTGGAAGAATGACAGTGAAGCATCTCCTTGGGCCGTGCGGTGTATGGGGCACAGGAGCTCTTCTGGGGGCCCAATCATCTCTTCTGGGGGCCCAATCATGGGGGGCCAAGGAGGCAGTGGTCTGGACACACATCAGGCCCCTCTTCATTCAGCCTGAAAGGTAAGAATGCAGGTAAGATCCACAGAAATTCCACCAGAAATCAGAAATTCCCAACTAGCCCCGCCCACTTTTGGGGATTTGGGCGTTCGACCCCTTCCGAAGGTCGTAGAAGCTCGAAAATGGTACCAATCGATGCGCAATACCCCACTTGCCAGAAACAAATGCCCTCTCCCACTCTCTACGACCTTCACAAAAAAAGTTATTCAAGAATATCTCCTCGGCTTTTCGGCCATTTGCTACTTCGACCCCTTCCGAAGGTCGTAGGAGCTCGGGGATGGCACCAATCGATCCGCAGGACCCACATTAGTTCAATAGAAACCACTTTCCAAGTCTCTACGACCTTCAGAAAAAAAGTTATTCAAGAATATCTCCTTCTCCAATGTGCTTTCATCCCTAATCCCTTACCTTAACCCTAGCTGTTTTAGCGACTTTCTTATTCAGAGGTTCTGGACTTCGATTCTATGCCTAGTCAGGTTCCTTAGACCCTTACCCTAACCACACCACCCCTTGCCTAAACCTAACCCCGCCCACTTTTCAGATTCGCTCGTTCGACCCCTTCCCAAGGTCCTAGAAGCTCGGCGATGGTACCAATCGATCCGCAGTACCCCATTTAGTAGAGACAGACGCCCTTTCCAAGTCTCTACGACCTTCACAGCAAAAGTTATTCTAGAATATCTCCTCAGCAGGCTATGCTAATGAGGCTGCCTAATTACAATCCCGTTTCTCTCAAATATCTCGGCATAGAAGACACCAAAACTCAAAATTACAGGATATTCACCATCCCAACAGAGAATTCTCCTCAGAAATGTCATTTTATCACATCAAATTCAAAACCCTAAATTCAGGAAAAACCATGACCAAGGTGAACTCACACACAAGACAAGTGCCCCACAGATCAAACAGCTCATTAGACAAATCTTGGAGAAATCCAAAATCAGTCGCTTGGAAGAATGACAGTGAAGCATCTCCTTGGGCCGTGCGGTGTATGGGGCACAGGAGCTCTTCTGGGGGCCCAATCATCTCTTCTGGGGGCCCAATCATGGGGGGCCAAGGAGGCAGTGGTCTGGACACACATCAGGCCCCTCTTCGTTCAACCTGAAAGGTAAGAATGCAGGTAAGATCGACACAAATTCCACCAGAAATCAGAAATTCCGAACTAGCCCCTCCCACTTTTGGGGATTTGGGCGTTCGACCCCTTCCGAAGGTCGTAGAAGCTCGAAAATGGTACCAATCGATGCGCAATACCCCACTTGCCAGAAACAAATGCCCTCTCCCACTCTCTACGACCTTCACAAAAAAAGTTATTCAAGAATATCTCCTCGGCTTTTCGGCCATTTGCTACTTCGACCCCTTCCGAAGGTCGTAGGAGCTCGGGGATGGCACCAATCGATCCGCAGGACCCACATTAGTTCAATAGAAACCACTTTCCAAGTCTCTACGACCTTCAGAAAAAAAGTTATTCAAGAATATCTCCTTCTCCAATGTGCTTTCATCCCTAACCCTAACCCTAACCTAACCCTAACCCTAACCCTAACCCTAACCCTAACCCAACAGAGAATTCTCCTCAGAAATATCATTTGATCACATCAAATTCAAAACCCTAAATTCAGGAAAAACCATGACCAAGGTGAACTCACACACAAGACAAGTGCCCCACAGATAAAACAGCTCATTAGACAAATCTTGGAGAAATCCAAAATCAGTCGCTTGGAAGAATGACAGTGAAGCATCTCCTTGGGCCGTGCGGTGTATGGGGCACAGGAGCTCTTCTGGGGGCCCAATCATCTCTTCTGGGGGCCCAATCATGGGGGGCCAAGGAGGCAGTGGTCTGGACACACATCAGGCCCCTCTTCATTCAGCCTGAAAGGTAAGAATGCAGGTAAGATCCACAGAAATTCCACCAGAAATCAGAAATTCCCAACTAGCCCCGCCCACTTTTGGGGATTTGGGCGTTCGACCCCTTCCGAAGGTCGTAGAAGCTCGAAAATGGTACCAATCGATGCGCAATACCCCACTTGCCAGAAACAAATGCCCTCTCCCACTCTCTACGACCTTCACAAAAAAAGTTATTCAAGAATATCTCCTCGGCTTTTCGGCCATTTGCTACTTCGACCCCTTCCGAAGGTCGTAGGAGCTCGGGGATGGCACCAATCGATCCGCAGGACCCACATTAGTTCAATAGAAACCACTTTCCAAGTCTCTACGACCTTCAGAAAAAAAGTTATTCAAGAATATCTCCTTCTCCAATGTGCTTTCATCCCTAATCCCTTACCTTAACCCTAGCTGTTTTAGCGACTTTCTTATTCAGAGGTTCTGGACTTCGATTCTATGCCTAGTCAGGTTCCTTAGACCCTTACCCTAACCACACCACCCCTTGCCTAAACCTAACCCCGCCCACTTTTCAGATTCGCTCGTTCGACCCCTTCCCAAGGTCCTAGAAGCTCGGCGATGGTACCAATCGATCCGCAGTACCCCATTTAGTAGAGACAGACGCCCTTTCCAAGTCTCTACGACCTTCACAGCAAAAGTTATTCTAGAATATCTCCTCAGCAGGCTATGCTAATGAGGCTGCCTAATTACAATCCCGTTTCTCTCAAATATCTCGGCATAGAAGACACCAAAACTCAAAATTACAGGATATTCACCATCCCAACAGAGAATTCTCCTCAGAAATGTCATTTTATCACATCAAATTCAAAACCCTAAATTCAGGAAAAACCATGACCAAGGTGAACTCACACACAAGACAAGTGCCCCACAGATCAAACAGCTCATTAGACAAATCTTGGAGAAATCCAAAATCAGTCGCTTGGAAGAATGACAGTGAAGCATCTCCTTGGGCCGTGCGGTGTATGGGGCACAGGAGCTCTTCTGGGGGCCCAATCATCTCTTCTGGGGGCCCAATCATGGGGGGCCAAGGAGGCAGTGGTCTGGACACACATCAGGCCCCTCTTCGTTCAACCTGAAAGGTAAGAATGCAGGTAAGATCGACACAAATTCCACCAGAAATCAGAAATTCCGAACTAGCCCCTCCCACTTTTGGGGATTTGGGCGTTCGACCCCTTCCGAAGGTCGTAGAAGCTCGAAAATGGTACCAATCGATGCGCAATACCCCACTTGCCAGAAACAAATGCCCTCTCCCACTCTCTACGACCTTCACAAAAAAAGTTATTCAAGAATATCTCCTCGGCTTTTCGGCCATTTGCTACTTCGACCCCTTCCGAAGGTCGTAGGAGCTCGGGGATGGCACCAATCGATCCGCAGGACCCACATTAGTTCAATAGAAACCACTTTCCAAGTCTCTACGACCTTCAGAAAAAAAGTTATTCAAGAATATCTCCTTCTCCAATGTGCTTTCATCCCTAATCCTAACCCTAACCCTAACCCTAACCCTAACCCTAACCCTAACCCTAACCCTAACCCTAACCCTAACCCTAACCCACTCTCTACGACCTTCACAAAAAAAGTTATTCAAGAATATCTCCTCGGCTTTTCGGCCATTTGCTACTTCGACCCCTTCCGAAGGTCGTAGGAGCTCGGGGATGGCACCAATCGATCCGCAGGACCCACATTAGTTCAATAGAAACCACTTTCCAAGTCTCTACGACCTTCAGAAAAAAAGTTATTCAAGAATATCTCCTTCTCCAATGTGCTTTCATCCCTAACCCTAACCCTAACCCTAACCCTAACCCTTCACAAAAAAAGTTATTCAAGAATATCTCCTCGGCTTTTCGGCCATTTGCTACTTCGACCCCTTCCGAAGGTCGTAGGAGCTCGGGGATGGCACCAATCGATCCGCAGGACCCACATTAGTTCAATAGAAACCACTTTCCAAGTCTCTACGACCTTCAGAAAAAAAGTTATTCAAGAATATCTCCTTCTCCAATGTGCTTTCATCCCTAATCCCTTACCTTAACCCTAGCTGTTTTAGCGACTTTCTTATTCAGAGGTTCTGGACTTCGATTCTATGCCTAGTCAGGTTCCTTAGACCCTTACCCTAACCACACCACCCCTTGCCTAAACCTAACCCCGCCCACTTTTCAGATTCGCTCGTTCGACCCCTTCCCAAGGTCCTAGAAGCTCGGCGATGGTACCAATCGATCCGCAGTACCCCATTTAGTAGAGACAGACGCCCTTTCCAAGTCTCTACGACCTTCACAGCAAAAGTTATTCTAGAATATCTCCTCAGCAGGCTATGCTAATGAGGCTGCCTAATTACAATCCCGTTTCTCTCAAATATCTCGGCATAGAAGACACCAAAACTCAAAATTACAGGATATTCACCATCCCAACAGAGAATTCTCCTCAGAAATGTCATTTTATCACATCAAATTCAAAACCCTAAATTCAGGAAAAACCATGACCAAGGTGAACTCACACACAAGACAAGTGCCCCACAGATCAAACAGCTCATTAGACAAATCTTGGAGAAATCCAAAATCAGTCGCTTGGAAGAATGACAGTGAAGCATCTCCTTGGGCCGTGCGGTGTATGGGGCACAGGAGCTCTTCTGGGGGCCCAATCATCTCTTCTGGGGGCCCAATCATGGGGGGCCAAGGAGGCAGTGGTCTGGACACACATCAGGCCCCTCTTCGTTCAACCTGAAAGGTAAGAATGCAGGTAAGATCGACACAAATTCCACCAGAAATCAGAAATTCCGAACTAGCCCCTCCCACTTTTGGGGATTTGGGCGTTCGACCCCTTCCGAAGGTCGTAGAAGCTCGAAAATGGTACCAATCGATGCGCAATACCCCACTTGCCAGAAACAAATGCCCTCTCCCACTCTCTACGACCTTCACAAAAAAAGTTATTCAAGAATATCTCCTCGGCTTTTCGGCCATTTGCTACTTCGACCCCTTCCGAAGGTCGTAGGAGCTCGGGGATGGCACCAATCGATCCGCAGGACCCACATTAGTTCAATAGAAACCACTTTCCAAGTCTCTACGACCTTCAGAAAAAAAGTTATTCAAGAATATCTCCTTCTCCAATGTGCTTTCATCCCTAATCCTAACCCTAACCCTAACCCTAACCCTAACCCTAACCCAACAGAGAATTCTCCTCAGAAATATCATTTGATCACATCAAATTCAAAACCCTAAATTCAGGAAAAACCATGACCAAGGTGAACTCACACACAAGACAAGTGCCCCACAGATAAAACAGCTCATTAGACAAATCTTGGAGAAATCCAAAATCAGTCGCTTGGAAGAATGACAGTGAAGCATCTCCTTGGGCCGTGCGGTGTATGGGGCACAGGAGCTCTTCTGGGGGCCCAATCATCTCTTCTGGGGGCCCAATCATGGGGGGCCAAGGAGGCAGTGGTCTGGACACACATCAGGCCCCTCTTCATTCAGCCTGAAAGGTAAGAATGCAGGTAAGATCCACAGAAATTCCACCAGAAATCAGAAATTCCCAACTAGCCCCGCCCACTTTTGGGGATTTGGGCGTTCGACCCCTTCCGAAGGTCGTAGAAGCTCGAAAATGGTACCAATCGATGCGCAATACCCCACTTGCCAGAAACAAATGCCCTCTCCCACTCTCTACGACCTTCACAAAAAAAGTTATTCAAGAATATCTCCTCGGCTTTTCGGCCATTTGCTACTTCGACCCCTTCCGAAGGTCGTAGGAGCTCGGGGATGGCACCAATCGATCCGCAGGACCCACATTAGTTCAATAGAAACCACTTTCCAAGTCTCTACGACCTTCAGAAAAAAAGTTATTCAAGAATATCTCCTTCTCCAATGTGCTTTCATCCCTAATCCCTTACCTTAACCCTAGCTGTTTTAGCGACTTTCTTATTCAGAGGTTCTGGACTTCGATTCTATGCCTAGTCAGGTTCCTTAGACCCTTACCCTAACCACACCACCCCTTGCCTAAACCTAACCCCGCCCACTTTTCAGATTCGCTCGTTCGACCCCTTCCCAAGGTCCTAGAAGCTCGGCGATGGTACCAATCGATCCGCAGTACCCCATTTAGTAGAGACAGACGCCCTTTCCAAGTCTCTACGACCTTCACAGCAAAAGTTATTCTAGAATATCTCCTCAGCAGGCTATGCTAATGAGGCTGCCTAATTACAATCCCGTTTCTCTCAAATATCTCGGCATAGAAGACACCAAAACTCAAAATTACAGGATATTCACCATCCCAACAGAGAATTCTCCTCAGAAATGTCATTTTATCACATCAAATTCAAAACCCTAAATTCAGGAAAAACCATGACCAAGGTGAACTCACACACAAGACAAGTGCCCCACAGATCAAACAGCTCATTAGACAAATCTTGGAGAAATCCAAAATCAGTCGCTTGGAAGAATGACAGTGAAGCATCTCCTTGGGCCGTGCGGTGTATGGGGCACAGGAGCTCTTCTGGGGGCCCAATCATCTCTTCTGGGGGCCCAATCATGGGGGGCCAAGGAGGCAGTGGTCTGGACACACATCAGGCCCCTCTTCGTTCAACCTGAAAGGTAAGAATGCAGGTAAGATCGACACAAATTCCACCAGAAATCAGAAATTCCGAACTAGCCCCTCCCACTTTTGGGGATTTGGGCGTTCGACCCCTTCCGAAGGTCGTAGAAGCTCGAAAATGGTACCAATCGATGCGCAATACCCCACTTGCCAGAAACAAATGCCCTCTCCCACTCTCTACGACCTTCACAAAAAAAGTTATTCAAGAATATCTCCTCGGCTTTTCGGCCATTTGCTACTTCGACCCCTTCCGAAGGTCGTAGGAGCTCGGGGATGGCACCAATCGATCCGCAGGACCCACATTAGTTCAATAGAAACCACTTTCCAAGTCTCTACGACCTTCAGAAAAAAAGTTATTCAAGAATATCTCCTTCTCCAATGTGCTTTCATCCCTAACCCTAACCCTAACCCTAACCCTAACCCTAACCCTTCACAAAAAAAGTTATTCAAGAATATCTCCTCGGCTTTTCGGCCATTTGCTACTTCGACCCCTTCCGAAGGTCGTAGGAGCTCGGGGATGGCACCAATCGATCCGCAGGACCCACATTAGTTCAATAGAAACCACTTTCCAAGTCTCTACGACCTTCAGAAAAAAAGTTATTCAAGAATATCTCCTTCTCCAATGTGCTTTCATCCCTAATCCCTTACCTTAACCCTAGCTGTTTTAGCGACTTTCTTATTCAGAGGTTCTGGACTTCGATTCTATGCCTAGTCAGGTTCCTTAGACCCTTACCCTAACCACACCACCCCTTGCCTAAACCTAACCCCGCCCACTTTTCAGATTCGCTCGTTCGACCCCTTCCCAAGGTCCTAGAAGCTCGGCGATGGTACCAATCGATCCGCAGTACCCCATTTAGTAGAGACAGACGCCCTTTCCAAGTCTCTACGACCTTCACAGCAAAAGTTATTCTAGAATATCTCCTCAGCAGGCTATGCTAATGAGGCTGCCTAATTACAATCCCGTTTCTCTCAAATATCTCGGCATAGAAGACACCAAAACTCAAAATTACAGGATATTCACCATCCCAACAGAGAATTCTCCTCAGAAATGTCATTTTATCACATCAAATTCAAAACCCTAAATTCAGGAAAAACCATGACCAAGGTGAACTCACACACAAGACAAGTGCCCCACAGATCAAACAGCTCATTAGACAAATCTTGGAGAAATCCAAAATCAGTCGCTTGGAAGAATGACAGTGAAGCATCTCCTTGGGCCGTGCGGTGTATGGGGCACAGGAGCTCTTCTGGGGGCCCAATCATCTCTTCTGGGGGCCCAATCATGGGGGGCCAAGGAGGCAGTGGTCTGGACACACATCAGGCCCCTCTTCGTTCAACCTGAAAGGTAAGAATGCAGGTAAGATCGACACAAATTCCACCAGAAATCAGAAATTCCGAACTAGCCCCTCCCACTTTTGGGGATTTGGGCGTTCGACCCCTTCCGAAGGTCGTAGAAGCTCGAAAATGGTACCAATCGATGCGCAATACCCCACTTGCCAGAAACAAATGCCCTCTCCCACTCTCTACGACCTTCACAAAAAAAGTTATTCAAGAATATCTCCTCGGCTTTTCGGCCATTTGCTACTTCGACCCCTTCCGAAGGTCGTAGGAGCTCGGGGATGGCACCAATCGATCCGCAGGACCCACATTAGTTCAATAGAAACCACTTTCCAAGTCTCTACGACCTTCAGAAAAAAAGTTATTCAAGAATATCTCCTTCTCCAATGTGCTTTCATCCCTAATCCTAACCCTAACCCTAACCCTAACCCTAACCCAACAGAGAATTCTCCTCAGAAATATCATTTGATCACATCAAATTCAAAACCCTAAATTCAGGAAAAACCATGACCAAGGTGAACTCACACACAAGACAAGTGCCCCACAGATAAAACAGCTCATTAGACAAATCTTGGAGAAATCCAAAATCAGTCGCTTGGAAGAATGACAGTGAAGCATCTCCTTGGGCCGTGCGGTGTATGGGGCACAGGAGCTCTTCTGGGGGCCCAATCATCTCTTCTGGGGGCCCAATCATGGGGGGCCAAGGAGGCAGTGGTCTGGACACACATCAGGCCCCTCTTCATTCAGCCTGAAAGGTAAGAATGCAGGTAAGATCCACAGAAATTCCACCAGAAATCAGAAATTCCCAACTAGCCCCGCCCACTTTTGGGGATTTGGGCGTTCGACCCCTTCCGAAGGTCGTAGAAGCTCGAAAATGGTACCAATCGATGCGCAATACCCCACTTGCCAGAAACAAATGCCCTCTCCCACTCTCTACGACCTTCACAAAAAAAGTTATTCAAGAATATCTCCTCGGCTTTTCGGCCATTTGCTACTTCGACCCCTTCCGAAGGTCGTAGGAGCTCGGGGATGGCACCAATCGATCCGCAGGACCCACATTAGTTCAATAGAAACCACTTTCCAAGTCTCTACGACCTTCAGAAAAAAAGTTATTCAAGAATATCTCCTTCTCCAATGTGCTTTCATCCCTAATCCCTTACCTTAACCCTAGCTGTTTTAGCGACTTTCTTATTCAGAGGTTCTGGACTTCGATTCTATGCCTAGTCAGGTTCCTTAGACCCTTACCCTAACCACACCACCCCTTGCCTAAACCTAACCCCGCCCACTTTTCAGATTCGCTCGTTCGACCCCTTCCCAAGGTCCTAGAAGCTCGGCGATGGTACCAATCGATCCGCAGTACCCCATTTAGTAGAGACAGACGCCCTTTCCAAGTCTCTACGACCTTCACAGCAAAAGTTATTCTAGAATATCTCCTCAGCAGGCTATGCTAATGAGGCTGCCTAATTACAATCCCGTTTCTCTCAAATATCTCGGCATAGAAGACACCAAAACTCAAAATTACAGGATATTCACCATCCCAACAGAGAATTCTCCTCAGAAATGTCATTTTATCACATCAAATTCAAAACCCTAAATTCAGGAAAAACCATGACCAAGGTGAACTCACACACAAGACAAGTGCCCCACAGATCAAACAGCTCATTAGACAAATCTTGGAGAAATCCAAAATCAGTCGCTTGGAAGAATGACAGTGAAGCATCTCCTTGGGCCGTGCGGTGTATGGGGCACAGGAGCTCTTCTGGGGGCCCAATCATCTCTTCTGGGGGCCCAATCATGGGGGGCCAAGGAGGCAGTGGTCTGGACACACATCAGGCCCCTCTTCGTTCAACCTGAAAGGTAAGAATGCAGGTAAGATCGACACAAATTCCACCAGAAATCAGAAATTCCGAACTAGCCCCTCCCACTTTTGGGGATTTGGGCGTTCGACCCCTTCCGAAGGTCGTAGAAGCTCGAAAATGGTACCAATCGATGCGCAATACCCCACTTGCCAGAAACAAATGCCCTCTCCCACTCTCTACGACCTTCACAAAAAAAGTTATTCAAGAATATCTCCTCGGCTTTTCGGCCATTTGCTACTTCGACCCCTTCCGAAGGTCGTAGGAGCTCGGGGATGGCACCAATCGATCCGCAGGACCCACATTAGTTCAATAGAAACCACTTTCCAAGTCTCTACGACCTTCAGAAAAAAAGTTATTCAAGAATATCTCCTTCTCCAATGTGCTTTCATCCCTAATCCCTTACCTTAACCCTAGCTGTTTTAGCGACTTTCTTATTCAGAGGTTCTGGACTTCGATTCTATGCCTAGTCAGGTTCCTTAGACCCTTACCCTAACCACACCACCCCTTGCCTAAACCTAACCCCGCCCACTTTTCAGATTCGCTCGTTCGACCCCTTCCCAAGGTCCTAGAAGCTCGGCGATGGTACCAATCGATCCGCAGTACCCCATTTAGTAGAGACAGACGCCCTTTCCAAGTCTCTACGACCTTCACAGCAAAAGTTATTCTAGAATATCTCCTCAGCAGGCTATGCTAATGAGGCTGCCTAATTACAATCCCGTTTCTCTCAAATATCTCGGCATAGAAGACACCAAAACTCAAAATTACAGGATATTCACCATCCCAACAGAGAATTCTCCTCAGAAATGTCATTTTATCACATCAAATTCAAAACCCTAAATTCAGGAAAAACCATGACCAAGGTGAACTCACACACAAGACAAGTGCCCCACAGATCAAACAGCTCATTAGACAAATCTTGGAGAAATCCAAAATCAGTCGCTTGGAAGAATGACAGTGAAGCATCTCCTTGGGCCGTGCGGTGTATGGGGCACAGGAGCTCTTCTGGGGGCCCAATCATCTCTTCTGGGGGCCCAATCATGGGGGGCCAAGGAGGCAGTGGTCTGGACACACATCAGGCCCCTCTTCGTTCAACCTGAAAGGTAAGAATGCAGGTAAGATCGACACAAATTCCACCAGAAATCAGAAATTCCGAACTAGCCCCTCCCACTTTTGGGGATTTGGGCGTTCGACCCCTTCCGAAGGTCGTAGAAGCTCGAAAATGGTACCAATCGATGCGCAATACCCCACTTGCCAGAAACAAATGCCCTCTCCCACTCTCTACGACCTTCACAAAAAAAGTTATTCAAGAATATCTCCTCGGCTTTTCGGCCATTTGCTACTTCGACCCCTTCCGAAGGTCGTAGGAGCTCGGGGATGGCACCAATCGATCCGCAGGACCCACATTAGTTCAATAGAAACCACTTTCCAAGTCTCTACGACCTTCAGAAAAAAAGTTATTCAAGAATATCTCCTTCTCCAATGTGCTTTCATCCCTAACCCTAACCCTAACCCTAACCCTAACCCTAACCCTAACCCTAACCCTAACCCTAACCCTAACCCTAACACTTAATTTAATTTGAACCTATACAAACCACACCAATTTGGATTCCCTTAGTCAGTAGTTATGACCACATAGTCATCAATATCCCTAATCAGGGTCCCACTACCCTAACCCTAACCATAGGGACCCCCTACCTAAACCTAACCTTTGACCCCTGGACAGAACGAGTGACCTGAGACATCTCACCTAACTCCTTTGAGATTATTGACCAAAAACATAGATTCCACAACCAGTTGGTTTGCAACTCTTTAATTTTGGGCAAGTACAGTACAGGAAGAAAGACCTAAATAGGCAGTAAGACCTCAGAGAGAAGGCAATTAATTCCCTGGTATACCCCACCCAACTGTGTTTAATATTTAGAGGACAAGAGATCCCTATAGGTGTGTGATTGGAGCCTATTTTAATGGATTTGATGGAAAAGGAGTATGGGAATGAGTGCTTGTTGGAGTGCTGTGTTTCGGAGGGACAAGGAAACTTCACCAGGGGGAGGAGCTAGATGGGCTATATAAATGATTGCAACTCCTTGGCCAGTCTCAGACAAGACAAAATGCCTCATGGAGCAAGATCAGGGACAAGCTCTCCCAGAGACCCACCATGGGGATGACTTACCTCTTAATTCGACCTGACCTACTTACCTGCCCTAGCCTGATGAAGATAAACAAATTTCGAAACGTCGCGACAGGGCCTACGGACTTTAAGCAAAAATGACAAATTGTACTTACCTGACTAAGCCATTTACCCTCCCTCGGCTGAGCGGAGAGACTCAAGACATATTTGTAAATTTGTATATAGTTCATTGGATGTTTATTTAGCTGTAATTACAACATGTTTAACACAACTGTAAAAATCAGTGTGTTATTACGACATCATTAGGATTTACTTACGGTTATTTTACCACAGTGTGTTTCACATACCTGTAAAAAATCAGGGTGTTGTTACAACACTTTTATTGGATATTTATGGTTATTTTACCAAGTGAGGGGCATCCCATGTCCCAGGAGGGCCCGTGCATAACGTTTGACCTGACTTGTCGGGTCAACGGATATTACCGTTTTCACCTAACCCTGGCCAGTGCCGCCTGGGACAATTAATGGGATGCCCCTCTAAAAATCACTACTTACCTATTACTTCCAATAGTGGGGAATCGACTCCCATAAAAGCAGCCAAAATGTTAAAGAAACCTGGAATGAAAGGAATTAACGGACCCAGGACCCGGTTTCTTACACCCCATACTTACCTCTTACCTTCACCCTTACCCCCATCCCATTTTGGTTCAGGGCACGATGCCATTGGAAAATAATAAATGCTGTTTGTAGTTGATATGGAGAGTAATTTAACTCAGGACCACACTAAATTTAATTTGAACCTATACAAACCACACCAATTTGGATTCCCTTAGTCAGTAGTTATGACCACATAGTCATCAATATCCCTAATCAGGGTCCCACTACCCTAACCCTAACCATAGGGACCCCCTACCTAAACCTAACCTTTGACCCCTGGACAGAACGAGTGACCTGAGACATCTCACCTAACTCCTTTGAGATTATTGACCAAAAACATAGATTCCACAACCAGTTGGTTTGCAACTCTTTAATTTTGGGCAAGTACAGTACAGGAAGAAAGACCTAAATAGGCAGTAAGACCTCAGAGAGAAGGCAATTAATTCCCTGGTATACCCCACCCAACTGTGTTTAATATTTAGAGGACAAGAGATCCCTATAGGTGTGTGATTGGAGCCTATTTTAATGGATTTGATGGAAAAGGAGTATGGGAATGAGTGCTTGTTGGAGTGCTGTGTTTCGGAGGGACAAGGAAACTTCACCAGGGGGAGGAGCTAGATGGGCTATATAAATGATTGCAACTCCTTGGCCAGTCTCAGACAAGACAAAATGCCTCATGGAGCAAGATCAGGGACAAGCTCTCCCAGAGACCCACCATGGGGATGACTTACCTCTTAATTCGACCTGACCTACTTACCTGCCCTAGCCTGATGAAGATAAACAAATTTCGAAACGTCGCGACAGGGCCTACGGACTTTAAGCAAAAATGACAAATTGTACTTACCTGACTAAGCCATTTACCCTCCCTCGGCTGAGCGGAGAGACTCAAGACATATTTGTAAATTTGTATATAGTTCATTGGATGTTTATTTAGCTGTAATTACAACATGTTTAACACAACTGTAAAAATCAGTGTGTTATTACGACATCATTAGGATTTACTTACGGTTATTTTACCACAGTGTGTTTCACATACCTGTAAAAAATCAGGGTGTTGTTACAACACTTTTATTGGATATTTATGGTTATTTTACCAAGTGAGGGGCATCCCATGTCCCAGGAGGGCCCGTGCATAACGTTTGACCTGACTTGTCGGGTCAACGGATATTACCGTTTTCACCTAACCCTGGCCAGTGCCGCCTGGGACAATTAATGGGATGCCCCTCTAAAAATCACTACTTACCTATTACTTCCAATAGTGGGGAATCGACTCCCATAAAAGCAGCCAAAATGTTAAAGAAACCTGGAATGAAAGGAATTAACGGACCCAGGACCCGGTTTCTTACACCCCATACTTACCTCTTACCTTCACCCTTACCCCCATCCCATTTTGGTTCAGGGCACGATGCCATTGGAAAATAATAAATGCTGTTTGTAGTTGATATGGAGAGTAATTTAACTCAGGACCACACTAAATTTAATTTGAACCTATACAAACCACACCAATTTGGATTCCCTTAGTCAGTAGTTATGACCACATAGTCATCAATATCCCTAATCAGGGTCCCACTACCCTAACCCTAACCATAGGGACCCCCTACCTAAACCTAACCTTTGACCCCTGGACAGAACGAGTGACCTGAGACATCTCACCTAACTCCTTTGAGATTATTGACCAAAAACATAGATTCCACAACCAGTTGGTTTGCAACTCTTTAATTTTGGGCAAGTACAGTACAGGAAGAAAGACCTAAATAGGCAGTAAGACCTCAGAGAGAAGGCAATTAATTCCCTGGTATACCCCACCCAACTGTGTTTAATATTTAGAGGACAAGAGATCCCTATAGGTGTGTGATTGGAGCCTATTTTAATGGATTTGATGGAAAAGGAGTATGGGAATGAGTGCTTGTTGGAGTGCTGTGTTTCGGAGGGACAAGGAAACTTCACCAGGGGGAGGAGCTAGATGGGCTATATAAATGATTGCAACTCCTTGGCCAGTCTCAGACAAGACAAAATGCCTCATGGAGCAAGATCAGGGACAAGCTCTCCCAGAGACCCACCATGGGGATGACTTACCTCTTAATTCGACCTGACCTACTTACCTGCCCTAGCCTGATGAAGATAAACAAATTTCGAAACGTCGCGACAGGGCCTACGGACTTTAAGCAAAAATGACAAATTGTACTTACCTGACTAAGCCATTTACCCTCCCTCGGCTGAGCGGAGAGACTCAAGACATATTTGTAAATTTGTATATAGTTCATTGGATGTTTATTTAGCTGTAATTACAACATGTTTAACACAACTGTAAAAATCAGTGTGTTATTACGACATCATTAGGATTTACTTACGGTTATTTTACCACAGTGTGTTTCACATACCTGTAAAAAATCAGGGTGTTGTTACAACACTTTTATTGGATATTTATGGTTATTTTACCAAGTGAGGGGCATCCCATGTCCCAGGAGGGCCCGTGCATAACGTTTGACCTGACTTGTCGGGTCAACGGATATTACCGTTTTCACCTAACCCTGGCCAGTGCCGCCTGGGACAATTAATGGGATGCCCCTCTAAAAATCACTACTTACCTATTACTTCCAATAGTGGGGAATCGACTCCCATAAAAGCAGCCAAAATGTTAAAGAAACCTGGAATGAAAGGAATTAACGGACCCAGGACCCGGTTTCTTACACCCCATACTTACCTCTTACCTTCACCCTTACCCCCATCCCATTTTGGTTCAGGGCACGATGCCATTGGAAAATAATAAATGCTGTTTGTAGTTGATATGGAGAGTAATTTAACTCAGGACCACACTAAATTTAATTTGAACCTATACAAACCACACCAATTTGGATTCCCTTAGTCAGTAGTTATGACCACATAGTCATCAATATCCCTAATCAGGGTCCCACTACCCTAACCCTAACCATAGGGACCCCCTACCTAAACCTAACCTTTGACCCCTGGACAGAACGAGTGACCTGAGACATCTCACCTAACTCCTTTGAGATTATTGACCAAAAACATAGATTCCACAACCAGTTGGTTTGCAACTCTTTAATTTTGGGCAAGTACAGTACAGGAAGAAAGACCTAAATAGGCAGTAAGACCTCAGAGAGAAGGCAATTAATTCCCTGGTATACCCCACCCAACTGTGTTTAATATTTAGAGGACAAGAGATCCCTATAGGTGTGTGATTGGAGCCTATTTTAATGGATTTGATGGAAAAGGAGTATGGGAATGAGTGCTTGTTGGAGTGCTGTGTTTCGGAGGGACAAGGAAACTTCACCAGGGGGAGGAGCTAGATGGGCTATATAAATGATTGCAACTCCTTGGCCAGTCTCAGACAAGACAAAATGCCTCATGGAGCAAGATCAGGGACAAGCTCTCCCAGAGACCCACCATGGGGATGACTTACCTCTTAATTCGACCTGACCTACTTACCTGCCCTAGCCTGATGAAGATAAACAAATTTCGAAACGTCGCGACAGGGCCTACGGACTTTAAGCAAAAATGACAAATTGTACTTACCTGACTAAGCCATTTACCCTCCCTCGGCTGAGCGGAGAGACTCAAGACATATTTGTAAATTTGTATATAGTTCATTGGATGTTTATTTAGCTGTAATTACAACATGTTTAACACAACTGTAAAAATCAGTGTGTTATTACGACATCATTAGGATTTACTTACGGTTATTTTACCACAGTGTGTTTCACATACCTGTAAAAAATCAGGGTGTTGTTACAACACTTTTATTGGATATTTATGGTTATTTTACCAAGTGAGGGGCATCCCATGTCCCAGGAGGGCCCGTGCATAACGTTTGACCTGACTTGTCGGGTCAACGGATATTACCGTTTTCACCTAACCCTGGCCAGTGCCGCCTGGGACAATTAATGGGATGCCCCTCTAAAAATCACTACTTACCTATTACTTCCAATAGTGGGGAATCGACTCCCATAAAAGCAGCCAAAATGTTAAAGAAACCTGGAATGAAAGGAATTAACGGACCCAGGACCCGGTTTCTTACACCCCATACTTACCTCTTACCTTCACCCTTACCCCCATCCCATTTTGGTTCAGGGCACGATGCCATTGGAAAATAATAAATGCTGTTTGTAGTTGATATGGAGAGTAATTTAACTCAGGACCACACTAAATTTAATTTGAACCTATACAAACCACACCAATTTGGATTCCCTTAGTCAGTAGTTATGACCACATAGTCATCAATATCCCTAATCAGGGTCCCACTACCCTAACCCTAACCATAGGGACCCCCTACCTAAACCTAACCTTTGACCCCTGGACAGAACGAGTGACCTGAGACATCTCACCTAACTCCTTTGAGATTATTGACCAAAAACATAGATTCCACAACCAGTTGGTTTGCAACTCTTTAATTTTGGGCAAGTACAGTACAGGAAGAAAGACCTAAATAGGCAGTAAGACCTCAGAGAGAAGGCAATTAATTCCCTGGTATACCCCACCCAACTGTGTTTAATATTTAGAGGACAAGAGATCCCTATAGGTGTGTGATTGGAGCCTATTTTAATGGATTTGATGGAAAAGGAGTATGGGAATGAGTGCTTGTTGGAGTGCTGTGTTTCGGAGGGACAAGGAAACTTCACCAGGGGGAGGAGCTAGATGGGCTATATAAATGATTGCAACTCCTTGGCCAGTCTCAGACAAGACAAAATGCCTCATGGAGCAAGATCAGGGACAAGCTCTCCCAGAGACCCACCATGGGGATGACTTACCTCTTAATTCGACCTGACCTACTTACCTGCCCTAGCCTGATGAAGATAAACAAATTTCGAAACGTCGCGACAGGGCCTACGGACTTTAAGCAAAAATGACAAATTGTACTTACCTGACTAAGCCATTTACCCTCCCTCGGCTGAGCGGAGAGACTCAAGACATATTTGTAAATTTGTATATAGTTCATTGGATGTTTATTTAGCTGTAATTACAACATGTTTAACACAACTGTAAAAATCAGTGTGTTATTACGACATCATTAGGATTTACTTACGGTTATTTTACCACAGTGTGTTTCACATACCTGTAAAAAATCAGGGTGTTGTTACAACACTTTTATTGGATATTTATGGTTATTTTACCAAGTGAGGGGCATCCCATGTCCCAGGAGGGCCCGTGCATAACGTTTGACCTGACTTGTCGGGTCAACGGATATTACCGTTTTCACCTAACCCTGGCCAGTGCCGCCTGGGACAATTAATGGGATGCCCCTCTAAAAATCACTACTTACCTATTACTTCCAATAGTGGGGAATCGACTCCCATAAAAGCAGCCAAAATGTTAAAGAAACCTGGAATGAAAGGAATTAACGGACCCAGGACCCGGTTTCTTACACCCCATACTTACCTCTTACCTTCACCCTTACCCCCATCCCATTTTGGTTCAGGGCACGATGCCATTGGAAAATAATAAATGCTGTTTGTAGTTGATATGGAGAGTAATTTAACTCAGGACCACACTAAATTTAATTTGAACCTATACAAACCACACCAATTTGGATTCCCTTAGTCAGTAGTTATGACCACATAGTCATCAATATCCCTAATCAGGGTCCCACTACCCTAACCCTAACCATAGGGACCCCCTACCTAAACCTAACCTTTGACCCCTGGACAGAACGAGTGACCTGAGACATCTCACCTAACTCCTTTGAGATTATTGACCAAAAACATAGATTCCACAACCAGTTGGTTTGCAACTCTTTAATTTTGGGCAAGTACAGTACAGGAAGAAAGACCTAAATAGGCAGTAAGACCTCAGAGAGAAGGCAATTAATTCCCTGGTATACCCCACCCAACTGTGTTTAATATTTAGAGGACAAGAGATCCCTATAGGTGTGTGATTGGAGCCTATTTTAATGGATTTGATGGAAAAGGAGTATGGGAATGAGTGCTTGTTGGAGTGCTGTGTTTCGGAGGGACAAGGAAACTTCACCAGGGGGAGGAGCTAGATGGGCTATATAAATGATTGCAACTCCTTGGCCAGTCTCAGACAAGACAAAATGCCTCATGGAGCAAGATCAGGGACAAGCTCTCCCAGAGACCCACCATGGGGATGACTTACCTCTTAATTCGACCTGACCTACTTACCTGCCCTAGCCTGATGAAGATAAACAAATTTCGAAACGTCGCGACAGGGCCTACGGACTTTAAGCAAAAATGACAAATTGTACTTACCTGACTAAGCCATTTACCCTCCCTCGGCTGAGCGGAGAGACTCAAGACATATTTGTAAATTTGTATATAGTTCATTGGATGTTTATTTAGCTGTAATTACAACATGTTTAACACAACTGTAAAAATCAGTGTGTTATTACGACATCATTAGGATTTACTTACGGTTATTTTACCACAGTGTGTTTCACATACCTGTAAAAAATCAGGGTGTTGTTACAACACTTTTATTGGATATTTATGGTTATTTTACCAAGTGAGGGGCATCCCATGTCCCAGGAGGGCCCGTGCATAACGTTTGACCTGACTTGTCGGGTCAACGGATATTACCGTTTTCACCTAACCCTGGCCAGTGCCGCCTGGGACAATTAATGGGATGCCCCTCTAAAAATCACTACTTACCTATTACTTCCAATAGTGGGGAATCGACTCCCATAAAAGCAGCCAAAATGTTAAAGAAACCTGGAATGAAAGGAATTAACGGACCCAGGACCCGGTTTCTTACACCCCATACTTACCTCTTACCTTCACCCTTACCCCCATCCCATTTTGGTTCAGGGCACGATGCCATTGGAAAATAATAAATGCTGTTTGTAGTTGATATGGAGAGTAATTTAACTCAGGACCACACTAAATTTAATTTGAACCTATACAAACCACACCAATTTGGATTCCCTTAGTCAGTAGTTATGACCACATAGTCATCAATATCCCTAATCAGGGTCCCACTACCCTAACCCTAACCATAGGGACCCCCTACCTAAACCTAACCTTTGACCCCTGGACAGAACGAGTGACCTGAGACATCTCACCTAACTCCTTTGAGATTATTGACCAAAAACATAGATTCCACAACCAGTTGGTTTGCAACTCTTTAATTTTGGGCAAGTACAGTACAGGAAGAAAGACCTAAATAGGCAGTAAGACCTCAGAGAGAAGGCAATTAATTCCCTGGTATACCCCACCCAACTGTGTTTAATATTTAGAGGACAAGAGATCCCTATAGGTGTGTGATTGGAGCCTATTTTAATGGATTTGATGGAAAAGGAGTATGGGAATGAGTGCTTGTTGGAGTGCTGTGTTTCGGAGGGACAAGGAAACTTCACCAGGGGGAGGAGCTAGATGGGCTATATAAATGATTGCAACTCCTTGGCCAGTCTCAGACAAGACAAAATGCCTCATGGAGCAAGATCAGGGACAAGCTCTCCCAGAGACCCACCATGGGGATGACTTACCTCTTAATTCGACCTGACCTACTTACCTGCCCTAGCCTGATGAAGATAAACAAATTTCGAAACGTCGCGACAGGGCCTACGGACTTTAAGCAAAAATGACAAATTGTACTTACCTGACTAAGCCATTTACCCTCCCTCGGCTGAGCGGAGAGACTCAAGACATATTTGTAAATTTGTATATAGTTCATTGGATGTTTATTTAGCTGTAATTACAACATGTTTAACACAACTGTAAAAATCAGTGTGTTATTACGACATCATTAGGATTTACTTACGGTTATTTTACCACAGTGTGTTTCACATACCTGTAAAAAATCAGGGTGTTGTTACAACACTTTTATTGGATATTTATGGTTATTTTACCAAGTGAGGGGCATCCCATGTCCCAGGAGGGCCCGTGCATAACGTTTGACCTGACTTGTCGGGTCAACGGATATTACCGTTTTCACCTAACCCTGGCCAGTGCCGCCTGGGACAATTAATGGGATGCCCCTCTAAAAATCACTACTTACCTATTACTTCCAATAGTGGGGAATCGACTCCCATAAAAGCAGCCAAAATGTTAAAGAAACCTGGAATGAAAGGAATTAACGGACCCAGGACCCGGTTTCTTACACCCCATACTTACCTCTTACCTTCACCCTTACCCCCATCCCATTTTGGTTCAGGGCACGATGCCATTGGAAAATAATAAATGCTGTTTGTAGTTGATATGGAGAGTAATTTAACTCAGGACCACACTAAATTTAATTTGAACCTATACAAACCACACCAATTTGGATTCCCTTAGTCAGTAGTTATGACCACATAGTCATCAATATCCCTAATCAGGGTCCCACTACCCTAACCCTAACCATAGGGACCCCCTACCTAAACCTAACCTTTGACCCCTGGACAGAACGAGTGACCTGAGACATCTCACCTAACTCCTTTGAGATTATTGACCAAAAACATAGATTCCACAACCAGTTGGTTTGCAACTCTTTAATTTTGGGCAAGTACAGTACAGGAAGAAAGACCTAAATAGGCAGTAAGACCTCAGAGAGAAGGCAATTAATTCCCTGGTATACCCCACCCAACTGTGTTTAATATTTAGAGGACAAGAGATCCCTATAGGTGTGTGATTGGAGCCTATTTTAATGGATTTGATGGAAAAGGAGTATGGGAATGAGTGCTTGTTGGAGTGCTGTGTTTCGGAGGGACAAGGAAACTTCACCAGGGGGAGGAGCTAGATGGGCTATATAAATGATTGCAACTCCTTGGCCAGTCTCAGACAAGACAAAATGCCTCATGGAGCAAGATCAGGGACAAGCTCTCCCAGAGACCCACCATGGGGATGACTTACCTCTTAATTCGACCTGACCTACTTACCTGCCCTAGCCTGATGAAGATAAACAAATTTCGAAACGTCGCGACAGGGCCTACGGACTTTAAGCAAAAATGACAAATTGTACTTACCTGACTAAGCCATTTACCCTCCCTCGGCTGAGCGGAGAGACTCAAGACATATTTGTAAATTTGTATATAGTTCATTGGATGTTTATTTAGCTGTAATTACAACATGTTTAACACAACTGTAAAAATCAGTGTGTTATTACGACATCATTAGGATTTACTTACGGTTATTTTACCACAGTGTGTTTCACATACCTGTAAAAAATCAGGGTGTTGTTACAACACTTTTATTGGATATTTATGGTTATTTTACCAAGTGAGGGGCATCCCATGTCCCAGGAGGGCCCGTGCATAACGTTTGACCTGACTTGTCGGGTCAACGGATATTACCGTTTTCACCTAACCCTGGCCAGTGCCGCCTGGGACAATTAATGGGATGCCCCTCTAAAAATCACTACTTACCTATTACTTCCAATAGTGGGGAATCGACTCCCATAAAAGCAGCCAAAATGTTAAAGAAACCTGGAATGAAAGGAATTAACGGACCCAGGACCCGGTTTCTTACACCCCATACTTACCTCTTACCTTCACCCTTACCCCCATCCCATTTTGGTTCAGGGCACGATGCCATTGGAAAATAATAAATGCTGTTTGTAGTTGATATGGAGAGTAATTTAACTCAGGACCACACTAAATTTAATTTGAACCTATACAAACCACACCAATTTGGATTCCCTTAGTCAGTAGTTATGACCACATAGTCATCAATATCCCTAATCAGGGTCCCACTACCCTAACCCTAACCATAGGGACCCCCTACCTAAACCTAACCTTTGACCCCTGGACAGAACGAGTGACCTGAGACATCTCACCTAACTCCTTTGAGATTATTGACCAAAAACATAGATTCCACAACCAGTTGGTTTGCAACTCTTTAATTTTGGGCAAGTACAGTACAGGAAGAAAGACCTAAATAGGCAGTAAGACCTCAGAGAGAAGGCAATTAATTCCCTGGTATACCCCACCCAACTGTGTTTAATATTTAGAGGACAAGAGATCCCTATAGGTGTGTGATTGGAGCCTATTTTAATGGATTTGATGGAAAAGGAGTATGGGAATGAGTGCTTGTTGGAGTGCTGTGTTTCGGAGGGACAAGGAAACTTCACCAGGGGGAGGAGCTAGATGGGCTATATAAATGATTGCAACTCCTTGGCCAGTCTCAGACAAGACAAAATGCCTCATGGAGCAAGATCAGGGACAAGCTCTCCCAGAGACCCACCATGGGGATGACTTACCTCTTAATTCGACCTGACCTACTTACCTGCCCTAGCCTGATGAAGATAAACAAATTTCGAAACGTCGCGACAGGGCCTACGGACTTTAAGCAAAAATGACAAATTGTACTTACCTGACTAAGCCATTTACCCTCCCTCGGCTGAGCGGAGAGACTCAAGACATATTTGTAAATTTGTATATAGTTCATTGGATGTTTATTTAGCTGTAATTACAACATGTTTAACACAACTGTAAAAATCAGTGTGTTATTACGACATCATTAGGATTTACTTACGGTTATTTTACCACAGTGTGTTTCACATACCTGTAAAAAATCAGGGTGTTGTTACAACACTTTTATTGGATATTTATGGTTATTTTACCAAGTGAGGGGCATCCCATGTCCCAGGAGGGCCCGTGCATAACGTTTGACCTGACTTGTCGGGTCAACGGATATTACCGTTTTCACCTAACCCTGGCCAGTGCCGCCTGGGACAATTAATGGGATGCCCCTCTAAAAATCACTACTTACCTATTACTTCCAATAGTGGGGAATCGACTCCCATAAAAGCAGCCAAAATGTTAAAGAAACCTGGAATGAAAGGAATTAACGGACCCAGGACCCGGTTTCTTACACCCCATACTTACCTCTTACCTTCACCCTTACCCCCATCCCATTTTGGTTCAGGGCACGATGCCATTGGAAAATAATAAATGCTGTTTGTAGTTGATATGGAGAGTAATTTAACTCAGGACCACACTAAATTTAATTTGAACCTATACAAACCACACCAATTTGGATTCCCTTAGTCAGTAGTTATGACCACATAGTCATCAATATCCCTAATCAGGGTCCCACTACCCTAACCCTAACCATAGGGACCCCCTACCTAAACCTAACCTTTGACCCCTGGACAGAACGAGTGACCTGAGACATCTCACCTAACTCCTTTGAGATTATTGACCAAAAACATAGATTCCACAACCAGTTGGTTTGCAACTCTTTAATTTTGGGCAAGTACAGTACAGGAAGAAAGACCTAAATAGGCAGTAAGACCTCAGAGAGAAGGCAATTAATTCCCTGGTATACCCCACCCAACTGTGTTTAATATTTAGAGGACAAGAGATCCCTATAGGTGTGTGATTGGAGCCTATTTTAATGGATTTGATGGAAAAGGAGTATGGGAATGAGTGCTTGTTGGAGTGCTGTGTTTCGGAGGGACAAGGAAACTTCACCAGGGGGAGGAGCTAGATGGGCTATATAAATGATTGCAACTCCTTGGCCAGTCTCAGACAAGACAAAATGCCTCATGGAGCAAGATCAGGGACAAGCTCTCCCAGAGACCCACCATGGGGATGACTTACCTCTTAATTCGACCTGACCTACTTACCTGCCCTAGCCTGATGAAGATAAACAAATTTCGAAACGTCGCGACAGGGCCTACGGACTTTAAGCAAAAATGACAAATTGTACTTACCTGACTAAGCCATTTACCCTCCCTCGGCTGAGCGGAGAGACTCAAGACATATTTGTAAATTTGTATATAGTTCATTGGATGTTTATTTAGCTGTAATTACAACATGTTTAACACAACTGTAAAAATCAGTGTGTTATTACGACATCATTAGGATTTACTTACGGTTATTTTACCACAGTGTGTTTCACATACCTGTAAAAAATCAGGGTGTTGTTACAACACTTTTATTGGATATTTATGGTTATTTTACCAAGTGAGGGGCATCCCATGTCCCAGGAGGGCCCGTGCATAACGTTTGACCTGACTTGTCGGGTCAACGGATATTACCGTTTTCACCTAACCCTGGCCAGTGCCGCCTGGGACAATTAATGGGATGCCCCTCTAAAAATCACTACTTACCTATTACTTCCAATAGTGGGGAATCGACTCCCATAAAAGCAGCCAAAATGTTAAAGAAACCTGGAATGAAAGGAATTAACGGACCCAGGACCCGGTTTCTTACACCCCATACTTACCTCTTACCTTCACCCTTACCCCCATCCCATTTTGGTTCAGGGCACGATGCCATTGGAAAATAATAAATGCTGTTTGTAGTTGATATGGAGAGTAATTTAACTCAGGACCACACTAAATTTAATTTGAACCTATACAAACCACACCAATTTGGATTCCCTTAGTCAGTAGTTATGACCACATAGTCATCAATATCCCTAATCAGGGTCCCACTACCCTAACCCTAACCATAGGGACCCCCTACCTAAACCTAACCTTTGACCCCTGGACAGAACGAGTGACCTGAGACATCTCACCTAACTCCTTTGAGATTATTGACCAAAAACATAGATTCCACAACCAGTTGGTTTGCAACTCTTTAATTTTGGGCAAGTACAGTACAGGAAGAAAGACCTAAATAGGCAGTAAGACCTCAGAGAGAAGGCAATTAATTCCCTGGTATACCCCACCCAACTGTGTTTAATATTTAGAGGACAAGAGATCCCTATAGGTGTGTGATTGGAGCCTATTTTAATGGATTTGATGGAAAAGGAGTATGGGAATGAGTGCTTGTTGGAGTGCTGTGTTTCGGAGGGACAAGGAAACTTCACCAGGGGGAGGAGCTAGATGGGCTATATAAATGATTGCAACTCCTTGGCCAGTCTCAGACAAGACAAAATGCCTCATGGAGCAAGATCAGGGACAAGCTCTCCCAGAGACCCACCATGGGGATGACTTACCTCTTAATTCGACCTGACCTACTTACCTGCCCTAGCCTGATGAAGATAAACAAATTTCGAAACGTCGCGACAGGGCCTACGGACTTTAAGCAAAAATGACAAATTGTACTTACCTGACTAAGCCATTTACCCTCCCTCGGCTGAGCGGAGAGACTCAAGACATATTTGTAAATTTGTATATAGTTCATTGGATGTTTATTTAGCTGTAATTACAACATGTTTAACACAACTGTAAAAATCAGTGTGTTATTACGACATCATTAGGATTTACTTACGGTTATTTTACCACAGTGTGTTTCACATACCTGTAAAAAATCAGGGTGTTGTTACAACACTTTTATTGGATATTTATGGTTATTTTACCAAGTGAGGGGCATCCCATGTCCCAGGAGGGCCCGTGCATAACGTTTGACCTGACTTGTCGGGTCAACGGATATTACCGTTTTCACCTAACCCTAAATAAATGATTGCAACTCCTTGGCCAGTCTCAGACAAGACAAAATGCCTCATGGAGCAAGATCAGGGACAAGCTCTCCCAGAGACCCACCATGGGGATGACTTACCTCTTAATTCGACCTGACCTACTTACCTGCCCTAGCCTGATGAAGATAAACAAATTTCGAAACGTCGCGACAGGGCCTACGGACTTTTAGCAAAAATGACAAATTGTACTTACCTGACTAAGCCATTTACCCTCCCTCGGCTGAGCGGAGAGACTCAAGACATATTTGTAAATTTGTATATAGTTCATTGGATGTTTATTTAGCTGTAATTACAACATGTTTAACACAACTGTAAAAATCAGTGTGTTATTACGACATCATTAGGATTTACTTACGGTTATTTTACCACAGTGTGTTTCACATACCTGTAAAAAATCAGGGTGTTGTTACAACACTTTTATTGGATATTTATGGTTATTTTACCAAGTGAGGGGCATCCCATGTCCCAGGAGGGCCCGTGCATAACGTTTGACCTGACTTGTCGGGTCAACGGATATTACCGTTTTCACCTAACCCTAACCCTAACCCTATTCAGAGGTTCTGGACTTCGATTCTATGCCTAGTCAGGTTCCTTAGACCCTTACCCTAACCACACCACCCCTTGCCTAAACCTAACCCCGCCCACTTTTCAGATTCGCTCGTTCGACCCTTTCCCAAGGTCCTAGAAGCTCGGCGATGGTACCAATCGATCCGCAGTACCCCATTTAGTAGAGACAGACGCCCTTTCCAAGTCTCTACGACCTTCACAGCAAAAGTTATTCTAGAATATCTCCTCAGCAGGCTATGCTAATGAGGCTGCCTAATTACAATGCCGTTTCTCTCAAATATCTCGGCATAGAAGACACCAAAACTCAAAATTAGAGGATATTCACCATCCCAAGAGAGAATTCTCCTCAGAAATGTCATTTTATCACATCAAATTCAAAACCCTAAATTCAGGAAAAACCATGACCAAGGTGAACTCACACACAAGACAAGTTCCCCACAGATCAAACAGCTCATTAGCCACAAATCATGATTGAGAAATCCAAAATCAGTCGCTTGGAAGAATGACAGTGAAGCATCTCCTTGGGCCGTGCGGTGTATGGGGCACAGGAGCTCTTCTGGGGGCCCAATCATGGGGGGCCAAGGAGGCAGTGGTCTGGACACACATCAGGCCCCTCTTCATTCAGCCTGAAAGGTAAGAATGCAGGTAAGATCGACACAAATTCCACCAGAAATCACAAATTCCGAACTAGCCCCTCCCTCTTTTGGGGATTTGGGCGTTCGACCCCTTCCGAAGGTCGTAGGAGCTCGGGGATGGCACCAATCGATCCGCAGGACCCACATTAGTTCAATAGAAACCACTTTCCAAGTCTCTACGACCTTCAGAAAAAAAGTTATTCAAGAATATCTCCTTCTCCAATATGCTTTCATCCCTAACCCTAACCCTAACCCTACCCACACGTAAAGACAACTAGATTTAATAGTGTTTGTACAAGGTTATTTTACCAAGTGAGGGGCACCCTATGTTCCAGGAGGGCCCGTGCATAACGTTGGACCGACGGGGTCGGTCCACGGATATTACCGTTCTTACCTAACCCTAACCCTAACCCTATTCAAGAATATCTCCTTCTCCAATGTGCTTTCATCCCTAACCCTAACCCTAACCATGACCAAGGTGAACTCACACACAAGACAAGTGCCCCACAGATCAAACAGCTCATTAGACAAATCATGGAGAAATCCAAAATCAGTCGCTTGGAAGAATGACAGTGAAGCATCTCCTTGGGCCGTGCGGTGTATGGGGCACAGGAGCTCTTCTGGGGGCCCAATCATGGGGGGCCAAGGAGGCAGTGGTCTGGACAAACATCAGGCCCCTCTTCATTCAACCTGAGAGGTAAGAATGCAGGTAAGATCGACACAAATTCCACCAGAAATCAGAAATTCCGAACTAGCCCCGCCCACTTTTGGGGATTTGGGCGTTCGACCCCTTCCGAAGGTCGTAGAAGCTCGAAAATGGTACCAATCGATGCGCAATACCCCACTTGCCGGAAACAAATGCCCTCTCCCACTCTCTACGACCTTCACAAAAAAAGTTATTCAAGAATATCTCCTCGGGTTTTCGGCCATTTGCTACTTCGACCCCTTCCGAAGGTCGTAGGAGCTCGGGGATGGCAGCAATCGATCCGCAGGACCCACATTAGTTCAATAGAAACCACTTTCCAAGTCTCTACGACCTTCAGAAAAAAAGTTATTCAAGAATATCTCCTTCTCCAATGTGCTTTCATCCCTAACCCTAACCCTAACAACAACTACAAATATATAATACTTAGGTCTGACAGGTTTTGCCAAATGTAACTCAAAACTATCAAACAAGCTCCTTGTCTCCCGCAGCCTCTGGGATAGCTTCGCAGTGTTGGCAGTGAACCAAGTCCTTTTTTAACTCAAAATGGTCCCATGCAAAACACTTTGCCGTGACCTCTTCATGTTTACTTTGGAAATGGAACTACACGGTAACTCACAGCCAGTCGCAGGTAACCGAGTAGGACTGTGGCGTTTTTTTTCAAACACTGCCCCCCGTGGTCAAATGTGTAATTAGCGAATTTCTCAATGAAAAAAAGATTTCATCGACGACATTCTTAATGATCAATTAATCGATCGTCGATCAATTATGCCCATCCCTAGTTCTGCTAGATTCAACTGTCGTGTGAGGTCCTCCCCACAGTCCTACCACACTGACAGCAAGGTAGATGACTGCTGGAAGCGCTCCTCAATCCAGGTGCTCAACACGGGTGGCTCGCCATCTCCCTCGTCAGGGAGAGATTCCAATCCAACTCAAAGTTCAAGGGTATCCAGAAAACCCAGCCTGTGTAACATAACACGGCTTATATAGCAACATATGCAAATATTCTTATTCTCTTAACTTTACAGTTCAATTTGATCAATGTCAACATATAATACATTTCAGTACTTAACCCATGAATAAAGGATTACTGTTGTATCATAACATTAACTCTTAATATTAAAGTATAAACAATGCTATTAAATTACAATTTTAATGGCAGTGAAACCATATGAATGTTAGACTATTATGCAAACAACCTACAGCTTAACATCAATTACTCACTATATGTGAATATCGTAAGTAAAGCAATGCGAATCATTTTCTTGTCACAACACTGACACCTTGCATTTGTGAATGCAAGCAGCACAATGATGAACAGAAAGCTAATCTCAAAGCTCAAATTCAGCTACATAATCCTTAGCTCTGTACTAAATGTAACTAACATACATACTCATATTACACATACAAATGTCCACTTTTGGCTCTATAACTAAAGAAATATGAAACATCTTACAGTACACTCAATGGCACAAACACCACGAGGCTATGCTAAGTCATATAGCATTTCGCTACTGTGCCACGTGTGGCAGCTAATTCAGCAGGTGTAACTCACCGGGAAAAGAAAAGAATAAACGGTGCTCTAAGCTGCTCTCCAGGTCCTCTCAGTAGTTGATAAACTTGTTATGGGCTCAAACATACTCTAACTTCTCTTTGTTCAGTATTATATTGAGTACCAGTAGCAGTAATATCGCTCCATAATTTCAACTTCTCCACTTCTCATCAGGCTCCGTCTGTCTCCACACTGAACTGCACCTCTCTGACTCGAGTGAGGAGGCGGGACTTAGACCGTTTCACACCAATAACATGCAGTTATTTCACCTTGAACCAATAGGCTCACTTGTTAAGTTTTTTGACCGGTAGAACACTTCCTGAGCAAAAAGGAAATGACTTAATAATAATAAATTAAATACAGAAGAAATAAAACAGAATTGTTAATGAAATAAAAGGAATTCTCAGTAAGGAGGAAATATAAATAATTTGGGACATTTCTAGGCATTCTTGCTATAATGTAAAGTGCCTACAAATGTCCCATGTATTTTTTTACATAACACCTTTGTGTTATGTAAAAAAATAAAAGTGAGACATTTCCAGGCAATTTTCAGCACTCAGGGTTGGGCTTTAGATTGGGTCCCAAGGCTTGGCTGGTGCTGGAGGATTTTTTTCTACCAAGTATTGTATTTTTTCCTAACAAAACATTTGGATCATTTCAAGGCATTCTTGCTATAATGTAAAGTGCCTACGAGTGTCCCATGTATTATTAATTTTTTTTTTTGACCTATCACAAAGAGTGAGACATTTCTAGTTATTTTTCAGCACTCAGGGTTGGGCTTTAGAGTGGCTCCCGAGGATTGGCTGGTGCTGGAGAATTGTTTCTACCATGTATTGTATTTTTCCCCAACAATACATTTGGGACATTTCTAGCATTTCTTGCTATAATGTAAAGTGCCTACAAGTGTCCCATGTATTATCATTTTTTTTTTTTTACCTAACACAAATAGTGAGACATTTCTAGACATTGTTCAGCAGTCAGGGTGGGGCTTTAGAGTGGGTCCCTGGGTTTGGCTGGTGCTGGAGAATTTTTTCTCGCATGTATTGTATTTTTTCCTAAAAAAACATTTGGGACATTTCTAGGCATTCTTGCTATAATGTGAAGTGGCTACAAGTGTCCCATGTCATTTTGTTACATAACACAAAGAGTGAGACATGTCTAGGCATTTTTCAGCACTCAATGGCACAAACACCACGAGGCTATGCTAAGTCATATAGCATTTCGCTACTGTGCCACGTGTGGCGGCTAATTCAGCAGGTGTAACTCACCGGGAAAAGAAAAGAGCTTTAGAGTGACTCCCCAGGCTTGGCTAGTGCTGGAGAATTTTTTCTCCCATGTATTTCTTTTTTCCCTAACAAAACATTTGGGACATTTCTAAGCATTCTTGCTATAATTTAAAGTGCCTACAAGTGTCCCATGTATTTTTTTACATAACACAAAGAGTGAGACATTTCTAAGCAAACTTCAGCACTCAGGGTTGGGCTTTAGATTGGATCCCTGGGCTTGGCTGGTGCTGGAGAATTTTTTCTACCATGTAATGTATTTTTCCCTAACAAAACATTTGGGATATTTCTATATTTCTTGCAATAATGTAAAGTGCCTACAAGTGTCTCCCATGTATTGTATTTTTCCCAAAAAAAACTGTTCAGTTGCTACTTTTTCATTGGGGTTTCCAAAACTTAAACAAATTTTTTCTGTGATGAAAAAATGAAGATTTTAACCAAAGTTGCAAAAATAGGCTTATCTCCCCGTTTCCAGCACTTTTTGGCACTTAGAGCCAATCTGACAGTAGAAACCGTGCAGTTGCTACTTTTTCGTTGGGGTTTCCAAAACTTAAAATCTTTTTTTTAAAGAGTTCCTTTAGAGTTGAAACCAAGATGTTGGTTGGTTGATGTTTTTATATGATTGTACTTTTATAGAAAGACCGCCGTGTCGATCTTATTGTGAAAAGCGCGCGGTGACGATCCGGCGCTTCCTGTTTGATTCGTGTTTCCGTCAGGCCGATCTCACAGAAGACGTGCATCTGTTAAAAGACACCTCTTACGTAGCTGGATTGCCGGCCTCACTGTGTGATCGCCTCTGACGGCGTTTTTAAGATCATCTCCGATCTGTGTTACTATATGTTTCTCTCTTTCTCTCTATTGTATTCTCTCACATCCGCCGACATACACATCCTCGCCCACGCACACACACATAGTCGCATTACATATAGTCATTCTGATATCAAGGAGGGCCTGAACGCACCTCGACGCCATTCGGCGCTAAAGCTAAGCTAAGCTAAGACAAAGAATCCCTTTGTCCTCCCTCGACCTTTGTCCCACGTGTGTTTAAGTCGGCCATCTTTGACCATTTTGACTCTAAGTTACGTGGTCCTTCGACCATTGATTGCAATACACATCGAGGCCCGCCCTCCATTCGGACTCTAAATTCCTTAGGCGACTCCGCCATTTTGAGTTGTAGTCCTGGTGTATATTACATCACCAATTTTGTAGTCAAACCCCCAGGGTTAAGCCGGCCCTCTTAAACTTCGTGAGCCATCGACCCCCCTTTTTCCTCTCTCTATCACACACACATACACTTCCCCCCACTCACACACACACACACGAACACACACACAGCCCTATCAGAAGGATTGCAGTGTGATCAATTGTGCTAAATGTGCTGCGACTGTATTGGATATAGCGGATTGTGTTAAATGAAGAATCATTTGGAACAACTTTGACTTTTATATCTTTTTAATAAACCCCTTTTATACTTAAAGTATTTGAATCTTGTGATTATTGGTACATGTTTATGTGAACACAGTTGGATAACGATAGCCAGTGCTTGAACTCAAACCCTTCATCGTTTATTATATAATCCCTAATATTAACTATTGAGATTATTAATTTAACTTTATCAGATGAGACTGATACTTATAGACTGACTCGTTGGTCCCTGTAACCAGGGTGGTGCCCCTTCTCGAGTATTAATATAGATAGTAGCATTCTTAAATTGACGATTTTATTGTTGTGACTAATTATTTCATTATTCTTGGTTGATAACCTTATCATTATTAATTGATAGCTTGTACTTTCTAAATTGATAATTACTTGTTTTTCATTAGTAGTTGTTATTCATTGATTGATTATTCTTAAAGTTTACATTAATTATTTAATTATTCTTAATCAATAAACTTTATCATTCTCAAATTAGTGATTTAATAATTCTTAATTGTTGAACTTCCTTATTTACTCATTAATGGTTTTATTGTTATTTGATTACTGATCATCTTCAATTAATAATCTAATTATTTTGTTTAATAAATAATCTTTATTGTTTCAATAATCATATTCCATGATTATTGATAATTAGCCAACGTCGAGTCCCCCTACTATTGCACAACACTGTCTTTCTGAGTCTTTGAGGAATCCTGATCTGGACTCCACCCCCCCTGCTCCTCCACCATACGTCACTCAGCAGAAAGGTCCCTACACGCCTGTTGTGACCCGCCAGCAAGCCCAGCAGAGGTTATCTGAAATCCGAGACAAGAGGACAAGTCCTGCAGCTATACCAACCATGCCCATGGTGGAAGTGGCAGGAGCCGAAGGGCCAATTCTGGTGTTCCGACCCTGGTCAGAGGCCGACGTGGCAGAAGCAATGAATTACATCTGCAACCCCAAAGACAATCTCAATAAGTGGGAAAATGATCTGCTGCAGTTTGTCAGAGAATTTCGACCAACAATGTTTGAGATACGACGCCTAATGAACAAAACGCTCACAAATGACTATCACAGCATCCAGAATGTGTTTAACGCTGGGAGAATGACTGCTCGTTTGGAGAACCCAGACTTTGGACACAGAGATAACGCTGATTTTAGAAATGCTATTGAGGCCCTTGTTGTTATAGTGAGGGAGAAATTCCCCCTGAGAATGAACCTGTCAAACATTACCAGCATGACACAGAAGCCATCAGAGTCATGCAGTTCATTCCTGGCACGCCTGACGTCAGCTTTCGACACACACACACAGTGGCCTCATCAGACCCGACCTAATGGGAAGACAACCTTTGGAGCCTTATGAAGTTCATCTTAAAGAACATTTCCTGAGCAGAATGAAGCCTGAACTAGCACAGACGATAAAGAAATTCTGTGTAACTTGGAAAACATGCCCGCTCGCTGAAATCCTGCAGCATGCTGAACACGCTGAGGATGAGCTGCTCAGCACAGATGAGCAAAGAAAACAAGGCAGACAAAGAAAGTTGGAAGACGCACAATTGTCCATGATCAACGTATGTGCAAACATGTCCCCAGGACCCTTCCAAGGCCAACCCAGAAGAGGCAGAGGTCGCGGTAGAAATCGTGGTGGTGGCAGATTCAACTCGACCCACGCCAGCCATGATCCAGATGTGTGTTTCCACTGCGGAAGGCGGGGGCACTGGCAAGCAGAATGTCCGAGGCAACAGGGACAGGGACCAATCTTCTCAAAGTCTGACTGAGGGGAGAGCGGGGAGGGCCGGATCCCAGAGATGGACAACCCCTCCTCAGAGACACGGGTAATGCACTCTACACCCACTCAAACACAATCTCTAGCTACAATACCCATTAAAACACCTATTTTACAATTCACGATGTATACTAACACTGAAGGATATAAGAAATTTCCACAATTAACTCTGATGATTTCTAATCATCCTGTGACTTTCTTGATAGACTCTGGTGCTACGAGCTCAGTTTTAAGAAAAGATGCTTTGTCCCAACATCCAAAAGAAAGTGGTAAAACAGTTTTCACAATGGGATCAAGCGGTGTCCCTGTTTCAGAGAGCTGCTCAGTTCCACTGAAATGTGAATTGGATGATCAGATGATAAAACACTCCTTCCTAGTTTCACAAAACTGTCCTGTGAATTTGCTGGGGAGAGATTTGATGTGTCACTTTGGCATTACGCTGAGCTCAACACCAGAGGGTATCAAGGTATTGAAAAGAACTGAAGTCCCAGGTTTTCAAATGTTTAAATACAGTCCCAGTGCACTGTTATATGCATATGAATGGATTTTCATCAACAGTGATGTCACGTCCACAGCCCAACATCTCACTGATTTCACACGAGCTCATGTCTTACACACTACAGATTTCATGTCAACTGATTTATTACATTGCACATCTCATGTAAGTGTAGGGCCAGATAGAAGGTACGAGGAAGTTTGGTATGATAAGCAGAAAGAATCAGAAAAATTGATTCTAAAGCATGTGTATTGGTCGGAGGAGGCTGCTGCTGTGTCTGTACTTCTCTCCTCCTCTCAGAAAAATCTGTTTCTTGGCTCTACCCCTCACGTATCATTGGCTAAGCCATTACACCGGCAGTGGCAGGACCTGGGCCCGTGGCTGCAGCATTGCCTCGGCCTTCTGGATTTCGAACCGGTTGCGGGGGATCCCACAAAAGAATATAGCGCTGGGGGTAATGTACATAGGACCACAGTAACAAGCAACGTGTTGGTTCAAAGGTCAATGGAGCTCGTAGAGGAGCATGCACAGCACACAGATTTGTTCCCACTCACAGGAGCGGGCCAGATCTCTGTGCTGGCTCAGGTGCCGCCTTCATTGTGGGCCGCTCATAAATATGATGTTGGGCTTATAACGGGGGCGACACCCTTGGTAGTGCATCCTAAATCTGAATATAGGCCGTGCCTCAAACAATATCCGCTTAAGCAAGAAGCCATCGATGGAATAACACCAGTATTTGAAGCGCTGTTAAAAGCAGGCATAATTGTACCCTGCAATGATTCACCTGTACGCACGCCCATTTTTCCAGTTAAAAAAATCAGAGAAGAAGGCCAACCCACTGAGTGGAGGTTCGTACAGGATTTAAAAGCTGTGAATGCTGCTGTTTATCAGCGAGCACCAGAAGTCTCTAACCCACATACGATCTTGTCACTCATTCCACCAGACACCACCCATTTTTCGGTTGCTGATCTGGCTAATGCATTTTTCTCTGTTCCAGTACATCCTGACAGTCAGTACTGGTTTGGCTTCTCCTTCAAAGGGCGTGGGTACACGTGGACAAGATGCCCTATGGGATACCATGAAAGCCCAGGTGTATTTCACAGAGCGCTCAGTGACAATTTGAAAAGCTTACATCTCCCCAGGGGATCTGCACTTGTGCAGTATGTCGACGATCTATTGGTCTGCAGCCCCTCAGAAGAGGCGTGCGAAATTGATACAGTAGTACTACTCAAACACCTAGCAGATAATGGCCACAAGGTCAGCCAACAAAAACTTAAATTTGTAAAAAAACAAGTTACTTATTTAGGACATGTGATCACAGGAGGGAGTAAGTCTCTCTCTCCAAAGCGCGTTGCAGCAATCCAATCAGTACCAAAGCCTATTACAAAGAGGCAGATGATGAGTTTCCTAGGAATGACATCATACTGCAGGCAGTGGATCCCAAATTATGCAGAAAGAGAGGTACCCCTCTCTTCCATGGTCCATGGTAAACATCTAAGTGCACATGACAGACTGACTTGGACTCCGGAAGCAGACAAAGCTTTTGACGACTTGAAGACTTCTTTAACCCAGGCCCCGACTTTGGGCCTGCCAAGACCTGACTTGCCGTTCACTCAGTTTGTAGACCAGAGAGATGGCTACATGACTTCAGTTTTATGTCAACCACATGGAGGAAAACTTAGGCCTGTCGCCTATTTCTCCTCAAAACTTGACCCTGTTTCCTCCGGTCTGCCCCACTGTTTGCGAGCAGTGGCTGCAGCTGAAAAAGCTGTGTTAGCATCACGTGACATTGTGGGCTATTCTGACATAATTCTTATGGTTCCACATGCTGTTTCTCATATCTTGCATGCCCAGAAGACTTCGCATCTCTCTGCTCAGAGATGGCTGAGATACCACACAACATTATTAGAAATGCCCAATGTCACCGTTAAACGTTGTAATGTCCTTAACCCAGCAACACTTCTCCCTACTGCAGATGATGGGGAACCCCACAACTGTGTCGAAGTCCTGCAACAAACGTGCACCCCAAGGCCTGATTTGGAAATGCAGCTGCAGATGCAGCAGCGAAAATGGCAGCGTCATCAGGTCCATTCTTCCCCCTCACCCACCTGCTTTCGACACCGGTTGACCTCGACCCATGTGCTGATCTATCCACACTCCAGTCTTTCACCGACGCCCGCGAGCGCTCCCTTTGGGCACGCTCCGGTGCCACTTTCCAAGGCGGTGTCTGGATAGGCCCTGACAGTAAGCCTTGCTTGCCACGTGCTCTTTTCCAGGTCTATGCTAAGCTATCTCACTCAAGAGACCACGTGGGCAAAGGAGGGATGTGGGCCGCTATCAGTGCAAATTGGTATACTAAAGGATTTTCAACATTTGCGGCAGATTTCTGTAAAAGATGTGTTATTTGTGCAGCAAATAATGCTTCGGGGGCAATAAAAGTGCCAAAACAAGGGCACCCCCCTTCTGATAGACCTTTTGAGCATCTAATGATGGATTTTATTGAATTAACTCCGTCAGAAGGAAAGAAATACTGCCTGGTAATAGTGTGCATGTTCAGCAAATGGGTTGAAGTGTTCCCTACTTGTAAGCAGGATGCAGGAACAGTGGCAAAGATTCTCCTGAGGGAAATCATTCCACGCTGGGGATTACCCAGACTTATCAGTAGTGACAATGGCCCTGGTTTCACGAACAAAGCCCTTGAAGAAATATCACAATACTTAGGCTTTGACATGAAACATCATTGTTCTTATCATCCCCAATCAGCGGGTGCAGTCGAACGAGAGAATGGCACCATAAAAGCCAAGCTAACTAAATGCTGTGAAGACACCGGGTTATCCTGGGTGAAGGCTAGTGCTTTTCCACATGCCCATGCGAATTAGAAATAAACATGGTCTCAGTCCTTTTGAGATTGTTTTCGGAAGACCTCCATGCACTGGTATGGGTCCAGTGAAATCAGCCTTGACAACCGGCAACTTTGAGGATAGTATGTTGGAATATTGTGCTAACCTTTCAGCTTCACTCTCCACTCTTCACGCACAGGTAAAAGTAGCACTTCCAACTCCAGCTACTGCCATTCAGCATCGGTTGAGACCAGGGGACTGGGTGCTCATAAAAGATCACAGACGGAAGCACTGGAAGCAAAGACGCTACATAGGCCCTTTCCAGATCCTCCTGACAACAGAGACCGCAGTGAAGGTGGCTGAGAGAGTACCTTGGATCCACGCCAGCCACTGCAAACAGATTCCGGGTCCACAGGAGGGAGCTAACTGAGGGGTAAGGGTGAAATAGCGCCTTCCTCCAACAGTAGCGTGCCAAGCTCCTACACACCGACAGGGTACCCTTTACAGAAGCAGAGTGGAGCGTTATGGGATGGCCTGCCTTATCTCAACAGTTTGCAGCCAGCAGTGAGGGATGTTACACTCCCCCGTCGCATGCTGACTCATCCACGCAGACTACGCCCAACTATGTTGGAGACAAAGGGGAGGTGGTGCAATTCGCAATGCTTCCTCTGCAGTACACGATGTTGTAGCAGATACTGAACGAGGGGTTAAGGAGCTGCACGAAGACCATGGCTGGAATCCTTTTGGAGGAATGAAATCAATAACCGGTTTTTGGGGAGCTCCTTTTCTCAAGGGACTAGTTTGGATAATAGGAAGCATGATACTAATAGTGATTATCATAATTCTGATTGTAACGGTCTTCAAAGTTTGCATTAGGAAGGTAATAACCACTTTTGTGTCCATTAAGAGCACAGACTTTCCAGATCTATATCCTATACCACCTTGGATTGCTCCATACGACGATGAAGATGATGATGAGCTTGAAGATTGCATAAAAACTGCAGAAATTTGTTATATCAGCAAAATTGCATGTGTTCCTTATGTTGCAAATGTATGAACGGTTCCCATGATGACGAGCTAATGAAGTGTTGTTTTAAATCGTTATGAATTAACATCACCGATGTCGTGCTCCGAGTTTAAACCTTGATTGTTTAATACGATCTGCTTGCTTAGTTAGTAGTTGTTAGTGTTATTATTTGTCTTAAATGACAAAAAGGGAGGAAATGTCATGGAAATTATTGAATCTAACTGTGATCCCGGAAATGTAACAGATCCTCCTGTGCTGACAGCTATGCTCAAAGTTCAGTTGGATTGACCTGATGAAACATCATTATATAAATTCCACTTAATGTTTGCATCTGCCTGATATCAGGAAATGTTAGTTACCTTGAGCCTAAATGCCCTTGTGACTATTTGATGTTTTGCTGAATGTCTATACACTCAGGAGATAGGGGGGCATCTACCCCTTGGCTTACAAAGTCTGACCACTGGACACGTCCTGCCTACATGATATCGAAGGATGACGTGAACCCTTGAGCTGTGCATAAAGCTGGCACATCTCCTGTCACCCGTTGTCAGAATCTTGATACCTGCAGTGGTGTTGGAGATTCTGTCCCGCTTGGCCAAGTGTTTGCTCAGTAACTCTATCTGTGTTCAAATCTATTCTCTGTAAATTGTTTGTTGACCATTAATTAAATACTTCGAGATCATTGAATTGATCACTGAGTCTGATGGTTTATTTCCTCACCAGGTAATTACATACAAAATTCCCACGACAATTATTATAATCCACTGTATGCATTTTAAGTATCAAGGAATTTGACTGAAGGCCTTTTGAGAAAACACGTTGATTAGTGACCCTATTTCATTATGGCAGTCAAACCACTGATTTTCAACTTTAGTCTATGAAACCTCCAAACCTTAAACATTGTTGCAAAATTAGGCTTATCTCACCGTTTCCAGCACTTTTGTGCACCTTGGGCATATCTGTGATGAAAAAATGAAGACTTTAACCAAAGTTGCAAAAATAGGCTTATCTCACCGTTTCCAGCGCTTTTGCGCATCTTGGGCACATCTGTGATGAAAAATTTAAGATTTTAACCATAGTTGCAAAAATAGGCTTATCTCACCGTTTCCAGTGCTTTTGCGCATTTTCGGCACGTCTGTGATGAAAAATTTAAGATTTTAACCAAAGCTGCAATAATAGGCTTATCTCCCCGTTTCCAGCACTTTTTGGCACTTAGAGCCAATCTGACAGTTGTGATGGAAATCTGGAGATACAAGAGGCTGGAAACAACAAAGTTATCTACGTGTATTTAATAAGGGGCTTTCTGCAGAAAGGATCAACACAGGGAGACCACAAGGATCTCAGAGTGAGGATGAAGAACAGTCAAAAACACAGATCTTATATAGGAGGATTTAGGGCTGTCCTTCTGAACCAATCCAGGAAGGATACATGGGTCGGGGAAGGAGAGGAATCTAAACATTAGCAACTGATTCACATGTATTTCCTTAGGTGATAAGAAGACATCCACTCCTTCCTTTGATGGGTAATTAAGTAACAAATGGTCTCAACGTATTTCAACACTAACAGTCCCGACCATAAAACAGCTCAAGTCATAAAAAGTCTCTTGTCAAGGCTTCAAATGCTTACTATCTAAATACAAAATAGTTTGTCAACCTTGCTTAGTTAATTTTTCTACTACAATTCCCTCCTTTTTGTCATTTTATGACAACATATGAGAATGCACATCTACAGTAAAACATCAAATACATCAATTCACCAGGATTTCAAAATGCATCATCATCATCACTGTAGTGTTAGGCAAACTGCCATTGTCACAGCAATATGCGTCTTTAAATGGGAGGAAGGAGTGATAAGAGCAGATTTAGACAGACAACACAACAACATTACATTCTTCATCACTATCAAAGGGTTCTGGGGAGGAAACCACTCAGGGAGGGGAAACAAACCTTATCTTGTCGTCACTGTAGATCTAATTCTAATCATCTGGCAGAACAAACAATAGGGACACAGTTGGCCTTCCCTATAAGGTTCATGGAGGCTAAAGTAACCAAACTGTGAGTATAAAGGTGCCATGTGGGGGAGACATACGTGCGAATAGAAGTGTGGCATGTTCAAACAAGCAACCACTTCCTGTAGCTTCAAAGGAAAACAAATCATCATATCACACAGGATGCTTGAGACCCACAAAACGAACTGTCCTGGGAGATTGGTTTGAATGTTCCAAAAACGAAATTCGTATCTAGAGTCAGTCAGCAGGAGATCGCTGTCATCATTATTAAGAGAACAGTTCCACTACTGCCACTCAGACCCAGCTGACTGAAGAGGTCAGCGTTCCATTTGTCGTCTTCTCGGCGGTGTGTGTATCATGTGATTTTCTGAAGCAACTATTACTAACAGCTGTGCTGGTCAGCACTGCCCCCTCTTCACCGATCTTTCGCTTTACTTATTCAGTGTGGGTGCAGCAGTTAGAATTTCCGGTTCTGGGACTCTCTTGCAGTGACTGGCATTTCCTTGTGATACTGGGTCATTATTAGAGGTGTTAGCATCACATTTACATACAGCAACATGTTTGGGGAGGAGGATAGCATCAAGCATCAGAGACACTAGAGCATGATTTGCAGTTGGTTTGCCTGCTGATGTAAGGAATTCTCTGTGTTTCCAAATCGTGCCAAAATCATGTACTACACCATATGCATATCTACTGTAAGTGTAGATATGAACCCTTTTCCCCTTAGCCAATTTGCATGCTTCAATGAGAGCAGTGAGCTCTGCTGCCTGTGCAGACAGGGAAGCAGGGAGTGATCATGCAATCAATGTATCATGTGCTGTAACCACAGAGAAACCAACTTGATTTGCTCCTGTGTCTGAATTGCGAGACGCTGATCAATCCACAAACAGTTCAAGGTCTGGATTCTGCAGTGGTGTTTCCTGTAAATCTAGTATGGAGGATCAAACTTCAGTTATTGTTATTCACCATATCCTTCTGTGGGAAGAAGAGTAGCTGGTTAAGAACATTACATCTTTTCACAGTGATATTAGGCATTTCCAACAGAATAGCATGATAACGAAGCCAGCGTGCAGCAGACAAATGAGATATCTTTTGTTCCAACAAAATCAAAGACATAGCATGTGGTACCAACAGGGTGAGTGGAGAGTACCCTACTAAATCCCTGGACGCCATTACAGCCTTCTCTGCCACTGCTACAGCTCTGAGACAAGTAGGCAGGCCTGCAGCAACTGGATCAAGTTTTGCTCAGAAAAATGCAACAGGTCTCTGTTTGCCCTTGGTCTGGGAGCAGGACTGATGTCATCTACTCCCCCCTCTCGTCAACTGCTTGTGTGAAAGGTCGGTCAGGGTCGGGTAGTCATAAAGTCGGGTGGTCGATTGTAGGGTCAGTTTCAAGTCAGTGAAAGCTTTCTCTGCGTAATCAGTCCATATAACTTTGCTAAATGCTTGTAAGCCCTGCCCGTGTGCGATTGCGCTAAGGGGCGCCTCGAGGACAGCATAATTAGGAATAAATGATCTACAATAAGAACACATTCCCAGGAATGACATCACTTGTTTCTTTGTGACAGGTTTTGGAATATTTTGAATTGCTAATGCTCTCTTAGGGGAGAGGGATTTGCCCTCTGCTGTGATCACATGCCCTAAAAATGAAACTTGTTCTTTTACAAACTGCAATTTTTTCAGGCTTGCTTTGTGGCCTTGTGCATCTAAATGTTTTAAGAGAGCTACAGTATCTTTTTCACATTGTTCTTTAGTTGGTGCACAAATCATTAAATCGTCAATGTATTGCAAAAGTGCACTTCCTGGTGTTATCTCTAATGAGCTCAAGCTGTCTTTTAGTGCCTGGTTGTAAATGGTAGGTGATTCACAGTAGCCCTGACACAGGCGTGTGAATGTATAACTTTCTCTGTTGAACTCAAATGCAAACCAGTATTGACTGTCTTTTTCAATTTAAACACTGAAGAATGCATTTGTCCGATCAACAACAGAGAACCATTTACTATCCTTCAGAACTTACCAAAGTATTTTTTTAAGAATTTGAAACCGACGAAGCGCGTTGTTGTACTCAGCGTTGACAACTTACAAATTTTAGATGAATCGCAAATCCTCAGGTTGTGTTTTATCAAAAATACTCCTCACCGGAAAAAATCGGAGTGTGCACAACTGAATCCTTGCAAGGAACAATTACACCTGCCCTCAATAGAGAGTTGAAAACTGGTGTAATAACATCGATGGCTTTCTGTTTTATCAGATATTGTCAGATCATGGTGTGATAACCACAGGTTCCATGTTTCAATTAAACCCACATCATGATTACCTTAAGCCCTTGAAATGTTGTTTGTATAATCTAAATATGCATGTGCATATTGGGCTTCTTTACGTGTGTCTGGTACCAGTTAAACAACCTTGAAAGTGTGATCAACAGATGTAAATCCTTTTCTAAACAATTTCAAAAATAGATTTTACCTAACCACAGGATCTGATATTTTTTCCCAAATGTCAGCATTGACACATTTTTGTATCCACGGTCCCAAGTCTTGCCATTCATCATTTTTGTTTTTGACAGCAAGTCATGTGAGTGTGAACCAGGAACTTCAAAAGGAGAGCATCCTCTGAACATCTGTGAAGGAACTGAGAGGGTGACTTCAGAAACAGCACATCTATGTTCATTCCAGAACATGAAACTTAGTGTTAAATTATCTTTCACACAACTTTCTCTAAACCATCTTTTCTCAAAACCTGCATTTCTCCCTTTGTGTTTGAGTGCAATGTACATCTTTTGGATGTTCTTAGTATGACTGAATGTGCCTTGTCCACTAGATCGATGTGACAATAGATGAACAGAGCTTCCATTCATACTCACTTAACAGTGAATCAGCATTACACTTAATGCACGTGTAAATCTGTAGTGGATCCAGATCAGCCGTTCGGATCACTATGACTCCTAATGGGTTGGAAACTATAAAATATCCAAAAGATACTTTACATCTCTTCCCATCATGTTAATTTGGACAACATGAGGATAGCAAAAAATTAACACTTGAATTTTTCAGTGATGCCTCATATTATATTATATTATAATATCACCTCATATTAAGGGAGTCATGAATTTTCAACCACGGTGCTTCCTGAATCTAACACAGATCTAACAACTCATTCGCTCATCTTAGGATGTGTGTCAAACATATCACTGTTGATGACTGAATGTGTTGCTCCTACAACAACAAGGAATATATTCTCTTTCCCTAGCACTGTGAGTGTGTGCGTTGGCATACGAACATATTCATTAATATTTATCATATGTTCCTATCAGTAGTTTGTGTTTCTTTTCTAAAAAAAAAAAAAAAAAAAAATGTACTTCCCTGATAAGTGTTTGTGTTGGTGTGGTGCATTCACCCTCTTGATGTGTGAAGTGTTCCTCACGGCCTCGTTCTGTGTTCAAAGCTGCTGGTTCCTCCCTCTCCTCCATCCCCGCCTCGGTTCAATCACCTTGTAAAGTTGCTGTTTCTTCTGCAATTTTTTTTAGTTTTGCCCAATGTCCCTTCTCTCCATAGAGAAAACAAATGTCCCAATCATCATTCCACGTGCCGTCTCCTCTCCTTCCTTGAAATCCTCTTCTTCTGCATCCGCGATGTACCTGTGAACATTGTCAGTGAGGCTTTATGCAGATCAGTGTCTTATTTCTTCTTCTTCTTCGCATGAACTGCATGTGTTTTTATTAAGCTCTTCCTGAGTCCCACTTGATGCCTGTACGTTTTAACAGGCTGGCAACATCAGGTCACTTCAACAATTCGCGATTTGGGCTGGATCCTGTCCCAGTCCATATTGCCTGCTTGTCTGGTGCAAGGTGAAGAGAGGAGTTGCGGGTCTGGAACGTTATTAGCTGGAAAAGGTTGTTGTGGAGCCTGGGCTCCTGGCTGTGGAACATCCGCTTCTGGTGGAGCCTGGTGTTGTTCTGGTTGTCTTCTTGTCGGCGGGGAAGAGTCGAGGTTGGAAACCTGCATTTTGAGACACTGAGACATTTGTGAGGTGTTATCTGTCCCTGCCAGTGTCTGTTTTCTGTCCCTTTGATGCAATTTTCTTTCTAACCACATTCCTTACACGAAAACTCCCCCCAGCTGGAAACCACATTCACTCATCCATACTTGTATCAGACTAAGTACTGTGTCACCATAGTTCCTTCGCATGAAGTTCACATAAGGATTACTCAGTTCAGTTCTATTATCCAAATCGTATTTTCTCATTTACCTATGTAAAGATTTTTTTTTAATTTTAATTTAAGTATTAGTTAGTCTTCATCAATCTCCTAAACGCTATCTTAAGGAGCAAATATAAAACTTAGTAATATAAACATCGTCAAAATAATGTTATACCTCCTATATTATATTCAATAGTAATTTCCTTATAATTACTTGGTTACTGTTAGTTTCTCAATTCATCTCTTCTTTTTTTTTTCTTTTTTTTTTTTTTTAAATACACTTTCAAATATCCTGCCTCACCAATACAAATCATAGTGCCTTAAAGAAGTTCTCTACATAGCGCGCTTTTTGTTTGAGTTGTCTGACACAATGCAAATACACTCAGTATTATGTCCTCTCTGTGGTTGCAGTCGAAACAACTCCTTAAGGTACCTCGTCAGTCTACCTTCCAGGTTTCTTCTAAACCTTGGTTAAAAATTTACAGGGCTTTCACCTGTCTGGAGGATCCCGTTCCTCTTAGACCAACTTCTCCGTAACACTATGCTTTGCTTGGTATATATTACACTTGAAATCTCAGATTCTCACCAGATAGATCGCAGCGCTGAGACGATCCGGGACTCGGGTCTTAGTCCCTGCATCTCACCCGTATGGGGAGGTTAAGGTTGGAAACTATTTTTCCAAGAGGATCAGTCAACCGCTGACCCGAGTCCAGATCCGCCCAGACGTGCGATCCAACTTCTGACACCAAATTGTGATGGAAATCTGGAGATACAAGAGGCTGGAAACAACAAAGTTATCTACGTGTATTTAATAAGGGGCTTTCTGCAGAAAGGATCAACACAGGGAGACCACAAGGATCTCAGAGTGAGGATGAAGAACAGTCAAAAACACGGATCTTATATAGGAGGATTTAGGGCTGTCCTTCTGAACCAATCCAGGAAGGATACATGGGTGGGGGAAGGAGAGGAATCTAAACATTAGCAACTGATTCACATGTATTTCCTTAGGTGATAAGAAGACATCCACTCCTTCCTTTGATGGGTAATTAAGTAACAAATGGTCTCAACGTATTTCAACACTAACAGTCCCGACCATAAAACAGCTCAAGTCATAAAAAGTCTCTTGTCAAGGCTTCAAATAATTACTATCTAAATACAAAATAGTTTGTCAACCTCGCTTAGTTAATTTTTCTACTACACAGTAGAAACCGTGCAGTTGCTACTTTTTCATTGGGGTTTCCAAAACTTAAAATCTTTTTTTTAAAGAGTTCCTTTAGAGTTGAAACCAAGATTTCAAATTATCCTTTTTCATTATTATAATCCACTGTATGCATTTTAAGTATCAAGGAATTTGACTGAAGGCCTTTTGAGAAAACACGTTGATTAGTGACCCTATTTCGTTATGGCAGTCAAACCACTGATTTTCAACTTTAGTCTATGAAACCTCCAAACCTGAAACATTGTTGCAAAATTAGGCATATCTCACCGTTTCATGCACTTTTGTGCACCTTGGGCATATCTGTGATGAAAAAATGAAGATTTTAACCAAAGTTGCAAAAATAGGCTTATCTCACCGTTTCCAGCGCTTTTGGGCATCTTGGGCACATCTGTGATGAAAAATTGAAGATTTTAACCAAAGTTGCAAAAATAGGCTTATCTCACCGTTTCTAGCGCTTTTGTGCATCTTGGGCACATCTGTGATGAAAAATTGAAGATTTTAACCATTGTTGCAAAAATAGGCTTATCTCCCCGTTTCCAGCACTTTTTGGCACTTAGAGCCAATCTGACAAACTGTGCAGTTGCTACTTTTTCATTGGGGTTTCCAAAACTTAAAATCTTTTTTTTAAAGAGTTCCTTTAGAGTTGAAAACAAGATTTCAAATGATCCTTTTTCATTATTATAATCCACTGTATGCATTTTAAGTATCAAGGAATTTGACTGGTGGCCTTTTGAGAAAACACGTTGATTAGTGACCCTATTTCATTATGGCAGTCAAACCACTGATTTTCAACTTTAGTCTATGAAACCTCCAAACCTTAAACATTGTTGCAAAATTAGGCTTATCTCACCGTTTCATGCACTTTTGTGCACCTTGGGCATATCTGTGATGAAAAATTTAAGATTTTAACCAAAGTTGCAAAAATAGGCTTATCTCACCGTTTCCAGCGCTTTTGGGCATCTTTGGCACATCTGTGATGAAAAATTGAAGATTTTAACCATTGTTGCAAAAATAGGCTTATCTCCCCGTTTCCAGCACTTTTTGGCACTTAGAGCCAATCTGACAGTAGAAACCGTGCAGTTGCTACTTTTTCATTGGGGTTTCCAAAACTTAAAATCTTTTTTTTAAAGAGTTCCTTTAGAGTTGAAACCAAGATTTCAAATTATCCTTTTTCATTATTATAATCCACTGTATGCATTTTAAGTATCAAGGAATTTGACTGAAGGCCTTTTGAGAAAACACGTTGATTAGTGACCCTATTTCATTATGGCAGTCAAACCACTGATTTTCAACTTTAGTCTATGAAACCTCCAAACCTTAAACATTGTTGCAAAATTAGGCTTATCTCACCGTTTCCAGCACTTTTGCGCACCTTGGGCACATCTGTGATGAAAAATTGAAGATTTTAACCAAAGTTGCAAAAATAGGCTTATCTCACCGTTTCCAGCGCTTTTGGGCATCTTGGGCACATCTGTGATGAAAAATTTAAGATTTTAACCAAAGTTGCAAAAATAGGCTTATCTCACCGTTTCCAGCGCTTTTGTGCATCTTGGGCACATCTGTGATGAAAAATTGAAGATTTTAACCAAAGTTGCAAAATTAGGCTTATCTCACCGTTTCCAGCGCTTTTGTGCATCTTGGACACATCTGTGATGAAAAATTGAAGATTTTAACCATTGTTGCAAAAATAGGCTTATCTCACCGTTTCCAGCGCTTTTGTGCATCTTGGGCACATCTGTGATGAAAAATTGAAGATTTTAACCAAAGTTGCAAAAATAGGCTTATCTCACCGTTTCCAGCGCTTTTGTGCATCTTGGACACATCTGTGATGAAAAATTGAAGATTTTAACCATTGTTGCAAAAATAGGCTTATCTCACCGTTTCCAGCGCTTTTGTGCATCTTGGGCACATCTGTGATGAAAAATTGAAGATTTTAACCAAAGCTGCAAAAATAGGCTTATCTCACCTTTTCCAGCGCTTTTGTGCATCTTGGACACATCTGTGATGAAAAATTGAAGATTTTAACCATTGTTGCAAAAATAGGCTTATCTCCCCGTTTCCAGCTCTTTTTGGCACTTAGAGCCAATCTGACAGTAGAAACCGTGCAGTTGCTACTTTTTCATTGGGGTTTCCAAAACTTAAAATCTTTTTTTTAAAGAGTTCCTTTAGAGTTGAAACCAAGATTTCAAATTATCCTTTTTCATTATTATAATCCACTGTATGCATTTTAAGTATCAAGGAATTTGACTGAAGGCCTTTTGAGAAAACACGTTGATTAGTGACCCTATTTCATTATGGCAGTCAAACCACTGATTTTCAACTTTAGTCTATGAAACCTCCAAACCTTAAACATTGTTGCAAAATTAGGCTTATCTCACCGTTTCCAGCACTTTTGCGCACCTTGGGCACATCTGTGATGAAAAATTGAAGATTTTAACCAAAGTTGCAAAAATAGGCTTATCTCACCGTTTCCAGCGCTTTTGGGCATCTTGGGCACATCTGTGATGAAAAATTTAAGATTTTAACCAAAGTTGCAAAAATAGGCTTATCTCACCGTTTCCAGCGCTTTTGTGCATCTTGGGCACATCTGTGATGAAAAATTGAAGATTTTAACCAAAGTTGCAAAATTAGGCTTATCTCACCGTTTCCAGCGCTTTTGTGCATCTTGGACACATCTGTGATGAAAAATTGAAGATTTTAACCATTGTTGCAAAAATAGGCTTATCTCACCGTTTCCAGCGCTTTTGTGCATCTTGGGCACATCTGTGATGAAAAATTGAAGATTTTAACCAAAGTTGCAAAAATAGGCTTATCTCACCGTTTCCAGCGCTTTTGTGCATCTTGGACACATCTGTGATGAAAAATTGAAGATTTTAACCATTGTTGCAAAAATAGGCTTATCTCACCGTTTCCAGCGCTTTTGTGCATCTTGGGCACATCTGTGATGAAAAATTGAAGATTTTAACCAAAGCTGCAAAAATAGGCTTATCTCACCTTTTCCAGCGCTTTTGTGCATCTTGGACACATCTGTGATGAAAAATTGAAGATTTTAACCATTGTTGCAAAAATAGGCTTATCTCCCCGTTTCCAGCACTTTTTGGCACTTAGAGCCAATCTGACAGTAGAAACCGTGCAGTTGCTACTTTTTCATTGGGGTTTCCAAAACTTAAAATCTTTTTTTTAAAGAGTTCCTTTAGAGTTGAAACCAAGATTTCAAATTATCCTTTTTCATTATTATAATCCACTGTATGCATTTTAAGTATCAAGGAATTTGACTGAAGGCCTTTTGAGAAAACACGTTGATTAGTGACCCTATTTCATTATGGCAGTCAAACCACTGATTTTCAACTTTAGTCTATGAAACCTCCAAACCTTAAACATTGTTGCAAAATTAGGCTTATCTCACCGTTTCCAGCACTTTTGCGCACCTTGGGCATATCTGTGATGAAAAAATGAAGATTTTAACCAAAGTTGCAAAAATAGGCTTATCTCACCGTTTCCAGCGCTTTTGCGCATCTTGGGCACATCTGTGATGAAAAATTGAAGATTTTAACCAAAGTTGCAAAAATAGGCTTATCTCACCGTTTCCAGCGCTTTTGTGCATCTTGGGCACATCTGTGATGAAAAATTTAAGATTTTAACCAAAGTTGCAAAAATAGGCTTATCTCACCGTTTTCAGCGCTTTTGCGCATCTTGGGCACATCTGTGATGAAAAATTGAAGATTTTAACCAAAGTTGCAAAAATAGGCTTATCTCACCGTTTAAAGCGCTTTTGTGCATCTTGGGCACATCTGTGATGAAAAATTGCAGATTTTAACCATTGTTGCAAAAATAGGCTTATCTCCCAATTTCCAGCACTTTTTGGCACTTAGAGCCAATCTGACAGTAGAAACCGTGCAGTTGCTACTTTTTCATTGGGGTTTCCAAAACTTAAAATCTTTTTTTTAAATAGTTCCTTTAGAGTTGAAACCAAGATTTCAAATTATCCTTTTTCATTATTATAATCCACTGTATGCATTTTAAGTAGCAAGGAATTTGACTGAAGGCCTTTTGAGAAAACACGTTGATTAGTGACCCTATTTCATTATGGCAGTCAAACCACTGATTTTCAACTTTAGTCTATGAAACCTCCAAACCTTAAACATTGTTGCAAAATTAGGCTTATCTCACCGTTTCCAGCACTTTTGTGCACCTTGGGCATATCTGTGATGAAAAAATGAAGATTTTAACCAAAGTTGCAAAAATAGGCTTATCTCACCGTTTCCAGCGCTTTTGTGCATCTTGGGCACATCTGTGATGAAAAATTGAAGATTTTAACCAAAGTTGCAAAAATAGGCTTATCTCACCGTTTCCAGCGCTTTTGGGCATCTTGGGCACATCTGTGATGAAAAATTTAAGATTTTAACCAAAGTTGCAAAAATAGGCTTATCTCACCGTTTCCAGCGCTTTTGTGCATCTTGGACACATCTGTGATGAAAAATTGAAGATTTTAACCATTGTTGCAAAAATAGGCTTATCTCACCGTTTCCAGCGCTTTTGTGCATCTTGGGCACATCTGTGATGAAAAATTGAAGATTTTAACCAAAGTTGCAAAAATAGGCTTATCTCACCGTTTCCAGCGCTTTTGTGCATCTTGGGCACATCTGTGATGAAAAATTGAAGATTTTAACCAAAGTTGCAAAAATAGGCTTATCTCACCGTTTCCAGCGCTTTTGGGCATCTTGGGCACATCTGTGATGAAAAATTTAGGATTTTAACCAAAGTTGCAAAAATAGGCTTATCTCACCGTTTCCAGCGCTTTTGTGCATCTTGGGCACATCTGTGATGAAAAATTGAAGATTTTAACCAAAGTTGCAAAAATAGGCTTATCTCACCGTTTCCAGCGCTTTTGGGCATCTTGGGCACATCTGTGATGAAAAATTGAAGATTTTAACCAAAGTTGCAAAAATAGGCTTATCTCACCGTTTCCAGCGCTTTTGTGCATCTTGGACACATCTGTTATGAAAAATTGAAGATTTTAACCAAAGTTGCAAAAATAGGCTTATCTCACCGTTTCCAGCGCTTTTGTGCATCTTGGACACATCTGTGATGAAAAATTGAAGATTTTAACCATTGTTGCAAAAATAGGCTTATCTCAAAGTTTCCAGCGCTTTTGTGCATCTTGGGCACATCTGTGATGAAAAATTGAAGATTTTAACCAAAGTTGCAAAAATAGGCTTATCTCACCGTTTCCAGCGCTTTTGTGCATCTTGGACACATCTGTGATGAAGAATTGAAGATTTTAACCATTGTTGCAAAAATAGGCTTATCTCACCGTTTCCAGCGCTTTTGTGCATCTTGGGCACATCTGTGATGAAAAATCGAAGATTTAAACCATTGTTGCAAAAATAGGCTTATCTCCCCGTTTCCAGCACTTTTTGGCACTTAGAACCAATCTGACAGTAGAAACCGTGCAGTTGCTACTTTTTCATTGGGGTTTCCAAAACTTAAAATCTTTTTTTTAAAGAGTTCCTTTAGAGTTGAAACCAAGATTTCAAATTATCCTTTTTCATTATTATAATCCACTGTATGCATTTTAAGTATCAAGGAATTTGACTGAAGGCCTTTTGAGAAAACACGTTGATTAGTGACCCTATTTCATTATGGCAGTCAAACCACTGATTTTCAACTTTAGTCTATGAAACCTCCAAACCTTAAACATTGTTGCAAAATTAGGCTTATCTCACCGTTTCCAGCACTTTTGTGCACCTTGGGCATATCTGTGATGAAAAAATGAAGATTTTAACCAAAGTTGCAAAAATAGGCTTATCTCACCGTTTCCAGCGCTTTTGTGCATCTTGGGCACATCTGTGATGAAAAATTGAAGATTTTAACCAAAGTTGCAAAAATAGGCTTATCTCACCGTTTCCAGCGCTTTTGTGCATCTTGGGCACATCTGTGATGAAAAATTGAAGATTTTAACCAAAGTTGCAAAAATAGGCTTATCTCACCGTTTCCAGCGCTTTTGGGCATCTTGGGCACATCTGTGATGAAAAATTGAAGATTTTAACCAAAGTTGCAAAAATAGGCTTATCTCACCGTTTCCAGCGCTTTTGTGCATCTTGGACACATCTGTTATGAAAAATTGAAGATTTTAACCAAAGTTGCAAAAATAGGCTTATCTCACCGTTTCCAGCGCTTTTGTGCATCTTGGACACATCTGTGATGAAAAATTGAAGATTTTAACCATTGTTGCAAAAATAGGCTTATCTCACCGTTTCCAGCGCTTTTGTGCATCTTGGGCACATCTGTGATGAAAAATTGAAGATTTTAACCAAAGTTGCAAAAATAGGCTTATCTCACCGTTTCCAGCGCTTTTGTGCATCTTGGACACATCTGTGATGAAGAATTGAAGATTTTAACCATTGTTGCAAAAATAGGCTTATCTCACCGTTTCCAGCGCTTTTGTGCATCTTGGGCACATCTGTGATGAAAAATCGAAGATTTAAACCATTGTTGCAAAAATAGGCTTATCTCCCCGTTTCCAGCACTTTTTGGCACTTAGAACCAATCTGACAGTAGAAACCGTGCAGTTGCTACTTTTTCATTGGGGTTTCCAAAACTTAAAATCTTTTTTTTAAAAGAGTTCCTTTAGAGTTGAAACCAAGATTTCAAATTATCCTTTTTCATTATTATAATCCACTGTATGCATTTTAAGTATCAAGGAATTTGACTGAAGGCCTTTTGAGAAAACACGTTGATTAGTGACCCTATTTCATTATGGCAGTCAAACCACTGATTTTCAACTTTAGTCTATGAAACCTCCAAACCTTAAACATTGTTGCAAAATTAGGCTTATCTCACCGTTTCCAGCACTTTTGTGCACCTTGGGAATATCTGTGATGAAAAAATGAAGATTTTAACCAAAGTTGCAAAAATAGGCTTATCTCACCGTTTCCAGCGCTTTTGGGCATCTTGGGCACATCTGTGATGAAAAATTGAAGATTTTAACCAAAGTTGCAAAAATAGGCTTATCTCACCTTTTCCAGCACTTTTTGGCACTTAGAGCCAATCTGACAGTAGAAACCGTGCAGTTGCTACTTTTTCATTGGGGTTTCCAAAACTTAAAATCTTTTTTTTAAAGAGTTCCTTTAGAGTTGAAACCAAGATTTCAAATTATCCTTTTTCATTATTATAATCCACTGTATGCATTTTAAGTATCAAGGAATTTGACTGAAGGCCTTTTGAGAAAACACGTTGATTAGTGACCCTATTTCATTATGGCAGTCAAACCACTGATTTTCAACTTTAGTCTATGAAACCTCCAAACCTTAAACATTGTTGCAAAATTAGGCTTATCTCACCGTTTCCAGCGCTTTTGGGCATCTTGGGCACATCTGTGATGAAAAATTTAAGATTTTAACCAAAGTTGCAAAAATAGGCTTATCTCACCGTTTCCAGCGCTTTTGCGCATCTTGGGCACATCTGTGATGAAAAATTGAAGATTTTAACCAAAGTTGCAAAAATAGGCTTATCTCACCTTTTCCAGCGCTTTTGTGCATCTTGGACACATCTGTGATGAAAAATTGAAGATTTTAACCAAAGTTGCAAAAATAGGCTTATCTCCCCGTTTCCAGCACTTTTTGGCACTTAGAGCCAATCTGACAGTAGAAACCGTGCAGTTGCTACTTTTTCATTGGGGTTTCCAAAACTTAAAATCTTTTTTTTAAAGAGTTCCTTTAGAGTTGAAACCAAGATTTCAAATTATCCTTTTTCATTATTATAATCCACTGTATGCATTTTAATTATCAAGGAATTTGACTGAAGGCCTTTTGAGAAAACACGTTAATTAGTGACCCTATTTCATTATGGCAGTCAAACCACTGATTTTCAACTTTAGTCTATGAAACCTCCAAACCTTAAACATTGTTGCAAAATTAGGCTTATCTCACCGTTTCCAGCACTTTTGCGCACCTTGGGCATATCTGTGATGAAAAAATGAAGATTTTAACCAAAGTTGCAAAAATAGGCTTATCTCACCGTTTCCAGCGCTTTTGGGCATCTTGGGCACATCTGTGATGAAAAATTTAAGATTTTAACAAAAGTTGCAAAAATAGGCTTATCTCACTGTTTCATGCGCTTTTGGGCATCGTGGGCACATCTGTGATGAAAAATTTAAGATTTTAACCAAAGTTGCAAAAATAGGCTTATCTCACCGTTTCCAGCGCTTTTGCGCATCTTGGGCACATCTGTGATGAAAAATTGAAGATTTTAACCAAAGTTGCAAAAATAGGCTTATCTCCCCGTTTCCAGCACTTTTTGGCACTTAGAGCCAATCTGACAGTAGAAACCGTGCAGTTGCTACTTTTTCATTGGGGTTTCCAAAACTTAAAATCTTTTTTTTAAAGAGTTCCTTTAGAGTTGAAACCAAGATTTCAAATTATCCTTTTTCATTATTATAATCCACTGTATGCATTTTAAGTATCAAGGAATTTGACTGAAGGCCTTTTGAGAAAACACGTTGATTAGTGACCCTATTTCATTATGGCAGTCAAACCACTGATTTTAGACTTTAGTCTTTTAAACCTCCAAACCTTAAACATTGTTGCAAAATTAGGCTTATCTCACCGTTTCCAGCACTTTTGCGCACCTTGGGCATATCTGTGATGAAAAAATGAAGATTTTAACCAAAGTTGCAAAGATAGGCTTATCTCACCGTTTCCAGCGCTTTTGGGCATCTTGGGCACATCTGTGATGAAAAATTTAAGATTTTAACAAAAGTTGCAAAAATAGGCTTATCTCACTGTTTCATGCGCTTTTGGGCATCGTGGGCACATCTGTGATGAAAAATTTAAGATTTTAACCAAAGTTGCAAAAATAGGCTTATCTCACCGTTTCCAGCGCTTTTGCACATCTTGGGCACATCTGTGATGAAAAATTGAAGATTTTAACCAAAGTTGCAAAAATAGGCTTATCTCCCCGTTTCCAGCACTTTTTGGCACTTAGAGCCAATCTGACAGTAGAAACCGTGCAGTTGCTACTTTTTCATTGGGGTTTCCAAAACTTAAAATCTTTTTTTTAAAGAGTTCCTTTAGAGTTGAAACCAAGATTTCAAATTATCCTTTTTCATTATTATAATCCACTGTATGCATTTTAAGTATCAAGGAATTTGACTGAAGGCCTTTTGAGAAAACACGTTGATTAGTGACCCTATTTCATTATGGCAGTCAAACCACTGATTTTAGACTTTAGTCTTTTAAACCTCCAAACCTTAAACATTGTTGCAAAATTAGGCTTATCTCACCGTTTCCAGCGCTTTTGGGCATCTTGGGCACATCTGTGATGAAAAATTTAAGATTTTAACAAAAGTTGCAAAAATAGGCTTATCTCACCGTTTCCAGAGCTTTTGCGCATCTTGGGCACATCTGTGATGAAAAATTGAAGATTTTAACCAAAGTTGCAAAAATAGGCTTATCTCACCGTTTCCAGCGCTTTTGTGCATCTTGGGCACATCTGTGATGAAAAATTGAAGATTTTAACCAAAGTTGCAAAAATAGGCTTATCTCACCGTTTCCTGCGCTTTTGCGCATCTTGGGCACATCTGTGATGAAAAATTTAAGATTTTAACCAAAGTTGCAAAAATAGGCTTATCTCACCGTTTCCAGCGCTTTTGCGCATCTTGGGCACATCTGTGATGAAAAATTGAAGATTTTAACCAAAGTTGCAAAAATATGCTTATCTCACCGTTTCCAGCGCTTTTGCGCATCTTGGGCACATCTGTGATGAAAAATTGAAGATTTTAACCAAAGTTGCAAAAATAGGCTTATCTCACCGTTTCCAGCGCTTTTGGGCATCTTGGGCACATCTGTGATGAAAAATTGAAGATTTTAACCAAAGTTGCAAAAATAGGCTTATCTCACCGTTTCCAGCGCTTTTGCGCATCTTGGGCACATCTGTGATGAAAAATTGAAGATTTTAACCAAAGTTGCAAAAATAGGCTTATCTCCCCGTTTCCAGCACTTTTTGGCACTTAGAGCCAATCTGACAGTAGAAACCGTGCAGTTGCTACTTTTTCATTGGGGTTTCCAAAACTTAAAATCTTTTTTTTAAAGAGTTCCTTTAGAGTTGAAACCAAGATTTCAAATTATCCTTTTTCATTATTATAATCCACTGTATGCATTTTAAGTATCAAGGAATTTGACTGAAGGCCTTTTGAGAAAACACGTTGATTAGTGACCCTATTTCATTATGGCAGTCAAACCACTGATTTTAGACTTTAGTCTTTTAAACCTCCAAACCTTAAACATTGTTGCAAAATTAGGCTTATCACACCGTTTCCAGCGCTTTTGGGCATCTTGGGCACATCTGTGATGAAAAATTTAAGATTTTAACAAAAGTTGCAAAAATAGGCTTATCTCACCGTTTCCAGAGCTTTTGCGCATCTTGGGCACATCTGTGATGAAAAATTGAAGATTTTAACCAAAGTTGCAAAAATAGGCTTATCTCACCGTTTCCAGCGCTTTTGTGCATCTTGGGCACATCTGTGATGAAAAATTGAAGATTTTAACCAAAGTTGCAAAAATAGGCTTATCTCACCGTTTCCTGCGCTTTTGCGCATCTTGGGCACATCTGTGATGAAAAATTTAAGATTTTAACCAAAGTTGCAAAAATAGGCTTATCTCACCGTTTCCAGCGCTTTTGCGCATCTTGGGCACATCTGTGATGAAAAATTGAAGATTTTAACCAAAGTTGCAAAAATAGGCTTATCTCACCGTTTCCAGCGCTTTTGGGCATCTTGGGCACATCTGTGATGAAAAATTTAAGATTTTAACCAAAGTTGCAAAAATATGCTTATCTCACCGTTTCCAGCGCTTTTGCGCATCTTGGGCACATCTGTGATGAAAAATTGAAGATTTTAACCAAAGTTGCAAAAATAGGCTTATCTCACCTTTTCCAGCGCTTTTGTGCATCTTGGACACATCTGTGATGAAAAATTGAAGATTTTAACCATTGTTGCAAAAATAGGCTTATCTCCCCGTTTCCAGCACTTTTTGGCACTTAGAGCCAATCTGACAGTAGAAACCGTGCAGTTGCTACTTTTTCATTGGGGTTTCCAAAACTTAAAATCTTTTTTTTAAAGAGTTCCTTTAGAGTTGAAACCAAGATTTCAAATTATCCTTTTTCATTATTATAATCCACTGTATGCATTTTAAGTATCAAGGAATTTGACTGAAGGCCTTTTGAGAAAACACGTTGATTAGTGACCCTATTTCATTATGGCAGTCAAACCACTGATTTTCAACTTTAGTCTATGAAACCTCCAAACCTTAAACATTGTTGCAAAATTAGGCTTATCTCACCGTTTCCAGCACTTTTGCGCACCTTGGGCATATCTGTGATGAAAAAATGAAGATTTTAACCAAAGTTGCAAAGATAGGCTTATCTCACCGTTTCCAGCGCTTTTGGGCATCTTGGGCACATCTGTGATGAAAAATTTAAGATTTTAACAAAAGTTGCAAAAATAGGCTTATCTCACTGTTTCATGCGCTTTTGGGCATCGTGGGCACATCTGTGATGAAAAATTGAAGATTTTAACCAAAGTTGCAAAAATAGGCTTATCTCACCGTTTCCAGCGCTTTTGCACATCTTGGGCACATCTGTGATGAAAAATTGAAGATTTTAACCAAAGTTGCAAAAATAGGCTTATCTCCCCGTTTCCAGCACTTTTTGGCACTTAGAGCCAATCTGACAGTAGAAACCGTGCAGTTGCTACTTTTTCATTGGGGTTTCCAAAACTTAAAATCTTTTTTTTAAAGAGTTCCTTTAGAGTTGAAACCAAGATTTCAAATTATCCTTTTTCATTATTATAATCCACTGTATGCATTTTAAGTATCAAGGAATTTGACTGAAGGCCTTTTGAGAAAACACGTTGATTAGTGACCCTATTTCATTATGGCAGTCAAACCACTGATTTTAGACTTTAGTCTTTTAAACCTCCAAACCTTAAACATTGTTGCAAAATTAGGCTTATCTCACCGTTTCCAGCGCTTTTGGGCATCTTGGGCACATCTGTGATGAAAAATTTAAGATTTTAACAAAAGTTGCAAAAATAGGCTTATCTCACCGTTTCCAGAGCTTTTGCGCATCTTGGGCACATCTGTGATGAAAAATTGAAGATTTTAACCAAAGTTGCAAAAATAGGCTTATCTCACCGTTTCCAGCGCTTTTGGGCATCTTGGGCACATCTGTGATGAAAAATTGAAGATTTTAACCAAAGTTGCAAAAATAGGCTTATCTCACCGTTTCCTGCGCTTTTGCGCATCTTGGGCACATCTGTGATGAAAAATTTAAGATTTTAACCAAAGTTGCAAAAATAGGCTTATCTCACCGTTTCCAGCGCTTTTGCGCATCTTGGGCACATCTGTGATGAAAAATTGAAGATTTTAACCAAAGTTGCAAAAATAGGCTTATCTCACCGTTTCCAGCGCTTTTGGGCATCTTGGGCACATCTGTGATGAAAAATTTAAGATTTTAACCAAAGTTGCAAAAATATGCTTATCTCACCGTTTCCAGCGCTTTTGCGCATCTTGGGCACATCTGTGATGAAAAATTGAAGATTTTAACCAAAGTTGCAAAAATAGGCTTATCTCACCGTTTCCAGCGCTTTTGGGCATCTTGGGCACATCTGTGATGAAAAATTTAAGATTTTAACCAAAGTTGCAAAAATATGCTTATCTCACCGTTTCCAGCGCTTTTGCGCATCTTGGGCACATCTGTGATGAAAAATTGAAGATTTTAACCAAAGTTGCAAAAATAGGCTTATCTCACCTTTTCCAGCGCTTTTGTGCATCTTGGACACATCTGTGATGAAAAATTGAAGATTTTAACCATTGTTGCAAAAATAGGCTTATCTCCCCGTTTCCAGCACTTTTTGGCACTTAGAGCCAATCTGACAGTAGAAACCGTGCAGTTGCTACTTTTTCATTGGGGTTTCCAAAACTTAAAATCTTTTTTTTAAAGAGTTCCTTTAGAGTTGAAACCAAGATTTCAAATTATCCTTTTTCATTATTATAATCCACTGTATGCATTTTAAGTATCAAGGAATTTGACTGAAGGCCTTTTGAGAAAACACGTTGATTAGTGACCCTATTTCATTATGGCAGTCAAACCACTGATTTTCAACTTTAGTCTATGAAACCTCCAAACCTTAAACATTGTTGCAAAATTAGGCTTATCTCACCGTTTCCAGCACTTTTGCGCACCTTGGGCATATCTGTGATGAAAAAATGAAGATTTTAACCAAAGTTGCAAAAATAGGCTTATCTCACCGTTTCCAGCGCTTTTGCGCATCTTGGGCACATCTGTGATGAAAAATTGAAGATTTTAACCAAAGTTGCAAAAATAGGCTTATCTCACCGTTTCCAGCGCTTTTGTGCATCTTGGGCACATCTGTGATGAAAAATTTAAGATTTTAACCAAAGTTGCAAAAATAGGCTTATCTCACCGTTTTCAGCGCTTTTGCGCATCTTGGGCACATCTGTGATGAAAAATTGAAGATTTTAACCAAAGTTGCAAAAATAGGCTTATCTCACCGTTTCCAGCGCTTTTGTGCATCTTGGGCACATCTGTGATGAAAAATTGAAGATTTTAACCAAAGTTGCAAAAATAGGCTTATCTCACCGTTTCCAGCGCTTTTGGGCATCTTGGGCACATCTGTGATGAAAAATTGAAGATTTTAACCAAAGTTGCAAAAATAGGCTTATCTCACCGTTTCCAGCGCTTTTGTGCATCTTGGACACATCTGTGATGAAAAATTGAAGATTTTAACCATTGTTGCAAAAATAGGCTTATCTCAAAGTTTCCAGCGCTTTTGTGCATCTTGGGCACATCTGTGATGAAAAATTGAAGATTTTAACCAAAGTTGCAAAAATAGGCTTATCTCACCGTTTCCAGCGCTTTTGTGCATCTTGGGCACATCTGTGATGAAAAATTGAAGATTTTAACCAAAGTTGCAAAAATAGGCTTATCTCACCGTTTCCTGCGCTTTTGCGCATCTTGGGCACATCTGTGATGAAAAATTTAAGATTTTAACCAAAGTTGCAAAAATAGGCTTATCTCACCGTTTCCAGCGCTTTTGCGCATCTTGGGCACATCTGTGATGAAAAATTGAAGATTTTAACCAAAGTTGCAAAAATATGCTTATCTCACCGTTTCCAGCGCTTTTGCGTATCTTGGGCACATCTGTGATGAAAAATTGAAGATTTTAACCAAAGTTGCAAAAATAGGCTTATCTCACCGTTTCCAGCGCTTTTGGGCATCTTGGGCACATCTGTGATGAAAAATTTAAGATTTTAACCAAAGTTGCAAAAATAGGCTTATCTCACCGTTTCCAGCGCTTTTGCGCATCTTGGGCACATCTGTGATGAAAAATTGAAGATTTTAACCAAAGTTGCAAAAATAGGCTTATCTCACCTTTTCCAGCGCTTTTGTGCATCTTGGACACATCTGTGATGAAAAATTGAAGATTTTAACCATTGTTGCAAAAATAGGCTTATCTCCCCGTTTCCAGCACTTTTTGGCACTTAGAGCCAATCTGACAGTAGAAACCGTGCAGTTGCTACTTTTTCATTGGGGTTTCCAAAACTTAAAATCTTTTTTTTAAAGAGTTCCTTTAGAGTTGAAACCAAGATTTCAAATTATCCTTTTTCATTATTATAATCCACTGTATGCATTTTAATTATCAAGGAATTTGACTGAAGGCCTTTTGAGAAAACACGTTAATTAGTGACCCTATTTCATTATGGCAGTCAAACCACTGATTTTCAACTTTAGTCTATGAAACCTCCAAACCTTAAACATTGTTGCAAAATTAGGCTTATCTCACCGTTTTCAGCACTTTTGCGCACCTTGGGCACATCTGTGATGAAAAATTTAAGATTTTAACCAAAGTTGCAAAAATAGGCTTATCTCACCGTTTCCAGCGCTTTTGTGCATCTTGGACACATCTGTGATTAAAAATTGAAGATTCTAACCATTGTTGCAAAAATAGGCTTATCTCCCCGTTTCCAGCTCTTTTTGGCACTTAGAGCGAATCTGACAGTAGAAACCGTGCAGTTGCTACTTTTTCATTGGGGTTTCCAAAACTTAAAATCTTTTTTTTAAAGAGTTCCTTTAGAGTTGAAACCAAGATTTCAAATTATCCTTTTTCATTATTATAATCCACTGTATGCATTTTAAGTATCAAGGAATTTGACTGAAGGCCTTTTGAGAAAACACGTTGATTAGTGACCCTATTTCATTATGGCAGTCAAACCACTGATTTTCAACTTTAGTCTATGAAACCTCCAAACCTTAAACATTGTTGCAAAATTAGGCTTATCTCACCGTTTCCAGCACTTTTGTGCACCTTGGGCACATCTGTGATGAAAAATTGAAGATTTTAACCAAAGTTGCAAAAATAGGCTTATCTCACCGTTTCCAGCGCTTTTGGGCATCTTGGGCACATCTGTGATGAAAAATTGAAGATTTTAACCAAAGTTGCAAAAATAGGCTTATCTCACCGTTTCCAGCGCTTTTGTGCATCTTGGGCACATCTGTGATGAAAAATGGAAGATTTTAACCAAAGTTGCAAAAATAGGCTTATCTCACCGTTTCCAGCGCTTTTGGGCATCTTGGGCACATCTGTGATGAAAAATTTAAGATTTTAACCAAAGTTGCAAAAATAGGCTTATCTCACCGTTTCCAGCGCTTTTGCGCATCTTGGGCACATCTGTGATGAAAAATTGAAGATTTTAACCAAAGTTGCAAAAATAGGCTTATCTCACCGTTTCCAGCGCTTTTGTGCATCTTGGGCACATCTGTGATGAAAAATTGAAGATTTCAACCAAAGTTGCAAAAATAGGCTTATCTCACCGTTTCCAGCGCTTTTGTGCATCTTGGACACATCTGTGATGAAAAATTGAAGATTTTAACCATTGTTGCAAAAATAGGCTTATCTCCCCGTTTCCAGCACTTTTTGGCACTTAGAGCCAATCTGACAGTAGAAACCGTGCAGTTGCTACTTTTTCATTGGGGTTTCCAAAACTTAAAATCTTTTTTTTAAAGAGTTCCTTTAGAGTTGAAACCAAGATTTCAAATTATCCTTCTTCATTATTATAATCCACTGTATGCATTTTAAGTATCAAGGAATTTGACTGAAGGCCTTTTGAGAAAACACGTTGATTAGTGACCCTATTTCATTATGGCAGTCAAACCACTGATTTTCAACTTTAGTCTATGAAACCTCCAAACCTTAAACATTGTTGCAAAATTAGGCTTATCTCACCGTTTCCAGCACTTTTGTGCACCTTGGGCATATCTGTGATGAAAAATGTAAGATTTTAACCAAAGTTGCAAAAATAGGCTTATCTTACCGTTTCCAGCGCTTTTGCGCATCTTGGGCACATCTGTGATGAAAAATTGAAGATTTTAACCAAAGTTGCAAAAATAGGCTTATCTCACCGTTTCCAGCGCTTTTGTGCATCTTGGGCACATCTGTGATGAAAAATTGAAGATTTTAACCAAAGTTGCAAAAATAGGCTTATCTCACCGTTTCAAGCGCTTTGGTGCATCTTGGGCACATCTGTGATGAAAAATTGAAGATTTTAACCAAAGTTGCAAAAATAGGCTTATCTCACCGTTTCCAGCGCTTTTGTGCATCTTGGACACATCTGTGATGAAAAATTGAAGATTTTAACCATTGTTGCAAAAATAGGCTTATCTCCCCGTTTCCAGCACTTTTTGGCACTTAGAGCCAATCTGACAGTAGAATCCGTGCAGTTGCTACTTTTTCATTGGGGTTTCCAAAACTTAAAATCTTTTTTTTAAAGAGTTCCTTTAGAGTTGAAACCAAGATTTCAAATTATCCTTTTTCATTATTATAATCCACTGTATGCATTTTAAGTATCAAGGAATTTGACTGAAGGCCTTTTGAGAAAACACGTTGATTAGTGACCCTATTTCATTATGGCAGTCAAACCACTGATTTTCAACTTTAGTCTATGAAACCTCCAAACCTTAAACATTGTTGCAAAATTAGGCTTATCTCACCGTTTCCAGCACTTTTGCGCACCTTGGGCATATCTGTGATGAAAAAATGAAGATTTTAACCAAAGTTGCAAAAATAGGCTTATCTCACCGTTTCCAGCGCTTTTGGGCATCTTGGGCACATCTGTGATGAAAAATTTAAGATTTTAACAAAAGTTGCAAAAATAGGCTTATCTCACTGTTTCATGCGCTTTTGGGCATCGTGGGCACATCTGTGATGAAAAATTTAAGATTTTAACCAAAGTTGCAAAAATAGGCTTATCTCACCGTTTCCAGCGCTTTTGCGCATCTTGGGCACATCTGTGATGAAAAATTGAAGATTTTAACCAAAGTTGCAAAAATAGGCTTATCTCCCCGTTTCCAGCACTTTTTGGCACTTAGAGCCAATCTGACAGTAGAAACCGTGCAGTTGCTACTTTTTCATTGGGGTTTCCAAAACTTAAAATCTTTTTTTTAAAGAGTTCCTTTAGAGTTGAAACCAAGATTTCAAATTATCCTTTTTCATTATTATAATCCACTGTATGCATTTTAAGTATCAAGGAATTTGACTGAAGGCCTTTTGAGAAAACACGTTGATTAGTGACCCTATTTCATTATGGCAGTCAAACCACTGATTTTAGACTTTAGTCTTTTAAACCTCCAAACCTTAAACATTGTTGCAAAATTAGGCTTATCACACCGTTTCCAGCGCTTTTGGGCATCTTGGGCACATCTGTGATGAAAAATTGAAGATTTTAACCAAAGTTGCAAAAATAGGCTTATCTCACCGTTTCAAGCGCTTTGGTGCATCTTGGGCACATCTGTGATGAAAAATTGAAGATTTTAACCATTGTTGCAAAAATAGGCTTATCTCCCCGTTTCCAGCACTTTTTGGCACTTAGAGCCAATCTGACAGTAGAAACCGTGCAGTTGCTACTTTTTCATTGGGGTTTCCAAAACTTAAAAACTTTTTTTTAAAGAGTTCCTTTAGAGTTGAAACCAAGATTTCAAATTATCCTTTTTCATTATTATAATCCACTGTATGCATTTTAAGTATAAAGGAATTTGACTGAAGGCCTTTTGAGAAAACACGTTGATTAGTGACCCTATTTCATTATGGCAGTCAAACCACTGATTTTCAACTTTAGTCTATGAAACCTCCAAACTTTAAACATTGTTGCAAAATTAGGCTTATCTCACCGTTTCCAGCACTTTTGCGCACCTTGGGCATATCTGTGATGAAAAAATGAAGATTTTAACCAAAGTTGCAAAAATAGGCTTATCTCACCGTTTCCAGCGCTTTTGGGCATCTTGGGCACATCTGTGATGAAAAATTTAAAATTTTAACCAAAGTTGCAAAAATAGGCTTATCTCACCGTTTCCAGCGCTTTTGTGCATCTTGGGCACATCTGTGATGAAAAATTGAAGATTTTAACCAAAGTTGCAAAAATAGGCTTATCTCACCGTTTCCAGCGTTTTTGTGCATCTTGGGCACATCTGTGATGAAAAATTGAAGATTTTAACCAAAGTTGCAAAAATAGGCTTATCTCACCGTTTCCAGCGCTTTTGTGCATCTTGGACACATCTGTGATGAAAAATTGAAGATTTTAACCATTGTTGCAAAAATAGGCTTATCTCCCCGTTTCCAGCACTTTTTGGCACTTAGAGCCAATCTGACAGTAGAATCCGTGCAGTTGCTACTTTTTCATTGGGGTTTCCAAAACTTAAAATCTTTTTTTTAAAGAGTTCCTTTAGAGTTGAAACCAAGATTTCAAATTATCCTTTTTCATTATTATAATCCACTGTATGCATTTTAAGTATCAAGGAATTTGACTGAAGGCCTTTTGAGAAAACACGTTGATTAGTGACCCTATTTCATTATGGCAGTCAAACCACTGATTTTCAACTTTAGTCTATGAAACCTCCAAACCTTAAACATTGTTGCAAAATTAGGCTTATCTCACCGTTTCCAGCACTTTTGCGCACCTTGGGCATATCTGTGATGAAAAAATGAAGATTTTAACCAAAGTTGCAAAAATAGGCTTATCTCACCGTTTCCAGCGCTTTTGGGCATCTTGGGCACATCTGTGATGAAAAATTTAAGATTTTAACAAAAGTTGCAAAAATAGGCTTATCTCACTGTTTCATGCGCTTTTGGGCATCGTGGGCACATCTGTGATGAAAAATTTAAGATTTTAACCAAAGTTGCAAAAATAGGCTTATCTCACCGTTTCCAGCGCTTTTGCGCATCTTGGGCACATCTGTGATGAAAAATTGAAGATTTTAACCAAAGTTGCAAAAATAGGCTTATCTCCCCGTTTCCAGCACTTTTTGGCACTTAGAGCCAATCTGACAGTAGAAACCGTGCAGTTGCTACTTTTTCATTGGGGTTTCCAAAACTTAAAATCTTTTTTTTAAAGAGTTCCTTTAGAGTTGAAACCAAGATTTCAAATTATCCTTTTCCATTATTATAATCCACTGTATGCATTTTAAGTATCAAGGAATTTGACTGAAGGCCTTTTGAGAAAACACGTTGATTAGTGACCCTATTTCATTATGGCAGTCAAACCACTGATTTTAGACTTTAGTCTTTTAAACCTCCAAACCTTAAACATTGTTGCAAAATTAGGCTTATCACACCGTTTCCAGCGCTTTTGGGCATCTTGGGCACATCTGTGATGAAAAATTTAAGATTTTAACAAAAGTTGCAAAAATAGGCTTATCTCACCGTTTCCAGAGCTTTTGCGCATCTTGGGCACATCTGTGATGAAAAATTGAAGATTTTAACCAAAGTTGCAAAAATAGGCTTATCTCACCGTTTCCAGCGCTTTTGTGCATCTTGGGCACATCTGTGATGAAAAATTGAAGATTTTAACCAAAGTTGCAAAAATAGGCTTATCTCACCGTTTCCTGCGCTTTTGCGCATCTTGGGCACATCTGTGATGAAAAATTTAAGATTTTAACCAAAGTTGCAAAAATAGGCTTATCTCACCGTTTCCAGCGCTTTTGCGCATCTTGGGCACATCTGTGATGAAAAATTGAAGATTTTAACCAAAGTTGCAAAAATAGGCTTATCTCACCGTTTCCAGCGCTTTTGGGCATCTTGGGCACATCTGTGATGAAAAATTTAAGATTTTAACCAAAGTTGCAAAAATATGCTTATCTCACCGTTTCCAGCGCTTTTGCGCATCTTGGGCACATCTGTGATGAAAAATTGAAGATTTTAACCAAAGTTGCAAAAATAGGCTTATCTCACCTTTTCCAGCGCTTTTGTGCATCTTGGACACATCTGTGATGAAAAATTGAAGATTTTAACCATTGTTGCAAAAATAGGCTTATCTCCCCGTTTCCAGCACTTTTTGGCACTTAGAGCCAATCTGACAGTAGAAACCGTGCAGTTGCTACTTTTTCATTGGGGTTTCCAAAACTTAAAATCTTTTTTTTAAAGAGTTCCTTTAGAGTTGAAACCAAGATTTCAAATTATCCTTTTTCATTATTATAATCCACTGTATGCATTTTAAGTATCAAGGAATTTGACTGAAGGCCTTTTGAGAAAACACGTTGATTAGTGACCCTATTTCATTATGGCAGTCAAACCACTGATTTTCAACTTTAGTCTATGAAACCTCCAAACCTTAAACATTGTTGCAAAATTAGGCTTATCTCACCGTTTCCAGCACTTTTGCGCACCTTGGGCATATCTGTGATGAAAAAATGAAGATTTTAACCAAAGTTGCAAAGATAGGCTTATCTCACCGTTTCCAGCGCTTTTGGGCATCTTGGGCACATCTGTGATGAAAAATTTAAGATTTTAACAAAAGTTGCAAAAATAGGCTTATCTCACTGTTTCATGCGCTTTTGGGCATCGTGGGCACATCTGTGATGAAAAATTTAAGATTTTAACCAAAGTTGCAAAAATAGGCTTATCTCACCGTTTCCAGCGCTTTTGCACATCTTGGGCACATCTGTGATGAAAAATTGAAGATTTTAACCAAAGTTGCAAAAATAGGCTTATCTCCCCGTTTCCAGCACTTTTTGGCACTTAGAGCCAATCTGACAGTAGAAACCGTGCAGTTGCTACTTTTTCATTGGGGTTTCCAAAACTTAAAATCTTTTTTTTAAAGAGTTCCTTTAGAGTTGAAACCAAGATTTCAAATTATCCTTTTTCATTATTATAATCCACTGTATGCATTTTAAGTATCAAGGAATTTGACTGAAGGCCTTTTGAGAAAACACGTTGATTAGTGACCCTATTTCATTATGGCAGTCAAACCACTGATTTTAGACTTTAGTCTTTTAAACCTCCAAACCTTAAACATTGTTGCAAAATTAGGCTTATCTCACCGTTTCCAGCGCTTTTGGGCATCTTGGGCACATCTGTGATGAAAAATTTAAGATTTTAACAAAAGTTGCAAAAATAGGCTTATCTCACCGTTTCCAGAGCTTTTGCGCATCTTGGGCACATCTGTGATGAAAAATTTAAGATTTTAACCAAAGTTGCAAAAATAGGCTTATCTCACCGTTTCCAGCGCTTTTGCGCATCTTGGGCACATCTGTGATGAAAAATTGAAGATTTTAACCAAAGTTGCAAAAATAGGCTTATCTCACCGTTTCCAGCGCTTTTGGGCATCTTGGGCACATCTGTGATGAAAAATTTAAGATTTTAACCAAAGTTGCAAAAATATGCTTATCTCACCGTTTCCAGCGCTTTTGCGCATCTTGGGCACATCTGTGATGAAAAATTGAAGATTTTAACCAAAGTTGCAAAAATAGGCTTATCTCACCGTTTCCAGCGCTTTTGGGCATCTTGGGCACATCTGTGATGAAAAATTTAAGATTTTAACCAAAGTTGCAAAAATATGCTTATCTCACCGTTTCCAGCGCTTTTGCGCATCTTGGGCACATCTGTGATGAAAAATTGAAGATTTTAACCAAAGTTGCAAAAATAGGCTTATCTCACCTTTTCCAGCGCTTTTGTGCATCTTGGACACATCTGTGATGAAAAATTGAAGATTTTAACCATTGTTGCAAAAATAGGCTTATCTCCCCGTTTCCAGCACTTTTTGGCACTTAGAGCCAATCTGACAGTAGAAACCGTGCAGTTGCTACTTTTTCATTGGGGTTTCCAAAACTTAAAATCTTTTTTTTAAAGAGTTCCTTTAGAGTTGAAACCAAGATTTCAAATTATCCTTTTTCATTATTATAATCCACTGTATGCATTTTAAGTATCAAGGAATTTGACTGAAGGCCTTTTGAGAAAACACGTTGATTAGTGACCCTATTTCATTATGGCAGTCAAACCACTGATTTTCAACTTTAGTCTATGAAACCTCCAAACCTTAAACATTGTTGCAAAATTAGGCTTATCTCACCGTTTCCAGCACTTTTGCGCACCTTGGGCATATCTGTGATGAAAAAATGAAGATTTTAACCAAAGTTGCAAAAATAGGCTTATCTCACCGTTTCCAGCGCTTTTGCGCATCTTGGGCACATCTGTGATGAAAAATTGAAGATTTTAACCAAAGTTGCAAAAATAGGCTTATCTCACCGTTTCCAGCGCTTTTGTGCATCTTGGGCACATCTGTGATGAAAAATTTAAGATTTTAACCAAAGTTGCAAAAATAGGCTTATCTCACCGTTTTCAGCGCTTTTGCGCATCTTGGGCACATCTGTGATGAAAAATTGAAGATTTTAACCAAAGTTGCAAAAATAGGCTTATCTCACCGTTTAAAGCGCTTTTGTGCATCTTGGGCACATCTGTGATGAAAAATTGCAGATTTTAACCATTGTTGCAAAAATAGGCTTATCTCCCAATTTCCAGCACTTTTTGGCACTTAGAGCCAATCTGACAGTAGAAACCGTGCAGTTGCTACTTTTTCATTGGGGTTTCCAAAACTTAAAATCTTTTTTTTAAATAGTTCCTTTAGAGTTGAAACCAAGATTTCAAATTATCCTTTTTCATTATTATAATCCACTGTATGCATTTTAAGTAGCAAGGAATTTGACTGAAGGCCTTTTGAGAAAACACGTTGATTAGTGACCCTATTTCATTATGGCAGTCAAACCACTGATTTTCAACTTTAGTCTATGAAACCTCCAAACCTTAAACATTGTTGCAAAATTAGGCTTATCTCACCGTTTCCAGCACTTTTGTGCACCTTGGGCATATCTGTGATGAAAAAATGAAGATTTTAACCAAAGTTGCAAAAATAGGCTTATCTCACCGTTTCCAGCGCTTTTGTGCATCTTGGGCACATCTGTGATGAAAAATTGAAGATTTTAACCAAAGTTGCAAAAATAGGCTTATCTCACCGTTTCCAGCGCTTTTGGGCATCTTGGGCACATCTGTGATGAAAAATTTAAGATTTTAACCAAAGTTGCAAAAATAGGCTTATCTCACCGTTTCCAGCGCTTTTGTGCATCTTGGACACATCTGTGATGAAAAATTGAAGATTTTAACCATTGTTGCAAAAATAGGCTTATCTCACCGTTTCCAGCGCTTTTGTGCATCTTGGGCACATCTGTGATGAAAAATTGAAGATTTTAACCAAAGTTGCAAAAATAGGCTTATCTCACCGTTTCCAGCGCTTTTGTGCATCTTGGGCACATCTGTGATGAAAAATTGAAGATTTTAACCAAAGTTGCAAAAATAGGCTTATCTCACCGTTTCCAGCGCTTTTGGGCATCTTGGGCACATCTGTGATGAAAAATTTAGGATTTTAACCAAAGTTGCAAAAATAGGCTTATCTCACCGTTTCCAGCGCTTTTGTGCATCTTGGGCACATCTGTGATGAAAAATTGAAGATTTTAACCAAAGTTGCAAAAATAGGCTTATCTCACCGTTTCCAGCGCTTTTGGGCATCTTGGGCACATCTGTGATGAAAAATTGAAGATTTTAACCAAAGTTGCAAAAATAGGCTTATCTCACCGTTTCCAGCGCTTTTGTGCATCTTGGACACATCTGTTATGAAAAATTGAAGATTTTAACCAAAGTTGCAAAAATAGGCTTATCTCACCGTTTCCAGCGCTTTTGTGCATCTTGGACACATCTGTGATGAAAAATTGAAGATTTTAACCATTGTTGCAAAAATAGGCTTATCTCAAAGTTTCCAGCGCTTTTGTGCATCTTGGGCACATCTGTGATGAAAAATTGAAGATTTTAACCAAAGTTGCAAAAATAGGCTTATCTCACCGTTTCCAGCGCTTTTGTGCATCTTGGGCACATCTGTGATGAAAAATTGAAGATTTTAACCAAAGTTGCAAAAATAGGCTTATCTCACCGTTTCCTGCGCTTTTGCGCATCTTGGGCACATCTGTGATGAAAAATTGAAGATTTTAACCAAAGTTGCAAAAATAGGCTTATCTCACCGTTTCCAGCGCTTTTGCGCATCTTGGGCACATCTGTGATGAAAAATTGAAGATTTTAACCAAAGTTGCAAAAATATGCTTATCTCACCGTTTCCAGCGCTTTTGCGCATCTTGGGCACATCTGTGATGAAAAATTGAAGATTTTAACCAAAGTTGCAAAAATAGGCTTATCTCACCGTTTCCAGCGCTTTTGGGCATCTTGGGCACATCTGTGATGAAAAATTTAAGATTTTAACCAAAGTTGCAAAAATATGCTTATCTCACCGTTTCCAGCGCTTTTGCGCATCTTGGGCACATCTGTGATGAAAAATTGAAGATTTTAACCAAAGTTGCAAAAATAGGCTTATCTCACCTTTTCCAGCGCTTTTGTGCATCTTGGACACATCTGTGATGAAAAATTGAAGATTTTAACCATTGTTGCAAAAATAGGCTTATCTCCCCGTTTCCAGCACTTTTTGGCACTTAGAGCCAATCTGACAGTAGAAACCGTGCAGTTGCTACTTTTTCATTGGGGTTTCCAAAACTTAAAATCTTTTTTTTAAAGAGTTCCTTTAGAGTTGAAACCAAGATTTCAAATTATCCTTTTTCATTATTATAATCCACTGTATGCATTTTAATTATCAAGGAATTTGACTGAAGGCCTTTTGAGAAAACACGTTAATTAGTGACCCTATTTCATTATGGCAGTCAAACCACTGATTTTCAACTTTAGTCTATGAAACCTCCAAACCTTAAACATTGTTGCAAAATTAGGCTTATCTCACCGTTTCCAGCACTTTTGCGCACCTTGGGCATATCTGTGATGAAAAAATGAAGATTTTAACCAAAGTTGCAAAAATAGGCTTATCTCACCGTTTCCAGCGCTTTTGGGCATCTTGGGCACATCTGTGATGAAAAATTTAAGATTTTAACAAAAGTTGCAAAAATAGGCTTATCTCACTGTTTCATGCGCTTTTGGGCATCGTGGGCACATCTGTGATGAAAAATTTAAGATTTTAACCAAAGTTGCAAAAATAGGCTTATCTCACCGTTTCCAGCGCTTTTGCGCATCTTGGGCACATCTGTGATGAAAAATTGAAGATTTTAACCAAAGTTGCAAAAATATGCTTATCTCACCGTTTCCAGCGCTTTTGCGCATCTTGGGCACATCTGTGATGAAAAATTGAAGATTTTAACCAAAGTTGCAAAAATAGGCTTATCTCACCGTTTCCAGCGCTTTTGGGCATCTTGGGCACATCTGTGATGAAAAATTTAAGATTTTAACCAAAGTTGCAAAAATATGCTTATCTCACCGTTTCCAGCGCTTTTGCGCATCTTGGGCACATCTGTGATGAAAAATTGAAGATTTTAACCAAAGTTGCAAAAATAGGCTTATCTCACCTTTTCCAGCGCTTTTGTGCATCTTGGACACATCTGTGATGAAAAATTGAAGATTTTAACCATTGTTGCAAAAATAGGCTTATCTCCCCGTTTCCAGCACTTTTTGGCACTTAGAGCCAATCTGACAGTAGAAACCGTGCAGTTGCTACTTTTTCATTGGGGTTTCCAAAACTTAAAATCTTTTTTTTAAAGAGTTCCTTTAGAGTTGAAACCAAGATTTCAAATTATCCTTTTTCATTATTATAATCCACTGTATGCATTTTAATTATCAAGGAATTTGACTGAAGGCCTTTTGAGAAAACACGTTAATTAGTGACCCTATTTCATTATGGCAGTCAAACCACTGATTTTCAACTTTAGTCTATGAAACCTCCAAACCTTAAACATTGTTGCAAAATTAGGCTTATCTCACCGTTTCCAGCACTTTTGCGCACCTTGGGCATATCTGTGATGAAAAAATGAAGATTTTAACCAAAGTTGCAAAAATAGGCTTATCTCACCGTTTCCAGCGCTTTTGGGCATCTTGGGCACATCTGTGATGAAAAATTTAAGATTTTAACAAAAGTTGCAAAAATAGGCTTATCTCACTGTTTCATGCGCTTTTGGGCATCGTGGGCACATCTGTGATGAAAAATTTAAGATTTTAACCAAAGTTGCAAAAATAGGCTTATCTCACCGTTTCCAGCGCTTTTGCGCATCTTGGGCACATCTGTGATGAAAAATTGAAGATTTTAACCAAAGTTGCAAAAATAGGCTTATCTCCCCGTTTCCAGCACTTTTTGGCACTTAGAGCCAATCTGACAGTAGAAACCGTGCAGTTGCTACTTTTTCATTGAGTTTCCAAAACTTAAAATCTTTTTTTTAAAGAGTTCCTTTAGAGTTGAAACCAAGATTTCAAATTATCCTTTTTCATTATTATAATCCACTGTATGCATTTTAAGTATCAAGGAATTTGACTGAAGGCCTTTTGAGAAAACACGTTGATTAGTGACCCTATTTCATTATGGCAGTCAAACCACTGATTTTAGACTTTAGTCTTTTAAACCTCCAAACCTTAAACATTGTTGCAAAATTAGGCTTATCACACCGTTTCCAGCGCTTTTGGGCATCTTGGGCACATCTGTGATGAAAAATTTAAGATTTTAACAAAAGTTGCAAAAATAGGCTTATCTCACCGTTTCCAGAGCTTTTGCGCATCTTGGGCACATCTGTGATGAAAAATTGAAGATTTTAACCAAAGTTGCAAAAATAGGCTTATCTCACCGTTTCCAGCGCTTTTGTGCATCTTGGGCACATCTGTGATGAAAAATTGAAGATTTTAACCAAAGTTGCAAAAATAGGCTTATCTCACCGTTTCCTGCGCTTTTGCGCATCTTGGGCACATCTGTGATGAAAAATTTAAGATTTTAACCAAAGTTGCAAAAATAGGCTTATCTCACCGTTTCCAGCGCTTTTGCGCATCTTGGGCACATCTGTGATGAAAAATTGAAGATTTTAACCAAAGTTGCAAAAATAGGCTTATCTCACCGTTTCCAGCGCTTTTGGGCATCTTGGGCACATCTGTGATGAAAAATTTAAGATTTTAACCAAAGTTGCAAAAATATGCTTATCTCACCGTTTCCAGCGCTTTTGCGCATCTTGGGCACATCTGTGATGAAAAATTGAAGATTTTAACCAAAGTTGCAAAAATAGGCTTATCTCACCTTTTCCAGCGCTTTTGTGCATCTTGGACACATCTGTGATGAAAAATTGAAGATTTTAACCATTGTTGCAAAAATAGGCTTATCTCCCCGTTTCCAGCACTTTTTGGCACTTAGAGCCAATCTGACAGTAGAAACCGTGCAGTTGCTACTTTTTCATTGGGGTTTCCAAAACTTAAAATCTTTTTTTTAAAGAGTTCCTTTAGAGTTGAAACCAAGATTTCAAATTATCCTTTTTCATTATTATAATCCACTGTATGCTTTTTAAGTATCAAGGAATTTGACTGAAGGCCTTTTGAGAAAACACGTTGATTAGTGACCCTATTTCATTATGGCAGTCAAACCACTGATTTTCAACTTTAGTCTATGAAACCTCCAAACCTTAAACATTGTTGCAAAATTAGGCTTATCTCACCGTTTCCAGCACTTTTGCGCACCTTGGGCATATCTGTGATGAAAAAATGAAGATTTTAACCAAAGTTGCAAAGATAGGCTTATCTCACCGTTTCCAGCGCTTTTGGGCATCTTGGGCACATCTGTGATGAAAAATTTAAGATTTTAACAAAAGTTGCAAAAATAGGCTTATCTCACTGTTTCATGCGCTTTTGGGCATCGTGGGCACATCTGTGATGAAAAATTTAAGATTTTAACCAAAGTTGCAAAAATAGGCTTATCTCACCGTTTCCAGCGCTTTTGCACATCTTGGGCACATCTGTGATGAAAAATTGAAGATTTTAACCAAAGTTGCAAAAATAGGCTTATCTCCCCGTTTCCAGCACTTTTTGGCACTTAGAGCCAATCTGACAGTAGAAACCGTGCAGTTGCTACTTTTTCATTGGGGTTTCCAAAACTTAAAATCTTTTTTTTAAAGAGTTCCTTTAGAGTTGAAACCAAGATTTCAAATTATCCTTTTTCATTATTATAATCCACTGTATGCATTTTAAGTATCAAGGAATTTGACTGAAGGCCTTTTGAGAAAACACGTTGATTAGTGACCCTATTTCATTATGGCAGTCAAACCACTGATTTTAGACTTTAGTCTTTTAAACCTCCAAACCTTAAACATTGTTGCAAAATTAGGCTTATCTCACCGTTTCCAGCGCTTTTGGGCATCTTGGGCACATCTGTGATGAAAAATTTAAGATTTTAACAAAAGTTGCAAAAATAGGCTTATCTCACCGTTTCCAGAGCTTTTGCGCATCTTGGGCACATCTGTGATGAAAAATTGAAGATTTTAACCAAAGTTGCAAAAATAGGCTTATCTCACCGTTTCCAGCGCTTTTGTGCATCTTGGGCACATCTGTGATGAAAAATTGAAGATTTTAACCAAAGTTGCAAAAATAGGCTTATCTCACCGTTTCCTGCGCTTTTGCGCATCTTGGGCACATCTGTGATGAAAAATTTAAGATTTTAACCAAAGTTGCAAAAATAGGCTTATCTCACCGTTTCCAGCGCTTTTGCGCATCTTGGGCACATCTGTGATGAAAAATTGAAGATTTTAACCAAAGTTGCAAAAATAGGCTTATCTCACCGTTTCCAGCGCTTTTGGGCATCTTGGGCACATCTGTGATGAAAAATTTAAGATTTTAACCAAAGTTGCAAAAATATGCTTATCTCACCGTTTCCAGCGCTTTTGCGCATCTTGGGCACATCTGTGATGAAAAATTGAAGATTTTAACCAAAGTTGCAAAAATAGGCTTATCTCACCGTTTCCAGCGCTTTTGGGCATCTTGGGCACATCTGTGATGAAAAATTTAAGATTTTAACCAAAGTTGCAAAAATATGCTTATCTCACCGTTTCCAGCGCTTTTGCGCATCTTGGGCACATCTGTGATGAAAAATTGAAGATTTTAACCAAAGTTGCAAAAATAGGCTTATCTCACCTTTTCCAGCGCTTTTGTGCATCTTGGACACATCTGTGATGAAAAATTGAAGATTTTAACCATTGTTGCAAAAATAGGCTTATCTCCCCGTTTCCAGCACTTTTTGGCACTTAGAGCCAATCTGACAGTAGAAACCGTGCAGTTGCTACTTTTTCATTGGGGTTTCCAAAACTTAAAATCTTTTTTTTAAAGAGTTCCTTTAGAGTTGAAACCAAGATTTCAAATTATCCTTTTTCATTATTATAATCCACTGTATGCATTTTAAGTATCAAGGAATTTGACTGAAGGCCTTTTGAGAAAACACGTTGATTAGTGACCCTATTTCATTATGGCAGTCAAACCACTGATTTTCAACTTTAGTCTATGAAACCTCCAAACCTTAAACATTGTTGCAAAATTAGGCTTATCTCACCGTTTCCAGCACTTTTGCGCACCTTGGGCATATCTGTGATGAAAAAATGAAGATTTTAACCAAAGTTGCAAAAATAGGCTTATCTCACCGTTTCCAGCGCTTTTGCGCATCTTGGGCACATCTGTTATGAAAAATTGAAGATTTTAACCAAAGTTGCAAAAATAGGCTTATCTCACCGTTTCCAGCGCTTTTGTGCATCTTGGGCACATCTGTGATGAAAAATTTAAGATTTTAACCAAAGTTGCAAAAATAGGCTTATCTCACCGTTTTCAGCGCTTTTGTGCATCTTGGGCACATCTGTGATGAAAAATTGAAGATTTTAACCAAAGTTGCAAAAATAGGCTTATCTCACCGTTTAAAGCGCTTTTGTGCATCTTGGGCACATCTGTGATGAAAAATTGCAGATTTTAACCATTGTTGCAAAAATAGGCTTATCTCCCAATTTCCAGCACTTTTTGGCACTTAGAGCCAATCTGACAGTAGAAACCGTGCAGTTGCTACTTTTTCATTGGGGTTTCCAAAACTTAAAATCTTTTTTTTAAATAGTTCCTTTAGAGTTGAAACCAAGATTTCAAATTATCCTTTTTCATTATTATAATCCACTGTATGCATTTTAAGTAGCAAGGAATTTGACTGAAGGCCTTTTGAGAAAACACGTTGATTAGTGACCCTATTTCATTATGGCAGTCAAACCACTGATTTTCAACTTTAGTCTATGAAACCTCCAAACCTTAAACATTGTTGCAAAATTAGGCTTATCTCACCGTTTCCAGCACTTTTGTGCACCTTGGGCATATCTGTGATGAAAAAATGAAGATTTTAACCAAAGTTGCAAAAATAGGCTTATCTCACCGTTTCCAGCGCTTTTGTGCATCTTGGGCACATCTGTGATGAAAAATTGAAGATTTTAACCAAAGTTGCAAAAATAGGCTTATCTCACCGTTTCCAGCGCTTTTGGGCATCTTGGGCACATCTGTGATGAAAAATTTAAGATTTTAACCAAAGTTGCAAAAATAGGCTTATCTCACCGTTTCCAGCGCTTTTGTGCATCTTGGACACATCTGTGATGAAAAATTGAAGATTTTAACCATTGTTGCAAAAATAGGCTTATCTCACCGTTTCCAGCGCTTTTGTGCATCTTGGGCACATCTGTGATGAAAAATTGAAGATTTTAACCAAAGTTGCAAAAATAGGCTTATCTCACCGTTTCCAGCGCTTTTGGGCATCTTGGGCACATCTGTGATGAAAAATTTAGGATTTTAACCAAAGTTGCAAAAATAGGCTTATCTCACCGTTTCCAGCGCTTTTGTGCATCTTGGGCACATCTGTGATGAAAAATTGAAGATTTTAACCAAAGTTGCAAAAATAGGCTTATCTCACCGTTTCCAGCGCTTTTGGGCATCTTGGGCACATCTGTGATGAAAAATTGAAGATTTTAACCAAAGTTGCAAAAATAGGCTTATCTCACCGTTTCCAGCGCTTTTGTGCATCTTGGACACATCTGTTATGAAAAATTGAAGATTTTAACCAAAGTTGCAAAAATAGGCTTATCTCACCGTTTCCAGCGCTTTTGTGCATCTTGGACACATTTGTGATGAAAAATTGAAGATTTTAACCATTGTTGCAAAAATAGGCTTATCTCAAAGTTTCCAGCGCTTTTGTGCATCTTGGGCACATCTGTGATGAAAAATTGAAGATTTTAACCAAAGTTGCAAAAATAGGCTTATCTCACCGTTTCCAGCGCTTTTGTGCATCTTGGACACATCTGTGATGAAGAATTGAAGATTTTAACCATTGTTGCAAAAATAGGCTTATCTCACCGTTTCCAGCGCTTTTGTGCATCTTGGGCACATCTGTGATGAAAAATCGAAGATTTAAACCATTGTTGCAAAAATAGGCTTATCTCCCAGTTTCCAGCACTTTTTGGCACTTAGAACCAATCTGACAGTAGAAACCGTGCAGTTGCTACTTTTTCATTGGGGTTTCCAAAACTTAAAATCTTTTTTTTAAAGAGTTCCTTTAGAGTTGAAACCAAGATTTCAAATTATCCTTTTTCATTATTATAATCCACTGTATGCATTTTAAGTATCAAGGAATTTGACTGAAGGCCTTTTGAGAAAACACGTTGATTAGTGACCCTATTTCATTATGGCAGTCAAACCACTGATTTTCAACTTTAGTCTATGAAAACTCCAAACCTTAAACATTGTTGCAAAAATAGGCTTATCTCACCGTTTCCAGCGCTTTTGGGCATCTTGGGCACATCTGTGATGAAAAATTTACGATTTTAACAAAAGTTGCAAAAATAGGCTTATCTCACCGTTTCCAGCGCTTTTGTGCATCTTGGGCACATCTGTGATGAAAAATTTAAGATTTTAACCAAAGTTGCAAAAATAGGCTTATCTCACCGTTTCCAGAGCTTTTGCGCATCTTGGGCACATCTGTGATGAAAAATTGAAGATTTTAACCAAAGTTGCAAAAATAGGCTTATCTCACCGTTTCCAGCGCTTTTGTGCATCTTGGACACATCTGTGATGAAAAATTGAAGATTTTAACCATTGTTGCAAAAATAGGCTTATCTCCCCGTTTCCAGCACTTTTTGGCACTTAGAGCCAATCTGACAGTAGAAACCGTGCAGTTGCTACTTTTTCATTGGGGTTTCCAAAACTTAAAATCTTTTTTTTAAAGAGTTCCTTTAGAGTTGAAACCAAGATTTCAAATTATCCTTTTTCATTATTATAATCCACTGTATGCATTTTAAGTATCAAGGAATTTGACTGAAGGCCTTTTGAGAAAACACGTTGATTAGTGACCCTATTTCATTATGGCAGTCAAACCACTGATTTTCAACTTTAGTCTATGAAACCTCCAAACCTTAAACATTGTTGCAAAATTAGGCTTATCTCACCGTTTCCAGCACTTTTGTGCACCTTGGGCATATCTGTGATGAAAAAATGAAGATTTTAACCAAAGTTGCAAAAATAGGCTTATCTCACCGTTTCCAGCGCTTTTGTGCATCTTGGGCACATCTGTGATGAAAAATTGAAGATTTTAACCAAAGTTGCAAAAATAGGCTTATCTCACCGTTTCCAGCGCTTTTGTGCATCTTGGGCACATCTGTGATGAAAAATTGAAGATTTTAACCAAAGTTGCAAAAATAGGCTTATCTCACCGTTTCCAGCGCTTTTGGGCATCTTGGGCACATCTGTGATGAAAAATTGAAGATTTTAACCAAAGTTGCAAAAATAGGCTTATCTCACCGTTTCCAGCGCTTTTGTGCATCTTGGACACATCTGTGATGAAAAATTGAAGATTTTAACCATTGTTGCAAAAATAGGCTTATCTCACCGTTTCCAGCGCTTTTGTGCATCTTGGGCACATCTGTGATGAAAAATTGAAGATTTTAACCAAAGTTGCAAAAATAGGCTTATCTCACCGTTTCCAGCGCTTTTGTGCATCTTGGACACATCTGTGATGAAGAATTGAAGATTTTAACCATTGTTGCAAAAATAGGCTTATCTCACCGTTTCCAGCGCTTTTGTGCATCTTGGGCACATCTGTGATGAAAAATCGAAGATTTAAACCATTGTTGCAAAAATAGGCTTATCTCCCCGTTTCCAGCACTTTTTGGCACTTAGAACCAATCTGACAGTAGAAACCGTGCAGTTGCTACTTTTTCATTGGGGTTTCCAAAACTTAAAATCTTTTTTTTAAAGAGTTCCTTTAGAGTTGAAACCAAGATTTCAAATTATCCTTTTTCATTATTATAATCCACTGTATGCATTTTAAGTATCAAGGAATTTGACTGAAGGCCTTTTGAGAAAACACGTTGATTAGTGACCCTATTTCATTATGGCAGTCAAACCACTGATTTTCAACTTTAGTCTATGAAACCTCCAAACCTTAAACATTGTTGCAAAATTAGGCTTATCTCACCGTTTCCAGCACTTTTGTGCACCTTGGGAATATCTGTGATGAAAAAATGAAGATTTTAACCAAAGTTGCAAAAATAGGCTTATCTCACCGTTTCCAGCGCTTTTGGGCATCTTGGGCACATCTGTGATGAAAAATTGAAGATTTTAACCAAAGTTGCAAAAATAGGCTTATCTCACCTTTTCCAGCACTTTTTGGCACTTAGAGCCAATCTGACAGTAGAAACCGTGCAGTTGCTACTTTTTCATTGGGGTTTCCAAAACTTAAAATCTTTTTTTTAAAGAGTTCCTTTAGAGTTGAAACCAAGATTTCAAATTATCCTTTTTCATTATTATAATCCACTGTATGCATTTTAAGTATCAAGGAATTTGACTGAAGGCCTTTTGAGAAAACACGTTGATTAGTGACCCTATTTCATTATGGCAGTCAAACCACTGATTTTCAACTTTAGTCTATGAAACCTCCAAACCTTAAACATTGTTGCAAAATTAGGCTTATCTCACCGTTTCCAGCGCTTTTGGGCATCTTGGGCACATCTGTGATGAAAAATTTAAGATTTTAACCAAAGTTGCAAAAATAGGCTTATCTCACCGTTTCCAGCGCTTTTGCGCATCTTGGGCACATCTGTGATGAAAAATTTAAGATTTTAACCAAAGTTGCAAAAATAGGCTTATCTCACCGTTTCCAGCGCTTTTGGGCATCTTGGGCACATCTGTGATGAAAAATTTAAGATTTTAACCAAAGTTGCAAAAATATGCTTATCTCACCGTTTCCAGCGCTTTTGCGCATCTTGGGCACATCTGTGATGAAAAATTGAAGATTTTAACCAAAGTTGCAAAAATAGGCTTATCTCACCTTTTCCAGCGCTTTTGTGCATCTTGGACACATCTGTGATGAAAAATTGAAGATTTTAACCAAAGTTGCAAAAATAGGCTTATCTCCCCGTTTCCAGCACTTTTTGGCACTTAGAGCCAATCTGACAGTAGAAACCGTGCAGTTGCTACTTTTTCATTGGGGTTTCCAAAACTTAAAATCTTTTTTTTAAAGAGTTCCTTTAGAGTTGAAACCAAGATTTCAAATTATCCTTTTTCATTATTATAATCCACTGTATGCATTTTAAGTATCAAGGAATTTGACTGAAGGCCTTTTGAGAAAACACGTTAATTAGTGACCCTATTTCATTATGGCAGTCAAACCACTGATTTTCAACTTTAGTCTATGAAACCTCCAAACCTTAAACATTGTTGCAAAATTAGGCTTATCTCACCGTTTCCAGCACTTTTGCGCACCTTGGGCATATCTGTGATGAAAAAATGAAGATTTTAACCAAAGTTGCAAAAATAGGCTTATCTCACCGTTTCCAGCGCTTTTGGGCATCTTGGGCACATCTGTGATGAAAAATTTAAGATTTTAACAAAAGTTGCAAAAATAGGCTTATCTCACTGTTTCATGCGCTTTTGGGCATCGTGGGCACATCTGTGATGAAAAATTTAAGATTTTAACCAAAGTTGCAAAAATAGGCTTATCTCACCGTTTCCAGCGCTTTTGCGCATCTTGGGCACATCTGTGATGAAAAATTTAAGATTTTAACCAAAGTTGCAAAAATAGGCTTATCTCCCCGTTTCCAGCACTTTTTGGCACTTAGAGCCAATCTGACAGTAGAAACCGTGCAGTTGCTACTTTTTCATTGGGGTTTCCAAAACTTAAAATCTTTTTTTTAAAGAGTTCCTTTAGAGTTGAAACCAAGATTTCAAATTATCCTTTTTCATTATTATAATCCACTGTATGCATTTTAAGTATCAAGGAATTTGACTGAAGGCCTTTTGAGAAAACACGTTGATTAGTGACCCTATTTCATTATGGCAGTCAAACCACTGATTTTAGACTTTAGTCTTTTAAACCTCCAAACCTTAAACATTGTTGCAAAATTAGGCTTATCACACCGTTTCCAGCGCTTTTGGGCATCTTGGGCACATCTTTGATGAAAAATTTAAGATTTTAACAAAAGTTGCAAAAATAGGCTTATCTCACCGTTTCCAGAGCTTTTGCGCATCTTGGGCACATCTGTGATGAAAAATTGAAGATTTTAACCAAAGTTGCAAAAATAGGCTTATCTCACCGTTTCCAGCGCTTTTGAGCATCTTGGGCACATCTGTGATGAAAAATTGAAGATTTTAACCAAAGTTGCAAAAATAGGCTTATCTCACCGTTTCCTGCGCTTTTGCGCATCTTGGGCACATCTGTGATGAAAAATTTAAGATTTTAACCAAAGTTGCAAAAATAGGCTTATCTCACCGTTTCCAGCGCTTTTGCGCATCTTGGGCACATCTGTGATGAAAAATTGAAGATTTTAACCAAAGTTGCAAAAATAGGCTTATCTCACCGTTTCCAGCGCTTTTGGGCATCTTGGGCACATTTGTGATGAAAAATTTAAGATTTTAACCAAAGTTGCAAAAATATGCTTATCTCACCGTTTCCAGCGCTTTTGCGCATCTTGGGCACATCTGTGATGAAAAATTGAAGATTTTAACCAAAGTTGCAAAAATAGGCTTATCTCACCTTTTCCAGCGCTTTTGTGCATCTTGGACACATCTGTGATGAAAAATTGAAGATTTTAACCATTGTTGCAAAAATAGGCTTATCTCCCCGTTTCCAGCACTTTTTGGCACTTAGAGCCAATCTGACAGTAGAAACCGTGCAGTTGCTACTTTTTCATTGGGGTTTCCAAAACTTAAAATCTTTTTTTTAAAGAGTTCCTTTAGAGTTGAAACCAAGATTTCAAATTATCCTTTTTCATTATTATAATCCACTGTATGCATTTTAAGTATCAAGGAATTTGACTGAAGGCCTTTTGAGAAAACACGTTGATTAGTGACCCTATTTCATTATGGCAGTCAAACCACTGATTTTCAACTTTAGTCTATGAAACCTCCAAACCTTAAACATTGTTGCAAAATTAGGCTTATCTCACCGTTTCCAGCACTTTTGCGCACCTTGGGCATATCTGTGATGAAAAAATGAAGATTTTAACCAAAGTTGCAAAGATAGGCTTATCTCACCGTTTCCAGCGCTTTTGGGCATCTTGGGCACATCTGTGATGAAAAATTTAAGATTTTAACAAAAGTTGCAAAAATAGGCTTATCTCACTGTTTCATGCGCTTTTGGGCATCGTGGGCAAATCTGTGATGAAAAATTTAAGATTTTAACCAAAGTTGCAAAAATAGGCTTATCTCCCCGTTTCCAGCACTTTTTGGCACTTAGAGCCAATCTGACAGTAGAAACCGTGCAGTTGCTACTTTTTCATTGGGGTTTCCAAAACTTAAAATCTTTTTTTTAAAGAGTTCCTTTAGAGTTGAAACCAAGATTTCAAATTATCCTTTTTCATTATTATAATCCACTGTATGCATTTTAAGTATCAAGGAATTTGACTGAAGGCCTTTTGAGAAAACACGTTGATTAGTGACCCTATTTCATTATGGCAGTCAAACCACTGATTTTCAACTTTAGTCTATGAAACCTCCAAACCTTAAACATTGTTGCAAAATTAGGCTTATCTCACCGTTTCCAGCACTTTTGCACACCTTGGGCATATCTGTGATGAAAAAATGAAGATTTTAACCAAAGTTGCAAAGATAGGCTTATCTCACCGTTTCCAGCGCTTTTGGGCATCTTGGGCACATCTGTGATGAAAAATTTAAGATTTTAACAAAAGTTGCAAAAATAGGCTTATCTCACCGTTTCATGCGCTTTTGGGCATCGTGGGCACATCTGTGATGAAAAATTTAAGATTTTAACCAAAGTTGCAAAAATAGGCTTATCTCACCGTTTCCAGCGCTTTTGCGCATCTTGGGCACATCTGTGATGAAAAATTGAAGATTTTAACCAAAGTTGCAAAAATAGGCTTATCTCCCCGTTTCCAGCACTTTTTGGCACTTAGAGCCAATCTGACAGTAGAAACCGTGCAGTTGCTACTTTTTCATTGGGGTTTCCAAAACTTAAAATCTTTTTTTTAAAGAGTTCCTTTAGAGTTGAAACCAAGATTTCAAATTATCCTTTTTCATTATTATAATCCACTGTATGCATTTTAAGTATCAAGGAATTTGACCGAAGGCCTTTTGAGAAAACACGTTGATTAGTGACCCTATTTCATTATGGCAGTCAAACCACTGATTTTAGACTTTAGTCTTTTAAACCTCCAAACCTTAAACATTGTTGCAAAATTAGGCTTATCTCACCGTTTCCAGCGCTTTTGGGCATCTTGGGCACATCTGTGATGAAAAATTTAAGATTTTAACAAAAGTTGCAAAAATAGGCTTATCTCACCGTTTCCAGAGCTTTTGCGCATCTTGGGCACATCTGTGATGAAAAATTGAAGATTTTAACCAAAGTTGCAAAAATAGGCTTATCTCACCGTTTCCAGCGCTTTTGTGCATCTTGGGCACATCTGTGATGAAAAATTGAAGATTTTAACCAAAGTTGCAAAAATAGGCTTATCTCACCGTTTCCTGCGCTTTTGCGCATCTTGGGCACATCTGTGATGAAAAATTTAAGATTTTAACCAAAGTTGCAAAAATAGGCTTATCTCACCGTTTCCAGCGCTTTTGCGCATCTTGGGCACATCTGTGATGAAAAATTGAAGATTTTAACCAAAGTTGCAAAAATAGGCTTATCTCACCGTTTCCAGCGCTTTTGGGCATCTTGGGCACATCTGTGATGAAAAATTGAAGATTTTAACCATTGTTGCAAAAATAGGCTTATCTCCCCGTTTCCAGCACTTTTTGGCACTTAGAGCCAATCTGACAGTAGAAACCGTGCAGTTGCTACTTTTTCATTGGGGTTTCCAAAACTTAAAATCTTTTTTTTAAAGAGTTCCTTTAGAGTTGAAACCAAGATTTCAAATTATCCTTTTTCATTATTATAATCCACTGTATGCATTTTAAGTATCAAGGAATTTGACTGAAGGCCTTTTGAGAAAACACGTTGATTAGTGACCCTATTTCATTATGGCAGTCAAACCACTGATTTTCAACTTTAGTCTATGAAACCTCCAAACCTTAAACATTGTTGCAAAATTAGGCTTATCTCACCGTTTCCAGCACTTTTGCGCACCTTGGGCATATCTGTAATGAAAAAATGAAGATTTTAACCAAAGTTGCAAAGATAGGCTTATCTCACCGTTTCCAGCGCTTTTGGGCATCTTGGGCACATCTGTGATGAAAAATTTAAGATTTTAACAAAAGTTGCAAAAATAGGCTTATCTCACCGTTTCATGCGCTTTTGGGCATCGTGGGCACATCTGTGATGAAAAATTTAAGATTTTAACCAAAGTTGCAAAAATAGGCTTATCTCACCGTTTCCAGCGCTTTTGCGCATCTTGGGCACATCTGTGATGAAAAATTGAAGATTTTAACCAAAGTTGCAAAAATAGGCTTATCTCCCCATTTCCAGCACTTTTTGGCACTTAGAGCCAATCTGACAGTAGAAACCGTGCAGTTGCTACTTTTTCATTGGGGTTTCCAAAACTTAAAATCTTTTTTTTAAAGAGTTCCTTTAGAGTTGAAACCAAGATTTCAAATTATCCTTTTTCATTATTATAATCCACTGTATGCATTTTAAGTATCAAGGAATTTGACTGAAGGCCTTTTGAGAAAACACGTTGATTAGTGACCCTATTTCATTATGGCAGTCAAACCACTGATTTTCAACTTTAGTCTATGAAACCTCCAAACCTTAAACATTGTTGCAAAATTAGGCTTATCTCACCGTTTCCAGCGCTTTTGGGCATCTTGGGCACATCTGTGATGAAAAATTTAAGATTTTAACCAAAGTTGCAAAAATAGGCTTATCTCACCGTTTCCAGCGCTTTTGCGCATCTTGGGCACATCTGTGATGAAAAATTGAAGATTTTAACCAAACTTGCAAAAATAGGCTTATCTCACCGTTTCCAGCGCTTTTGGGCATCTTGGGCACATCTGTGATGAAAAATTTAAGATTTTAACCAAAGTTGCAAAAATATGCTTATCTCACCGTTTCCAGCGCTTTTGCGCATCTTGGGCACATCTGTGATGAAAAATTGAACATTTTAACCAAAGTTGCAAAAATAGGCTTATCTCACCTTTTCCAGCGCTTTTGTGCATCTTGGACACATCTGTGATGAAAAATTGAAGATTTTAACCATTGTTGCAAAAATAGGCTTATCTCCCCGTTTCCAGCACTTTTTGGCACTTAGAGCCAATCTGACAGTAGAAACCGTGCAGTTGCTACTTTTTCATTGGGGTTTCCAAAACTTAAAATCTTTTTTTTAAAGAGTTCCTTTAGAGTTGAAACCAAGATTTCAAATTATCCTTTTTCATTATTATAATCCACTGTATGCATTTTAAGTATCAAGGAATTTGACTGAAGGCCTTTTGAGAAAACACGTTGATTAGTGACCCTATTTCATTATGGCAGTCAAACCACTGATTTTCAACTTTAGTCTATGAAACCTCCAAACCTTAAACATTGTTGCAAAATTAGGCTTATCTCACCGTTTCCAGCACTTTTGCGCACCTTGGGCATATCTGTGATGAAAAAATGAAGATTTTAACCAAAGTTGCAAAAATAGGCTTATCTCACCGTTTCCAGCGCTTTTGGGCATCTTGGGCACATCTGTGATGAAAAATTTAAGATTTTAACAAAAGTTGCAAAAATAGGCTTATCTCACCGTTTCCAGCGCTTTTGGGCATCTTGGGCACATCTGTGATGAAAAATTTAAGATTTTAACCAAAGTTGCAAAAATAGGCTTATCTCACCGTTTCCAGCTCTTTTGCGCATCTTGGGCACATCTGTGATGAAAAATTTAAGATTTTAACCAAAGTTGCAAAAATAGGCTTATCTCCCCGTTTCCAGCACTTTTTGGCACTTAGAGCCAATCTGACAGTAGAAACCGTGCAGTTGCTACTTTTTCATTGGGGTTTCCAAAACTTAAAATCTTTTTTTTAAAGAGTTCCTTTAGAGTTGAAACCAAGATTTCAAATTATCCTTTTTCATTATTATAATCCACTGTATGCATTTTAAGTATCAAGGAATTTGACTGAAGGCCTTTTGAGAAAACACGTTGATTAGTGACCCTATTTCATTATGGCAGTCAAACCACTGATTTTCAACTTTAGTCTATGAAACCTCCAAACCTTAAACATTGTTGCAAAATTAGGCTTATCTCACCGTTTCCAGCACTTTTGCGCACCTTGGGCATATCTGTAATGAAAAAATGAAGATTTTAACCAAAGTTGCAAAGATAGGCTTATCTCACCGTTTCCAGCGCTTTTGGGCATCTTGGGCACATCTGTGATGAAAAATTTAAGATTTTAACAAAAGTTGCAAAAATAGGCTTATCTCACCGTTTCATGCGCTTTTGGGCATCGTGGGCACATCTGTGATGAAAAATTTAAGATTTTAACCAAAGTTGCAAAAATAGGCTTATCTCACCGTTTCCAGCGCTTTTGCGCATCTTGGGCACATCTGTGATGAAAAATTGAAGATTTTAACCAACGTTGCAAAAATAGGCTTATCTCCCCATTTCCAGCACTTTTTGGCACTTAGAGCCAATCTGACAGTAGAAACCGTGCAGTTGCTACTTTTTCATTGGGGTTTCCAAAACTTAAAATCTTTTTTTTAAAGAGTTCCTTTAGAGTTGAAACCAAGATTTCAAATTATCCTTTTTCATTATTATAATCCACTGTATGCATTTTAAGTATCAAGGAATTTGACTGAAGGCCTTTTGAGAAAACACGTTGATTAGTGACCCTATTTCATTATGGCAGTCAAACCACTGATTTTCAACTTTAGTCTATGAAACCTCCAAACCTTAAACATTGTTGCAAAATTAGGCTTATCTCACCGTTTCCAGCGCTTTTGGGCATCTTGGGCACATCTGTGATGAAAAATTTAAGATTTTAACCAAAGTTGCAAAAATAGGCTTATCTCACCGTTTCCAGCGCTTTTGCGCATCTTGGGCACATCTGTGATGAAAAATTGAAGATTTTAACCAAACTTGCAAAAATAGGCTTATCTCACCGTTTCCAGCGCTTTTGGGCATCTTGGGCACATCTGTGATGAAAAATTTAAGATTTTAACCAAAGTTGCAAAAATATGCTTATCTCACCGTTTCCAGCGCTTTTGCGCATCTTGGGCACATCTGTGATGAAAAATTGAACATTTTAACCAAAGTTGCAAAAATAGGCTTATCTCACCTTTTCCAGCGCTTTTGTGCATCTTGGACACATCTGTGATGAAAAATTGAAGATTTTAACCATTGTTGCAAAAATAGGCTTATCTCCCCGTTTCCAGCACTTTTTGGCACTTAGAGCCAATCTGACAGTAGAAACCGTGCAGTTGCTACTTTTTCATTGGGGTTTCCAAAACTTAAAATCTTTTTTTTAAAGAGTTCCTTTAGAGTTGAAACCAAGATTTCAAATTATCCTTTTTCATTATTATAATCCACTGTATGCATTTTAAGTATCAAGGAATTTGACTGAAGGCCTTTTGAGAAAACACGTTGATTAGTGACCCTATTTCATTATGGCAGTCAAACCACTGATTTTCAACTTTAGTCTATGAAACCTCCAAACCTTAAACATTGTTGCAAAATTAGGCTTATCTCACCGTTTCCAGCACTTTTGCGCACCTTGGGCATATCTGTGATGAAAAAATGAAGATTTTAACCAAAGTTGCAAAAATAGGCTTATCTCACCGTTTCCAGCGCTTTTGGGCATCTTGGGCACATCTGTGATGAAAAATTTAAGATTTTAACAAAAGTTGCAAAAATAGGCTTATCTCACCGTTTCCAGCGCTTTTGGGCATCTTGGGCACATCTGTGATGAAAAATTTAAGATTTTAACCAAAGTTGCAAAAATAGGCTTATCTCACCGTTTCCAGCTCTTTTGCGCATCTTGGGCACATCTGTGATGAAAAATTTAAGATTTTAACCAAAGTTGCAAAAATAGGCTTATCTCCCCGTTTCCAGCACTTTTTGGCACTTAGAGCCAATCTGACAGTAGAAACCGTGCAGTTGCTACTTTTTCATTGGGGTTTCCAAAACTTAAAATCTTTTTTTTAAAGAGTTCCTTTAGAGTTGAAACCAAGATTTCAAATTATCCTTTTTCATTATTATAATCCACTGTATGCATTTTAAGTATCAAGGAATTTGACTGAAGGCCTTTTGAGAAAACACGTTAATTAGTGACCCTATTTCATTATGGCAGTCAAACCACTGATTTTCAACTTTAGTCTATGAAACCTCCAAACCTTAAACATTGTTGCAAAATTAGGCTTATCTCACCGTTTCCAGCACTTTTGCGCACCTTGGGCATATCTGTGATGAAAAAATGAAGATTTTAACCAAAGTTGCAAAAATAGGCTTATCTCACCGTTTCCAGCGCTTTTGGGCATCTTGGGCACATCTGTGATGAAAAATTTAAGATTTTAACAAAAGTTGCAAAAATAGGCTTATCTCACTGTTTCATGCGCTTTTGGGCATCGTGGGCACATCTGTGATGAAAAATTTAAGATTTTAACCAAAGTTGCAAAAATAGGCTTATCTCCCCGTTTCCAGCACTTTTTGGCACTTAGAGCCAATCTGACAGTAGAAACCGTGCAGTTGCTACTTTTTCATTGGGGTTTCCAAAACTTAAAATCTTTTTTTTAAAGAGTTCCTTTAGAGTTGAAACCAAGATTTCAAATTATCCTTTTTCATTATTATAATCCACTGTATGCATTTTAAGTATCAAGGAATTTGACTGAAGGCCTTTTGAGAAAACACGTTAATTAGTGACCCTATTTCATTATGGCAGTCAAACCACTGATTTTCAACTTTAGTCTATGAAACCTCCAAACCTTAAACATTGTTGCAAAATTAGGCTTATCTCACCGTTTCCAGCACTTTTGCGCACCTTGGGCATATCTGTGATGAAAAAATGAAGATTTTAACCAAAGTTGCAAAAATAGGCTTATCTCACCGTTTCCAGCGCTTTTGGGCATCTTGGGCACATCTGTGATGAAAAATTTAAGATTTTAACAAAAGTTGCAAAAATAGGCTTATCTCACTGTTTCATGCGCTTTTGGGCATCGTGGGCACATCTGTGATGAAAAATTTAAGATTTTAACCAAAGTTGCAAAAATAGGCTTATCTCACCGTTTCCAGCGCTTTTGCGCATCTTGGGCACATCTGTGATGAAAAATTGAAGATTTTAACCAAAGTTGCAAAAATAGGCTTATCTCCCCGTTTCCAGCACTTTTTGGCACTTAGAGCCAATCTGACAGTAGAAACCGTGCAGTTGCTACTTTTTCATTGGGGTTTCCAAAACTTAAAATCTTTTTTTTAAAGAGTTCCTTTAGAGTTGAAACCAAGATTTCAAATTATCCTTTTTCATTATTATAATCCACTGTATGCATTTTAAGTATCAAGGAATTTGACTGAAGGCCTTTTGAGAAAACACGTTGATTAGTGACCCTATTTCATTATGGCAGTCAAACCACTGATTTTAGACTTTAGTCTTTTAAACCTCCAAACCTTAAACATTGTTGCAAAATTAGGCTTATCACACCGTTTCCAGCGCTTTTGGGCATCTTGGGCACATCTGTGATGAAAAATTTAAGATTTTAACAAAAGTTGCAAAAATAGGCTTATCTCACCGGTTCCAGAGCTTTTGGGCATCTTGGGCACATCTGTGATGAAAAATTGAAGATTTTAACCAAAGTTGCAAAAATAGGCTTATCTCACCGTTTCCAGCGCTTTTGTGCATCTTGGGCACATCTGTGATGAAAAATTGAAGATTTTAACCAAAGTTGCAAAAATAGGCTTATCTCACCGTTTCCTGCGCTTTTGCGCATCTTGGGCACATCTGTGATGAAAAATTTAAGATTTTAACCAAAGTTGCAAAAATAGGCTTATCTCACCGTTTCCAGCGCTTTTGCGCATCTTGGGCACATCTGTGATGAAAAATTGAAGATTTTAACCAAAGTTGCAAAAATAGGCTTATCTCACCGTTTCCAGCGCTTTTGGGCATCTTGGGCACATCTGTGATGAAAAATTTAAGATTTTAACCAAAGTTGCAAAAATATGCTTATCTCACCGTTTCCAGCGCTTTTGCGCATCTTGGGCACATCTGTGATGAAAAATTGAAGATTTTAACCAAAGTTGCAAAAATAGGCTTATCTCCCCGTTTCCAGCACTTTTTGGCACTTAGAGCCAATCTGACAGTAGAAACCGTGCAGTTGCTACTTTTTCATTGGGGTTTCCAAAACTTAAAATCTTTTTTTTAAAGAGTTCCTTTAGAGTTGAAACCAAGATTTCAAATTATCCTTTTTCATTATTATAATCCACTGTATGCATTTTAAGTATCAAGGAATTTGACTGAAGGCCTTTTGAGAAAACACGTTGATTAGTGACCCTATTTCATTATGGCAGTCAAACCACTGATTTTAGACTTTAGTCTTTTAAACCTCCAAACCTTAAACATTGTTGCAAAATTAGGCTTATCTCACCGTTTCCAGCGCTTTTGGGCATCTTGGGCACATCTGTGATGAAAAATTTAAGATTTTAACAAAAGTTGCAAAAATAGGCTTATCTCACCGTTTCCAGAGCTTTTGCGCATCTTGGGCACATCTGTGATGAAAAATTGAAGATTTTAACCAAAGTTGCAAAAATAGGCTTATCTCACCGTTTCCAGCGCTTTTGTGCATCTTGGGCACATCTGTGATGAAAAATTGAAGATTTTAACCAAAGTTGCAAAAATAGGCTTATCTCACCGTTTCCTGCGCTTTTGCGCATCTTGGGCACATCTGTGATGAAAAATTTAAGATTTTAACCAAAGTTGCAAAAATAGGCTTATCTCACCGTTTCCAGCGCTTTTGCGCATCTTGGGCACATCTGTGATGAAAAATTGAAGATTTTAACCAAAGTTGCAAAAATAGGCTTATCTCACCGTTTCCAGCGCTTTTGGGCATCTTGGGCACATCTGTGATGAAAAATTTAAGATTTTAACCAAAGTTGCAAAAATATGCTTATCTCACCGTTTCCAGCGCTTTTGCGCATCTTGGGCACATCTGTGATGAAAAATTGAAGATTTTAACCAAAGTTGCAAAAATAGGCTTATCTCACCTTTTCCAGCGCTTTTGTGCATCTTGGACACATCTGTGATGAAAAATTGAAGATTTTAACCATTGTTGCAAAAATAGGCTTATCTCCCCGTTTCCAGCACTTTTTGGCACTTAGAGCCAATCTGACAGTAGAAACCGTGCAGTTGCTACTTTTTCATTGGGGTTTCCAAAACTTAAAATCTTTTTTTTAAAGTTCCTTTAGAGTTGAAACCAAGATTTCAAATTATCCTTTTTCATTATTATAATCCACTGTATGCATTTTAAGTATCAAGGAATTTGACTGAAGGCCTTTTGAGAAAACACGTTGATTAGTGACCCTATTTCATTATGGCAGTCAAACCACTGATTTTCAACTTTAGTCTATGAAACCTCCAAACCTTAAACATTGTTGCAAAATTAGGCTTATCTCACCGTTTCCAGCACTTTTGCGCACCTTGGGCATATCTGTGATGAAAAAATGAAGATTTTAACCAAAGTTGCAAAGATAGGCTTATCTCACCGTTTCCAGCGCTTTTGGGCATCTTGGGCACATCTGTGATGAAAAATTTAAGATTTTAACAAAAGTTGCAAAAATAGGCTTATCTCACCGTTTCATGCGCTTTTGGGCATCGTGGGCACATCTGTGATGAAAAATTTAAGATTTTAACCAAAGTTGCAAAAATAGGCTTATCTCACCGTTTCCAGCGCTTTTGCGCATCTTGGGCACATCTGTGATGAAAAATTGAAGATTTTAACCAAAGTTGCAAAAATAGGCTTATCTCCCCATTTCCAGCACTTTTTGGCACTTAGATTCAATCTGACAGTAGAAACCGTGCAGTTGCTACTTTTTCATTGGGGTTTCCAAAACTTAAAATCTTTTTTTTAAAGAGTTCCTTTAGAGTTGAAACCAAGATTTCAAATTATCCTTTTTCATTATTATAATCCACTGTATGCATTTTAAGTATCAAGGAATTTGACTGAAGGCCTTTTGAGAAAACACGTTGATTAGTGACCCTATTTCATTATGGCAGTCAAACCACTGATTTTCAACTTTAGTCTATGAAACCTCCAAACCTTAAACATTGTTGCAAAATTAGGCTTATCTCACCGTTTCCAGCGCTTTTGGGCATCTTGGGCACATCTGTGATGAAAAATTTAAGATTTTAACCAAAGTTGCAAAAATAGGCTTATCTCACCGTTTCCAGCGCTTTTGCGCATCTTGGGCACATCTGTGATGAAAAATTTAAGATTTTAACCAAAGTTGCAAAAATAGGCTTATCTCACCGTTTCCAGCGCTTTTGGGCATCTTGGGCACATCTGTGATGAAAAATTGAAGATTTTAACCAAAGTTGCAAAAATAGGCTTATCTCACCGTTTCCTGCGCTTTTGCGCATCTTGGGCACATCTGTGATGAAAAATTTAAGATTTTAACCAAAGTTGCAAAAATAGGCTTATCTCACCGTTTCCAGCGCTTTTGCGCATCTTGGGCACATCTGTGATGAAAAATTGAAGATTTTAACCAAAGTTGCAAAAATAGGCTTATCTCACCGTTTCCAGCGCTTTTGGGCATCTTGGGCACATCTGTGATGAAAAATTTAAGATTTTAACCAAAGTTGCAAAAATATGCTTATCTCACCGTTTCCAGCGCTTTTGCGCATCTTGGGCACATCTGTGATGAAAAATTGAAGATTTTAACCAAAGTTGCAAAAATAGGCTTATCTCACCTTTTCCAGCGCTTTTGTGCATCTTGGACACATCTGTGATGAAAAATTGAAGATTTTAACCATTGTTGCAAAAATAGGCTTATCTCCCCGTTTCCAGCACTTTTTGGCACTTAGAGCCAATCTGACAGTAGAAACCGTGCAGTTGCTACTTTTTCATTGGGGTTTCCAAAACTTAAAATCTTTTTTTTAAAGAGTTCCTTTAGAGTTGAATCCAAGATTTCAAATTATCCTTTTTCATTATTATAATCCACTGTATGCATTTTAAGTATCAAGGAATTTGACTGAAGGCCTTTTGAGAAAACACGTTGATTAGTGACCCTATTTCATTATGGCAGTCAAACCACTGATTTTCAACTTTAGTCTATGAAACCTCCAAACCTTAAACATTGTTGCAAAATTAGGCTTATCTCACCGTTTCCAGCACTTTTGCGCACCTTGGGCATATCTGTGATGAAAAAATGAAGATTTTAACCAAAGTTGCAAAGATAGGCTTATCTCACCGTTTCCAGCGCTTTTGGGCATCTTGGGCACATCTGTGATGAAAAATTTAAGATTTTAACAAAAGTTGCAAAAATAGGCTTATCTCACCGTTTCATGCGCTTTTGGGCATCGTGGGCACATCTGTGATGAAAAATTTAAGATTTTAACCAAAGTTGCAAAAATAGGCTTATCTCACCGTTTCCAGCGCTTTTGCGCATCTTGGGCACATCTGTGATGAAAAATTGAAGATTTTAACCAAAGTTGCAAAAATAGGCTTATCTCCCCATTTCCAGCACTTTTTGGCACTTAGAGCCAATCTGACAGTAGAAACCGTGCAGTTGCTACTTTTTCATTGGGGTTTCCAAAACTTAAAATCTTTTTTTTAAAGAGTTCCTTTAGAGTTGAAACCAAGATTTCAAATTATCCTTTTTCATTATTATAATCCACTGTATGCATTTTAAGTATCAAGGAATTTGACTGAAGGCCTTTTGAGAAAACACGTTGATTAGTGACCCTATTTCATTATGGCAGTCAAACCACTGATTTTCAACTTTAGTCTATGAAACCTCCAAACCTTAAACATTGTTGCAAAATTAGGCCTATCTCACCGTTTCCAGCGCTTTTGGGCATCTTGGGCACATCTGTGATGAAAAATTTAAGATTTTAACCAAAGTTGCAAAAATAGGCTTATCTCACCGTTTCCAGCGCTTTTGCGCATCTTGGGCACATCTGTGATGAAAAATTGAAGATTTTAACCAAACTTGCAAAAATAGGCTTATCTCACCGTTTCCAGCGCTTTTGGGCATCTTGGGCACATCTGTGATGAAAAATTTAAGATTTTAACCAAAGTTGCAAAAATATGCTTATCTCACCGTTTCCAGCGCTTTTGCGCATCTTGGGCACATCTGTGATGAAAAATTGAACATTTTAACCAAAGTTGCAAAAATAGGCTTATCTCACCTTTTCCAGCGCTTTTGTGCATCTTGGACACATCTGTGATGAAAAATTGAAGATTTTAACCATTGTTGCAAAAATAGGCTTATCTCCCCGTTTCCAGCACTTTTTGGCACTTAGAGCCAATCTGACAGTAGAAACCGTGCAGTTGCTACTTTTTCATTGGGGTTTCCAAAACTTAAAATCTTTTTTTTAAAGAGTTCCTTTAGAGTTGAAACCAAGATTTCAAATTATCCTTTTTCATTATTATAATCCACTGTATGCATTTTAAGTATCAAGGAATTTGACTGAAGGCCTTTTGAGAAAACACGTTGATTAGTGACCCTATTTCATTATGGCAGTCAAACCACTGATTTTCAACTTTAGTCTATGAAACCTCCAAACCTTAAACATTGTTGCAAAATTAGGCTTATCTCACCGTTTCCAGCACTTTTGCGCACCTTGGGCATATCTGTGATGAAAAAATGAAGATTTTAACCAAAGTTGCAAAAATAGGCTTATCTCACCGTTTCCAGCGCTTTTGGGCATCTTGGGCACATCTGTGATGAAAAATTTAAGATTTTAACAAAAGTTGCAAAAATAGGCTTATCTCACCGTTTCCAGCGCTTTTGGGCATCTTGGGCACATCTGTGATGAAAAATTTAAGATTTTAACCAAAGTTGCAAAAATAGGCTTATCTCACCGTTTCCAGCTCTTTTGCGCATCTTGGGCACATCTGTGATGAAAAATTTAAGATTTTAACCAAAGTTGCAAAAATAGGCTTATCTCCCCGTTTCCAGCACTTTTTGGCACTTAGAGCCAATCTGACAGTAGAAACCGTGCAGTTGCTACTTTTTCATTGGGGTTTCCAAAACTTAAAATCTTTTTTTTAAAGAGTTCCTTTAGAGTTGAAACCAAGATTTCAAATTATCCTTTTTCATTATTATAATCCACTGTATGCATTTTAAGTATCAAGGAATTTGACTGAAGGCCTTTTGAGAAAACACGTTGATTAGTGACCCTATTTCATTATGGCAGTCAAACCACTGATTTTCAACTTTAGTCTATGAAACCTCCAAACCTTAAACATTGTTGCAAAATTAGGCTTATCTCACCGTTTCCAGCACTTTTGCGCACCTTGGGCATATCTGTGATGAAAAAATGAAGATTTTAACCAAAGTTGCAAAAATAGGCTTATCTCACCGTTTCCAGCACTTTTGCGCACCTTGGGCATATCTGTGATGAAAAATTTAAGATTTTAACAAAAGTTGCAAAAATAGGCTTATCTCACCGTTTCATGCGCTTTTGGGCATCGTGGGCACATCTGTGATGAAAAATTTAAGATTTTAACCAAAGTTGCAAAAATAGGCTTATCTCACCGTTTCCAGCGCTTTTGCGCATCTTGGGCACATCTGTGATGAAAAATTGAAGATTTTAACCAAAGTTGAAAAAATAGGCTTATCTCCCCGTTTCCAGCACTTTTTGGCACTTAGAGCCAATCTGACAGTAGAAACCGTGCAGTTGCTACTTTTTCATTGGGGTTTCCAAAACTTAAAATCTTTTTTTTAAAGAGTTCCTTTAGAGTTGAAACCAAGATTTCAAATTATCCTTTTTCATTATTATAATCCACTGTATGCATTTTAAGTATCAAGGAATTTGACTGAAGGCCTTTTGAGAAAACACGTTGATTAGTGACCCTATTTCATTATGGCAGTCAAACCACTGATTTTCAACTTTAGTCTATGAAACCTCCAAACCTTAAACATTGTTGCAAAATTAGGCCTATCTCACCGTTTCCAGCGCTTTTGGGCATCTTGGGCACATCTGTGATGAAAAATTTAAGATTTTAACCAAAGTTGCAAAAATAGGCTTATCTCACCGTTTCCAGCGCTTTTGCGCATCTTGGGCACATCTGTGATGAAAAATTGAAGATTTTAACCAAACTTGCAAAAATAGGCTTATCTCACCGTTTCCAGCGCTTTTGGGCATCTTGGGCACATCTGTGATGAAAAATTTAAGATTTTAACCAAAGTTGCAAAAATATGCTTATCTCACCGTTTCCAGCGCTTTTGCGCATCTTGGGCACATCTGTGATGAAAAATTGAACATTTTAACCAAAGTTGCAAAAATAGGCTTATCTCACCTTTTCCAGCGCTTTTGTGCATCTTGGACACATCTGTGATGAAAAATTGAAGATTTTAACCATTGTTGCAAAAATAGGCTTATCTCCCCGTTTCCAGCACTTTTTGGCACTTAGAGCCAATCTGACAGTAGAAACCGTGCAGTTGCTACTTTTTCATTGGGGTTTCCAAAACTTAAAATCTTTTTTTTAAAGAGTTCCTTTAGAGTTGAAACCAAGATTTCAAATTATCCTTTTTCATTATTATAATCCACTGTATGCATTTTAAGTATCAAGGAATTTGACTGAAGGCCTTTTGAGAAAACACGTTGATTAGTGACCCTATTTCATTATGGCAGTCAAACCACTGATTTTCAACTTTAGTCTATGAAACCTCCAAACCTTAAACATTGTTGCAAAATTAGGCTTATCTCACCGTTTCCAGCACTTTTGCGCACCTTGGGCATATCTGTGATGAAAAAATGAAGATTTTAACCAAAGTTGCAAAAATAGGCTTATCTCACCGTTTCCAGCGCTTTTGGGCATCTTGGGCACATCTGTGATGAAAAATTTAAGATTTTAACAAAAGTTGCAAAAATAGGCTTATCTCACCGTTTCCAGCGCTTTTGGGCATCTTGGGCACATCTGTGATGAAAAATTTAAGATTTTAACCAAAGTTGCAAAAATAGGCTTATCTCACCGTTTCCAGCTCTTTTGCGCATCTTGGGCACATCTGTGATGAAAAATTTAAGATTTTAACCAAAGTTGCAAAAATAGGCTTATCTCCCCGTTTCCAGCACTTTTTGGCACTTAGAGCCAATCTGACAGTAGAAACCGTGCAGTTGCTACTTTTTCATTGGGGTTTCCAAAACTTAAAATCTTTTTTTTAAAGAGTTCCTTTAGAGTTGAAACCAAGATTTCAAATTATCCTTTTTCATTATTATAATCCACTGTATGCATTTTAAGTATCAAGGAATTTGACTGAAGGCCTTTTGAGAAAACACGTTGATTAGTGACCCTATTTCATTATGGCAGTCAAACCACTGATTTTCAACTTTAGTCTATGAAACCTCCAAACCTTAAACATTGTTGCAAAATTAGGCTTATCTCACCGTTTCCAGCACTTTTGCGCACCTTGGGCATATCTGTGATGAAAAAATGAAGATTTTAACCAAAGTTGCAAAAATAGGCTTATCTCACCGTTTCCAGCACTTTTGCGCACCTTGGGCATATCTGTGATGAAAAATTTAAGATTTTAACAAAAGTTGCAAAAATAGGCTTATCTCACCGTTTCATGCGCTTTTGGGCATCGTGGGCACATCTGTGATGAAAAATTTAAGATTTTAACCAAAGTTGCAAAAATAGGCTTATCTCACCGTTTCCAGCGCTTTTGCGCATCTTGGGCACATCTGTGATGAAAAATTGAAGATTTTAACCAAAGTTGAAAAAATAGGCTTATCTCCCCGTTTCCAGCACTTTTTGGCACTTAGAGCCAATCTGACAGTAGAAACCGTGCAGTTGCTACTTTTTCATTGGGGTTTCCAAAACTTAAAATCTTTTTTTTAAAGAGTTCCTTTAGAGTTGAAACCAAGATTTCAAATTATCCTTTTTCATTATTATAATCCACTGTATTCATTTTAAGTATCAAGGAATTTGACTGAAGGCCTTTTGAGAAAACACGTTGATTAGTGACCCTATTTCATTATGGCAGTCAAACGACTGATTTTCAACTTTAGTCTATGAAACCTCCAAACCTTAAACATTGTTGCAAAATTAGGCTTATCTCACCGTTTCCAGCACTTTTGCGCACCTTGGGCATATCTGTGATGAAAAAATGAAGATTTTAACCAAAGTTGCAAAAATAGGCTTATCTCACCGTTTCCAGCGCTTTTGCGCATCTTGGGCACATCTGTGATGAAAAATTGAAGATTTTAACCAAAGTTGCAAAAATAGGCTTATCTCACCGTTTCCAGCGCTTTTGCGCATCTTGGGCACATCTGTGATGAAAAATTGAAGATTTTAACCAAAGTTGCAAAAATAGGCTTATCTCACCGTTTCCAGCGCTTTTGGGCATCTTGGGCACATCTGTGATGAAAAATTTAAGATTTTAACCAAAGTTGCAAAAATATGCTTATCTCACCGTTTCCAGCGCTTTTGCGCATCTTGGGCACATCTGTGATGAAAAATTGAAGATTTTAACCAAAGTTGCAAAAATAGGCTTATCTCACCGTTTCCAGCGCTTTTGTGCATCTTGGACACATCTGTGATGAAAAATTGAAGATTTTAACCATTGTTGCAAAAATAGGCTTATCTCCCCGTTTCCAGCACTTTTTGGCACTTAGAGCCAATCTGACAGTAGAAACCGTGCAGTTGCTACTTTTTCATTGGGGTTTCCAAAACTTAAAATCTTTTTTTTAAAGAGTTCCTTTAGAGTTGAAACCAAGATTTCAAATTATCCTTTTTCATTATTATAATCCACTGTATGCATTTTAAGTATCAAGGAATTTGACTGAAGGCCTTTTGAGAAAACACGTTGATTAGTGACCCTATTTCATTATGGCAGTCAAACCACTGATTTTCAACTTTAGTCTATGAAACCTCCAAACCTTAAACATTGTTGCAAAATTAGGCTTATCTCACCGTTTCCAGCACTTTTGCGCACCTTGGGCATATCTGTGATGAAAAATTGAAGATTTTAACCAAAGTTGCAAAAATAGGCTTATCTCACCGTTTCCAGCGCTTTTGTGCATCTTGGGCACATCTGTGATGAAAAATTGAAGATTTTAACCAAAGTTGCAAAAATAGGCTTATCTCACCGTTTCCTGCGCTTTTGTGCATCTTGGGCACATCTGTGATGAAAAATTTAAGATTTTAACCAAAGTTGCAAAAATATGCTTATCTCACCGTTTCCAGCGCTTTTGCGCATCTTGGGCACATCTGTGATGAAAAATTGAAGGTTTTAACCAAAGTTGCAAAAATAGGCTTATCTCACCGTTTCCAGCGCTTTTGGGCATCTTGGGCACATCTGTGATGAAAAATTTAAGATTTTAACCAAAGTTGCAAAAATATGCTTATCTCACCGTTTCCAGCGCTTTTGCGCATCTTGGGCACATCTGTGATGAAAAATTGAAGATTTTAACCAAAGTTGCAAAAATAGGCTTATCTCACCGTTTCCAGCGCTTTTGTGCATCTTGGACACATCTGTGATGAAAAATTGAAGATTTTAACCATTGTTGCAAAAATAGGCTTATCTCCCCGTTTCCAGCACTTTTTGGCACTTAGAGCCAATCTGACAGTAGAAACCGTGCAGTTGCTACTTTTTTATTGGGGTTTCCAAAACTTAAAATCTTTTTTTTAAAGAGTTCCTTTAGAGTTGAAACCAAGATTTCAAATTATCCTTTTTCATTATTATAATCCACTGTATGCATTTTAAGTATCAAGGAATTTGACTGAAGGCCTTTTGAGAAAACACGTTGATTAGTGACCCTATTTCATTATGGCAGTCAAACCACTGATTTTCAACTTTAGTCTATGAAACCTCCAAACCTTAAACATTGTTGCAAAATTAGGCTTATCTCACCGTTTCCAGCACTTTTGTGCACCTTGGGCATATCTGTGATGAAAAAATGAAGATTTTAACCAAAGTTGCAAAGATAGGCTTATCTCACCGTTTCCAGCGCTTTTGGGCATCTTGGGCACATCTGTGATGAAAAATTTAAGATTTTAACAAAAGTTGCAAAAATAGGCTTATCTCACCGTTTCATGCGCTTTTGGGCATCGTGGGCACATCTGTGATGAAAAATTTAAGATTTTAACCAAAGTTGCAAAAATAGGCTTATCTCACCGTTTCCAGCGCTTTTGCGCATCTTGGGCACATCTGTGATGAAAAATTGAAGATTTTAACCAAAGTTGCAAAAATAGGCTTATCTCCCCATTTCCAGCACTTTTTGGCACTTAGAGCCAATCTGACAGTAGAAACCGTGCAGTTGCTACTTTTTCATTGGGGTTTCCAAAACTTAAAATCTTTTTTTTAAAGAGTTCCTTTAGAGTTGAAACCAAGATTTCAAATTATCCTTTTTCATTATTATAATCCACTGTATGCATTTTAAGTATCAAGGAATTTGACTGAAGGCCTTTTGAGAAAACACGTTGATTAGTGACCCTATTTCATTATGGCAGTCAAACCACTGATTTTCAACTTTAGTCTATGAAACCTCCAAACCTTAAACATTGTTGCAAAATTAGGCTTATCTCACCGTTTCCAGCGCTTTTGGGCATCTTGGGCACATCTGTGATGAAAAATTTAAGATTTTAACCAAAGTTGCAAAAATAGGCTTATCTCACCGTTTCCAGCGCTTTTGCGCATCTTGGGCACATCTGTGATGAAAAATTGAAGATTTTAACCAAAGTTGCAAAAATAGGCTTATCTCACCGTTTCCAGCGCTTTTGGGCATCTTGGGCACATCTGTGATGAAAAATTTAAGATTTTAACCAAAGTTGCAAAAATATGCTTATCTCACCGTTTCCAGCGCTTTTGCGCATCTTGGGCACATCTGTGATGAAAAATTGAAGATTTTAACCAAAGTTGCAAAAATAGGCTTATCTCACCTTTTCCAGCGCTTTTGTGCATCTTGGACACATCTGTGATGAAAAATTGAAGATTTTAACCATTGTTGCAAAAATAGGCTTATCTCCCCGTTTCCAGCACTTTTTGGCACTTAGAGCCAATCTGACAGTAGAAACCGTGCAGTTGCTACTTTTTCATTGGGGTTTCCAAAACTTAAAATCTTTTTTTTAAAGAGTTCCTTTAGAGTTGAAACCAAGATTTCAAATTATCCTTTTTCATTATTATAATCCACTGTATGCATTTTAAGTATCAAGGAATTTGACTGAAGGCCTTTTGAGAAAACACGTTGATTAGTGACCCTATTTCATTATGGCAGTCAAACCACTGATTTTCAACTTTAGTCTATGAAACCTCCAAACCTTAAACATTGTTGCAAAATTAGGCTTATCTCACCGTTTCCAGCACTTTTGCGCACCTTGGGCATATCTGTGATGAAAAAATGAAGATTTTAACCAAAGTTGCAAAAATAGGCTTATCTCACGGTTTCCAGCGCTTTTGGGCATCTTGGGCACATCTGTGATGAAAAATTTAAGATTTTAACAAAAGTTGCAAAAATAGGCTTATCTCACCGTTTCCAGCGCTTTTGGGCATCTTGGGCACATCTGTGATGAAAAATTTAAGATTTTAACCAAAGTTGCAAAAATAGGCTTATCTCACCGTTTCCAGCTCTTTTGCGCATCTTGGGCACATCTGTGATGAAAAATTTAAGATTTTAACCAAAGTTGCAAAAATAGGCTTATCTCCCCGTTTCCAGCACTTTTTGGCACTTAGAGCCAATCTGACAGTAGAAACCGTGCAGTTGCTACTTTTTCATTGGGGTTTCCAAAACTTAAAATCTTTTTTTTAAAGAGTTCCTTTAGAGTTGAAACCAAGATTTCAAATTATCCTTTTTCATTATTATAATCCACTGTATGCATTTTAAGTATCAAGGAATTTGACTGAAGGCCTTTTGAGAAAACACGTTGATTAGTGACCCTATTTCATTATGGCAGTCAAACCACTGATTTTCAACTTTAGTCTATGAAACCTCCAAACCTTAAAAATTGTTGCAAAATTAGGCTTATCTCACCGTTTCCAGCACTTTTGCGCACCTTGGGCATATCTGTGATGAAAAAATGAAGATTTTAACCAAAGTTGCAAAAATAGGCTTATCTCACTGTTTCCAGCACTTTTGCGCACCTTGGGCATATCTGTGATGAAAAATTTAAGATTTTAACAAAAGTTGCAAAAATAGGCTTATCTCACCGTTTCATGCGCTTTTGGGCATCTTGGGCACATCTGTGATGAAAAATTTAAGATTTTAACCAAAGTTGCAAAAATAGGCTTATCTCACCGTTTCCAGCGCTTTTGCGCATCTTGGGCACATCTGTGATGAAAAATTGAAGATTTTAACCAAAGTTGCAAAAATAGGCTTATCTCCCCGTTTCCAGCACTTTTTGGCACTTAGAGCCAATCTGACAGTAGAAACCGTGCAGTTGCTACTTTTTCATTGGGGTTTCCAAAACTTAAAATCTTTTTTTTAAAGAGTTCCTTTAGAGTTGAAACCAAGATTTCAAATTATCCTTTTTCATTATTATAATCCACTGTATTCATTTTAAGTATCAAGGAATTTGACTGAAGGCCTTTTGAGAAAACACGTTGATTAGTGACCCTATTTCATTATGGCAGTCAAACCACTGATTTTCAACTTTAGTCTATGAAACCTCCAAACCTTAAACATTGTTGCAAAATTAGGCTTATCTCACCGTTTCCAGCACTTTTGCGCACCTTGGGCATATCTGTGATGAAAAAATGAAGATTTTAACCAAAGTTGCAAAAATAGGCTTATCTCACCGTTTCCAGCGCTTTTGGGCATCTTGGGCACATCTGTGATGAAAAATTTAAGATTTTAACAAAAGTTGCAAAAATAGGCTTATCTCACCGTTTCCAGAGCTTTTGCGCATCTTGGGCACATCTGTGATGAAAAATTGAAGATTTTAACCAAAGTTGCAAAAATAGGCTTATCTCACCGTTTCCAGCGCTTTTGTGCATCTTGGGCACATCTGTGATGAAAAATTGAAGATTTTAACCAAAGTTGCAAAAATAGGCTTATCTCACCGTTTCCTGCGCTTTTGTGCATCTTGGGCACATCTGTGATGAAAAATTTAAGATTTTAACCAAAGTTGCAAAAATATGCTTTTCTCACCGTTTCCAGCGCTTTTGCGCATCTTGGGCACATCTGTGATGAAAAATTGAAGATTTTAACCAAAGTTGCAAAAATAGGCTTATCTCACCGTTTCCAGCGCTTTTGGGCATCTTGGGCACATCTGTGATGAAAAATTTAAGATTTTAACCAAAGTTGCAAAAATATGCTTATCTCACCGTTTCCAGCGCTTTTGCGCATCTTGGGCACATCTGTGATGAAAAATTGAAGATTTTAACCAAAGTTGCAAAAATAGGCTTATCTCACCGTTTCCAGCGCTTTTGTGCATCTTGGACACATCTGTGATGAAAAATTGAAGATTTTAACCATTGTTGCAAAAATAGGCTTATCTCCCCGTTTCCAGCACTTTTTGGCACTTAGAGCCAATCCGACAGTAGAAACCGTGCAGTTGCTACTTTTTCATTGGGGTTTCCAAAACTTAAAATCTTTTTTTTAAAGAGTTCCTTTAGAGTTGAAACCAAGATTTCAAATTATCCTTTTTCATTATTATAATCCACTGTATGCATTTTAAGTATCAAGGAATTTGACTGAAGGCCTTTTGAGAAAACACGTTGATTAGTGACCCTATTTCATTATGGCAGTCAAACCACTGATTTTCAACTTTAGTCTATGAAACCTCCAAACCTTAAACATTGTTGCAAAAATAGGCTTATCTCACCGTTTCCAGCGCTTTTGGGCATCTTGGGCACATCTGTGATGAAAAATTTAAGATTTTAACAAAAGTTGCAAAAATAGGCTTATCTCACCGTTTCCAGAGCTTTTGCGCATCTTGGGCACATCTGTGATGAAAAATTGAAGATTTTAACCAAAGTTGCAAAAATAGGCTTATCTCACCGTTTCCAGCGCTTTTGTGCATCTTGGGCACATCTGTGATGAAAAATTGAAGATTTTAACCAAAGTTGCAAAAATAGGCTTATCTCACCGTTTCCAGCGCTTTTGCGCATCTTGGGCACATCTGTGATGAAAAATTGAAGATTTTAACCAAAGTTGCAAAAATAGGCTTATCTCACCGTTTCCAGCGCTTTTGGGCATCTTGGGCACATCTGTGATGAAAAATTTAAGATTTTAACCAAAGTTGCAAAAATATGCTTATCTCACCGTTTCCAGCGCTTTTGCGCATCTTGGGCACATCTGTGATGAAAAATTGAAGATTTTAACCAAAGTTGCAAAAATAGGCTTATCTCACCTTTTCCAGCGCTTTTGTGCATCTTGGACACATCTGTGATGAAAAATTGAAGATTTTAACCATTGTTGCAAAAATAGGCTTATCTCCCCGTTTCCAGCACTTTTTGGCACTTAGAGCCAATCTGACAGTAGAAACCGTGCAGTTGCTACTTTTTCATTGGGGTTTCCAAAACTTAAAATCTTTTTTTTAAAGAGTTCCTTTAGAGTTGAAACCAAGATTTCAAATTATCCTTTTTCATTATTATAATCCACTGTATGCATTTTAAGTATCAAGGAATTTGACTGAAGGCCTTTTGAGAAAACACGTTGATTAGTGACCCTATTTCATTATGGCAGTCAAACCACTGATTTTCAACTTTAGTCTATGAAACCTCCAAACCTTAAACATTGTTGCAAAATTAGGCTTATCTCACCGTTTCCAGCACTTTTGCGCACCTTGGGCATATCTGTGATGAAAAAATGAAGATTTTAACCAAAGTTGCAAAAATAGGCTTATCTCACCGTTTCCAGCGCTTTTGGGCATCTTGGGCACATCTGTGATGAAAAATTGAAGATTTTAACCAAAGTTGCAAAAATAGGCTTATCTCACCGTTTCCAGCGCTTTTGTGCATCTTGGGCACATCTGTGATGAAAAATTGAAGATTTTAACCATTGTTGCAAAAATAGGCTTATCTCACCGTTTCCAGCGCTTTTGTGCATCTTGGGCACATCTGTGATGAAAAATTGAAGATTTTAACCAAAGTTGCAAAAATAGGCTTATCTCCCCGTTTCCAGCACTTTTTGGCACTTAGAGCCAATCTGACAGTAGAAACCGTGCAGTTGCTACTTTTTCATTGGGGTTTCCAAAACTTAAAATCTTTTTTTTAAAGAGTTCCTTTAGAGTTGAAACCAAGATTTCAAATTATCCTTTTTCATTATTATAATCCACTGTATGCATTTTAAGTATCAAGGAATTTGACTGAAGGCCTTTTGAGAAAACACGTTGATTAGTGACCCTATTTCATTATGGCAGTCAAACCACTGATTTTCAACTTTAGTCTATGAAACCTCCAAACCTTAAACATTGTTGCAAAATTAGGCTTATCTCACCGTTTCCAGCACTTTTGCGCACCTTGGGCATATCTGTGATGAAAAAATGAAGATTTTAACCAAAGTTGCAAAAATAGGCTTATCTCACCGTTTCCAGCGCTTTTGGGCATCTTGGGCACATCTGTGATGAAAAATTGAAGATTTTAACCAAAGTTGCAAAAATAGGCTTATCTCACCGTTTCCAGCGCTTTTGTGCATCTTGGGCACATCTGTGATGAAAAATTGAAGATTTTAACCATTGTTGCAAAAATAGGCTTATCTCACCGTTTCCAGCGCTTTTGTGCATCTTGGGCACATCTGTGATGAAAAATTGAAGATTTTAACCATTGTTGCAAAAATAGGCTTATCTCCCCGTTTCCAGCACTTTTTGGCACTTAGAGCCAATCTGACAGTAGAAACCGTGCAGTTGCTACTTTTTCATTGGGGTTTCCAAAACTTAAAATCTTTTTTTTAAAGAGTTCCTTTAGAGTTGAAACCAAGATTTCAAATTATCCTTTTTCATTATTATAATCCACTGTATGCATTTTAAGTATCAAGGAATTTGACTGAAGGCCTTTTGAGAAAACACGTTGATTAGTGACCCTATTTCATTATGGCAGTCAAACCACTGATTTTCAACTTTAGTCTATGAAACCTCCAAACCTTAAACATTGTTGCAAAATTAGGCTTATCTCACCGTTTCCTGCGCTTTTGGGCATCTTGGGCACATCTGTGATGAAAAATTTAAGATTTTAACCAAAGTTGCAAAAATAGGCTTATCTCACCGTTTCCAGCGCTTTTGCGCATCTTGGGCACATCTGTGATGAAAAATTTAAGATTTTAACCAAAGTTGCAAAAATAGGCTTATCTCACCGTTTCCAGCGCTTTTGGGCATCTTGGGCACATCTGTGATGAAAAATTTAAGATTTTAACCAAAGTTGCAAAAATATGCTTATCTCACCGTTTCCAGCGCTTTTGCGCATCTTGGGCACATCTGTGATGAAAAATTGAAGATTTTAACCAAAGTTGCAAAAATAGGCTTATCTCACCTTTTCCAGCGCTTTTGTGCATCTTGGACACATCTGTGATGAAAAATTGAAGATTTTAACCATTGTTGCAAAAATAGGCTTATCTCCCCGTTTCCAGCACTTTTTGGCACTTAGAGCCAATCTGACAGTAGAAACCGTGCAGTTGCTACTTTTTCATTGGGGTTTCCAAAACTTAAAATCTTTTTTTTAAAGAGTTCCTTTAGAGTTGAAACCAAGATTTCAAATTATCCTTTTTCATTATTATAATCCACTGTATGCATTTTAAGTATCAAGGAATTTGACTGAAGGCCTTTTGAGAAAACACGTTGATTAGTGACCCTATTTCATTATGGCAGTCAAACCACTGATTTTCAACTTTAGTCTATGAAACCTCCAAACCTTAAACATTGTTGCAAAATTAGGCTTATCTCACCGTTTCCAGCACTTTTGCGCACCTTGGGCATATCTGTGATGAAAAAATGAAGATTTTAACCAAAGTTGCAAAAATAGGCTTATCTCACCGTTTCCAGCGCTTTTGGGCATCTTGGGCACATCTGTGATGAAAAATTTAAGATTTTAACAAAAGTTGCAAAAATAGGCTTATCTCACCGTTTCCAGAGCTTTTGCGCATCTTGGGCACATCTGTGATGAAAAATTGAAGATTTTAACCAAAGTTGCAAAAATAGGCTTATCTCACCGTTTCCAGCGCTTTTGTGCATCTTGGGCACATCTGTGATGAAAAATTGAAGATTTTAACCAAAGTTGCAAAAATAGGCTTATCTCACCGTTTCCTGCGCTTTTGTGCATCTTGGGCACATCTGTGATGAAAAATTTAAGATTTTAACCAAAGTTGCAAAAATATGCTTTTCTCACCGTTTCCAGCGCTTTTGCGCATCTTGGGCACATCTGTGATGAAAAATTGAAGATTTTAACCAAAGTTGCAAAAATAGGCTTATCTCACCGTTTCCAGCGCTTTTGGGCATCTTGGGCACATCTGTGATGAAAAATTTAAGATTTTAACCAAAGTTGCAAAAATATGCTTATCTCACCGTTTCCAGCGCTTTTGCGCATCTTGGGCACATCTGTGATGAAAAATTGAAGATTTTAACCAAAGTTGCAAAAATAGGCTTATCTCACCGTTTCCAGCGCTTTTGTGCATCTTGGACACATCTGTGATGAAAAATTGAAGATTTTAACCATTGTTGCAAAAATAGGCTTATCTCCCCGTTTCCAGCACTTTTTGGCACTTAGAGCCAATCCGACAGTAGAAACCGTGCAGTTGCTACTTTTTCATTGGGGTTTCCAAAACTTAAAATCTTTTTTTTAAAGAGTTCCTTTAGAGTTGAAACCAAGATTTCAAATTATCCTTTTTCATTATTATAATCCACTGTATGCATTTTAAGTATCAAGGAATTTGACTGAAGGCCTTTTGAGAAAACACGTTGATTAGTGACCCTATTTCATTATGGCAGTCAAACCACTGATTTTCAACTTTAGTCTATGAAACCTCCAAACCTTAAACATTGTTGCAAAATTAGGCTTATCTCACCGTTTCCAGCACTTTTGCGCACCTTGGGCATATCTGTGATGAAAAAATGAAGATTTTAACCAAAGTTGCAAAAATAGGCTTATCTCACCGTTTCCAGCGCTTTTGGGCATCTTGGGCACATCTGTGATGAAAAATTTAAGATTTTAACAAAAGTTGCAAAAATAGGCTTATCTCACCGTTTCCAGAGCTTTTGCGCATCTTGGGCACATCTGTGATGAAAAATTGAAGATTTTAACCAAAGTTGCAAAAATAGGCTTATCTCACCGTTTCCAGCGCTTTTGTGCATCTTGGGCACATCTGTGATGAAAAATTGAAGATTTTAACCAAAGTTGCAAAAATAGGCTTATCTCACCGTTTCCTGCGCTTTTGTGCATCTTGGGCACATCTGTGATGAAAAATTTAAGATTTTAACCAAAGTTGCAAAAATATGCTTTTCTCACCGTTTCCAGCGCTTTTGCGCATCTTGGGCACATCTGTGATGAAAAATTGAAGATTTTAACCAAAGTTGCAAAAATAGGCTTATCTCACCGTTTCCAGCGCTTTTGGGCATCTTGGGCACATCTGTGATGAAAAATTTAAGATTTTAACCAAAGTTGCAAAAATATGCTTATCTCACCGTTTCCAGCGCTTTTGCGCATCTTGGGCACATCTGTGATGAAAAATTGAAGATTTTAACCAAAGTTGCAAAAATAGGCTTATCTCACCGTTTCCAGCGCTTTTGTGCATCTTGGACACATCTGTGATGAAAAATTGAAGATTTTAACCATTGTTGCAAAAATAGGCTTATCTCCCCGTTTCCAGCACTTTTTGGCACTTAGAGCCAATCCGACAGTAGAAACCGTGCAGTTGCTACTTTTTCATTGGGGTTTCCAAAACTTAAAATCTTTTTTTTAAAGAGTTCCTTTAGAGTTGAAACCAAGATTTCAAATTATCCTTTTTCATTATTATAATCCACTGTATGCATTTTAAGTATCAAGGAATTTGACTGAAGGCCTTTTGAGAAAACACGTTGATTAGTGACCCTATTTCATTATGGCAGTCAAACCACTGATTTTCAACTTTAGTCTATGAAACCTCCAAACCTTAAACATTGTTGCAAAAATAGGCTTATCTCACCGTTTCCAGCGCTTTTGGGCATCTTGGGCACATCTGTGATGAAAAATTTAAGATTTTAACAAAAGTTGCAAAAATAGGCTTATCTCACCGTTTCCAGAGCTTTTGCGCATCTTGGGCACATCTGTGATGAAAAATTGAAGATTTTAACCAAAGTTGCAAAAATAGGCTTATCTCACCGTTTCCAGCGCTTTTGTGCATCTTGGGCACATCTGTGATGAAAAATTGAAGATTTTAACCAAAGTTGCAAAAATAGGCTTATCTCACCGTTTCCAGCGCTTTTGCGCATCTTGGGCACATCTGTGATGAAAAATTGAAGATTTTAACCAAAGTTGCAAAAATAGGCTTATCTCACCGTTTCCAGCGCTTTTGGGCATCTTGGGCACATCTGTGATGAAAAATTTAAGATTTTAACCAAAGTTGCAAAAATATGCTTATCTCACCGTTTCCAGCGCTTTTGCGCATCTTGGGCACATCTGTGATGAAAAATTGAAGATTTTAACCAAAGTTGCAAAAATAGGCTTATCTCACCTTTTCCAGCGCTTTTGTGCATCTTGGACACATCTGTGATGAAAAATTGAAGATTTTAACCATTGTTGCAAAAATAGGCTTATCTCCCCGTTTCCAGCACTTTTTGGCACTTAGAGCCAATCTGACAGTAGAAACCGTGCAGTTGCTACTTTTTCATTGGGGTTTCCAAAACTTAAAATCTTTTTTTTAAAGAGTTCCTTTAGAGTTGAAACCAAGATTTCAAATTATCCTTTTTCATTATTATAATCCACTGTATGCATTTTAAGTATCAAGGAATTTGACTGAAGGCCTTTTGAGAAAACACGTTGATTAGTGACCCTATTTCATTATGGCAGTCAAACCACTGATTTTCAACTTTAGTCTATGAAACCTCCAAACCTTAAACATTGTTGCAAAATTAGGCTTATCTCACCGTTTCCAGCACTTTTGCGCACCTTGGGCATATCTGTGATGAAAAAATGAAGATTTTAACCAAAGTTGCAAAAATAGGCTTATCTCACCGTTTCCAGCGCTTTTGGGCATCTTGGGCACATCTGTGATGAAAAATTGAAGATTTTAACCAAAGTTGCAAAAATAGGCTTATCTCACCGTTTCCAGCGCTTTTGTGCATCTTGGGCACATCTGTGATGAAAAATTGAAGATTTTAACCATTGTTGCAAAAATAGGCTTATCTCACCGTTTCCAGCGCTTTTGTGCATCTTGGGCACATCTGTGATGAAAAATTGAAGATTTTAACCAAAGTTGCAAAAATAGGCTTATCTCCCCGTTTCCAGCACTTTTTGGCACTTAGAGCCAATCTGACAGTAGAAACCGTGCAGTTGCTACTTTTTCATTGGGGTTTCCAAAACTTAAAATCTTTTTTTTAAAGAGTTCCTTTAGAGTTGAAACCAAGATTTCAAATTATCCTTTTTCATTATTATAATCCACTGTATGCATTTTAAGTATCAAGGAATTTGACTGAAGGCCTTTTGAGAAAACACGTTGATTAGTGACCCTATTTCATTATGGCAGTCAAACCACTGATTTTCAACTTTAGTCTATGAAACCTCCAAACCTTAAACATTGTTGCAAAATTAGGCTTATCTCACCGTTTCCAGCACTTTTGCGCACCTTGGGCATATCTGTGATGAAAAAATGAAGATTTTAACCAAAGTTGCAAAAATAGGCTTATCTCACCGTTTCCAGCGCTTTTGGGCATCTTGGGCACATCTGTGATGAAAAATTGAAGATTTTAACCAAAGTTGCAAAAATAGGCTTATCTCACCGTTTCCAGCGCTTTTGTGCATCTTGGGCACATCTGTGATGAAAAATTGAAGATTTTAACCATTGTTGCAAAAATAGGCTTATCTCACCGTTTCCAGCGCTTTTGTGCATCTTGGGCACATCTGTGATGAAAAATTGAAGATTTTAACCATTGTTGCAAAAATAGGCTTATCTCCCCGTTTCCAGCACTTTTTGGCACTTAGAGCCAATCTGACAGTAGAAACCGTGCAGTTGCTACTTTTTCATTGGGGTTTCCAAAACTTAAAATCTTTTTTTTAAAGAGTTCCTTTAGAGTTGAAACCAAGATTTCAAATTATCCTTTTTCATTATTATAATCCACTGTATGCATTTTAAGTATCAAGGAATTTGACTGAAGGCCTTTTGAGAAAACACGTTGATTAGTGACCCTATTTCATTATGGCAGTCAAACCACTGATTTTCAACTTTAGTCTATGAAACCTCCAAACCTTAAACATTGTTGCAAAATTAGGCTTATCTCACCGTTTCCTGCGCTTTTGGGCATCTTGGGCACATCTGTGATGAAAAATTTAAGATTTTAACCAAAGTTGCAAAAATAGGCTTATCTCACCGTTTCCAGCGCTTTTGCGCATCTTGGGCACATCTGTGATGAAAAATTTAAGATTTTAACCAAAGTTGCAAAAATAGGCTTATCTCACCGTTTCCAGCGCTTTTGGGCATCTTGGGCACATCTGTGATGAAAAATTTAAGATTTTAACCAAAGTTGCAAAAATATGCTTATCTCACCGTTTCCAGCGCTTTTGCGCATCTTGGGCACATCTGTGATGAAAAATTGAAGATTTTAACCAAAGTTGCAAAAATAGGCTTATCTCACCTTTTCCAGCGCTTTTGTGCATCTTGGACACATCTGTGATGAAAAATTGAAGATTTTAACCATTGTTGCAAAAATAGGCTTATCTCCCCGTTTCCAGCACTTTTTGGCACTTAGAGCCAATCTGACAGTAGAAACCGTGCAGTTGCTACTTTTTCATTGGGGTTTCCAAAACTTAAAATCTTTTTTTTAAAGAGTTCCTTTAGAGTTGAAACCAAGATTTCAAATTATCCTTTTTCATTATTATAATCCACTGTATGCATTTTAAGTATCAAGGAATTTGACTGAAGGCCTTTTGAGAAAACACGTTGATTAGTGACCCTATTTCATTATGGCAGTCAAACCACTGATTTTCAACTTTAGTCTATGAAACCTCCAAACCTTAAACATTGTTGCAAAATTAGGCTTATCTCACCGTTTCCAGCACTTTTGCGCACCTTGGGCATATCTGTGATGAAAAAATGAAGATTTTAACCAAAGTTGCAAAAATAGGCTTATCTCACCGTTTCCAGCGCTTTTGGGCATCTTGGGCACATCTGTGATGAAAAATTTAAGATTTTAACAAAAGTTGCAAAAATAGGCTTATCTCACCGTTTCCAGCGCTTTTGGGCATCTTGGGCACATCTGTGATGAAAAATTGAAGATTTTAACCAAAGTTGCAAAAATAGGCTTATCTCACCGTTTCCAGCGCTTTTTGGCACTTAGAGCCAATCTGACAGTAGAAACCGTGCAGTTGCTACTTTTTCATTGGGGTTTCCAAAACTTAAAATCTTTTTTTTAAAGAGTTCCTTTAGAGTTGAAACCAAGATTTCAAATTATCCTTTTTCATTATTATAATCCACTGTATGCATTTTAAGTATCAAGGAATTTGACTGAAGGCCTTTTGAGAAAACACGTTGATTAGTGACCCTATTTCATTATGGCAGTCAAACCACTGATTTTCAACTTTAGTCTATGAAACCTCCAAACCTTAAACATTGTTGCAAAATTAGGCTTATCTCACCGTTTCCAGCGCTTTTGGGCATCTTGGGCACATCTGTGATGAAAAATTTAAGATTTTAACCAAAGTTGCAAAAATAGGCTTATCTCACCGTTTCCAGCGCTTTTGCGCATCTTGGGCACATCTGTGATGAAAAATTTAAGATTTTAACCAAAGTTGCAAAAATAGGCTTATCTCACCGTTTCCAGCGCTTTTGGGCATCTTGGGCACATCTGTGATGAAAAATTTAAGATTTTAACCAAAGTTGCAAAAATATGCTTATCTCACCGTTTCCAGCGCTTTTGCGCATCTTGGGCACATCTGTGATGAAAAATTGAAGATTTTAACCAAAGTTGCAAAAATAGGCTTATCTCACCTTTTCCAGCGCTTTTGTGCATCTTGGACACATCTGTGATGAAAAATTGAAGATTTTAACCATTGTTGCAAAAATAGGCTTATCTCCCCGTTTCCAGCACTTTTTGGCACTTAGAGCCAATCTGACAGTAGAAACCGTGCAGTTGCTACTTTTTCATTGGGGTTTCCAAAACTTAAAATCTTTTTTTTAAAGAGTTCCTTTAGAGTTGAAACCAAGATTTCAAATTATCCTTTTTCATTATTATAATCCACTGTATGCATTTTAAGTATCAAGGAATTTGACTGAAGGCCTTTTGAGAAAACACGTTGATTAGTGACCCTATTTCATTATGGCAGTCAAACCACTGATTTTCAACTTTAGTCTATGAAACCTCCAAACCTTAAACATTGTTGCAAAATTAGGCTTATCTCACCGTTTCCAGCACTTTTGCGCACCTTGGGCATATCTGTGATGAAAAAATGAAGATTTTAACCAAAGTTGCAAAAATAGGCTTATCTCACCGTTTCCAGCGCTTTTGGGCATCTTGGGCACATCTGTGATGAAAAATTTAAGATTTTAACAAAAGTTGCAAAAATAGGCTTATCTCACCGTTTCCAGCGCTTTTGGGCATCTTGGGCACATCTGTGATGAAAAATTTAAGATTTTAACCAAAGTTGCAAAAATAGGCTTATCTCACCGTTTCCAGCTCTTTTGCGCATCTTGGGCACATCTGTGATGAAAAATTTAAGATTTTAACCAAAGTTGCAAAAATAGGCTTATCTCCCCGTTTCCAGCACTTTTTGGCACTTAGAGCCAATCTGACAGTAGAAACCGTGCAGTTGCTACTTTTTCATTGGGGTTTCCAAAACTTAAAATCTTTTTTTTAAAGAGTTCCTTTAGAGTTGAAACCAAGATTTCAAATTATCCTTTTTCATTATTATAATCCACTGTATGCATTTTAAGTATCAAGGAATTTGACTGAAGGCCTTTTGAGAAAACACGTTGATTAGTGACCCTATTTCATTATGGCAGTCAAACCACTGATTTTCAACTTTAGTCTATGAAACCTCCAAACCTTAAACATTGTTGCAAAATTAGGCTTATCTCACCGTTTCCAGCACTTTTGCGCACCTTGGGCATATCTGTGATGAAAAAATGAAGATTTTAACCAAAGTTGCAAAAATAGGCTTATCTCACCGTTTCCAGCGCTTTTGCGCATCTTGGGCACATCTGTGATGAAAAATTGAAGATTTTAACCAAAGTTGCAAAAATAGGCTTATCTCCCCGTTTCCAGCACTTTTTGGCACTTAGAGCCAATCTGACAGTAGAAACCGTGCAGTTGCTACTTTTTCATTGGGGTTTCCAAAACTTAAAATCTTTTTTTTAAAGAGTTCCTTTAGAGTTGAAACCAAGATTTCAAATTATCCTTTTTCATTATTATAATCCACTGTATGCATTTTAAGTATCAAGGAATTTGACTGAAGGCCTTTTGAGAAAACACGTTGATTAGTGACCCTATTTCATTATGGCAGTCAAACCACTGATTTTCAACTTTAGTCTATGAAACCTCCAAACCTTAAACATTGTTGCAAAATTAGGCTTATCTCACCGTTTCCTGCGCTTTTGGGCATCTTGGGCACATCTGTGATGAAAAATTTAAGATTTTAACCAAAGTTGCAAAAATAGGCTTATCTCACCGTTTCCAGCGCTTTTGCGCATCTTGGGCACATCTGTGATGAAAAATTTAAGATTTTAACCAAAGTTGCAAAAATAGGCTTATCTCACCGTTTCCAGCGCTTTTGGGCATCTTGGGCACATCTGTGATGAAAAATTTAAGATTTTAACCAAAGTTGCAAAAATATGCTTATCTCACCGTTTCCAGCGCTTTTGCGCATCTTGGGCACATCTGTGATGAAAAATTGAAGATTTTAACCAAAGTTGCAAAAATAGGCTTATCTCACCTTTTCCAGCGCTTTTGTGCATCTTGGACACATCTGTGATGAAAAATTGAAGATTTTAACCATTGTTGCAAAAATAGGCTTATCTCCCCGTTTCCAGCACTTTTTGGCACTTAGAGCCAATCTGACAGTAGAAACCGTGCAGTTGCTACTTTTTCATTGGGGTTTCCAAAACTTAAAATCTTTTTTTTAAAGAGTTCCTTTAGAGTTGAAACCAAGATTTCAAATTATCCTTTTTCATTATTATAATCCACTGTATGCATTTTAAGTATCAAGGAATTTGACTGAAGGCCTTTTGAGAAAACACGTTGATTAGTGACCCTATTTCATTATGGCAGTCAAACCACTGATTTTCAACTTTAGTCTATGAAACCTCCAAACCTTAAACATTGTTGCAAAATTAGGCTTATCTCACCGTTTCCAGCACTTTTGCGCACCTTGGGCATATCTGTGATGAAAAAATGAAGATTTTAACCAAAGTTGCAAAAATAGGCTTATCTCACCGTTTCCAGCGCTTTTGGGCATCTTGGGCACATCTGTGATGAAAAATTTAAGATTTTAACAAAAGTTGCAAAAATAGGCTTATCTCACCGTTTCCAGCGCTTTTGGGCATCTTGGGCACATCTGTGATGAAAAATTGAAGATTTTAACCAAAGTTGCAAAAATAGGCTTATCTCACCGTTTCCAGCGCTTTTTGGCACTTAGAGCCAATCTGACAGTAGAAACCGTGCAGTTGCTACTTTTTCATTGGGGTTTCCAAAACTTAAAATCTTTTTTTTAAAGAGTTCCTTTAGAGTTGAAACCAAGATTTCAAATTATCCTTTTTCATTATTATAATCCACTGTATGCATTTTAAGTATCAAGGAATTTGACTGAAGGCCTTTTGAGAAAACACGTTGATTAGTGACCCTATTTCATTATGGCAGTCAAACCACTGATTTTCAACTTTAGTCTATGAAACCTCCAAACCTTAAACATTGTTGCAAAATTAGGCTTATCTCACCGTTTCCAGCGCTTTTGGGCATCTTGGGCACATCTGTGATGAAAAATTTAAGATTTTAACCAAAGTTGCAAAAATAGGCTTATCTCACCGTTTCCAGCGCTTTTGCGCATCTTGGGCACATCTGTGATGAAAAATTTAAGATTTTAACCAAAGTTGCAAAAATAGGCTTATCTCACCGTTTCCAGCGCTTTTGGGCATCTTGGGCACATCTGTGATGAAAAATTTAAGATTTTAACCAAAGTTGCAAAAATATGCTTATCTCACCGTTTCCAGCGCTTTTGCGCATCTTGGGCACATCTGTGATGAAAAATTGAAGATTTTAACCAAAGTTGCAAAAATAGGCTTATCTCACCTTTTCCAGCGCTTTTGTGCATCTTGGACACATCTGTGATGAAAAATTGAAGATTTTAACCATTGTTGCAAAAATAGGCTTATCTCCCCGTTTCCAGCACTTTTTGGCACTTAGAGCCAATCTGACAGTAGAAACCGTGCAGTTGCTACTTTTTCATTGGGGTTTCCAAAACTTAAAATCTTTTTTTTAAAGAGTTCCTTTAGAGTTGAAACCAAGATTTCAAATTATCCTTTTTCATTATTATAATCCACTGTATGCATTTTAAGTATCAAGGAATTTGACTGAAGGCCTTTTGAGAAAACACGTTGATTAGTGACCCTATTTCATTATGGCAGTCAAACCACTGATTTTCAACTTTAGTCTATGAAACCTCCAAACCTTAAACATTGTTGCAAAATTAGGCTTATCTCACCGTTTCCAGCACTTTTGCGCACCTTGGGCATATCTGTGATGAAAAAATGAAGATTTTAACCAAAGTTGCAAAAATAGGCTTATCTCACCGTTTCCAGCGCTTTTGGGCATCTTGGGCACATCTGTGATGAAAAATTTAAGATTTTAACAAAAGTTGCAAAAATAGGCTTATCTCACCGTTTCCAGCGCTTTTGGGCATCTTGGGCACATCTGTGATGAAAAATTTAAGATTTTAACCAAAGTTGCAAAAATAGGCTTATCTCACCGTTTCCAGCTCTTTTGCGCATCTTGGGCACATCTGTGATGAAAAATTTAAGATTTTAACCAAAGTTGCAAAAATAGGCTTATCTCCCCGTTTCCAGCACTTTTTGGCACTTAGAGCCAATCTGACAGTAGAAACCGTGCAGTTGCTACTTTTTCATTGGGGTTTCCAAAACTTAAAATCTTTTTTTTAAAGAGTTCCTTTAGAGTTGAAACCAAGATTTCAAATTATCCTTTTTCATTATTATAATCCACTGTATGCATTTTAAGTATCAAGGAATTTGACTGAAGGCCTTTTGAGAAAACACGTTGATTAGTGACCCTATTTCATTATGGCAGTCAAACCACTGATTTTCAACTTTAGTCTATGAAACCTCCAAACCTTAAACATTGTTGCAAAATTAGGCTTATCTCACCGTTTCCAGCACTTTTGCGCACCTTGGGCATATCTGTGATGAAAAAATGAAGATTTTAACCAAAGTTGCAAAAATAGGCTTATCTCACCGTTTCCAGCGCTTTTGCGCATCTTGGGCACATCTGTGATGAAAAATTGAAGATTTTAACCAAAGTTGCAAAAATAGGCTTATCTCCCCGTTTCCAGCACTTTTTGGCACTTAGAGCCAATCTGACAGTAGAAACCGTGCAGTTGCTACTTTTTCATTGGGGTTTCCAAAACTTAAAATCTTTTTTTTAAAGAGTTCCTTTAGAGTTGAAACCAAGATTTCAAATTATCCTTTTTCATTATTATAATCCACTGTATGCATTTTAAGTATCAAGGAATTTGACTGAAGGCCTTTTGAGAAAACACGTTGATTAGTGACCCTATTTCATTATGGCAGTCAAACCACTGATTTTCAACTTTAGTCTATGAAACCTCCAAACCTTAAACATTGTTGCAAAATTAGGCTTATCTCACCGTTTCCAGCGCTTTTGGGCATCTTGGGCACATCTGTGATGAAAAATTTAAGATTTTAACCAAAGTTGCAAAAATAGGCTTATCTCACCGTTTCCAGCGCTTTTGCGCATCTTGGGCACATCTGTGATGAAAAATTTAAGATTTTAACCAAAGTTGCAAAAATAGGCTTATCTCACCGTTTCCAGCGCTTTTGGGCATCTTGGGCACATCTGTGATGAAAAATTTAAGATTTTAACAAAAGTTGCAAAAATAGGCTTATCTCACCGTTTCCAGCGCTTTTGGGCATCTTGGGCACATCTGTGATGAAAAATTGAAGATTTTAACCAAAGTTGCAAAAATAGGCTTATCTCACCGTTTCCAGCGCTTTTTGGCACTTAGAGCCAATCTGACAGTAGAAACCGTGCAGTTGCTACTTTTTCATTGGGGTTTCCAAAACTTAAAATCTTTTTTTTAAAGAGTTCCTTTAGAGTTGAAACCAAGATTTCAAATTATCCTTTTTCATTATTATAATCCACTGTATGCATTTTAAGTATCAAGGAATTTGACTGAAGGCCTTTTGAGAAAACACGTTGATTAGTGACCCTATTTCATTATGGCAGTCAAACCACTGATTTTCAACTTTAGTCTATGAAACCTCCAAACCTTAAACATTGTTGCAAAATTAGGCTTATCTCACCGTTTCCAGCGCTTTTGGGCATCTTGGGCACATCTGTGATGAAAAATTTAAGATTTTAACCAAAGTTGCAAAAATAGGCTTATCTCACCGTTTCCAGCGCTTTTGCGCATCTTGGGCACATCTGTGATGAAAAATTTAAGATTTTAACCAAAGTTGCAAAAATAGGCTTATCTCACCGTTTCCAGCGCTTTTGGGCATCTTGGGCACATCTGTGATGAAAAATTTAAGATTTTAACCAAAGTTGCAAAAATATGCTTATCTCACCGTTTCCAGCGCTTTTGCGCATCTTGGGCACATCTGTGATGAAAAATTGAAGATTTTAACCAAAGTTGCAAAAATAGGCTTATCTCACCTTTTCCAGCGCTTTTGTGCATCTTGGACACATCTGTGATGAAAAATTGAAGATTTTAACCATTGTTGCAAAAATAGGCTTATCTCCCCGTTTCCAGCACTTTTTGGCACTTAGAGCCAATCTGACAGTAGAAACCGTGCAGTTGCTACTTTTTCATTGGGGTTTCCAAAACTTAAAATCTTTTTTTTAAAGAGTTCCTTTAGAGTTGAAACCAAGATTTCAAATTATCCTTTTTCATTATTATAATCCACTGTATGCATTTTAAGTATCAAGGAATTTGACTGAAGGCCTTTTGAGAAAACACGTTGATTAGTGACCCTATTTCATTATGGCAGTCAAACCACTGATTTTCAACTTTAGTCTATGAAACCTCCAAACCTTAAACATTGTTGCAAAATTAGGCTTATCTCACCGTTTCCAGCACTTTTGCGCACCTTGGGCATATCTGTGATGAAAAAATGAAGATTTTAACCAAAGTTGCAAAAATAGGCTTATCTCACCGTTTCCAGCGCTTTTGGGCATCTTGGGCACATCTGTGATGAAAAATTTAAGATTTTAACAAAAGTTGCAAAAATAGGCTTATCTCACCGTTTCCAGCGCTTTTGGGCATCTTGGGCACATCTGTGATGAAAAATTTAAGATTTTAACCAAAGTTGCAAAAATAGGCTTATCTCACCGTTTCCAGCTCTTTTGCGCATCTTGGGCACATCTGTGATGAAAAATTTAAGATTTTAACCAAAGTTGCAAAAATAGGCTTATCTCCCCGTTTCCAGCACTTTTTGGCACTTAGAGCCAATCTGACAGTAGAAACCGTGCAGTTGCTACTTTTTCATTGGGGTTTCCAAAACTTAAAATCTTTTTTTTAAAGAGTTCCTTTAGAGTTGAAACCAAGATTTCAAATTATCCTTTTTCATTATTATAATCCACTGTATGCATTTTAAGTATCAAGGAATTTGACTGAAGGCCTTTTGAGAAAACACGTTGATTAGTGACCCTATTTCATTATGGCAGTCAAACCACTGATTTTCAACTTTAGTCTATGAAACCTCCAAACCTTAAACATTGTTGCAAAATTAGGCTTATCTCACCGTTTCCAGCACTTTTGCGCACCTTGGGCATATCTGTGATGAAAAAATGAAGATTTTAACCAAAGTTGCAAAAATAGGCTTATCTCACCGTTTCCAGCGCTTTTGCGCATCTTGGGCACATCTGTGATGAAAAATTGAAGATTTTAACCAAAGTTGCAAAAATAGGCTTATCTCCCCGTTTCCAGCACTTTTTGGCACTTAGAGCCAATCTGACAGTAGAAACCGTGCAGTTGCTACTTTTTCATTGGGGTTTCCAAAACTTAAAATCTTTTTTTTAAAGAGTTCCTTTAGAGTTGAAACCAAGATTTCAAATTATCCTTTTTCATTATTATAATCCACTGTATGCATTTTAAGTATCAAGGAATTTGACTGAAGGCCTTTTGAGAAAACACGTTGATTAGTGACCCTATTTCATTATGGCAGTCAAACCACTGATTTTCAACTTTAGTCTATGAAACCTCCAAACCTTAAACATTGTTGCAAAATTAGGCTTATCTCACCGTTTCCAGCGCTTTTGGGCATCTTGGGCACATCTGTGATGAAAAATTTAAGATTTTAACCAAAGTTGCAAAAATAGGCTTATCTCACCGTTTCCAGCGCTTTTGCGCATCTTGGGCACATCTGTGATGAAAAATTTAAGATTTTAACCAAAGTTGCAAAAATAGGCTTATCTCACCGTTTCCAGCGCTTTTGGGCATCTTGGGCACATCTGTGATGAAAAATTTAAGATTTTAACCAAAGTTGCAAAAATATGCTTATCTCACCGTTTCCAGCGCTTTTGCGCATCTTGGGCACATCTGTGATGAAAAATTTAAGATTTTAACCAAAGTTGCAAAAATAGGCTTATCTCACCGTTTCCAGCGCTTTTGCGCATCTTGGGCACATCTGTGATGAAAAATTGAAGATTTTAACCAAAGTTGCAAAAATAGGCTTATCTCCCCGTTTCCAGCACTTTTTGGCACTTAGAGCCAATCTGACAGTAGAAACCGTGCAGTTGCTACTTTTTCATTGGGGTTTCCAAAACTTAAAATCTTTTTTTTAAAGAGTTCCTTTAGAGTTGAAACCAAGATTTCAAATTATCCTTTTTCATTATTATAATCCACTGTATTCATTTTAAGTATCAAGGAATTTGACTGAAGGCCTTTTGAGAAAACACGTTGATTAGTGACCCTATTTCATTATGGCAGTCAAACCACTGATTTTCAACTTTAGTCTATGAAACCTCCAAACCTTAAACATTGTTGCAAAATTAGGCTTATCTCACCGTTTCCAGCACTTTTGCGCACCTTGGGCATATCTGTGATGAAAAAATGAAGATTTTAACCAAAGTTGCAAAAATAGGCTTATCTCACCGTTTCCAGCGCTTTTGGGCATCTTGGGCACATCTGTGATGAAAAATTGAAGATTTTAACCAAAGTTTCAAAAATAGGCTTATCTCACCGTTTCCAGCGCTTTTGTGCATCTTGGGCACATCTGTGATGAAAAATTGAAGATTTTAACCAAAGTTGCAAAAATAGGCTTATCTCACCGTTTCGAGCGCTTTTGTGCATCTTGGACACATCTGTGTAGAAAAATTGAAGATTTTAACCATTGTTGCAAAAATAGGCTTATCTCCCCGTTTCCAGCACTTTTTGGCACTTAGAGCGAATCTGACAGTAGAAACCGTGCAGTTGCTACTTTTTCATTGGGGTTTCCAAAACTTAAAATCTTTTTTTTAAAGAGTTCCTTTAGAGTTGAAACCAAGATTTCAAATTATCCTTTTTCATTATTATAATCCACTGTATGCATTTTAAGTATCAAGGAAATTGAGTGAAGGCTTTTTGAGAAAACAGGTTGATTAGTGACCCTATTTCATTATGGCAGTCAAACCACTGATTTTTAACTTTAGTCTATGAAACCTCCAAACCTTAAACATTGTTGCAAAATTAGGCTTATCTCACCGTTTCCAGCACTTTTGTGCACCTTGGGCATATCTGTGATGAAAAAATGAAGATTTTAACCAAAGTTGCAAAAATAGGCTTATCTCACCGTTTCCAGCGCTTTTGCGCATCTTGGGCACATCTGTGATGAAAAATTGAAGATTTTAACCAAAGTTGCAAAAATAGGCTTATCTCACCGTTTCCAGCGCTTTTGGGCATCTTGGGCACATCTGTGATGAAAAATTGAAGATTTTAACCATTGTTGCAAAAATAGGCTTATCTCCCCGTTTCCAGCTCTTTTTGGCACTTAGAGCGAATCTGACAGTAGAAACCGTGCAGTTGCTACTTTTTCATTGGGGTTTCCACAACTTAAAATCTTTTTTTTAAAGAGTTCCTTTAGAGTTGAAACCAAGATTTCAAATTATCCTTTTTCATTATTATAATCCACTGTATGCATTTTAAGTATCAAGGAATTTGACTGAAGGCCTTTTGAGAAAACACGTTGATTAGTGACCCTATTTCATTATGGCAGTCAAACCACTGATTTTCAACTTTAGTCTATGAAACCTCCAAACCTTAAACATTGTTGCAAAATTAGGCTTATCTCACCGTTTCCAGCACTTTTGTGCACCTTGGGCATATCTGTGATGAAAAAATGAAGATTTTAACCAAAGTTGCAAAAATAGGCTTATCTCACCGTTTCCAGCGCTTTTGGGCATCTTGGTTACATCTGTGATGAAAAATTGAAGATTTTAACCAAAGTTGCAAAAATAGGCTTATCTCACCGTTTCCAGCGCTTTTGGGCATCTTGGGCACATCTGTGATGAAAAATTGAAGATTTTAACCAAAGTTGCAAAAATAGGCTTATCTCACCGTTTCCAGCGCTTTTGTGCATCTTGTTCACATCTGTGATGAAAAATTGAAGATTTTAACCAAAGTTGCAAAAATAGGCTTATCTCACCGTTTCCAGCGCTTTTGCGCATCTTGGGCACATCTGTGATGAAAAATTGAAGATTTTAACCAAAGTTGCAAAAATAGGCTTATCTCCCCGTTTCCAGCACTTTTTGGCACTTAGAGCGAATCTGACAGTAGAAACCGTGCAGTTGCTACTTTTTCATTGGGGTTTCCAAAACTTAAAATCTTTTTTTTAAAGAGTTCCTTTAGAGTTGAAACCAAGATTTCAAATTATCCTTTTTCATTATTATAATCCACTGTATGCATTTTAAGTATCAAGGAAATTGAGGGAAGGCCTTTTGAGAAAACACGTTGATTAGTGACCCTATTTCATTATGGCAGTCAAACCACTGATTTTCAACTTTAGTCTATGAAACCTCCAAACCTTAAACATTGTTGCAAAATTAGGCTTATCTTACCGTTTCCAGCACTTTTGTGCATCTTGGGCATATCTGTGATGAAAAAATGAAGATTTTAACCAAAGTTGCAAAAATAGGCTTATCTCACCGTTTCCAGCGCTTTTGGGCATCTTGGGCACATCTGTGATGAAAAATTGAAGATTTTAACCAAAGTTGCAAAAATAGGCTTATCTCACCGTTTCCAGCGCTTTTGGGCATCTTGGGCACATCTGTGATGAAAAATTGAAGATTTTAACCAAAGTTGCAAAAATAGGCTTATCTCACCGTTTCCAGCGCTTTTGTGCATCTTGGGCACATCTGTGATGAAAAATTGAAGATTTTAACCAAAGTTGCAAAAATAGGCTTATCTCACCGTTTCCAGCGCTTTTGTGCATCTTGGACACATCTGTGATGAAAAATTGAAGATTTTAACCATTGTTGCAAAAATAGGCTTATCTCCCCGTTTACAGCACTTTTTGGCACTTAGAGCGAATCTGACAGTAGAAACCGTGCAGTTGCTACTTTTTCATTGGGGTTTCTAAAACTTAAAATCTTTTTTTTAAAGAGTTCCTTTAGAGTTGAAACCAAGATTTCAAATTATCCTTTTTCATTATTATAATCCACTGTATGCATTTTAAGTATCAAGGAATTTGACTGAAGGCCTTTTGAGAAAACACGTTGATTAGTGACCCTATTTCATTATGGCAGTCAAACCACTGATTTTCAACTTTGGTCTATGAAACCTTCAAACCTTAAACATTGTTGCAAAATTAGGCTTATCTCACCGTTTCCAGCACTTTTGCGCACCTTGGGCACATCTGTGATGAAAAATTTAAGATTTTAACCGAAGTTGCAAAAATAGGCTTATCTCACCGTTTCCAGCGCTTTTGCGCATCTTGGGCACATCTGTGATGAAAAATTGAAGATTTTAACCAAAGTTGCAAAAATAGGCTTATCTCACCGTTTCCAGCGCTTTTGGGCATCTTGGGCACATCTGTGATGAAAAATTTAAGATTTTAACCAAAGTTGCAAAAATAGGCTTATCTCACCGTTTCCAGCGCTTTTGTGCATCTTGGACACATCTGTGATTAAAAATTGAAGATTTTAACCATTGTTGCAAAAATAGGCTTATATCCCCGTTTCCAGCTCTTTTTGGCACTTAGAGCGAATCTGACAGTAGAAACCGTGCAGTTGCTACTTTTTCATTGGGGTTTCCAAAACTTAAAATCTTTTTTTTAAAGAGTTCCTTTAGAGTTGAAACCAAGATTTCAAATGATCCTTTTTCATTATTATAATCCACTGTATGCATTTTAAGTATCAAGGAATTTGACTGAAGGCCTTTTGAGAAAACACGTTGATTAGTGACCCTATTTCATTATGGCAGTCAAACCACTGATTTTCAACTTTAGTCTATGAAACCTCCAAACCTTAAACATTGTTGCAAAATTAGGCTTATCTCACCGTTTCCAGCACTTTTGTGCACCTTGGGCATATCTGTGATGAAAAAATGAAGATTTTAACCAAAGTTGCAAAAATAGGCTTATCTCACCGTTTCCAGCGCTTTTGGGCATCTTGGGCACATCTGTGATGAAAAATTGAAGATTTTAACCAAAGTTGCAAAAATAGGCTTATCTCACCGTTTCCAGCGCTTTTGGGCATCTTGGGCACATCTGTGATGAAAAATTGAAGATTTTAACCAAAGTTGCAAAAATAGGCTTATCTCACCGTTTCCAGCGCTTTTGTGCATCTTGGGCACATGTGTGATGAAAAATTGAAGATTTTAACCAAAGTTGCAAAAATAGGCTTATCTCACCGTTTCGAGCGCTTTTGTGCATCTTGGACACATCTGTGATGAAAAATTGAAGATTTTAACCATTGTTGCAAAAATAGGCTTATCTCCCCGTTTCCAGCACTTTTTGGCACTTAGAGCGAATCTGACAGTAGAAACCGTGCAGTTGCTACTTTTTCATTGGGGTTTCCAAAACTTAAAATCTTTTTTTAAAGAGTTCCTTTAGAGTTGAAACCAAGATTTCAAATTATCCTTTTTCATTATTATAATCCACTGTATGCATTTTAAGTATCAAGGAAATTGAGTGAAGGCCTTTTGAGAAAACACGTTGATTAGTGACCCTATTTCATTATGGCAGTCAAACCACTGATTTTTAACTTTAGTCTATGAAACCTCCAAACCTTAAACATTGTTGCAAAATTAGGCTTATCTCACCGTTTCCAGCACTTTTGTGCACCTTGGGCATATCTGTGATGAAAAAATGAAGATTTTAACCAAAGTTGCAAAAATAGGCTTATCTCACCGTTTCCAGCGCTTTTGCGCATCTTGGGCACATCTGTGATGAAAAATTGAAGATTTTAACCAAAGTTGCAAAAATAGGCTTATCTCACCGTTTCCAGCGCTTTTGGGCATCTTGGGCACATCTGTGATGAAAAATTTAAGATTTTAACCAAAGTTGCAAAAATAGGCTTATCTCACCGTTTCCAGCGCTTTTGTGCATCTTGGACACATCTGTGATTAAAAATTGAACATTTTAACCATTGTTGCAAAAATAGGCTTATCTCCCCGTTTCCAGCTCTTTTTGGCACTTAGAGCGAATCTGACAGTAGAAACCGTGCAGTTGCTACTTTTTCATTGGGGTTTCCAAAACTTAAAATCTTTTTTTTAAAGAGTTCCTTTAGAGTTGAAACCAAGATTTCAAATTATCCTTTTTCATTATTATAATCCACTGTATGCATTTTAAGTATCAAGGAATTTGACTGAAGGCCTTTTGAGAAAACACGTTGATTAGTGACCCTATTTCATTATGGCAGTCAAACCACTGATTTTCAACTTTAGTCTATGAAACCCCCAAACCTTAAACATTGTTGCAAAATTAGGCTTATCTCACCGTTTCCAGCCCTTTTGTGCACCTTGGGCATATCTGTGATGAAAAAATGAAGATTTTAACCAAAGTTGCAAAAATAGGGTTATCTCACCGTTTCCCGCGCCTTTGGGCATCTTGGGCACATTTGTGATGAAAAATTTAAGATTTTAATTATAGTTGCAAAAATAGGTTTATCTCACCGTTTCCAGCGCTTTTGTGCATCTTGGGCACATCTGTGATGAAAAATTGAAGATTTTAACCAAAGTTGCAAAAATAGGCTTATCTCACCGTTTCCAGCGCTTTTGTGCATCTTGGACACATCTGTGATTAAAAATTGAAGATTTTAACCATTGTTGCAAAAATAGGCTTATCTCCCCGTTTCCAGCTCTTTTTGGCACTTAGAGCGAATCTGACAGTAGAAACCGTGCAGTTGCTACTTTTTCATTGGGGTTTCCAAAACTTAAAATCTTTTTTTTAAAGAGTTCCTTTAGAGTTGAAACCAAGATTTCAAATTATCCTTTTTCATTATTATAATCCACTGTATGCATTTTAAGTATCAAGGAATTTGACTGAAGGCCTTTTGAGAAAACACGTTGATTAGTGACCCTATTTCATTATGGCAGTCAAACCACTGATTTTCAACTTTAGTCTATGAAACCTCCAAACCTTAAACATTGTTGCAAAATTAGGCTTATCTCACCGTTTCCAGCACTTTTGCGCACCTTGGGCACATCTGTGATGAAAAATTTAAGATTTTAACCAAAGTTGCAAAAATAGGCTTATCTCACCGTTTCCAGCGCTTTTGCGCATCTTGGGCACATCTGTGATGAAAAATTGAAGATTTTAACCAAAGTTGCAAAAATAGGCTTATCTCACCGTTTCCAGCGCTTTTGCGCATCTTGGGCACATCTGTGATGAAAAATTGAAGATTTTAACCAAAGTTGCAAAAATAGGCTTATCTCACCGTTTCCAGCGGTTTTGTGCATCTTGGGCACATCTGTGATGAAAAATTGAAGATTTTAACCATTGTTGCAAAAATAGGCTTATCTCACCGTTTCCAGCGCTTTTGTGCATCTTGGACACATCTGTGATGAAAAATTGAAGATTTTAACCAAAGTTGCAAAAATAGGCTTATCTCAACGTTTCCAGCGCTTTTGTGCATCTTGGACACATCTGTGATGAAAAATTGAAGATTTTAACCATTGTTGCAAAAATAGGCTTATCTCCCCGTTTACAGCACTTTTTGGCACTTAGAGCGAATCTGACATTAGAAACCGTGCAGTTGCTACTTTTTCATTGGGGTTTCTAAAACTTAAAATCTTTTTTTTAAAGAGTTCCTTTAGAGTTGAAACCAAGATTTCAAATTATCCTTTTTCATTATTATAATCCACTGTATGCATTTTAAGTATCAAGGAATTTGACTGAAGGCCTTTTGAGAAAACACGTTGATTAGTGACCCTATTTCATTATGGCAGTCAAACCACTGATTTTCAACTTTGGTCTATGAAACCTTCAAACCTTAAACATTGTTGCAAAATTAGGCTTATCTCACCGTTTCCAGCACTTTTGTGCACCTTGGGCATATCTGTGATGAAAAAATGAAGATTTTAACCAAAGTTGCAAAAATAGGCTTATCTCACCGTTTCCAGCGCTTTTGGGCATCTTGGGCACATCTGTGATGAAAAATTGAAGATTTTAACCAAAGTTGCAAAAATAGGCTTATCTCACCGTTTCCAGCGCTTTTGTGCATCTTGGGCACATCTGTGATGAAAAATTGAAGATTTTAACCAAAGTTGCAAAAATAGGCTTATCTCCCCGTTTCCAGCACTTTTTGGCACTTAGAGCGAATCTGACAGTAGAAACCGTGCAGTTGCTACTTTTTCATTGGGGTTTCCAAAACTTAAAATCTTTTTTTTAAAGAGTTCCTTTAGAGTTGAAACCAAGATTTCAAATTATCCTTTTTCATTATTATAATCCACTGTATGCATTTTAAGTATCAAGGAAATTGAGTGAAGGCCTTTTGAGAAAACACGTTGATTAGTGACCCTATTTCATTATGGCAGTCAAACCACTGATTTTCAACTTTAGTCTATGAAACCTCCAAACCTTAAACATTGTTGCAAAATTAGGCTTATCTCACCGTTTCCAGCACTTTTGCGCACCTTGGGCACATCTGTGATGAAAAATTTAAGATTTTAACCAAAGTTGCAAAAATAGGCTTATCTCACCGTTTCCAGCGCTTTTGCGCATCTTGGGCACATCTGTGATGAAAAATTTAAGATTTTAACCAAAGTTGCAAAAATAGGCTTATCTCACCGTTTCCAGCGCTTTTGGGCATCTTGGGCACATCTGTGATGAAAAATTTAAGATTTTAACCAAAGTTGCAAAAATAGGCTTATCTCACCGTTTCCAGCGCTTTTGTGCATCTTGGACACATCTGTGATTAAAAATTGAAGATTTTAACCATTGTTGCAAAAATAGGCTTATCTCCCCGTTTCCAGCTCTTTTTGGCACTTAGAGCGAATCTGACAGTAGAAACCGTGCAGTTGCTACTTTTTCATTGGGGTTTCCAAAACTTAAAATCTTTTTTTTAAAGAGTTCCTTTAGAGTTGAAACCAAGATTTCAAATGATCCTTTTTCATTATTATAATCCACTCTATGCATTTTAAGTATCAAGGAATTTGACTGAAGGCCTTTTGAGAAAACACGTTGATTAGTGACCCTATTTCATTATGGCAGTCAAACCACTGATTTTCAACTTTAGTCTATGAAACCTCCAAACCTTAAACATTGTTGCAAAATTAGGCTTATCTCACCGTTTCCAGCACTTTTGCGCACCTTGGGCACATCTGTGATGAAAAATTGAAGATTTTAACCAAAGTTGCAAAAATAGGCTTATCTCACCGTTTCCAGCGCTTTTGCGCATCTTGGGCACATCTGTGATGAAAAATTGAAGATTTTAACCAAAGTTGCAAAAATAGGCTTATCTCACCGTTTCCAGCGCTTTTGGGCATCTTGGGCACATCTGTGATGAAAAATTTAAGATTTTAACCAAAGTTGCAAAAATAGGCTTATCTCACCGTTTCCAGCGCTTTTGTGCATCTTGGACACATCTGTGATTAAAAATTGAAGATTTTAACCATTGTTGCAAAAATAGGCTTATCTCCCCGTTTCCAGCTCTTTTTGGCACTTAGAGCGAATCTGACAGTAGAAACCGTGCAGTTGCTACTTTTTCATTGGGGTTTCCAAAACTTAAAATCTTTTTTTTAAAGAGTTCCTTTAGAGTTGAAACCAAGATTTCAAATGATCCTTTTTCATTATTATAATCCACTGTATGCATTTTAAGTATCAAGGAATTTGACTGAAGGCCTTTTGAGAAAACACGTTGATTAGTGACCCTATTTCATTATGGCAGTCAAACCACTGATTTTCAACTTTAGTCTATGAAACCTCCAAACCTTAAACATTGTTGCAAAATTAGGCTTATCTCACCGTTTCCAGCACTTTTGTGCACCTTGGGCATATCTGTGATGAAAAAATGAAGATTTTAACCAAAGTTGCAAAAATAGGCTTATCTCACCGTTTCCAGCGCTTTTGGGCATCTTGGGCACATCTGTGATGAAAAATTGAAGATTTTAACCAAAGTTGCAAAAATAGGCTTATCTCACCGTTTCCAGCGCTTTTGGGCATCTTGGGCACATCTGTGATGAAAAATTGAAGATTTTAACCAAAGTTGCAAAAATAGGCTTATCTCACCGTTTCCAGCGCTTTTGTGCATCTTGGGCACATCTGTGATGAAAAATTTAAGATTTTAACCAAAGTTGCAAAAATAGGCTTATCTCACCGTTTCGAGCGCTTTTGTGCATCTTGGACACATCTGTGATGAAAAATTGAAGATTTTAACCATTGTTGCAAAAATAGGCTTATCTCCCCGTTTCCAGCACTTTTTGGCACTTAGAGCGAATCTGACAGTAGAAACCGTGCAGTTGCTACTTTTTCATTGGGGTTTCCAAAACTTAAAATCTTTTTTTTAAAGAGTTCCTTTAGAGTTGAAACCAAGATTTCAAATTATCCTTTTTCATTATTATAATCCACTGTATGCATTTTAAGTATCAAGGAAATTGAGTGAAGGCCTTTTGAGAAAACACGTTGATTAGTGACCCTATTTCATTATGGCAGTCAAACCACTGATTTTTAACTTTAGTCTATGAAACCTCCAAACCTTAAACATTGTTGCAAAATTAGGCTTATCTCACCGTTTCCAGCACTTTTGTGCACCTTGGGCATATCTGTGATGAAAAAATGAAGATTTTAACCAAAGTTGCAAAAATAGGCTTATCTCACCGTTTCCAGCGCTTTTGCGCATCTTGGGCACATCTGTGATGAAAAATTGAAGATTTTAACCAAAGTTGCAAAAATAGGCTTATCTCACCGTTTCCAGCGCTTTTGTGCATCTTGGACACATCTGTGATTAAAAGTTGAAGATTTTAACCATTGTTGCAAAAATAGGCTTATCTCACCGTTTCCAGCGCTTTTGTGCATCTTGGGCACATCTGTGATGAAAAATTGAAGATTTTAACCAAAGTTGCAAAAATAGGCTTATCTCACCGTTTCCAGCGCTTTTGTGCATCTTGGACACATCTGTGATGAAAAATTGAAGATTTTAACCATTGTTGCAAAAATAGGCTTATCTCCCCGTTTCCAGCACTTTTTGGCACTTAGAGCGAATCTGACAGTAGAAACCGTGCAGTTGCTACTTTTTCATTGGGGTTTCCAAAACTTAAAATCTTTTTTTTAAAGAGTTCCTTTAGAGTTGAAACCAAGATTTCAAATTATCCTTTTTCATTATTATAATCCACTGTATGCATTTTAAGTATCAAGGAATTTGACTGAAGGCCTTTTGAGAAAACACGTTGATTAGTGACCCTATTTCATTATGGCAGTCAAACCACTGATTTTCAACTTTAGTCTATGAAACCTCCAAACCTTAAACATTGTTGCAAAATTAGGCTTATCTCACCGTTTCCAGCACTTTTGCGCACCTTGGGCACATCTGTGATGAAAAATTTAAGATTTTAACCAAAGTTGCAAAAATAGGCTTATCTCACCGTTTCCAGCGCTTTTGCGCATCTTGGGCACATCTGTGATGAAAAATTGAAGATTTTAACCAAAGTTGCAAAAATAGGCTTATCTCACCGTTTCCAGCGCTTTTGGGCATCTTGGGCACATCTGTGATGAAAAATTTAAGATTTTAACCAAAGTTGCAAAAATAGGCTTATCTCCCCGTTTCCAGCACTTTTTGGCACTTAGAGCCAATCTGACAGTAGAAACCGTGCAGTTGCTACTTTTTCATTGGGGTTTCCAAAACTTAAAATCTTTTTTTTAAAGAGTTCCTTTAGAGTTGAAACCAAGATTTCAAATGATCCTTTTTCATTATTATAATCCACTGTATGCATTTTAAGTATCAAGGAATTTGACTGAAGGCCTTTTGAGAAAACACGTTGATTAGTGACCCTATTTCATTATGGCAGTCAAACCACTGATTTTCAACTTTAGTCTATGAAACCTCCAAACCTTAAACATTGTTGCAAAATTAGGCTTATCTCACCGTTTCCAGCACTTTTGTGCACCTTGGGCATATCTGTGATGAAAAAATGAAGATTTTAACCAAAGTTGCAAAAATAGGCTTATCTCACCGTTTCCAGCGCTTTTGGGCATCTTGGGCACATCTGTGATGAAAAATTGAAGATTTTAACCAAAGTTGCAAAAATAGGCTTATCTCACCGTTTCCAGCGCTTTTGGGCATCTTGGGCACATCTGTGATGAAAAATTGAAGATTTTAACCAAAGTTGCAAAAATAGGCTTATCTCACCGTTTCCAGCGCTTTTGTGCATCTTGGGCACATCTGTGATGAAAAATTTAAGATTTTAACCAAAGTTGCAAAAATAGGCTTATCTCACCGTTTCGAGCGCTTTTGTGCATCTTGGACACATCTGTGATGAAAAATTGAAGATTTTAACCATTGTTGCAAAAATAGGCTTATCTCCCCGTTTCCAGCACTTTTTGGCACTTAGAGCGAATCTGACAGTAGAAACCGTGCAGTTGCTACTTTTTCATTGGGGTTTCCAAAACTTAAAATCTTTTTTTTAAAGAGTTCCTTTAGAGTTGAAACCAAGATTTCAAATTATCCTTTTTCATTATTATAATCCACTGTATGCATTTTAAGTATCAAGGAAATTGAGTGAAGGCCTTTTGAGAAAACACGTTGATTAGTGACCCTATTTCATTATGGCAGTCAAACCACTGATTTTTAACTTTAGTCTATGAAACCTCCAAACCTTAAACATTGTTGCAAAATTAGGCTTATCTCACCGTTTCCAGCACTTTTGTGCACCTTGGGCATATCTGTGATGAAAAAATGAAGATTTTAACCAAAGTTGCAAAAATAGGCTTATCTCACCGTTTCCAGCGCTTTTGCGCATCTTGGGCACATCTGTGATGAAAAATTGAAGATTTTAACCAAAGTTGCAAAAATAGGCTTATCTCACCGTTTCCAGCGCTTTTGTGCATCTTGGACACATCTGTGATTAAAAGTTGAAGATTTTAACCATTGTTGCAAAAATAGGCTTATCTCACCGTTTCCAGCGCTTTTGTGCATCTTGGGCACATCTGTGATGAAAAATTGAAGATTTTAACCAAAGTTGCAAAAATAGGCTTATCTCACCGTTTCCAGCGCTTTTGTGCATCTTGGACACATCTGTGATGAAAAATTGAAGATTTTAACCATTGTTGCAAAAATAGGCTTATCTCCCCGTTTCCAGCACTTTTTGGCACTTAGAGCGAATCTGACAGTAGAAACCGTGCAGTTGCTACTTTTTCATTGGGGTTTCCAAAACTTAAAATCTTTTTTTTAAAGAGTTCCTTTAGAGTTGAAACCAAGATTTCAAATTATCCTTTTTCATTATTATAATCCACTGTATGCATTTTAAGTATCAAGGAATTTGACTGAAGGCCTTTTGAGAAAACACGTTGATTAGTGACCCTATTTCATTATGGCAGTCAAACCACTGATTTTCAACTTTAGTCTATGAAACCTCCAAACCTTAAACATTGTTGCAAAATTAGGCTTATCTCACCGTTTCCAGCACTTTTGCGCACCTTGGGCACATCTGTGATGAAAAATTTAAGATTTTAACCAAAGTTGCAAAAATAGGCTTATCTCACCGTTTCCAGCGCTTTTGCGCATCTTGGGCACATCTGTGATGAAAAATTGAAGATTTTAACCAAAGTTGCAAAAATAGGCTTATCTCACCGTTTCCAGCGCTTTTGGGCATCTTGGGCACATCTGTGATGAAAAATTTAAGATTTTAACCAAAGTTGCAAAAATAGGCTTATCTCACCGTTTCCAGCGCTTTTGTGCATCTTGGACACATCTGTGATTAAAAATTGAAGATTCTAACCATTGTTTCAAAAATAGGCTTATCTCCCCGTTTCCAGCTCTTTTTGGCACTTAGAGCGAATCTGACAGTAGAAACCGTGCAGTTGCTACTTTTTCATTGGGGTTTCCAAAACTTAAAATCTTTTTTTTAAAGAGTTCCTTTAGAGTTGAAACCAAGATTTCAAATTATCCTTTTTCATTATTATAATCCACTGTATGCATTTTAAGTATCAAGGAAATTGAGTGAAGGCCTTTTGAGAAAACACGTTGATTAGTGACCCTATTTCATTATGGCAGTCAAACCACTGATTTTCAACTTTAGTCTATGAAACCTCCAAACCTTAAACATTGTTGCAAAATTAGGCTTATCTCACCGTTTCCAGCACTTTTGCGCACCTTGGGCACATCTGTGATGAAAAATTTAAGATTTTAACCAAAGTTGCAAAAATAGGCTTATCTCACCGTTTCCAGCGCTTTTGCGCATCTTGGGCACATCTGTGATGAAAAATTGAAGATTTTAACCAAAGTTGCAAAAATAGGCTTATCTCACCGTTTCCAGCGCTTTTGGGCATCTTGGGCACATCTGTGATGAAAAATTTAAGATTTTAACCAAAGTTGCAAAAATAGGCTTATCTCACCGTTTCCAGCGCTTTTGTGCATCTTGGACACATCTGTGATTAAAAATTGAAGATTTTAACCATTGTTGCAAAAATAGGCTTATCTCCCTGTTTCCAGCTCTTTTTGGCACTTAGAGCGAATCTGACAGTAGAAACCATGCAGTTGCTACTTTTTCATTGGGGTTTCCAAAACTTAAAATCTTTTTTTTAAAGAGTTCCTTTAGAGTTGAAACCAAGATTTCAAATGATCCTTTTTCATTATTATAATCCACTGTATGCATTTTAAGTATCAAGGAATTTGACTGAAGGCCTTTTGAGAAAACACGTTGATTAGTGACCCTATTTCATTATGGCAGTCAAACCACTGATTTTCAACTTTAGTCTATGAAACCTCCAAACCTTAAACATTGTTGCAAAATTAGGCTTATCTCACAGTTTCCAGCACTTTTGTGCACCTTGGGCATATCTGTGATGAAAAAATGAAGATTTTAACCAAAGTTGCAAAAATAGGCTTATCTCACCGTTTCCAGCGCTTTTGGGCATCTTGGGCACATCTGTGATGAAAAATTGAAGATTTTAACCAAAGTTGCAAAAATAGGCTTATCTCACCGTTTCCAGCGCTTTTGGGCATCTTGGGCACATCTGTGATGAAAAATTGAAGATTTTAACCAAAGTTGCAAAAATAGGCTTATCTCACCGTTTCGAGCGCTTTTGTGCATCTTGGACACATCTGTGATGAAAAATTGAAGATTTTAACCATTGTTGCAAAAATAGGCTTATCTCCCCGTTTCCAGCACTTTTTGGCACTTAGAGCGAATCTGACAGTAGAAACCGTGCAGTTGCTACTTTTTCATTGGGGTTTCCAAAACTTAAAATCTTTTTTTTAAAGAGTTCCTTTAGAGTTGAAACCAAGATTTCAAATTATCCTTTTTCATTATTATAATCCACTGTATGCATTTTAAGTATCAAGGAAATTGAGTGAAGGCCTTTTGAGAAAACACGTTGATTAGTGACCCTATTTCATTATGGCAGTCAAACCACTGATTTTTAACTTTAGTCTATGAAACCTCCAAACCTTAAACATTGTTGCAAAATTAGGCTTATCTCACCGTTTCCAGCACTTTTGTGCACCTTGGGCATATCTGTGATGAAAAAATGAAGATTTTAACCAAAGTTGCAAAAATAGGCTTATCTCACCGTTTCCAGCGCTTTTGCGCATCTTGGGCACATCTGTGATGAAAAATTGAAGATTTTAACCAAAGTTGCAAAAATAGGCTTATCTCACCGTTTCCAGCGCTTTTGGGCATCTTGGGCACATCTGTGATGAAAAATTTAAGATTTTAACCAAAGTTGCAAAAATAGGCTTATCTCACCGTTTCCAGCGCTTTTGTGCATCTTGGACACATCTGTGATTAAAAATTGAAGATTTTAACCATTGTTGCAAAAATAGGCTTATCTCCCCGTTTCCAGCTCTTTTTGGCACTTAGAGCGAATCTGACAGTAGAAACCGTGCAGTTGCTACTTTTTCATTGGGGTTTCCAAAACTTAAAATCTTTTTTTTAAAGAGTTCCTTTAGAGTTGAAACCAAGATTTCAAATTATCCTTTTTCATTATTATAATCCACTGTATGCATTTTAAGTATCAAGGAATTTGACTGAAGGCCTTTTGAGAAAACACGTTGATTAGTGACCCTATTTCATTATGGCAGTCAAACCACTGATTTTCAACTTTAGTCTATGAAACCTCCAAACCTTAAACATTGTTGCAAAATTAGGCTTATCTCACCGTTTCCAGCACTTTTGTGCACCTTGGGCATATCTGTGATGAAAAAATGAAGATTTTAACCAAAGTTGCAAAAATAGGGTTATCTCACCGTTTCCCGCGCCTTTGGGCATCTTGGGCACATTTGTGATGAAAAATTTAAGATTTTAATTATAGTTGCAAAAATAGGTTTATCTCACCGTTTCCAGCGCTTTTGTGCATCTTGGGCACATCTGTGATGAAAAATTGAAGATTTTAACCAAAGTTGCAAAAATAGGCTTATCTCACCGTTTCCAGCGCTTTTGTGCATCTTGGACACATCTGTGATTAAAAATTGAAGATTTTAACCATTGTTGCAAAAATAGGCTTATCTCACCGTTTCCAGCGCTTTTGCGCATCTTGGGCACATCTGTGATGAAAAATTGAAGATTTTAACCAAAGTTGCAAAAATAGGCTTATCTCACCGTTTCCAGCGCTTTTGTGCATCTTGGGCACATCTGTGATGAAAAATTGAAGATTTTAACCAAAGTTGCAAAAATAGGCTTATCTCACCGTTTCCAGCGCTTTTGTGCATCTTGGACACATCTGTGATGAAAAATTGAAGATTTTAACCATTGTTGCAAAAATAGGCTTATCTCCCCGTTTCCAGCACTTTTTGGCACTTAGAGCGAATCTGACAGTAGAAACCGTGCAGTTGCTACTTTTTCATTGGGGTTTCCAAAACTTAAAATCTTTTTTTTAAAGAGTTCCTTTAGAGTTGAAACCAAGATTTCAAATTATCCTTTTTCATTATTATAATCCACTGTATGCATTTTAAGTATCAAGGAATTTGACTGAAGGCCTTTTGAGAAAACACGTTGATTAGTGACCCTATTTCATTATGGCAGTCAAACCACTGATTTTCAACTTTAGTCTATGAAACCTCCAAACCTTAAACATTGTTGCAAAATTAGGCTTATCTCACCGTTTCCAGCACTTTTGTGCACCTTGGGCATATCTGTGATGAAAAAATGAAGATTTTAACCAAAGTTGCAAAAATAGGCTTATCTCACCGTTTCCAGCGCTTTTGGGCATCTTGGGCACATCTGTGATGAAAAATTGAAGATTTTAACCAAAGTTGCAAAAATAGGCTTATCTCACCGTTTCCAGCGCTTTTGTGCATCTTGGGCACATCTGTGATGAAAAATTGAAGATTTTAACCAAAGTTGCAAAAATAGGCTTATCTCACCGTTTCCAGCGCTTTTGTGCATCTTGGACACATCTGTGATGAAAAATTGAAGATTTTAACCATTGTTGCAAAAATAGGCTTATCTCCCCGTTTCCAGCACTTTTTGGCACTTAGAGCGAATCTGACAGTAGAAACCGTGCAGTTGCTACTTTTTCATTGGGGTTTCCAAAACTTAAAATCTTTTTTTTAAAGAGTTCCTTTAGAGTTGAAACCAAGATTTCAAATTATCCTTTTTCATTATTATAATCCACTGTATGCATTTTAAGTATCAAGGAATTTGACTGAAGGCCTTTTGAGAAAACACGTTGATTAGTGACCCTATTTCATTATGGCAGTCAAACCACTGATTTTCAACTTTAGTCTATGAAACCTCCAAACCTTAAACATTGTTGCAAAATTAGGCTTATCTCACCGTTTCCAGCACTTTTGCGCACCTTGGGCACATCTGTGATGAAAAATTTAAGATTTTAACCAAAGTTGCAAAAATAGGCTTATCTCACCGTTTCCAGCGCTTTTGTGCATCTTGGGCACATCTGTGATGAAAAATTGAAGATTTTAACCAAAGTTGCAAAAATAGGCTTATCTCACCGTTTCCAGCGCTTTTGGGCATCTTGGGCACATCTGTGATGAAAAATTTAAGATTTTAACCAAAGTTGCAAAAATAGGCTTATCTCACCGTTTCCAGCGCTTTTGCGCATCTTGGGCACATCTGTGATGAAAAATTGAAGATTTTAACCAAAGTTGCAAAAATAGGCTTATCTCACCGTTTCCAGCGCTTTTGCGCATCTTGGGCACATCTGTGATGAAAAATTGAAGATTTTAACCAAAGTTGCAAAAATAGGCTTATCTCCCCGTTTCCAGCACTTTTTGGCACTTAGAGCGAATCTGACAGTAGAAACCGTGCAGTTGCTACTTTTTCATTGGGGTTTCCAAAACTTAAAATCTTTTTTTTAAAGAGTTCCTTTAGAGTTGAAACCAAGATTTCAAATTATCCTTTTTCATTATTATAATCCACTGTATGCATTTTAAGTATCAAGGAAATTGAGTGAAGGCCTTTTGAGAAAACACGTTGATTAGTGACCCTATTTCATTATGGCAGTCAAACCACTGATTTTCAACTTTAGTCTATGAAACCTCCAAACCTTAAACAGTGTTGCAAAATTAGGCTTATCTCACCGTTTCCAGCACTTTTGCGCACCTTGGGCACATCTGTGATGAAAAATTTAAGATTTTAACCAAAGTTGCAAAAATAGGCTTATCTCACCGTTTCCAGCGCTTTTGCGCATCTTGGGCACATCTGTGATGAAAAATTGAAGATTTTACCCAAAGTTGCAAAAATAGGCTTATCTCACCGTTTCCAGCGCTTTTGCGCATCTTGGGCACATCTGTGATGAAAAATTGAAGATTTTAACCAAAGTTGCAAAAATAGGCTTATCTCCCCGTTTCCAGCACTTTTTGGCACTTAGAGCCAATCTGACAGTAGAAACCGTGCAGTTGCTACTTTTTCATTGGGGTTTCCAAAACTTAAAATCTTTTTTTTAAAGAGTTCCTTTAGAGTTGAAACCAAGATTTCAAATTATCCTTTTTCATTATTATAATCCACTGTATGCATTTTAAGTATCAAGGAATTTGACTGAAGGCCTTTTGAGAAAACACGTTGATTAGTGACCCTATTTCATTATGGCAGTCAAACCACTGATTTTCAACTTTAGTCTATGAAACCTCCAAACCTTAAACATTGTTGCAAAATTAGGCTTATCTCACCGTTTCCAGCACTTTTGTGCACCTTGGGCATATCTGTGATGAAAAAATGAAGATTTTAACCAAAGTTGCAAAAATAGGCTTATCTCACCGTTTCCAGCGCTTTTGGGCATCTTGGGCACATCTGTGATGAAAAATTGAAGATTTTAACCAAAGTTGCAAAAATAGGCTTATCTCACCGTTTCCAGCGCTTTTGTGCATCTTGGGCACATCTGTGATGAAAAATTGAAGATTTTAACCAAAGTTGCAAAAATAGGCTTATCTCACCGTTTCCAGCGCTTTTGTGCATCTTGGACACATCTGTGATGAAAAATTGAAGATTTTAACCATTGTTGCAAAAATAGGCTTATCTCCCCGTTTCCAGCACTTTTTGGCACTTAGAGCGAATCTGACAGTAGAAACCGTGCAGTTGCTACTTTTTCATTGGGGTTTCCAAAACTTAAAATCTTTTTTTTAAAGAGTTCCTTTAGAGTTGAAACCAAGATTTCAAATTATCCTTTTTCATTATTATAATCCACTGTATGCATTTTAAGTATCAAGGAAATTGAGTGAAGGCCTTTTGAGAAAACACGTTGATTAGTGACCCTATTTCATTATGGCAGTCAAACCACTGATTTTCAACTTTAGTCTATGAAACCTCCAAACCTTAAACATTGTTGCAAAATTAGGCTTATCTCACCGTTTCCAGCACTTTTGCGCACCTTGGGCACATCTGTGATGAAAAATTTAAGATTTTAACCAAAGTTGCAAAAATAGGCTTATCTCACCGTTTCCAGCGCTTTTGCGCATCTTGGGCACATCTGTGATGAAAAATTGAAGATTTTAACCAAAGTTGCAAAAATAGGCTTATCTCACCGTTTCCAGCGCTTTTGTGCATCTTGGGCACATCTGTGATGAAAAATTGAAGATTTTAACCAAAGTTGCAAAAATAGGCTTATCTCACCGTTTCCAGCGCTTTTGTGCATCTTGGACACATCTGTGATGAAAAATTGAAGATTTTAACCATTGTTGCAAAAATAGGCTTATCTCCCCGTTTCCAGCACTTTTTGGCACTTAGAGCGAATCTGACAGTAGAAACCGTGCAGTTGCTACTTTTTCATTGGGGTTTCCAAAACTTAAAATCTTTTTTTTAAAGAGTTCCTTTAGAGTTGAAACCAAGATTTCAAATTATCCTTTTTCATTATTATAATCCACTGTATGCATTTTAAGTATCAAGGAATTTGACTGAAGGCCTTTTGAGAAAACACGTTGATTAGTGACCCTATTTCATTATGGCAGTCAAACCACTGATTTTCAACTTTAGTCTATGAAACCTCCAAACCTTAAACATTGTTGCAAAATTAGGCTTATCTCACCGTTTCCAGCACTTTTGTGCACCTTGGGCATATCTGTGATGAAAAAATGAAGATTTTAACCAAAGTTGCAAAAATAGGCTTATCTCACCGTTTCCAGCGCTTTTGGGCATCTTGGGCACATCTGTGATGAAAAATTGAAGATTTTAACCAAAGTTGCAAAAATAGGCTTATCTCACCGTTTCCAGCGCTTTTGTGCATCTTGGGCACATCTGTGATGAAAAATTGAAGATTTTAACCAAAGTTGCAAAAATAGGCTTATCTCACCGTTTCCAGCGCTTTTGTGCATCTTGGACACATCTGTGATGAAAAATTGAAGATTTTAACCATTGTTGCAAAAATAGGCTTATCTCCCCGTTTCCAGCACTTTTTGGCACTTAGAGCGAATCTGACAGTAGAAACCGTGCAGTTGCTACTTTTTCATTGGGGTTTCCAAAACTTAAAATCTTTTTTTTAAAGAGTTCCTTTAGAGTTGAAACCAAGATTTCAAATTATCCTTTTTCATTATTATAATCCACTGTATGCATTTTAAGTATCAAGGAATTTGACTGAAGGCCTTTTGAGAAAACACGTTGATTAGTGACCCTATTTCATTATGGCAGTCAAACCACTGATTTTCAACTTTAGTCTATGAAACCTCCAAACCTTAAACATTGTTGCAAAATTAGGCTTATCTCACCGTTTCCAGCACTTTTGCGCACCTTGGGCACATCTGTGATGAAAAATTTAAGATTTTAACCAAAGTTGCAAAAATAGGCTTATCTCACCGTTTCCAGCGCTTTTGTGCATCTTGGGCACATCTGTGATGAAAAATTGAAGATTTTAACCAAAGTTGCAAAAATAGGCTTATCTCACCGTTTCCAGCGCTTTTGGGCATCTTGGGCACATCTGTGATGAAAAATTTAAGATTTTAACCAAAGTTGCAAAAATAGGCTTATCTCACCGTTTCCAGCGCTTTTGCGCATCTTGGGCACATCTGTGATGAAAAATTGAAGATTTTAACCAAAGTTGCAAAAATAGGCTTATCTCACCGTTTCCAGCGCTTTTGCGCATCTTGGGCACATCTGTGATGAAAAATTGAAGATTTTAACCAAAGTTGCAAAAATAGGCTTATCTCCCCGTTTCCAGCACTTTTTGGCACTTAGAGCGAATCTGACAGTAGAAACCGTGCAGTTGCTACTTTTTCATTGGGGTTTCCAAAACTTAAAATCTTTTTTTTAAAGAGTTCCTTTAGAGTTGAAACCAAGATTTCAAATTATCCTTTTTCATTATTATAATCCACTGTATGCATTTTAAGTATCAAGGAAATTGAGTGAAGGCCTTTTGAGAAAACACGTTGATTAGTGACCCTATTTCATTATGGCAGTCAAACCACTGATTTTCAACTTTAGTCTATGAAACCTCCAAACCTTAAACATTGTTGCAAAATTAGGCTTATCTCACCGTTTCCAGCACTTTTGCGCACCTTGGGCACATCTGTGATGAAAAATTTAAGATTTTAACCAAAGTTGCAAAAATAGGCTTATCTCACCGTTTCCAGCGCTTTTGCGCATCTTGGGCACATCTGTGATGAAAAATTGAAGATTTTACCCAAAGTTGCAAAAATAGGCTTATCTCACCGTTTCCAGCGCTTTTGCGCATCTTGGGCACATCTGTGATGAAAAATTGAAGATTTTAACCAAAGTTGCAAAAATAGGCTTATCTCCCCGTTTCCAGCACTTTTTGGCACTTAGAGCCAATCTGACAGTAGAAACCGTGCAGTTGCTACTTTTTCATTGGGGTTTCCAAAACTTAAAATCTTTTTTTTAAAGAGTTCCTTTAGAGTTGAAACCAAGATTTCAAATTATCCTTTTTCATTATTATAATCCACTGTATGCATTTTAAGTATCAAGGAATTTGACTGAAGGCCTTTTGAGAAAACACGTTGATTAGTGACCCTATTTCATTATGGCAGTCAAACCACTGATTTTCAACTTTAGTCTATGAAACCTCCAAACCTTAAACATTGTTGCAAAATTAGGCTTATCTCACCGTTTCCAGCACTTTTGTGCACCTTGGGCATATCTGTGATGAAAAAATGAAGATTTTAACCAAAGTTGCAAAAATAGGCTTATCTCACCGTTTCCAGCGCTTTTGGGCATCTTGGGCACATCTGTGATGAAAAATTGAAGATTTTAACCAAAGTTGCAAAAATAGGCTTATCTCACCGTTTCCAGCGCTTTTGTGCATCTTGGGCACATCTGTGATGAAAAATTGAAGATTTTAACCAAAGTTGCAAAAATAGGCTTATCTCACCGTTTCCAGCGCTTTTGTGCATCTTGGACACATCTGTGATGAAAAATTGAAGATTTTAACCATTGTTGCAAAAATAGGCTTATCTCCCCGTTTCCAGCACTTTTTGGCACTTAGAGCGAATCTGACAGTAGAAACCGTGCAGTTGCTACTTTTTCATTGGGGTTTCCAAAACTTAAAATCTTTTTTTTAAAGAGTTCCTTTAGAGTTGAAACCAAGATTTCAAATTATCCTTTTTCATTATTATAATCCACTGTATGCATTTTAAGTATCAAGGAAATTGAGTGAAGGCCTTTTGAGAAAACACGTTGATTAGTGACCCTATTTCATTATGGCAGTCAAACCACTGATTTTCAACTTTAGTCTATGAAACCTCCAAACCTTAAACATTGTTGCAAAATTAGGCTTATCTCACCGTTTCCAGCACTTTTGCGCACCTTGGGCACATCTGTGATGAAAAATTTAAGATTTTAACCAAAGTTGCAAAAATAGGCTTATCTCACCGTTTCCAGCGCTTTTGCGCATCTTGGGCACATCTGTGATGAAAAATTGAAGATTTTAACCAAAGTTGCAAAAATAGGCTTATCTCACCGTTTCCAGCGCTTTTGGGCATCTTGGGCACATCTGTGATGAAAAATTTAAGATTTTAACCAAAGTTGCAAAAATAGGCTTATCTCACCGTTTCCAGCGCTTTTGTGCATCTTGGACACATCTGTGATTAAAAATTGAAGATTCTAACCATTGTTGCAAAAATAGGCTTATCTCCCCGTTTCCAGCTCTTTTTGGCACTTAGAGCGAATCTGACAGTAGAAACCGTGCAGTTGCTACTTTTTCATTGGGGTTTCCAAAACTTAAAATCTTTTTTTTAAAGAGTTCCTTTAGAGTTGAAACCAAGATTTCAAATTATCCTTTTTCATTATTATAATCCACTGTATGCATTTAAAGTATCAAGGAATTTGACTGAAGGCCTTTTGAGAAAACACGTTGATTAGTGACCCTATTTCATTATGGCAGTCAAACCACTGATTTTCAACTTTAGTCTATGAAACCTCCAAACCTTAAACATTGTTGCAAAATTAGGCTTATCTCACCGTTTCCAGCACTTTTGTGCACCTTGGGCACATCTGTGATGAAAAATTGAAGATTTTAACCAAAGTTGCAAAAATAGGCTTATCTCACCGTTTCCAGCGCTTTTGGGCATCTTGGGCACATCTGTGATGAAAAATTGAAGATTTTAACCAAAGTTGCAAAAATAGGCTTATCTCACCGTTTCCAGCGCTTTTGTGCATCTTGGGCACATCTGTGATGAAAAATGGAAGATTTTAACCAAAGTTGCAAAAATAGGCTTATCTCCCCGTTTCCAGCACTTTTTGGCACTTAGAGCGAATCTGACAGTAGAAACCGTGCAGTTGCTACTTTTTCATTGGGGTTTCCAAAACTTAAAATCTTTTTTTTAAAGAGTTCCTTTAGAGTTGAAACCAAGATTTCAAATTATCCTTTTTCATTATTATAATCCACTGTATGCATTTTAAGTATCAAGGAAATTGAGTGAAGGCCTTTTGAGAAAACACGTTGATTAGTGACCCTATTTCATTATGGCAGTCAAACCACTGATTTTCAACTTTAGTCTATGAAACCTCCAAACCTTAAACATTGTTGCAAAATTAGGCTTATCTCACCGTTTCCAGCACTTTTGCGCACCTTGGGCACATCTGTGATGAAAAATTTAAGATTTTAACCAAAGTTGCAAAAATAGGCTTATCTCACCGTTTCCAGCGCTTTTGCGCATCTTGGGCACATCTGTGATGAAAAATTGAAGATTTTAACCAAAGTTGCAAAAATAGGCTTATCTCACCGTTTCCAGCGCTTTTGCGCATCTTGGGCACATCTGTGATGAAAAATTGAAGATTTTAACCAAAGTTGCAAAAATAGGCTTATCTCCCCGTTTCCAGCACTTTTTGGCACTTAGAGCCAATCTGACAGTAGAAACCGTGCAGTTGCTACTTTTTCATTGGGGTTTCCAAAACTTAAAATTTTTTTTTTTAAAGTGTTCCTTTAGAGTTGAAACCAAGATTTCAAATTATCCTTTTTCATTATTATAATCCACTGTATGCATTTTAAGTATCAAGGAATTTGACTGAAGGCCTTTTGAGAAAACACGTTGATTAGTGACCCTATTTCATTATGGCAGTCAAACCACTGATTTTCAACTTTAGTCTATGAAACCTCCAAACCTTAAACATTGTTGCAAAATTAGGCTTATCTCACCGTTTCCAGCACTTTTGTGCACCTTGGGCATATCTGTGATGAAAAAATGAAGATTTTAACCAAAGTTGCAAAAATAGGCTTATCTCACCGTTTCCAGCGCTTTTGGGCATCTTGGGCACATCTGTGATGAAAAATTGAAGATTTTAACCAAAGTTGCAAAAATAGGCTTATCTCACCGTTTCCAGCGCTTTTGTGCATCTTGGGCACATCTGTGATGAAAAATTGAAGATTTTAACCAAAGTTGCAAAAATAGGCTTATCTCACCGTTTCCAGCGCTTTTGTGCATCTTGGACACATCTGTGATGAAAAATTGAAGATTTTAACCATTGTTGCAAAAATAGGCTTATCTCCCCGTTTCCAGCACTTTTTGGCACTTAGAGCGAATCTGACAGTAGAAACCGTGCAGTTGCTACTTTTTCATTGGGGTTTCCAAAACTTAAAATCTTTTTTTTAAAGAGTTCCTTTAGAGTTGAAACCAAGATTTCAAATGATCCTTTTTCATTATTATAATCCACTGTATGCATTTTAAGTATCAAGGAAATTGAGTGAAGGCCTTTTGAGAAAACACGTTGATTAGTGACCCTATTTCATTATGGCAGTCAAACCACTGATTTTCAACTTTAGTCTATGAAACCTCCAAACCTTAAACATTGTTGCAAAATTAGGCTTATCTCACCGTTTCCAGCACTTTTGCGCACCTTGGGCACATCTGTGATGAAAAATTTAAGATTTTAACCAAAGTTGCAAAAATAGGCTTATCTCACCGTTTCCAGCGCTTTTGTGCATCTTGGGCACATCTGTGATGAAAAATTGAAGATTTTAACCAAAGTTGCAAAAATAGGCTTATCTCACCGTTTCCAGCGCTTTTGCGCATCTTGGGCACATCTGTGATGAAAAATTGAAGATTTTAACCAAAGTTGCAAAAATAGGCTTATCTCACCGTTTCCAGCGCTTTTGCGCATCTTGGGCACATCTGTGATGAAAAATTGAAGATTTTAACCAAAGTTGCAAAAATAGGCTTATCTCCCCGTTTCCAGCACTTTTTGGCACTTAGAGCCAATCTGACAGTAGAAACCGTGCAGTTGCTACTTTTTCATTGGGGTTTCCAAAACTTAAAATCTTTTTTTTAAAGAGTTCCTTTAGAGTTGAAACCAAGATTTCAAATTATCCTTTTTCATTATTATAATCCACTGTATGCATTTTAAGTATCAAGGAATTTGACTGAAGGCCTTTTGAGAAAACACGTTGATTAGTGACCCTATTTCATTATGGCAGTCAAACCACTGATTTTCAACTTTAGTCTATGAAACCTCCAAACCTTAAACATTGTTGCAAAATTAGGCTTATCTCACCGTTTCCAGCACTTTTGCGCACCTTGGGCACATCTGTGATGAAAAATTTAAGATTTTAACCAAAGTTGCAAAAATAGGCTTATCTCACCGTTTCCAGCGCTTTTGCGCATCTTGGGCACATCTGTGATGAAAAATTGAAGATTTTAACCAAAGTTGCAAAAATAGGCTTATCTCACCGTTTCCAGCGCTTTTGCGCATCTTGGGCACATCTGTGATGAAAAATTGAAGATTTTAACCAAAGTTGCAAAAATAGGCTTATCTCCCCGTTTCCAGCACTTTTTGGCACTTAGAGCCAATCTGACAGTAGAAACCGTGCAGTTGCTACTTTTTCATTGGGGTTTCCAAAACTTAAAATCTTTTTTTTAAAGAGTTCCTTTAGAGTTGAAACCAAGATTTCAAATTATCCTTTTTCATTATTATAATCCACTGTATGCATTTTAAGTATCAAGGAATTTGACTGAAGGCCTTTTGAGAAAACACGTTGATTAGTGACCCTATTTCATTATGGCAGTCAAACCACTGATTTTCAACTTTAGTCTATGAAACCTCCAAACCTTAAACATTGTTGCAAAATTAGGCTTATCTCACCGTTTCCAGCACTTTTGTGCACCTTGGGCATATCTGTGATGAAAAAATGAAGATTTTAACCAAAGTTGCAAAAATAGGCTTATCTCACCGTTTCCAGCGCTTTTGGGCATCTTGGGCACATCTGTGATGAAAAATTGAAGATTTTAACCAAAGTTGCAAAAATAGGCTTATCTCACCGTTTCCAGCGCTTTTGTGCATCTTGGGCACATCTGTGATGAAAAATTGAAGATTTTAACCAAAGTTGCAAAAATAGGCTTATCTCACCGTTTCCAGCGCTTTTGTGCATCTTGGACACATCTGTGATGAAAAATTGAAGATTTTAACCATTGTTGCAAAAATAGGCTTATCTCCCCGTTTCCAGCACTTTTTGGCACTTAGAGCGAATCTGACAGTAGAAACCGTGCAGTTGCTACTTTTTCATTGGGGTTTCCAAAACTTAAAATCTTTTTTTTAAAGAGTTCCTTTAGAGTTGAAACCAAGATTTCAAATTATCCTTTTTCATTATTATAATCCACTGTATGCATTTTAAGTATCAAGGAAATTGAGTGAAGGCCTTTTGAGAAAACACGTTGATTAGTGACCCTATTTCATTATGGCAGTCAAACCACTGATTTTCAACTTTAGTCTATGAAACCTCCAAACCTTAAACATTGTTGCAAAATTAGGCTTATCTCACCGTTTCCAGCACTTTTGCGCACCTTGGGCACATCTGTGATGAAAAATTTAAGATTTTAACCAAAGTTGCAAAAATAGGCTTATCTCACCGTTTCCAGCGCTTTTGTGCATCTTGGGCACATCTGTGATGAAAAATTGAAGATTTTAACCAAAGTTGCAAAAATAGGCTTATCTCACCGTTTCCAGCGCTTTTGCGCATGTTGGGCACATCTGTGATGAAAAATTGAAGATTTTAACCAAAGTTGCAAAAATAGGCTTATCTCACCGTTTCCAGCGCTTTTGCGCATCTTGGGCACATCTGTGATGAAAAATTGAAGATTTTAACCAAAGTTGCAAAAATAGGCTTATCTCCCCGTTTCCAGCACTTTTTGGCACTTAGAGCCAATCTGACAGTAGAAACCGTGCAGTTGCTACTTTTTCATTGGGGTTTCCAAAACTTAAAATCTTTTTTTTAAAGAGTTCCTTTAGAGTTGAAACCAAGATTTCAAATTATCCTTTTTCATTATTATAATCCACTGTATGCATTTTAAGTATCAAGGAATTTGACTGAAGGCCTTTTGAGAAAACACGTTGATTAGTGACCCTATTTCATTATGGCAGTCAAACCACTGATTTTCAACTTTAGTCTATGAAACCTCCAAACCTTAAACATTGTTGCAAAATTAGGCTTATCTCACCGTTTCCAGCACTTTTGTGCACCTTGGGCATATCTGTGATGAAAAATTTAAGATTCTAACCAAAGTTGCAAAAATAGGCTTATCTCACCGTTTCCAGCGCTTTTGCGCATCTTGGGCACATCTGTGATGAAAAATTGAAGATTTTAACCAAAGTTGCAAAAATAGGCTTATCTCACCGTTTCCAGCGCTTTTGCGCATCTTGGGCACATCTGTGATGAAAAATTGAAGATTTTAACCAAAGTTGCAAAAATAGGCTTATCTCCCCGTTTCCAGCACTTTTTGGCACTTAGAGCCAATCTGACAGTAGAAACCGTGCAGTTGCTACTTTTTCATTGGGGTTTCCAAAACTTAAAATCTTTTTTTTAAAGAGTTCCTTTAGAGTTGAAACCAAGATTTCAAATTATCCTTTTTCATTATTATAATCCACTGTATGCATTTTAAGTATCAAGGAATTTGACTGAAGGCCTTTTGAGAAAACACGTTGATTAGTGACCCTATTTCATTATGGCAGTCAAACCACTGATTTTCAACTTTAGTCTATGAAACCTCCAAACCTTAAACATTGTTGCAAAATTAGGCTTATCTCACCGTTTCCAGCACTTTTGTGCACCTTGGGCATATCTGTGATGAAAAAATGAAGATTTTAACCAAAGTTGCAAAAATAGGCTTATCTCACCGTTTCCAGCGCTTTTGGGCATCTTGGGCACATCTGTGATGAAAAATTGAAGATTTTAACCAAAGTTGCAAAAATAGGCTTATCTCACCGTTTCCAGCGCTTTTGTGCATCTTGGGCACATCTGTGATGAAAAATTGAAGATTTTAACCAAAGTTGCAAAAATAGGCTTATCTCACCGTTTCCAGCGCTTTTGTGCATCTTGGACACATCTGTGATGAAAAATTGAAGATTTTAACCATTGTTGCAAAAATAGGCTTATCTCCCCGTTTCCAGCACTTTTTGGCACTTAGAGCGAATCTGACAGTAGAAACCGTGCAGTTGCTACTTTTTCATTGGGGTTTCCAAAACTTAAAATCTTTTTTTTAAAGAGTTCCTTTAGAGTTGAAACCAAGATTTCAAATTATCCTTTTTCATTATTATAATCCACTGTATGCATTTTAAGTATCAAGGAAATTGAGTGAAGGCCTTTTGAGAAAACACGTTGATTAGTGACCCTATTTCATTATGGCAGTCAAACCACTGATTTTCAACTTTAGTCTATGAAACCTCCAAACCTTAAACATTGTTGCAAAATTAGGCTTATCTCACCGTTTCCAGCACTTTTGCGCACCTTGGGCACATCTGTGATGAAAAATTTAAGATTTTAACCAAAGTTGCAAAAATAGGCTTATCTCACCGTTTCCAGCGCTTTTGCGCATCTTGGGCACATCTGTGATGAAAAATTGAAGATTTTAACCAAAGTTGCAAAAATAGGCTTATCTCACCGTTTCCAGCGCTTTTGGGCATCTTGGGCACATCTGTGATGAAAAATTTAAGATTTTAACCAAAGTTGCAAAAATAGGCTTATCTCACCGTTTCCAGCGCTTTTGTGCATCTTGGACACATCTGTGATTAAAAATTGAAGATTCTAACCATTGTTGCAAAAATAGGCTTATCTCCCCGTTTCCAGCACTTTTTGGCACTTAGAGCGAATCTGACAGTAGAAACCGTGCAGTTGCTACTTTTTCATTGGGGTTTCCAAAACTTAAAATCTTTTTTTTAAAGAGTTCCTTTAGAGTTGAAACCAAGATTTCAAATTATCCTTTTTCATTATTATAATCCACTGTATGCATTTAAAGTATCAAGGAATTTGACTGAAGGCCTTTTGAGAAAACACGTTGATTAGTGACCCTATTTCATTATGGCAGTCAAACCACTGATTTTCAACTTTAGTCTATGAAACCTCCAAACCTTAAACATTGTTGCAAAATTAGGCTTATCTCACCGTTTCCAGCACTTTTGTGCACCTTGGGCACATCTGTGATGAAAAATTGAAGATTTTAACCAAAGTTGCAAAAATAGGCTTATCTCACCGTTTCCAGCGCTTTTGGGCATCTTGGGCACATCTGTGATGAAAAATTGAAGATTTTAACCAAAGTTGCAAAAATAGGCTTATCTCACCGTTTCCAGCGCTTTTGTGCATCTTGGGCACATCTGTGATGAAAAATGGAAGATTTTAACCAAAGTTGCAAAAATAGGCTTATCTCCCCGTTTCCAGCACTTTTTGGCACTTAGAGCGAATCTGACAGTAGAAACCGTGCAGTTGCTACTTTTTCATTGGGGTTTCCAAAACTTAAAATCTTTTTTTTAAAGAGTTCCTTTAGAGTTGAAACCAAGATTTCAAATTATCCTTTTTCATTATTATAATCCACTGTATGCATTTTAAGTATCAAGGAAATTGAGTGAAGGCCTTTTGAGAAAACACGTTGATTAGTGACCCTATTTCATTATGGCAGTCAAACCACTGATTTTCAACTTTAGTCTATGAAACCTCCAAACCTTAAACATTGTTGCAAAATTAGGCTTATCTCACCGTTTCCAGCACTTTTGCGCACCTTGGGCACATCTGTGATGAAAAATTTAAGATTTTAACCAAAGTTGCAAAAATAGGCTTATCTCACCGTTTCCAGCGCTTTTGCGCATCTTGGGCACATCTGTGATGAAAAATTGAAGATTTTAACCAAAGTTGCAAAAATAGGCTTATCTCACCGTTTCCAGCGCTTTTGCGCATCTTGGGCACATCTGTGATGAAAAATTGAAGATTTTAACCAAAGTTGCAAAAATAGGCTTATCTCCCCGTTTCCAGCACTTTTTGGCACTTAGAGTCAATCTGACAGTAGAAACCGTGCAGTTGCTACTTTTTCATTGGGGTTTCCAAAACTTAAAATCTTTTTTTTAAAGAGTTCCTTTAGAGTTGAAACCAAGATTTCAAATTATCCTTTTTCATTATTATAATCCACTGTATGCATTTTAAGTATCAAGGAATTTGACTGAAGGCCTTTTGAGAAAACACGTTGATTAGTGACCCTATTTCATTATGGCAGTCAAACCACTGATTTTCAACTTTAGTCTATGAAACCTCCAAACCTTAAACATTGTTGCAAAATTAGGCTTATCTCACCGTTTCCAGCACTTTTGTGCACCTTGGGCATATCTGTGATGAAAAAATGAAGATTTTAACCAAAGTTGCAAAAATAGGCTTATCTCACCGTTTCCAGCGCTTTTGGGCATCTTGGGCACATCTGTGATGAAAAATTGAAGATTTTAACCAAAGTTGCAAAAATAGGCTTATCTCACCGTTTCCAGCGCTTTTGTGCATCTTGGGCACATCTGTGATGAAAAATTGAAGATTTTAACCAAAGTTGCAAAAATAGGCTTATCTCACCGTTTCCAGCGCTTTTGTGCATCTTGGACACATCTGTGATGAAAAATTGAAGATTTTAACCATTGTTGCAAAAATAGGCTTATCTCCCCGTTTCCAGCACTTTTTGGCACTTAGAGCGAATCTGACAGTAGAAACCGTGCAGTTGCTACTTTTTCATTGGGGTTTCCAAAACTTAAAATCTTTTTTTTAAAGAGTTCCTTTAGAGTTGAAACCAAGATTTCAAATTATCCTTTTTCATTATTATAATCCACTGTATGCATTTTAAGTATCAAGGAAATTGAGTGAAGGCCTTTTGAGAAAACACGTTGATTAGTGACCCTATTTCATTATGGCAGTCAAACCACTGATTTTCAACTTTAGTCTATGAAACCTCCAAACCTTAAACATTGTTGCAAAATTAGGCTTATCTCACCGTTTCCAGCACTTTTGCGCACCTTGGGCACATCTGTGATGAAAAATTTAAGATTTTAACCAAAGTTGCAAAAATAGGCTTATCTCACCGTTTCCAGCGCTTTTGCGCATCTTGGGCACATCTGTGATGAAAAATTGAAGATTTTAACCAAAGTTGCAAAAATAGGCTTATCTCACCGTTTCCAGCGCTTTTGCGCATCTTGGGCACATCTGTGATGAAAAATTGAAGATTTTAACCAAAGTTGCAAAAATAGGCTTATCTCACCGTTTCCAGCGCTTTTGCGCATCTTGGGCACATCTGTGATGAAAAATTGAAGATTTTAACCAAAGTTGCAAAAATAGGCTTATCTCCCCGTTTCCAGCACTTTTTGGCACTTAGAGCCAATCTGACAGTAGAAACCGTGCAGTTGCTACTTTTTCATTGGGGTTTCCAAAACTTAAAATCTTTTTTTTAAAGAGTTCCTTTAGAGTTGAAACCAAGATTTCAAATTATCCTTTTTCATTATTATAATCCACTGTATGCATTTTAAGTATCAAGGAATTTGACTGAAGGCCTTTTGAGAAAACACGTTGATTAGTGACCCTATTTCATTATGGCAGTCAAACCACTGATTTTCAACTTTAGTCTATGAAACCTCCAAACCTTAAACATTGTTGCAAAATTAGGCTTATCTCACCGTTTCCAGCACTTTTGTGCACCTTGGGCATATCTGTGATGAAAAATTTAAGATTTTAACCAAAGTTGCAAAAATAGGCTTATCTCACCGTTTCCAGCGCTTTTGCGCATCTTGGACACATCTGTGATGAAAAATTGAAGATTTTAACCAAAGTTGCAAAAATAGGCTTATCTCATCGTTTCCAGCGTTTTTGTGCATCTTGGGCACATCTGTGATGAAAAATTGAAGATTTTAACCAAAGTTGCAAAAATAGGCTTATCTCACCGTTTCCAGCGCTTTTGTGCATCTTGGACACATCTGTGATGAAAAATTGAAGATTTTAACCATTGTTGCAAAAATAGGCTTATCTCCCCGTTTCCAGCACTTTTTGGCACTTAGAGCCAATCTGACAGTAGAATCCGTGCAGTTGCTACTTTTTCATTGGGGTTTCCAAAACTTAAAATCTTTTTTTTAAAGAGTTCCTTTAGAGTTGAAACCAAGATTTCAAATTATCCTTTTTCATTATTATAATCCACTGTATGCATTTTAAGTATCAAGGAATTTGACTGAAGGCCTTTTGAGAAAACACGTTGATTAGTGACCCTATTTCATTATGGCAGTCAAACCACTGATTTTCAACTTTAGTCTATGAAACCTCCAAACCTTAAACATTGTTGCAAAATTAGGCTTATCTCACCATTTCCAGCACTTTTGAGCACCTTGGGCATATCTGTGATGAAAAAATGAAGATTTTAACCAAAGTTGCAAAAATAGGCTTATCTCACCGTTTCCAGCGCTTTTGCGCATCTTGGGCACATCTGTGATGAAAAATTGAAGATTTTAACCAAAGTTGCAAAAATAGGCTTATCTCACCGTTTCCAGCGCTTTTGCGCATCTTGGGCACATCTGTGATGAAAAATTGAAGATTTTAACCAAAGTTGCAAAAATAGGCTTATCTCCCCGTTTCCAGCACTTTTTGGCACTTAGAGCCAATCTGACAGTAGAAACCGTGCAGTTGCTACTTTTTCATTGGGGTTTCCAAAACTTAAATCTTTTTTTTAAAGAGTTCCTTTAGAGTTGAAACCAAGATTTCAAATTATCCTTTTTCATTATTATAATCCACTGTATGCATTTTAAGTATCAAGGAATTTGACTGAAGGCCTTTTGAGAAAACACGTTGATTAGTGACCCTATTTCATTATGGCAGTCAAACCACTGATTTTCAACTTTAGTCTATGAAACCTCCAAACCTTAAACATTGTTGCAAAATTAGGCTTATCTCACCGTTTCCAGCACTTTTGTGCACCTTGGGCATATCTGTGATGAAAAAATGAAGATTTTAACCAAAGTTGCAAAAATAGGCTTATCTCACCGTTTCCAGCGCTTTTGGGCATCTTGGGCACATCTGTGATGAAAAATTGAAGATTTTAACCAAAGTTGCAAAAATAGGCTTATCTCACCGTTTCCAGCGCTTTTGGGCATCTTGGGCACATCTGTGATGAAAAATTGAAGATTTTAACCAAAGTTGCAAAAATAGGCTTATCTCACCGTTTCAAGCGCTTTGGTGCATCTTGGGCACATCTGTGATGAAAAATTGAAGATTTTAACCATTGTTGCAAAAATAGGCTTATCTCCCCGTTTCCAGCACTTTTTGGCACTTAGAGCCAATCTGACAGTAGAAACCGTGCAGTTGCTACTTTTTCATTGGGGTTTCCAAAACTTAAAAACTTTTTTTTAAAGAGTTCCTTTAGAGTTGAAACCAAGATTTCAAATTATCCTTTTTCATTATTATAATCCACTGTATGCATTTTAAGTATAAAGGAATTTGACTGAAGGCCTTTTGAGAAAACACGTTGATTAGTGACCCTATTTCATTATGGCAGTCAAACCACTGATTTTCAACTTTAGTCTATGAAACCTCCAAACTTTAAACATTGTTGCAAAATTAGGCTTATCTCACCGTTTCCAGCACTTTTGCGCACCTTGGGCATATCTGTGATGAAAAAATGAAGATTTTAACCAAAGTTGCAAAAATAGGCTTATCTCACCGTTTCCAGCGCTTTTGGGCATCTTGGGCACATCTGTGATGAAAAATTTAAAATTTTAACCAAAGTTGCAAAAATAGGCTTATCTCACCGTTTCCAGCGCTTTTGTGCATCTTGGGCACATCTGTAATGAAAAATTGAAGATTTTAACCAAAGTTGCAAAAATAGGCTTATCTCACCGTTTCCAGCGTTTTTGTGCATCTTGGGCACATCTGTGATGAAAAATTGAAGATTTTAACCAAAGTTGCAAAAATAGGCTTATCTCACCGTTTCCAGCGCTTTTGTGCATCTTGGACACATCTGTGATGAAAAATTGAAGATTTTAACCATTGTTGCAAAAATAGGCTTATCTCCCCGTTTCCAGCACTTTTTGGCACTTAGAGCCAATCTGACAGTAGAATCCGTGCAGTTGCTACTTTTTCATTGGGGTTTCCAAAACTTAAAATCTTTTTTTTAAAGAGTTCCTTTAGAGTTGAAACCAAGATTTCAAATTATCCTTTTTCATTATTATAATCCACTGTATGCATTTTAAGTATCAAGGAATTTGACTGAAGGCCTTTTGAGAAAACACGTTGATTAGTGACCCTATTTCATTATGGCAGTCAAACCACTGATTTTCAACTTTAGTCTATGAAACCTCCAAACCTTAAACATTGTTGCAAAATTAGGCTTATCTCACCATTTCCAGCACTTTTGAGCACCTTGGGCATATCTGTGATGAAAAAATGAAGATTTTAACCAAAGTTGCAAAAATAGGCTTATCTCACCGTTTCCAGCGCTTTTGCGCATCTTGGGCACATCTGTGATGAAAAATTGAAGATTTTAACCAAAGTTGCAAAAATAGGCTTATCTCACCGTTTCCAGCGCTTTTGCGCATCTTGGGCACATCTGTGATGAAAAATTGAAGATTTTAACCAAAGTTGCAAAAATAGGCTTATCTCCCCGTTTCCAGCACTTTTTGGCACTTAGAGCCAATCTGACAGTAGAAACCGTGCAGTTGCTACTTTTTCATTGGGGTTTCCAAAACTTAAATCTTTTTTTTAAAGAGTTCCTTTAGAGTTGAAACCAAGATTTCAAATTATCCTTTTTCATTATTATAATCCACTGTATGCATTTTAAGTATCAAGGAATTTGACTGAAGGCCTTTTGAGAAAACACGTTGATTAGTGACCCTATTTCATTATGGCAGTCAAACCACTGATTTTCAACTTTAGTCTATGAAACCTCCAAACCTTAAACATTGTTGCAAAATTAGGCTTATCTCACCGTTTCCAGCACTTTTGTGCACCTTGGGCATATCTGTGATGAAAAAATGAAGATTTTAACCAAAGTTGCAAAAATAGGCTTATCTCACCGTTTCCAGCGCTTTTGGGCATCTTGGGCACATCTGTGATGAAAAATTGAAGATTTTAACCAAAGTTGCAAAAATAGGCTTATCTCACCGTTTCCAGCGCTTTTGGGCATCTTGGGCACATCTGTGATGAAAAATTGAAGATTTTAACCAAAGTTGCAAAAATAGGCTTATCTCACCGTTTCAAGCGCTTTGGTGCATCTTGGGCACATCTGTGATGAAAAATTGAAGATTTTAACCATTGTTGCAAAAATAGGCTTATCTCCCCGTTTCCAGCACTTTTTGGCACTTAGAGCCAATCTGACAGTAGAAACCGTGCAGTTGCTACTTTTTCATTGGGGTTTCCAAAACTTAAAAACTTTTTTTTAAAGAGTTCCTTTAGAGTTGAAACCAAGATTTCAAATTATCCTTTTTCATTATTATAATCCACTGTATGCATTTTAAGTATAAAGGAATTTGACTGAAGGCCTTTTGAGAAAACACGTTGATTAGTGACCCTATTTCATTATGGCAGTCAAACCACTGATTTTCAACTTTAGTCTATGAAACCTCCAAACTTTAAACATTGTTGCAAAATTAGGCTTATCTCACCGTTTCCAGCACTTTTGCGCACCTTGGGCATATCTGTGATGAAAAAATGAAGATTTTAACCAAAGTTGCAAAAATAGGCTTATCTCACCGTTTCCAGCGCTTTTGGGCATCTTGGGCACATCTGTGATGAAAAATTTAAAATTTTAACCAAAGTTGCAAAAATAGGCTTATCTCACCGTTTCCAGCGCTTTTGTGCATCTTGGGCACATCTGTAATGAAAAATTGAAGATTTTAACCAAAGTTGCAAAAATAGGCTTATCTCACCGTTTCCAGCGTTTTTGTGCATCTTGGGCACATCTGTGATGAAAAATTGAAGATTTTAACCAAAGTTGCAAAAATAGGCTTATCTCACCGTTTCCAGCGCTTTTGTGCATCTTGGACACATCTGTGATGAAAAATTGAAGATTTTAACCATTGTTGCAAAAATAGGCTTATCTCCCCGTTTCCAGCACTTTTTGGCACTTAGAGCCAATCTGACAGTAGAATCCGTGCAGTTGCTACTTTTTCATTGGGGTTTCCAAAACTTAAAATCTTTTTTTTAAAGAGTTCCTTTAGAGTTGAAACCAAGATTTCAAATTATCCTTTTTCATTATTATAATCCACTGTATGCATTTTAAGTATCAAGGAATTTGACTGAAGGCCTTTTGAGAAAACACGTTGATTAGTGACCCTATTTCATTATGGCAGTCAAACCACTGATTTTCAACTTTAGTCTATGAAACCTCCAAACCTTAAACATTGTTGCAAAATTAGGCTTATCTCACCATTTCCAGCACTTTTGAGCACCTTGGGCATATCTGTGATGAAAAAATGAAGATTTTAACCAAAGTTGCAAAAATAGGCTTATCTCACCGTTTCCAGCGCTTTTGCGCATCTTGGGCACATCTGTGATGAAAAATTGAAGATTTTAACCAAAGTTGCAAAAATAGGCTTATCTCACCGTTTCCAGCGCTTTTGCGCATCTTGGGCACATCTGTGATGAAAAATTGAAGATTTTAACCAAAGTTGCAAAAATAGGCTTATCTCACCGTTTCCAGCGCTTTTGGGCATCTTGGGCACATCTGTGATGAAAAATTGAAGATTTTAACCAAAGTTGCAAAAATAGGCTTATCTCACCGTTTCCAGCGCTTTTGCGCATCTTGGGCACATCTGTGATGAAAAATTGAAGATTTTAACCAAAGTTGCAAAAATAGGCTTATCTCCCCGTTTCCAGCACTTTTTGGCACTTAGAGCCAATCTGACAGTAGAAACCGTGCAGTTGCTACTTTTTCATTGGGGTTTCCAAAACTTAAATCTTTTTTTTAAAGAGTTCCTTTAGAGTTGAAACCAAGATTTCAAATTATCCTTTTTCATTATTATAATCCACTGTATGCATTTTAAGTATCAAGGAATTTGACTGAAGGCCTTTTGAGAAAACACGTTGATTAGTGACCCTATTTCATTATGGCAGTCAAACCACTGATTTTCAACTTTAGTCTATGAAACCTCCAAACCTTAAACATTGTTGCAAAATTAGGCTTATCTCACCGTTTCCAGCACTTTTGTGCACCTTGGGCATATCTGTGATGAAAAAATGAAGATTTTAACCAAAGTTGCAAAAATAGGCTTATCTCACCGTTTCCAGCGCTTTTGGGCATCTTGGGCACATCTGTGATGAAAAATTGAAGATTTTAACCAAAGTTGCAAAAATAGGCTTATCTCACCGTTTCCAGCGCTTTTGCGCATCTTGGGCACATCTGTGATGAAAAATTGAAGATTTTAACCAAAGTTGCAAAAATAGGCTTATCTCCCCGTTTCCAGCACTTTTTGGCACTTAGAGCCAATCTGACAGTAGAAACCGTGCAGTTGCTACTTTTTCATTGGGGTTTCCAAAACTTAAATCTTTTTTTTAAAGAGTTCCTTTAGAGTTGAAACCAAGATTTCAAATTATCCTTTTTCATTATTATAATCCACTGTATGCATTTTAAGTATCAAGGAATTTGACTGAAGGCCTTTTGAGAAAACACGTTGATTAGTGACCCTATTTCATTATGGCAGTCAAACCACTGATTTTCAACTTTAGTCTATGAAAACCTTAAACATTGTTGCAAAATTAGGCTTATCTCACCGTTTCCAGCACTTTTGTGCACCTTGGGCATATCTGTGATGAAAAAATGAAGATTTTAACCAAAGTTGCAAAAATAGGCTTATCTCACCGTTTCCAGCGCTTTTGGGCATCTTGGGCACATCTGTGATGAAAAATTGAAGATTTTAACCAAAGTTGCAAAAATAGGCTTATCTCACCGTTTCCAGCGCTTTTGCGCATCTTGGGCACATCTGTGATGAAAAATTGAAGATTTTAACCAAAGTTGCAAAAATAGGCTTATCTCCCCGTTTCCAGCACTTTTTGGCACTTAGAGCCAATCTGACAGTAGAAACCGTGCAGTTGCTACTTTTTCATTGGGGTTTCCAAAACTTAAATCTTTTTTTTAAAGAGTTCCTTTAGAGTTGAAACCAAGATTTCAAATTATCCTTTTTCATTATTATAATCCACTGTATGCATTTTAAGTATCAAGGAATTTGACTGAAGGCCTTTTGAGAAAACACGTTGATTAGTGACCCTATTTCATTATGGCAGTCAAACCACTGATTTTCAACTTTAGTCTATGAAAACCTTAAACATTGTTGCAAAATTAGGCTTATCTCACCGTTTCCAGCACTTTTGTGCACCTTGGGCATATCTGTGATGAAAAAATGAAGATTTTAACCAAAGTTGCAAAAATAGGCTTATCTCACCGTTTCCAGCGCTTTTGGGCATCTTGGGCACATCTGTGATGAAAAATTGAAGATTTTAACCAAAGTTGCAAAATTAGGCTTATCTCACCGTTTCCAGCACTTTTGTGCACCTTGGGCATATCTGTGATGAAAAATTTAAGATTTTAACCAAAGTTGCAAAAATAGGCTTATCTTACCGTTTCCAGCGCTTTTGCGCATCTTGGGCACATCTGTGATGAAAAATTGAAGATTTTAACCAAAGTTGCAAAAATAGGCTTATCTCACCGTTTCCAGCGCTTTTGTGCATCTTGGGCACATCTGTGATGAAAAATTGAAGATTTTAACCAAAGTTGCAAAAATAGGCTTATCTCACCGTTTCAAGCGCTTTGGTGCATCTTGGGCACATCTGTGATGAAAAATTGAAGATTTTAACCATTGTTGCAAAAATAGGCTTATCTCCCCGTTTCCAGCACTTTTTGGCACTTAGAGCCAATCTGACAGTAGAAACCGTGCAGTTGCTACTTTTTCATTGGGGTTTCCAAAACTTAAAAACTTTTTTTTAAAGAGTTCCTTTAGAGTTGAAACCAAGATTTCAAATTATCCTTTTTCATTATTATAATCCACTGTATGCATTTTAAGTATAAAGGAATTTGACTGAAGGCCTTTTGAGAAAACACGTTGATTAGTGACCCTATTTCATTATGGCAGTCAAACCACTGATTTTCAACTTTAGTCTATGAAACCTCCAAACTTTAAACATTGTTGCAAAATTAGGCTTATCTCACCGTTTCCAGCACTTTTGCGCACCTTGGGCATATCTGTGATGAAAAATTTAAAATTTTAACCAAAGTTGCAAAAATAGGCTTATCTCACCGTTTCCAGCGCTTTTGTGCATCTTGGGCACATCTGTAATGAAAAATTGAAGATTTTAACCAAAGTTGCAAAAATAGGCTTATCTCACCGTTTCCAGCGTTTTTGTGCATCTTGGGCACATCTGTGATGAAAAATTGAAGATTTTAACCAAAGTTGCAAAAATAGGCTTATCTCACCGTTTCCAGCGCTTTTGTGCATCTTGGGCACATCTGTGATGAAAAATTGAAGATTTTAACCAAAGTTGCAAAAATAGGCTTATCTCACCGTTTCAAGCGCTTTGGTGCATCTTGGGCACATCTGTGATGAAAAATTGAAGATTTTAACCATTGTTGCAAAAATAGGCTTATCTCCCCGTTTCCAGCACTTTTTGGCACTTAGAGCCAATCTGACAGTAGAAACCGTGCAGTTGCTACTTTTTCATTGGGGTTTCCAAAACTTAAAAACTTTTTTTTAAAGAGTTCCTTTAGAGTTGAAACCAAGATTTCAAATTATCCTTTTTCATTATTATAATCCACTGTATGCATTTTAAGTATAAAGGAATTTGACTGAAGGCCTTTTGAGAAAACACGTTGATTAGTGACCCTATTTCATTATGGCAGTCAAACCACTGATTTTCAACTTTAGTCTATGAAACCTCCAAACTTTAAACATTGTTGCAAAATTAGGCTTATCTCACCGTTTCCAGCACTTTTGCGCACCTTGGGCACATCTGTGATGAAAAATTGAAGATTTTAACCAAAGTTGCAAAAATAGGCTTATCTCACCGTTTCCAGCGCTTTTGGGCATCTTGGGCACATCTGTGATGAAAAATTTAAGATTTTAACCAAAGTTGCAAAAATAGGCTTATCTCACCGTTTCCAGCGCTTTTGCGCATCTTGGGCACATCTGTGATGAAAAATTGAAGATTTTAACCAAAGTTGCAAAAATAGGCTTATCTCCCCGTTTCCAGCACTTTTTGGCACTTAGAGCCAATCTGACAGTAGAAACCGTGCAGTTGCTACTTTTTCATTGGGGTTTCCAAAACTTAAATCTTTTTTTTAAAGAGTTCCTTTAGAGTTGAAACCAAGATTTCAAATTATCCTTTTTCATTATTATAATCCACTGTATGCATTTTAAGTATCAAGGAATTTGACTGAAGGCCTTTTGAGAAAACACGTTGATTAGTGACCCTATTTCATTATGGCAGTCAAACCACTGATTTTCAACTTTAGTCTATGAAACCTCCAAACCTTAAACATTGTTGCAAAATTAGGCTTATCTCACCGTTTCCAGCACTTTTGTGCACCTTGGGCATATCTGTGATGAAAAAATGAAGATTTTAACCAAAGTTGCAAAAATAGGCTTATCTCACCGTTTCCAGCGCTTTTGGGCATCTTGGGCACATCTGTGATGAAAAATTGAAGATTTTAACCAAAGTTGCAAAAATAGGCTTATCTCACCGTTTCCAGCGCTTTTGGGCATCTTGGGCACATCTGTGATGAAAAATTGAAGATTTTAACCAAAGTTGCAAAAATAGGCTTATCTCACCGTTTCCAGCGCTTTTGGGCATCTTGGGCACATCTGTGATGAAAAATTTAAAATTTTAACCAAAGTTGCAAAAATAGGCTTATCTCACCGTTTCCAGCGCTTTTGTGCATCTTGGGCACATCTGTGATGAAAAATTGAAGATTTTAACCAAAGTTGCAAAAATAGGCTTATCTCACCGTTTCCAGCGTTTTTGTGCATCTTGGGCACATCTGTGATGAAAAATTGAAGATTTTAACCAAAGTTGCAAAAATAGGCTTATCTCACCGTTTCCAGCGCTTTTGCGCATCTTGGGCACATCTGTGATGAAAAATTGAAGATTTTAACCAAAGTTGCAAAAATAGGCTTATCTCACCGTTTCCAGCGCTTTTGTGCATCTTGGGCACATCTGTGATGAAAAATTGAAGATTTTAACCAAAGTTGCAAAAATAGGCTTATCTCACCGTTTCCAGCGCTTTTGGGCATCTTGGGCACATCTGTGATGAAAAATTTAAGATTTTAACCAAAGTTGCAAAAATAGGCTTATCTCACCGTTTCCAGCGCTTTTGCGCATCTTGGGCACATCTGTGATGAAAAATTGAAGATTTTAACCAAAGTTGCAAAAATAGGCTTATCTCCCCGTTTTCAGCACTTTTTGGCACTTAGAGCCAATCTGACAGTAGAAACCGTGCAGTTGCTACTTTTTCATTGGGGTTTCCAAAACTTAAATCTTTTTTTTAAAGAGTTCCTTTAGAGTTGAAACCAAGATTTCAAATTATCCTTTTTCATTATTATAATCCACTGTATGCATTTTAAGTATCAAGGAATTTGACTGAAGGCCTTTTGAGAAAACACGTTGATTAGTGACCCTATTTCATTATGGCAGTCAAACCACTGATTTTCAACTTTAGTCTATGAAACCTCCAAACCTTAAACATTGTTGCAAAATTAGGCTTATCTCACCGTTTCCAGCACTTTTGTGCACCTTGGGCATATCTGTGATGAAAAAATGAAGATTTTCACCAAAGTTGCAAAAATAGGCTTATCTCACCGTTTCCAGCGCTTTTGGGCATCTTGGGCACATCTGTGATGAAAAATTGAAGATTTTAACCAAAGTTGCAAAAATAGGCTTATCTCACCGTTTCCAGCGCTTTTGGGCATCTTGGGCACATCTGTGATGAAAAATTGAAGATTTTAACCAAAGTTGCAAAAATAGGCTTATCTCACCGTTTCCAGCGCTTTTGTGCATCTTGGGCACATCTGTGATGAAAAATTGAAGATTTTAACCAAAGTTGCAAAAATAGGCTTATCTCACCGTTTCCAGCGCTTTTGTGCATCTTGGACACATCTGTGATGAAAAATTGAAGATTTTAACCATTGTTGCAAAAATAGGCTTATCTCCCCGTTTCCAGCACTTTTTGGCACTTAGAGCGAATCTGACAGTAGAAACCGTGCAGTTGCTACTTTTTCATTGGGGTTTCCAAAACTTAAAATCTTTTTTTTAAAGAGTTCCTTTAGAGTTGAAACCAAGATTTCAAATTATCCTTTTTCATTATTATAATCCACTGTATGCATTTTAAGTATCAAGGAAATTGAGTGAAGGCCTTTTGAGAAAACACGTTGATTAGTGACCCTATTTCATTATGGCAGTCAAACCACTGATTTTCAACTTTAGTCTATGAAACCTCCAAACCTTAAACATTGTTGCAAAATTAGGCTTATCTCACCGTTTCCAGCACTTTTGCGCACCTTGGGCACATCTGTGATGAAAAATTTAAGATTTTAACCAAAGTTGCAAAAATAGGCTTATCTCACCGTTTCCAGCGCTTTTGCGCATCTTGGGCACATCTGTGATGAAAAATTGAAGATTTTAACCAAAGTTGCAAAAATAGGCTTATCTCACCGTTTCCAGCGCTTTTGTGCATCTTGGACACATCTGTGATTAAAAATTGAAGATTCTAACCATTGTTGCAAAAATAGGCTTATCTCCCCGTTTCCAGCTCTTTTTGGCACTTAGAGCGAATCTGACAGTAGAAACCGTGCAGTTGCTACTTTTTCATTGGGGTTTCCAAAACTTAAAATCTTTTTTTTAAAGAGTTCCTTTAGAGTTGAAACCAAGATTTCAAATTATCCTTTTTCATTATTATAATCCACTGTATGCATTTTAAGTATCAAGGAATTTGACTGAAGGCCTTTTGAGAAAACACGTTGATTAGTGACCCTATTTCATTATGGCAGTCAAACCACTGATTTTCAACTTTAGTCTATGAAACCTCCAAACCTTAAACATTGTTGCAAAATTAGGCTTATCTCACCGTTTCCAGCACTTTTGTGCACCTTGGGCACATCTGTGATGAAAAATTGAAGATTTTAACCAAAGTTGCAAAAATAGGCTTATCTCACCGTTTCCAGCGCTTTTGGGCATCTTGGGCACATCTGTGTTGAAAAATTTAAAATTTTAACCAAAGTTGCAAAAATAGGCTTATCTCCCCGTTTCCAGCACTTTTTGGCACTTAGAGCCAATCTGACAGTAGAAACCGTGCAGTTGCTACTTTTTCATTGGGGTTTCCAAAACTTAAAATCTTTTTTTTAAAGAGTTCCTTTAGAGTTGAAACCAAGATTTCAAATTATCCTTTTTCATTATTATAATCCACTGTATGCATTTTAAGTATCAAGGAATTTGACTGAAGGCCTTTTGAGAAAACAAGTTGATTAGTGACCCTATTTCATTATGGCAGTCAAACCACTGATTTTCAACTTTAGTCTATGAAACCTCCAATCCTTAAACATTGTTGCAAAATTAGGCTTATCTCACCGTTTCCAGCACTTTTGTGCACCTTGGGCACATCTGTGATGAAAAATTGAAGATTTTAACCAAAGTTGCAAAAATAGGCTTATCTCACCGTTTCCAGCGCTTTTGGGCATCTTGGGCACATCTGTGATGAAAAATTTAAAATTTTAACCAAAGTTGCAAAAATAGGCTTATCTCCCCGTTTCCAGCACTTTTTGGCACTTAGAGCCAATCTGACAGTAGAAACCGTGCAGTTGCTACTTTTTCATTGGGGTTTCCAAAACTTAAAATCTTTTTTTTAAAGAGTTCCTTTAGAGTTGAAACCAAGATTTCAAATTATCCTTTTTCATTATTATAATCCACTGTATGCATTTTAAGTATCAAGGAAATTGAGTGAAGGCCTTTTGAGAAAACACGTTGATTAGTGACCCTATTTCATTATGGCAGTCAAACCACTGATTTTCAACTTTAGTCTATGAAACCTCCAAACCTTAAACATTGTTGCAAAATTAGGCTTATCTCACCGTTTCCAGCACTTTTGCGCACCTTGGGCACATCTGTGATGAAAAATTTAAGATTTTAACCAAAGTTGCAAAAATAGGCTTATCTCACCGTTTCCAGCGCTTTTGCGCATCTTGGGCACATCTGTGATGAAAAATTGAAGATTTTAACCAAAGTTGCAAAAATAGGCTTATCTCACCGTTTCCAGCGCTTTTGGGCATCTTGGGCACATCTGTGATGAAAAATTTAAGATTTTAACCAAAGTTGCAAAAATAGGCTTATCTCACCGTTTCCAGCGCTTTTGTGCATCTTGGACACATCTGTGATTAAAAATTGAAGATTCTAACCATTGTTGCAAAAATAGGCTTATCTCCCCGTTTCCAGCTCTTTTTGGCACTTAGAGCGAATCTGACAGTAGAAACCGTGCAGTTGCTACTTTTTCATTGGGGTTTCCAAAACTTAAAATCTTTTTTTTAAAGAGTTCCTTTAGAGTTGAAACCAAGATTTCAAATTATCCTTTTTCATTATTATAATCCACTGTATGCATTTTAAGTATCAAGGAATTTGACTGAAGGCCTTTTGAGAAAACACGTTGATTAGTGACCCTATTTCATTATGGCAGTCAAACCACTGATTTTCAACTTTAGTCTATGAAACCTCCAAACCTTAAACATTGTTGCAAAATTAGGCTTATCTCACCGTTTCCAGCACTTTTGTGCACCTTGGGCACATCTGTGATGAAAAATTGAAGATTTTAACCAAAGTTGCAAAAATAGGCTTATCTCACCGTTTCCAGCGCTTTTGGGCATCTTGGGCACATCTGTGATGAAAAATTTAAAATTTTAACCAAAGTTGCAAAAATAGGCTTATCTCCCCGTTTCCAGCACTTTTTGGCACTTAGAGCCAATCTGACAGTAGAAACCGTGCAGTTGCTACTTTTTCATTGGGGTTTCCAAAACTTAAAATCTTTTTTTTAAAGAGTTCCTTTAGAGTTGAAACCAAGATTTCAAATTATCCTTTTTCATTATTATAATCCACTGTATGCATTTTAAGTATCAAGGAATTTGACTGAAGGCCTTTTGAGAAAACAAGTTGATTAGTGACCCTATTTCATTATGGCAGTCAAACCACTGATTTTCAACTTTAGTCTATGAAACCTCCAATCCTTAAACATTGTTGCAAAATTAGGCTTATCTCACCGTTTCCAGCACTTTTGTGCACCTTGGGCACATCTGTGATGAAAAATTGAAGATTTTAACCAAAGTTGCAAAAATAGGCTTATCTCACCGTTTCCAGCGCTTTTGGGCATCTTGGGCACATCTGTGATGAAAAATTTAAAATTTTAACCAAAGTTGCAAAAATAGGCTTATCTCCCCGTTTCCAGCACTTTTTGGCACTTAGAGCCAATCTGACAGTAGAAACCGTGCAGTTGCTACTTTTTCATTGGGGTTTCCAAAACTTAAAATCTTTTTTTTAAAGAGTTCCTTTAGAGTTGAAACCAAGATTTCAAATTATCCTTTTTCATTATTATAATCCACTGTATGCATTTTAAGTATCAAGGAAATTGAGTGAAGGCCTTTTGAGAAAACACGTTGATTAGTGACCCTATTTCATTATGGCAGTCAAACCACTGATTTTCAACTTTAGTCTATGAAACCTCCAAACCTTAAACATTGTTGCAAAATTAGGCTTATCTCACCGTTTCCAGCACTTTTGCGCACCTTGGGCACATCTGTGATGAAAAATTTAAGATTTTAACCAAAGTTGCAAAAATAGGCTTATCTCACCGTTTCCAGCGCTTTTGCGCATCTTGGGCACATCTGTGATGAAAAATTGAAGATTTTAACCAAAGTTGCAAAAATAGGCTTATCTCACCGTTTCCAGCGCTTTTGGGCATCTTGGGCACATCTGTGATGAAAAATTTAAGATTTTAACCAAAGTTGCAAAAATAGGCTTATCTCACCGTTTCCAGCGCTTTTGTGCATCTTGGACACATCTGTGATTAAAAATTGAAGATTCTAACCATTGTTGCAAAAATAGGCTTATCTCCCCGTTTCCAGCTCTTTTTGGCACTTAGAGCGAATCTGACAGTAGAAACCGTGCAGTTGCTACTTTTTCATTGGGGTTTCCAAAACTTAAAATCTTTTTTTTAAAGAGTTCCTTTAGAGTTGAAACCAAGATTTCAAATTATCCTTTTTCATTATTATAATCCACTGTATGCATTTTAAGTATCAAGGAATTTGACTGAAGGCCTTTTGAGAAAACACGTTGATTAGTGACCCTATTTCATTATGGCAGTCAAACCACTGATTTTCAACTTTAGTCTATGAAACCTCCAAACCTTAAACATTGTTGCAAAATTAGGCTTATCTCACCGTTTCCAGCACTTTTGTGCACCTTGGGCACATCTGTGATGAAAAATTGAAGATTTTAACCAAAGTTGCAAAAATAGGCTTATCTCACCGTTTCCAGCGCTTTTGGGCATCTTGGGCACATCTGTGATGAAAAATTGAAGATTTTAACCAAAGTTGCAAAAATAGGCTTATCTCACCGTTTCCAGCGCTTTTGTGCATCTTGGGCACATCTGTGATGAAAAATGGAAGATTTTAACCAAAGTTGCAAAAATAGGCTTATCTCCCCGTTTCCAGCACTTTTTGGCACTTAGAGCGAATCTGACAGTAGAAACCGTGCAGTTGCTACTTTTTCATTGGGGTTTCCAAAACTTAAAATCTTTTTTTTAAAGAGTTCCTTTAGAGTTGAAACCAAGATTTCAAATTATCCTTTTTCATTATTATAATCCACTGTATGCATTTTAAGTATCAAGGAAATTGAGTGAAGGCCTTTTGAGAAAACACGTTGATTAGTGACCCTATTTCATTATGGCAGTCAAACCACTGATTTTCAACTTTAGTCTATGAAACCTCCAAACCTTAAACATTGTTGCAAAATTAGGCTTATCTCACCGTTTCCAGCACTTTTGCGCACCTTGGGCACATCTGTGATGAAAAATTTAAGATTTTAACCAAAGTTGCAAAAATAGGCTTATCTCACCGTTTCCAGCGCTTTTGCGCATCTTGGGCACATCTGTGATGAAAAATTGAAGATTTTAACCAAAGTTGCAAAAATAGGCTTATCTCACCGTTTCCAGCGCTTTTGCGCATCTTGGGCACATCTGTGATGAAAAATTGAAGATTTTAACCAAAGTTGCAAAAATAGGCTTATCTCCCCGTTTCCAGCACTTTTTGGCACTTAGAGCGAATCTGACAGTAGAAACCGTGCAGTTGCTACTTTTTCATTGGGGTTTCCAAAACTTAAAATCTTTTTTTTAAAGAGTTCCTTTAGAGTTGAAACCAAGATTTCAAATTATCCTTTTTCATTATTATAATCCACTGTATGCATTTTAAGTATCAAGGAAATTGAGTGAAGGCCTTTTGAGAAAACACGTTGATTAGTGACCCTATTTCATTATGGCAGTCAAACCACTGATTTTCAACTTTAGTCTATGAAACCTCCAAACCTTAAACATTGTTGCAAAATTAGGCTTATCTCACCGTTTCCAGCACTTTTGCGCACCTTGGGCACATCTGTGATGAAAAATTGAAGATTTTAACCAAAGTTGCAAAAATAGGCTTATCTCACCGTTTCCAGCGCTTTTGTGCATCTTGGGCACATCTGTGATGAAAAATTGAAGATTTTAACCAAAGTTGCAAAAATAGGCTTATCTCACCGTTTCCAGCGCTTTTGTGCATCTTGGGCACATCTGTGATGAAAAATTGAAGATTTTAACCATTGTTGCAAAAATAGGCTTATCTCCCCGTTTACAGCACTTTTTGGCACTTAGAGCGAATCTGACAGTAGAAACCGTGCAGTTGCTACTTTTTCATTGGGGTTTCCAAAACTTAAAATCTTTTTTTTAAAGAGTTCCTTTAGAGTTGAAACCAAGATTTCAAATTATCCTTTTTCATTATTATAATCCACTGTATGCATTTTAAGTATCAAGGAAATTGAGTGAAGGCCTTTTGAGAAAACACGTTGATTAGTGACCCTATTTCATTATGGCAGTCAAACCACTGATTTTCAACTTTAGTCTATGAAACCTCCAAACCTTAAACATTGTTGCAAAATTAGGCTTATCTCACCGTTTCCAGCACTTTTGTGCACCTTGGGCATATCTGTGATGAAAAAATGAAGATTTTAACCAAAGTTGCAAAAATAGGCTTATCTCACCGTTTCCAGCGCTTTTGGGCATCTTGGGCACATCTGTGATGAAAAATTGAAGATTTTAACCAAAGTTGCAAAAATAGGCTTATCTCACCGTTTCCAGCGCTTTTGGGCATCTTGGGCACATCTGTGATGAAAAATTGAAGATTTTAACCAAAGTTGCAAAAATAGGCTTATCTCAACGTTTCCAGCGCTTTTGTGCATCTTGGGCACATCTGTGATGAAAAATTGAAGATTTTAACCAAAGTTGCAAAAATAGGCTTATCTCACCATTTCCAGCGCTTTTGTGCATCTTGGACACATCTGTGATGAAAAATTGAAGATTTTAACCATTGTTGCAAAAATAGGCTTATCTCCCCTTTTCCAGCACTTTTTGGCACTTAGAGCGAATCTGACAGTAGAAACCGTGCAGTTGCTACTTTTTCATTGGGGTTTCCAAAACTTAAAATCTTTTTTTTAAAGAGTTCCTTTAGAGTTGAAACCAAGATTTCAAATTATCCTTTTTCATTATTATAATCCACTGTATGCATTTTAAGTATCAAGGAAATTGAGTGAAGGCCTTTTGAGAAAACACGTTGATTAGTGACCCTATTTCATTATGGCAGTCAAACCACTGATTTTCAACTTTAGTCTATGAAACCTCCAAACCTTAAACATTGTTGCAAAATTAGGCTTATCTCACCGTTTCCAGCACTTTTGCGCACCTTGGGCACATCTGTGATGAAAAATTTAAGATTTTAACCAAAGTTGCAAAAATAGGCTTATCTCACCGTTTCCAGCGCTTTTGCGCATCTTGGGCACATCTGTGATGAAAAATTTAAGATTTTAACCAAAGTTGCAAAAATAGGCTTATCTCCCCGTTTCCAGCACTTTTTGGCACTTAGAGCCAATCTGACAGTAGAAACCGTGCAGTTGCTACTTTTTCATTGGGGTTTCCAAAACTTAAAATCTTTTTTTTAAAGAGTTCCTTTAGAGTTGAAACCAAGATTTCAAATTATCCTTTTTCATTATTATAATCCACTGTATGCATTTTAAGTATCAAGGAATTTGACTGAAGGCCTTTTGAGAAAACACGTTGATTAGTGACCCTATTTCATTATGGCAGTCAAACCACTGATTTTCAACTTTAGTCTATGAAACCTCCAAACCTTAAACATTGTTGCAAAATTAGGCTTATCTCACCGTTTCCAGCACTTTTGCGCACCTTGGGCACATCTGTGATGAAAAATTGAAGATTTTAACCAAAGTTGCAAAAATAGGCTTATCTCACCGTTTCCAGCGCTTTTGTGCATCTTGGGCACATCTGTGATGAAAAATTGAAGATTTTAACCAAAGTTGCAAAAATAGGCTTATCTCACCGTTTCCAGCGCTTTTGTGCATCTTGGGCACATCTGTGATGAAAAATTGAAGATTTTAACCATTGTTGCAAAAATAGGCTTATCTCCCCGTTTACAGCACTTTTTGGCACTTAGAGCGAATCTGACAGTAGAAACCGTGCAGTTGCTACTTTTTCATTGGGGTTTCCAAAACTTAAAATCTTTTTTTTAAAGAGTTCCTTTAGAGTTGAAACCAAGATTTCAAATTATCCTTTTTCATTATTATAATCCACTGTATGCATTTTAAGTATCAAGGAAATTGAGTGAAGGCCTTTTGAGAAAACACGTTGATTAGTGACCCTATTTCATTATGGCAGTCAAACCACTGATTTTCAACTTTAGTCTATGAAACCTCCAAACCTTAAACATTGTTGCAAAATTAGGCTTATCTCACCGTTTCCAGCACTTTTGTGCACCTTGGGCATATCTGTGATGAAAAAATGAAGATTTTAACCAAAGTTGCAAAAATAGGCTTATCTCACCGTTTCCAGCGCTTTTGGGCATCTTGGGCACATCTGTGATGAAAAATTGAAGATTTTAACCAAAGTTGCAAAAATAGGCTTATCTCACCGTTTCCAGCGCTTTTGGGCATCTTGGGCACATCTGTGATGAAAAATTGAAGATTTTAACCAAAGTTGCAAAAATAGGCTTATCTCAACGTTTCCAGCGCTTTTGTGCATCTTGGGCACATCTGTGATGAAAAATTGAAGATTTTAACCAAAGTTGCAAAAATAGGCTTATCTCACCATTTCCAGCGCTTTTGTGCATCTTGGACACATCTGTGATGAAAAATTGAAGATTTTAACCATTGTTGCAAAAATAGGCTTATCTCCCCTTTTCCAGCACTTTTTGGCACTTAGAGCGAATCTGACAGTAGAAACCGTGCAGTTGCTACTTTTTCATTGGGGTTTCCAAAACTTAAAATCTTTTTTTTAAAGAGTTCCTTTAGAGTTGAAACCAATATTTCAAATTATCCTTTTTCATTATTATAATCCACTGTATGCACTTTAAGTATCAAGGAAATTGAGTGAAGGCCTTTTGAGAAAACACGTTGATTAGTGACCCTATTTCATTATGGCAGTCAAACCACTGATTTTCAACTTTAGTCTATGAAACCTCCAAACCTTAAACATTGTTGCAAAATTAGGCTTATCTCACCGTTTCCAGCACTTTTGCGCACCTTGGGCACATCTGTGATGAAAAATTTAAGATTTTAACCAAAGTTGCAAAAATAGGCTTATCTCACCGTTTCCAGCGCTTTTGCGCATCTTGGGCACATCTGTGATGAAAAATTTAAGATTTTAACCAAAGTTGCAAAAATAGGCTTATCTCCCCGTTTCCAGCACTTTTTGGCACTTAGAGCCAATCTGACAGTAGAAACCGTGCAGTTGCTACTTTTTCATTGGGGTTTCCAAAACTTAAAATCTTTTTTTTAAAGAGTTCCTTTAGAGTTGAAACCAAGATTTCAAATTATCCTTTTTCATTATTATAATCCACTGTATGCATTTTAAGTATCAAGGAATTTGACTGAAGGCCTTTTGAGAAAACACGTTGATTAGTGACCCTATTTCATTATGGCAGTCAAACCACTGATTTTCAACTTTAGTCTATGAAACCTCCAAACCTTAAACATTGTTGCAAAATTAGGCTTATCTCACCGTTTCCAGCACTTTTGTGCACCTTGGGCATATCTGTGATGAAAAAATGAAGATTTTAACCAAAGTTGCAAAAATAGGCTTATCTCACCGTTTCCAGCGCTTTTGGGCATCTTGGGCACATCTGTGATGAAAAATTGAAGATTTTAACCAAAGTTGCAAAAATAGGCTTATCTCACCGTTTCCAGCGCTTTTGTGCATCTTGGGCACATCTGTGATGAAAAATTGAAGATTTTAACCAAAGTTGCAAAAATAGGCTTATCTCACCGTTTCCAGCGCTTTTGTGCATCTTGGGCACATCTGTGATGAAAAATTGAAGATTTTAACCATTGTTGCAAAAATAGGCTTATCTCCCCGTTTACAGCACTTTTTGGCACTTAGAGCGAATCTGACAGTAGAAACCGTGCAGTTGCTACTTTTTCATTGGGGTTTCCAAAACTTAAAATCTTTTTTTTAAAGAGTTCCTTTAGAGTTGAAACCAAGATTTCAAATTATCCTTTTTCATTATTATAATCCACTGTATGCATTTTAAGTATCAAGGAAATTGAGTGAAGGCCTTTTGAGAAAACACGTTGATTAGTGACCCTATTTCATTATGGCAGTCAAACCACTGATTTTCAACTTTAGTCTATGAAACCTCCAAACCTTAAACATTGTTGCAAAATTAGGCTTATCTCACCGTTTCCAGCGCTTTTGCGCATCTTGGGCACATCTGTGATGAAAAATTTAAGATTTTAACCAAAGTTGCAAAAATAGGCTTATCTCACCGTTTCCAGCGCTTTTGCGCATCTTGGGCACATCTGTGATGAAAAATTGAAGATTTTAACCAAAGTTGCAAAAATAGGCTTATCTCCCCGTTTCCAGCACTTTTTGGCACTTAGAGCCAATCTGACAGTAGAAACCGTGCAGTTGCTACTTTTTCATTGGGGTTTCCAAAACTTAAAATCTTTTTTTTAAAGAGTTCCTTTAGAGTTGAAACCAAGATTTCAAATTATCCTTTTTCATTATTATAATCCACTGTATGCATTTTAAGTATCAAGGAATTTGACTGAAGGCCTTTTGAGAAAACACGTTGATTAGTGACCCTATTTCATTATGGCAGTCAAACCACTGATTTTCAACTTTAGTCTATGAAACCTCCAAACCTTAAACATTGTTGCAAAATTAGGCTTATCTCACCGTTTCCAGCACTTTTGTGCACCTTGGGCATATCTGTGATGAAAAAATGAAGATTTTAACCAAAGTTGCAAAAATAGGCTTATCTCACCGTTTCCAGCGCTTTTGGGCATCTTGGGCACATCTGTGATGAAAAATTGAAGATTTTAACCAAAGTTGCAAAAATAGGCTTATCTCACCGTTTCCAGCGCTTTTGTGCATCTTGGGCACATCTGTGATGAAAAATTGAAGATTTTAACCAAAGTTGCAAAAATAGGCTTATCTCACCGTTTCCAGCGCTTTTGTGCATCTTGGGCACATCTGTGATGAAAAATTGAAGATTTTAACCATTGTTGCAAAAATAGGCTTATCTCCCCGTTTACAGCACTTTTTGGCACTTAGAGCGAATCTGACAGTAGAAACCGTGCAGTTGCTACTTTTTCATTGGGGTTTCCAAAACTTAAAATCTTTTTTTTAAAGAGTTCCTTTAGAGTTGAAACCAAGATTTCAAATTATCCTTTTTCATTATTATAATCCACTGTATGCATTTTAAGTATCAAGGAAATTGAGTGAAGGCCTTTTGAGAAAACACGTTGATTAGTGACCCTATTTCATTATGGCAGTCAAACCACTGATTTTCAACTTTAGTCTATGAAACCTCCAAACCTTAAACATTGTTGCAAAATTAGGCTTATCTCACCGTTTCCAGCACTTTTGTGCACCTTGGGCATATCTGTGATGAAAAAATGAAGATTTTAACCAAAGTTGCAAAAATAGGCTTATCTCACCGTTTCCAGCGCTTTTGGGCATCTTGGGCACATCTGTGATGAAAAATTGAAGATTTTAACCAAAGTTGCAAAAATAGGCTTATCTCACCGTTTCCAGCGCTTTTGTGCATCTTGGGCACATCTGTGATGAAAAATTGAAGATTTTAACCAAAGTTGCAAAAATAGGCTTATCTCACCGTTTCCAGCGCTTTTGTGCATCTTGGGCACATCTGTGATGAAAAATTGAAGATTTTAACCATTGTTGCAAAAATAGGCTTATCTCCCCGTTTACAGCACTTTTTGGCACTTAGAGCGAATCTGACAGTAGAAACCGTGCAGTTGCTACTTTTTCATTGGGGTTTCCAAAACTTAAAATCTTTTTTTTAAAGAGTTCCTTTAGAGTTGAAACCAAGATTTCAAATTATCCTTTTTCATTATTATAATCCACTGTATGCATTTTAAGTATCAAGGAAATTGAGTGAAGGCCTTTTGAGAAAACACGTTGATTAGTGACCCTATTTCATTATGGCAGTCAAACCACTGATTTTCAACTTTAGTCTATGAAACCTCCAAACCTTAAACATTGTTGCAAAATTAGGCTTATCTCACCGTTTCCAGCACTTTTGCGCACCTTGGGCACATCTGTGATGAAAAATTTAAGATTTTAACCAAAGTTGCAAAAATAGGCTTATCTCACCGTTTCCAGCGCTTTTGCGCATCTTGGGCACATCTGTGATGAAAAATTGAAGATTTTAACCAAAGTTGCAAAAATAGGCTTATCTCACCGTTTCCAGCGCTTTTGTGCATCTTGGGCACATCTGTGATGAAAAATTGAAGATTTTAACCAAAGTTGCAAAAATAGGCTTATCTCACCGTTTCCAGCGCTTTTGGGCATCTTGGGCACATCTGTGATGAAAAATTTAAGATTTTAACCAAAGTTGCAAAAATAGGCTTATCTCACCGTTTCCAGCGCTTTTGCGCATCTTGGACACATCTGTGATGAAAAATTGAAGATTTTAACCAAAGTTGCAAAAATAGGCTTATCTCATCGTTTCCAGCTCTTTTTGGCACTTAGAGCGAATCTGACAGTAGAAACCGTGCAGTTGCTACTTTTTCATTGGGGTTTCCAAAACTTAAAATCTTTTTTTTAAAGAGTTCCTTTAGAGTTGAAACCAAGATTTCAAATTATCCTTTTTCATTATTATAATCCACTGTATGCATTTTAAGTATCAAGGAATTTGACTGAAGGCCTTTTGAGAAAACAAGTTGATTAGTGACCCTATTTCATTATGGCAGTCAAACCACTGATTTTCAACTTTAGTCTATGAAACCTCCAATCCTTAAACATTGTTGCAAAATTAGGCTTATCTCACCGTTTCCAGCACTTTTGTGCACCTTGGGCTCATCTGTGATGAAAAATTGAAGATTTTAACCAAAGTTGCAAAAATAGGCTTATCTCACCGTTTCCAGCGCTTTTGGGCATCTTGGGCACATCTGTGATGAAAAATTTAAAATTTTAACCAAAGTTGCAAAAATAGGCTTATCTCCCCGTTTCCAGCACTTTTTGGCACTTAGAGCCAATCTGACAGTAGAAACCGTGCAGTTGCTACTTTTTCATTGGGGTTTCCAAAACTTAAAATCTTTTTTTTAAAGAGTTCCTTTAGAGTTGAAACCAAGATTTCAAATTATCCTTTTTCATTATTATAATCCACTGTATGCATTTTAAGTATCAAGGAAATTGAGTGAAGGCCTTTTGAGAAAACACGTTGATTAGTGACCCTATTTCATTATGGCAGTCAAACCACTGATTTTCAACTTTAGTCTATGAAACCTCCAAACCTTAAACATTGTTGCAAAATTAGGCTTATCTCACCGTTTCCAGCACTTTTGCGCACCTTGGGCACATCTGTGATGAAAAATTTAAGATTTTAACCAAAGTTGCAAAAATAGGCTTATCTCACCGTTTCCAGCGCTTTTGTGCATCTTGGACACATCTGTGATTAAAAATTGAAGATTCTAACCATTGTTGCAAAAATAGGCTTATCTCCCCGTTTCCAGCTCTTTTTGGCACTTAGAGCGAATCTGACAGTAGAAACCGTGCAGTTGCTACTTTTTCATTGGGGTTTCCAAAACTTAAAATCTTTTTTTTAAAGAGTTCCTTTAGAGTTGAAACCAAGATTTCAAATTATCCTTTTTCATTATTATAATCCACTGTATGCATTTTAAGTATCAAGGAATTTGACTGAAGGCCTTTTGAGAAAACACGTTGATTAGTGACCCTATTTCATTATGGCAGTCAAACCACTGATTTTCAACTTTAGTCTATGAAACCTCCAAACCTTAAACATTGTTGCAAAATTAGGCTTATCTCACCGTTTCCAGCACTTTTGTGCACCTTGGGCACATCTGTGATGAAAAATTGAAGATTTTAACCAAAGTTGCAAAAATAGGCTTATCTCACCGTTTCCAGCGCTTTTGGGCATCTTGGGCACATCTGTGATGAAAAATTGAAGATTTTAACCAAAGTTGCAAAAATAGGCTTATCTCACCGTTTCCAGCGCTTTTGTGCATCTTGGGCACATCTGTGATGAAAAATGGAAGATTTTAACCAAAGTTGCAAAAATAGGCTTATCTCCCCGTTTCCAGCACTTTTTGGCACTTAGAGCGAATCTGACAGTAGAAACCGTGCAGTTGCTACTTTTTCATTGGGGTTTCCAAAACTTAAAATCTTTTTTTTAAAGAGTTCCTTTAGAGTTGAAACCAAGATTTCAAATTATCCTTTTTCATTATTATAATCCACTGTATGCATTTTAAGTATCAAGGAAATTGAGTGAAGGCCTTTTGAGAAAACACGTTGATTAGTGACCCTATTTCATTATGGCAGTCAAACCACTGATTTTCAACTTTAGTCTATGAAACCTCCAAACCTTAAACATTGTTGCAAAATTAGGCTTATCTCACCGTTTCCAGCACTTTTGCGCACCTTGGGCACATCTGTGATGAAAAATTTAAGATTTTAACCAAAGTTGCAAAAATAGGCTTATCTCACCGTTTCCAGCGCTTTTGCGCATCTTGGGCACATCTGTGATGAAAAATTGAAGATTTTAACCAAAGTTGCAAAAATAGGCTTATCTCACCGTTTCCAGCGCTTTTGCGCATCTTGGGCACATCTGTGATGAAAAATTGAAGATTTTAACCAAAGTTGCAAAAATAGGCTTATCTCCCCGTTTCCAGCACTTTTTGGCACTTAGAGCCAATCTGACAGTAGAAACCGTGCAGTTGCTACTTTTTCATTGGGGTTTCCAAAACTTAAAATCTTTTTTTTAAAGAGTTCCTTTAGAGTTGAAACCAAGATTTCAAATTATCCTTTTTCATTATTATAATCCACTGTATGCATTTTAAGTATCAAGGAAATTGAGTGAAGGCCTTTTGAGAAAACACGTTGATTAGTGACCCTATTTCATTATGGCAGTCAAACCACTGATTTTCAACTTTAGTCTATGAAACCTCCAAACCTTAAACATTGTTGCAAAATTAGGCTTATCTCACCGTTTCCAGCACTTTTGCGCACCTTGGGCACATCTGTGATGAAAAATTTAAGATTTTAACCAAAGTTGCAAAAATAGGCTTATCTCACCGTTTCCAGCGCTTTTGCGCATCTTGGGCACATCTGTGATGAAAAATTGAAGATTTTAACCAAAGTTGCAAAAATAGGCTTATCTCACCGTTTCCAGCGCTTTTGCGCATCTTGGGCACATCTGTGATGAAAAATTGAAGATTTTAACCAAAGTTGCAAAAATAGGCTTATCTCCCCGTTTCCAGCACTTTTTGGCACTTAGAGCCAATCTGACAGTAGAAACCGTGCAGTTGCTACTTTTTCATTGGGGTTTCCAAAACTTAAAATCTTTTTTTTAAAGAGTTCCTTTAGAGTTGAAACCAAGATTTCAAATTATCCTTTTTCATTATTATAATCCACTGTATGCATTTTAAGTATCAAGGAATTTGACTGAAGGCCTTTTGAGTAAACACGTTGATTAGTGACCCTATTTCATTATGGCAGTCAAACCACTGATTTTCAACTTTAGTCTATGAAACCTCCAAACCTTAAACATTGTTGCAAAATTAGGCTTATCTCACCGTTTCCAGCACTTTTGCGCACCTTGGGCACATCTGTGATGAAAAATTTAAGATTTTAACCAAAGTTGCAAAAATAGGCTTATCTCACCGTTTCCAGCGCTTTTGCGCATCTTGGGCACATCTGTGATGAAAAATTGAAGATTTTAACCAAAGTTGCAAAAATAGGCTTATCTCACCGTTTCCAGCGCTTTTGCGCATCTTGGGCACATCTGTGATGAAAAATTGAAGATTTTAACCAAAGTTGCAAAAATAGGCTTATCTCCCCGTTTCCAGCACTTTTTGGCACTTAGAGCCAATCTGACAGTAGAAACCGTGCAGTTGCTACTTTTTCATTGGGGTTTCCAAAACTTAAAATCTTTTTTTTAAAGAGTTCCTTTAGAGTTGAAACCAAGATTTCAAATTATCCTTTTTCATTATTATAATCCACTGTATGCATTTTAAGTATCAAGGAATTTGACTGAAGGCCTTTTGAGTAAACACGTTGATTAGTGACCCTATTTCATTATGGCAGTCAAACCACTGATTTTCAACTTTAGTCTATGAAACCTCCAAACCTTAAACATTGTTGCAAAATTAGGCTTATCTCACCGTTTCCAGCACTTTTGTGCACCTTGGGCATATCTGTGATGAAAAAATGAAGATTTTAACCAAAGTTGCAAAAATAGGCTTATCTCCCCGTTTCCAGCACTTTTTGGCACTTAGAGCCAATCTGACAGTAGAAACCGTGCAGTTGCTACTTTTTCATTGGGGTTTCCAAAACTTAAAATCTTTTTTTTAAAGAGTTCCTTTAGAGTTGAAACCAAGATTTCAAATTATCCTTTTTCATTATTATAATCCACTGTATGCATTTTAAGTATCAAGGAATTTGACTGAAGGCCTTTTGAGTAAACACGTTTATTAGTGACCCTATTTCATTATGGCAGTCAAACCACTGATTTTCAACTTTAGTCTATGAAACCTCCAAACCTTAAACATTGTTGCAAAATTAGGCTTATCTCACCGTTTCCAGCACTTTTGTGCACCTTGGGCATATCTGTGATGAAAAAATGAAGATTTTAACCAAAGTTGCAAAAATAGGCTTATCTCACCGTTTCCAGCGCTTTTGGGCATCTTGGGCACATCTGTGATGAAAAATTGAAGATTTTAACCAAAGTTGCAAAAATAGGCTTATCTCACCGTTTCCAGCGCTTTTGGGCATCTTGGGCACATCTGTGATGAAAAATTGAAGATTTTAACCAAAGTTGCAAAAATAGGCTTATCTCACCGTTTCCAGCGCTTTTGTGCATCTTGGGCACATCTGTGATGAAAAATTGAAGATTTTAACCATTGTTGCAAAAATAGGCTTATCTCCCCGTTTACAGCACTTTTTGGCACTTAGAGCGAATCTGACAGTAGAAACCGTGCAGTTGCTACTTTTTCATTGGGGTTTCCAAAACTTAAAATCTTTTTTTTAAAGAGTTCCTTTAGAGTTGAAACCAAGATTTCAAATTATCCTTTTTCATTATTATAATCCACTGTATGCATTTTAAGTATCAAGGAAATTGAGTGAAGGCCTTTTGAGAAAACACGTTGATTAGTGACCCTATTTCATTATGGCAGTCAAACCACTGATTTTCAACTTTAGTCTATGAAACCTCCAAACCTTAAACATTGTTGCAAAATTAGTCTTATCTCACCGTTTCCAGCACTTTTGTGCACCTTGGGCACATCTGTGATGAAAAATTGAAGATTTTAACCAAAGTTGCAAAAATAGGCTTATCTCACCGTTTCCAGCGCTTTTGGGCATCTTGGGCACATCTGTGATGAAAAATTTAAAATTTTAACCAAAGTTGCAAAAATAGGCTTATCTCCCCGTTTCCAGCACTTTTTGGCACTTAGAGCCAATCTGACAGTAGAAACCGTGCAGTTGCTACTTTTTCATTGGGGTTTCCAAAACTTAAAATCTTTTTTTTAAAGAGTTCCTTTAGAGTTGAAACCAAGATTTCAAATTATCCTTTTTCATTATTATAATCCACTGTATGCATTTTAAGTATCAAGGAATTTGACTGAAGGCCTTTTGAGAAAACAAGTTGATTAGTGACCCTATTTCATTATGGCAGTCAAACCACTGATTTTCAACTTTAGTCTATGAAACCTCCAATCCTTAAACATTGTTGCAAAATTAGGCTTATCTCACCGTTTCCAGCACTTTTGTGCACCTTGGGCACATCTGTGATGAAAAATTGAAGATTTTAACCAAAGTTGCAAAAATAGGCTTATCTCACCGTTTCCAGCGCTTTTGGGCATCTTGGGCACATCTGTGATGAAAAATTTAAAATTTTAACCAAAGTTGCAAAAATAGGCTTATCTCCCCGTTTCCAGCACTTTTTGGCACTTAGAGCCAATCTGACAGTAGAAACCGTGCAGTTGCTACTTTTTCATTGGGGTTTCCAAAACTTAAAATCTTTTTTTTAAAGAGTTCCTTTAGAGTTGAAACCAAGATTTCAAATTATCCTTTTTCATTATTATAATCCACTGTATGCATTTTAAGTATCAAGGAAATTGAGTGAAGGCCTTTTGAGAAAACACGTTGATTAGTGACCCTATTTCATTATGGCAGTCAAACCACTGATTTTCAACTTTAGTCTATGAAACCTCCAAACCTTAAACATTGTTGCAAAATTAGGCTTATCTCACCGTTTCCAGCACTTTTGCGCACCTTGGGCACATCTGTGATGAAAAATTTAAGATTTTAACCAAAGTTGCAAAAATAGGCTTATCTCACCGTTTCCAGCGCTTTTGCGCATCTTGGGCACATCTGTGATGAAAAATTGAAGATTTTAACCAAAGTTGCAAAAATAGGCTTATCTCACCGTTTCCAGCGCTTTTGGGCATCTTGGGCACATCTGTGATGAAAAATTTAAGATTTTAACCAAAGTTGCAAAAATAGGCTTATCTCACCGTTTCCAGCGCTTTTGTGCATCTTGGACACATCTGTGATTAAAAATTGAAGATTCTAACCATTGTTGCAAAAATAGGCTTATCTCCCCGTTTCCAGCTCTTTTTGGCACTTAGAGCGAATCTGACAGTAGAAACCGTGCAGTTGCTACTTTTTCATTGGGGTTTCCAAAACTTAAAATCTTTTTTTTAAAGAGTTCCTTTAGAGTTGAAACCAAGATTTCAAATTATCCTTTTTCATTATTATAATCCACTGTATGCATTTTAAGTATCAAGGAATTTGACTGAAGGCCTTTTGAGAAAACACGTTGATTAGTGACCCTATTTCATTATGGCAGTCAAACCACTGATTTTCAACTTTAGTCTATGAAACCTCCAAACCTTAAACATTGTTGCAAAATTAGGCTTATCTCACCGTTTCCAGCACTTTTGTGCACCTTGGGCACATCTGTGATGAAAAATTTAAGATTTTAACCAAAGTTGCAAAAATAGGCTTATCTCACCGTTTCCAGCGCTTTTGGGCATCTTGGGCACATCTGTGATGAAAAATTGAAGATTTTAACCAAAGTTGCAAAAATAGGCTTATCTCACCGTTTCCAGCGCTTTTGTGCATCTTGGACACATCTGTGATTAAAAATTGAAGATTTTAACCATTGTTGCAAAAATAGGCTTATCTCCCCGTTTCCAGCTCTTTTTGGCACTTAGAGCGAATCTGACAGTAGAAACCGTGCAGTTGCTACTTTTTCATTGGGGTTTCCAAAACTTAAAATCTTTTTTTTAAAGAGTTCCTTTAGAGTTGAAACCAAGATTTCAAATTATCCTTTTTCATTATTATAATCCACTGTATGCATTTTAAGTATCAAGGAATTTGACTGAAGGCCTTTTGAGAAAACACGTTGATTAGTGACCCTATTTCATTATGGCAGTCAAACCACTGATTTTCAACTTTAGTCTATGAAACCTCCAAACCTTAAACATTGTTGCAAAATTAGGCTTATCTCACCGTTTCCAGCACTTTTGTGCACCTTGGGCATATCTGTGATGAAAAAATGAAGATTTTAACCAAAGTTGCAAAAATAGGCTTATCTCACCGTTTCCAGCGCTTTTGGGCATCTTGGGCACATCTGTGATGAAAAATTGAAGATTTTAACCAAAGTTGCAAAAATAGGCTTATCTCACCGTTTCCAGCGCTTTTGGGCATCTTGGGCACATCTGTGATGAAAAATTGAAGATTTTAACCAAAGTTGCAAAAATAGGCTTATCTCACCGTTTCCAGCGCTTTTGGGCATCTTGGGCACATCTGTGATGAAAAATTGAAGATTTTAACCAAAGTTGCAAAAATAGGCTTATCTCACCGTTTCCAGCGCTTTTGTGCATCTTGGACACATCTGTGATTAAAAATTGAAGATTTTAACCATTGTTGCAAAAATAGGCTTATCTCCCCGTTTCCAGCACTTTTTGGCACTTAGAGCGAATCTGACAGTAGAAACCTTGCAGTTGCTACTTTTTCATTGGGGTTTCCAAAACTTAAAATCTTTTTTTTAAAGAGTTCCTTTAGAGTTGAAACCAAGATTTCAAATTATCCTTTTTCATTATTATAATCCACTGTATGCATTTTAAGTATCAAGGAAATTGAGTGAAGGCCTTTTGAGAAAACACGTTGATTAGTGACCCTATTTCATTATGGCAGTCAAACCACTGATTTTTAACTTTAGTCTATGAAACCTCCAAACCTTAAACATTGTTGCAAAATTAGGCTTATCTCACCGTTTCCAGCACTTTTGTGCACCTTGGGCATATCTGTGATGAAAAAATGAAGATTTTAACCAAAGTTGCAAAAATAGGCTTATCTCACCGTTTCCAGCGCTTTTGCGCATCTTGGGCACATCTGTGATGAAAAATTGAAGATTTTAACCAAAGTTGCAAAAATAGGCTTATCTCACCGTTTCCAGCGCTTTTGGGCATCTTGGGCACATCTGTGATGAAAAATTTAAGATTTTAACCAAAGTTGCAAAAATAGGCTTATCTCACCGTTTCCAGCGCTTTTGTGCATCTTGGACACATCTGTGATTAAAAATTGAAGATTTTAACCATTGTTGCAAAAATAGGCTTATCTCCCCGTTTCCAGCTCTTTTTGGAACTTAGAGCGAATCTGACAGTAGAAACCGTGCAGTTGCTACTTTTTCATTGGGGTTTCCAAAACTTAAAATCTTTTTTTTAAAGAGTTCCTTTAGAGTTGAAACCAAGATTTCAAATTATCCTTTTTCATTATTATAATCCACTGTATGCATTTTAAGTATCAAGGAATTTGACTGAAGGCCTTTTGAGAAAACACGTTGATTAGTGACCCTATTTCATTATGGCAGTCAAACCACTGATTTTCAACTTTAGTCTATGAAACCTCCAAACCTTAAACATTGTTGCAAAATTAGGCTTATCTCACCGTTTCCAGCACTTTTGTGCACCTTGGGCATATCTGTGATGAAAAAATGAAGATTTTAACCAAAGTTGCAAAAATAGGCTTATCTCACCGTTTCCAGCGCTTTTGGGCATCTTGGGCACATCTGTGATGAAAAATTTAAGATTTTAACCAAAGTTGCAAAAATAGGCTTATCTCACCGTTTCCAGCGCTTTTGGGCATCTTGGGCACATCTGTGATGAAAAATTGAAGATTTTAACCAAAGTTGCAAAAATAGGCTTATCTCACCGTTTCCAGCGCTTTTGTGCATCTTGGGCACATCTGTGATAAAAAATTGAAGATTTTAACCAAAGTTGCAAAAATAGGGTTATCTCACCGTTTCCAGCGCTTTTGTGCATCTTGGACACATCTGTGATGAAAAATTGAAGATTTTAACCATTGTTGCAAAAATAGGCTTATCTCCCCGTTTCCAGCACTTTTTGGCACTTAGAGCGAATCTGACAGTAGAAACCTTGCAGTTGCTACTTTTTCATTGGGGTTTCCAAAACTTAAAATCTTTTTTTTAAAGAGTTCCTTTAGAGTTGAAACCAAGATTTCAAATTATCCTTTTTCATTATTATAATCCACTGTATGCATTTTAAGTATCAAGGAAATTGAGTGAAGGCCTTTTGAGAAAACACGTTGATTAGTGACCCTATTTCATTATGGCAGTCAAACCACTGATTTTCAACTTTAGTCTATGAAACCTCCAAACCTTAAACATTGTTGCAAAATTAGGCTTATCTCACCGTTTCCAGCACTTTTGTGCACCTTGGGCATATCTGTGATGAAAAAATGAAGATTTTAACCAAAGTTGCAAAAATAGGCTTATCTCACCGTTTCCAGCGCTTTTGCGCATCTTGGGCACATCTGTGATGAAAAATTGAAGATTTTAACCAAAGTTGCAAAAATAGGCTTATCTCACCGTTTCCAGCGCTTTTGGGCATCTTGGGAACATCTGTGATGAAAAATTTAAGATTTTAACCAAAGTTGCAAAAATAGGCTTATCTCACCGTTTCCAGCGCTTTTGTGCATCTTGGACACATCTGTGATTAAAAATTGAAGATTTTAACCATTGTTGCAAAAATAGGCTTATCTCCCCGTTTCCAGCTCTTTTTGGCACTTAGAGCGAATCTGACAGTAGAAACCGTGCAGTTGCTACTTTTTCATTGGGGTTTCCAAAACTTAAAATCTTTTTTTTAAAGAGTTCCTTTAGAGTTGAAACCAAGATTTCAAATTATCCTTTTTCATTATTATAATCCACTGTATGCATTTTAAGTATCAAGGAATTTGACTGAAGGCCTTTTGAGAAAACACGTTGATTAGTGACCCTATTTCATTATGGCAGTCAAACCACTGATTTTCAACTTTAGTCTATGAAACCTCCAAACCTTAAACATTGTTGCAAAATTAGGCTTATCTCACCGTTTCCAGCACTTTTGTGCACCTTGGGCATATCTGTGATGAAAAAATGAAGATTTTAACCAAAGTTGCAAAAATAGGCTTATCTCACCGTTTCCAGCGCTTTTGGGCATCTTGGGCACATCTGTGATGAAAAATTGAAGATTTTAACCAAAGTTGCAAAAATAGGCTTATCTCACCGTTTCCAGCGCTTTTGGGCATCTTGGGCACATCTGTGATGAAAAATTGAAGATTTTAACCAAAGTTGCAAAAATAGGCTTATCTCACCGTTTCCAGCGCTTTTGGGCATCTTGGGCACATCTGTGATGAAAAATTGAAGATTTTAACCAAAGTTGCAAAAATAGGCTTATCTCACCGTTTCCAGCGCTTTTGGGCATCTTGGGCACATCTGTGATGAAAAATTGAAGATTTTAACCAAAGTTGCAAAAATAGGCTTATCTCACCGTTTCCAGCGCTTTTGTGCATCTTGGACACATCTGTGATTAAAAATTGAAGATTTTAACCATTGTTGCAAAAATAGGCTTATCTCCCCGTTTCCAGCACTTTTTGGCACTTAGAGCGAATCTGACAGTAGAAACCTTGCAGTTGCTACTTTTTCATTGGGGTTTCCAAAACTTAAAATCTTTTTTTTAAAGAGTTCCTTTAGAGTTGAAACCAAGATTTCAAATTATCCTTTTTCATTATTATAATCCACTGTATGCATTTTAAGTATCAAGGAAATTGAGTGAAGGCCTTTTGAGAAAACACGTTGATTAGTGACCCTATTTCATTATGGCAGTCAAACCACTGATTTTTAACTTTAGTCTATGAAACCTCCAAACCTTAAACATTGTTGCAAAATTAGGCTTATCTCACCGTTTCCAGCACTTTTGTGCACCTTGGGCATATCTGTGATGAAAAAATGAAGATTTTAACCAAAGTTGCAAAAATAGGCTTATCTCACCGTTTCCAGCGCTTTTGCGCATCTTGGGCACATCTGTGATGAAAAATTGAAGATTTTAACCAAAGTTGCAAAAATAGGCTTATCTCACCGTTTCCAGCGCTTTTGGGCATCTTGGGCACATCTGTGATGAAAAATTTAAGATTTTAACCAAAGTTGCAAAAATAGGCTTATCTCACCGTTTCCAGCGCTTTTGTGCATCTTGGACACATCTGTGATTAAAAATTGAAGATTTTAACCATTGTTGCAAAAATAGGCTTATCTCCCCGTTTCCAGCTCTTTTTGGAACTTAGAGCGAATCTGACAGTAGAAACCGTGCAGTTGCTACTTTTTCATTGGGGTTTCCAAAACTTAAAATCTTTTTTTTAAAGAGTTCCTTTAGAGTTGAAACCAAGATTTCAAATTATCCTTTTTCATTATTATAATCCACTGTATGCATTTTAAGTATCAAGGAATTTGACTGAAGGCCTTTTGAGAAAACACGTTGATTAGTGACCCTATTTCATTATGGCAGTCAAACCACTGATTTTCAACTTTAGTCTATGAAACCTCCAAACCTTAAACATTGTTGCAAAATTAGGCTTATCTCACCGTTTCCAGCACTTTTGTGCACCTTGGGCATATCTGTGATGAAAAAATGAAGATTTTAACCAAAGTTGCAAAAATAGGCTTATCTCACCGTTTCCAGCGCTTTTGGGCATCTTGGGCACATCTGTGATGAAAAATTTAAGATTTTAACCAAAGTTGCAAAAATAGGCTTATCTCACCGTTTCCAGCGCTTTTGGGCATCTTGGGCACATCTGTGATGAAAAATTGAAGATTTTAACCAAAGTTGCAAAAATAGGCTTATCTCACCGTTTCCAGCGCTTTTGTGCATCTTGGGCACATCTGTGATAAAAAATTGAAGATTTTAACCAAAGTTGCAAAAATAGGGTTATCTCACCGTTTCCAGCGCTTTTGTGCATCTTGGACACATCTGTGATGAAAAATTGAAGATTTTAACCATTGTTGCAAAAATAGGCTTATCTCCCCGTTTCCAGCACTTTTTGGCACTTAGAGCGAATCTGACAGTAGAAACCTTGCAGTTGCTACTTTTTCATTGGGGTTTCCAAAACTTAAAATCTTTTTTTTAAAGAGTTCCTTTAGAGTTGAAACCAAGATTTCAAATTATCCTTTTTCATTATTATAATCCACTGTATGCATTTTAAGTATCAAGGAAATTGAGTGAAGGCCTTTTGAGAAAACACGTTGATTAGTGACCCTATTTCATTATGGCAGTCAAACCACTGATTTTCAACTTTAGTCTATGAAACCTCCAAACCTTAAACATTGTTGCAAAATTAGGCTTATCTCACCGTTTCCAGCACTTTTGTGCACCTTGGGCATATCTGTGATGAAAAAATGAAGATTTTAACCAAAGTTGCAAAAATAGGCTTATCTCACCGTTTCCAGCGCTTTTGCGCATCTTGGGCACATCTGTGATGAAAAATTGAAGATTTTAACCAAAGTTGCAAAAATAGGCTTATCTCACCGTTTCCAGCGCTTTTGGGCATCTTGGGCACATCTGTGATGAAAAATTTAAGATTTTAACCAAAGTTGCAAAAATAGGCTTATCTCACCGTTTCCAGCGCTTTTGTGCATCTTGGACACATCTGTGATTAAAAATTGAAGATTTTAACCATTGTTGCAAAAATAGGCTTATCTCCCCGTTTCCAGCTCTTTTTGGCACTTAGAGCGAATCTGACAGTAGAAACCGTGCAGTTGCTACTTTTTCATTGGGGTTTCCAAAACTTAAAATCTTTTTTTTAAAGAGTTCCTTTAGAGTTGAAACCAAGATTTCAAATTATCCTTTTTCATTATTATAATCCACTGTATGCATTTTAAGTATCAAGGAATTTGACTGAAGGCCTTTTGAGAAAACACGTTGATTAGTGACCCTATTTCATTATGGCAGTCAAACCACTGATTTTCAACTTTAGTCTATGAAACCTCCAAACCTTAAACATTGTTGCAAAATTAGGCTTATCTCACCGTTTCCAGCACTTTTGTGCACCTTGGGCATATCTGTGATGAAAAAATGAAGATTTTAACCAAAGTTGCAAAAATAGGCTTATCTCACCGTTTCCAGCGCTTTTGGGCATCTTGGGCACATCTGTGATGAAAAATTGAAGATTTTAACCAAAGTTGCAAAAATAGGCTTATCTCACCGTTTCCAGCGCTTTTGGGCATCTTGGGCACATCTGTGATGAAAAATTGAAGATTTTAACCAAAGTTGCAAAAATAGGCTTATCTCACCGTTTCCAGCGCTTTTGTGCATCTTGGACACATCTGTGATTAAAAATTGAAGATTTTAACCATTGTTGCAAAAATAGGCTTATCTCCCCGTTTCCAGCACTTTTTGGCACTTAGAGCGAATCTGACAGTAGAAACCTTGCAGTTGCTACTTTTTCATTGGGGTTTCCAAAACTTAAAATCTTTTTTTTAAAGAGTTCCTTTAGAGTTGAAACCAAGATTTCAAATTATCCTTTTTCATTATTATAATCCACTGTATGCATTTTAAGTATCAAGGAAATTGAGTGAAGGCCTTTTGAGAAAACACGTTGATTAGTGACCCTATTTCATTATGGCAGTCAAACCACTGATTTTTAACTTTAGTCTATGAAACCTCCAAACCTTAAACATTGTTGCAAAATTAGGCTTATCTCACCGTTTCCAGCACTTTTGTGCACCTTGGGCATATCTGTGATGAAAAAATGAAGATTTTAACCAAAGTTGCAAAAATAGGCTTATCTCACCGTTTCCAGCGCTTTTGCGCATCTTGGGCACATCTGTGATGAAAAATTGAAGATTTTAACCAAAGTTGCAAAAATAGGCTTATCTCACCGTTTCCAGCGCTTTTGGGCATCTTGGGCACATCTGTGATGAAAAATTTAAGATTTTAACCAAAGTTGCAAAAATAGGCTTATCTCACCGTTTCCAGCGCTTTTGTGCATCTTGGACACATCTGTGATTAAAAATTGAAGATTTTAACCATTGTTGCAAAAATAGGCTTATCTCCCCGTTTCCAGCTCTTTTTGGAACTTAGAGCGAATCTGACAGTAGAAACCGTGCAGTTGCTACTTTTTCATTGGGGTTTCCAAAACTTAAAATCTTTTTTTTAAAGAGTTCCTTTAGAGTTGAAACCAAGATTTCAAATTATCCTTTTTCATTATTATAATCCACTGTATGCATTTTAAGTATCAAGGAATTTGACTGAAGGCCTTTTGAGAAAACACGTTGATTAGTGACCCTATTTCATTATGGCAGTCAAACCACTGATTTTCAACTTTAGTCTATGAAACCTCCAAACCTTAAACATTGTTGCAAAATTAGGCTTATCTCACCGTTTCCAGCACTTTTGTGCACCTTGGGCATATCTGTGATGAAAAAATGAAGATTTTAACCAAAGTTGCAAAAATAGGCTTATCTCACCGTTTCCAGCGCTTTTGCGCATCTTGGGCACATCTGTGATGAAAAATTTAAGATTTTAACCAAAGTTGCAAAAATAGGCTTATCTCACCGTTTCCAGCGCTTTTGTGCATCTTGGACACATCTGTGATTAAAAATTGAAGATTTTAACCATTGTTGCAAAAATAGGCTTATCTCCCCGTTTCCAGCTCTTTTTGGCACTTAGAGCGAATCTGACAGTAGAAACCGTGCAGTTGCTACTTTTTCATTGGGGTTTCCAAAACTTAAAATCTTTTTTTTAAAGAGTTCCTTTAGAGTTGAAACCAAGCTTTCAAATTATCCTTTTTCATTATTATAATCCACTGTATGCATTTTAAGTATCAAGGAATTTGACTGAAGGCCTTTTGAGAAAACACGTTGATTAGTGACCCTATTTCATTATGGCAGTCAAACCACTGATTTTCAACTTTGGTCTATGAAACCTCCAAACCTTAAACATTGTTGCAAAATTAGGCTTATCTCACCGTTTCCAAAACTTTTGTGCACCTTGGGCATATCTGTGATGAAAAAATGAAGATTTTAACCAAAGTTGCAAAAATAGGCTTATCTCACCGTTTCCAGCGCTTTTGTGCATCTTGGACACATCTGTGATGAAAAATTGAAGATTTTAACCATTGTTGCAAAAATAGGCTTATCTCACCGTTTCCAGCGCTTTTGTGCATCTTGGACACATCTGTGATGAAAAATTGAAGATTTTAACCAAAGTTGCAAAAATAGGCTTATCTCACCGTTTCCAGCGCTTTTGTGCATCTTGGGCACATCTGTGATGAAAAATTGAAGATTTTAACCATTGTTGCAAAAATAGGCTTATCTCCCCGTTTCCAGCACTTTTTGGCACTTAGAGCGAATCTGACAGTAGAAACCGTGCAGTTGCTACTTTTTCATTGGGGTTTCCAAAACTTAAAATCTTTTTTTTAAAGAGTTCCTTTAGAGTTGAAACCAAGCTTTCAAATTATCCTTTTTCATTATTATAATCCACTGTATGCATTTTAAGTATCAAGGAATTTGACTGAAGGCCTTTTGAGAAAACACGTTGATTAGTGACCCTATTTCATTATGGCAGTCAAACCACTGATTTTCAACTTTGGTCTATGAAACCTCCAAACCTTAAACATTGTTGCAAAATTAGGCTTATCTCACCGTTTCCAAAACTTTTGTGCACCTTGGGCATATCTGTGATGAAAAAATGAAGATTTTAACCAAAGTTGCAAAAATAGGCTTATCTCACCGTTTCCAGCGCTTTTGTGCATCTTGGACACATCTGTGATGAAAAATTGAAGATTTTAACCATTGTTGCAAAAATAGGCTTATCTCACCGTTTCCAGCGCTTTTGTGCATCTTGGACACATCTGTGATGAAAAATTGAAGATTTTAACCAAAGTTGCAAAAATAGGCTTATCTCACCGTTTCCAGCGCTTTTGTGCATCTTGGGCACATCTGTGATGAAAAATTGAAGATTTTAACCATTGTTGCAAAAATAGGCTTATCTCCCCGTTTCCAGCACTTTTTGGCACTTAGAGCGAATCTGACAGTAGAAACCGTGCAGTTGCTACTTTTTCATTGGGGTTTCCAAAACTTAAAATCTTTTTTTTAAAGAGTTCCTTTAGAGTTGAAACCAAGATTTCAAATTATCCTTTTTCATTATTATAATCCACTGTATGCATTTTAAGTATCAAGGAATTTGACTGAAGGCCTTTTGAGAAAACACGTTGATTAGTGACCCTATTTCATTATGGCAGTCAAACCACTGATTTTCAACTTTAGTCTATGAAACCTCCAAACCTTAAACATTGTTGCAAAATTAGGCTTATCTCACCGTTTCCAGCACTTTTGTGCACCTTGGGCATATCTGTGATGAAAAAATGAAGATTTTAACCAAAGTTGCAAAAATAGGCTTATCTCACCGTTTCCAGCGCTTTTGTGCATCTTGGGCACATCTGTGATGAAAAATTTAAGATTTTAACCAAAGTTGCAAAAATAGGCTTATCTCACCGTTTCCAGCGCTTTTGTGCATCTTGGACACATCTGTGATGAAAAATTGAAGATTTTAACCAAAGTTGCAAAAATAGGCTTATCTCACCGTTTCCAGCGCTTTTGTGCATCTTGGGCACATCTGTGATGAAAAATTGAAGATTTTAACCATTGTTGCAAAAATAGGCTTATCTCCCCGTTTCCAGCACTTTTTGGGCACATCTGTGATTTTTAATCACAGATGTGCCCAAGATGCGCAAAAGCGCTGTTGCGCATCTTGGGCACATCTGTGATTAAAAATTGAAGATTTTAACCATTGTTGCAAAAATAGGCTTATCTCCCCGTTTCCAGCTCTTTTTGGCACTTAGAGCGAATCTGACAGTAGAAACCGTGCAGTTGCTACTTTTTCATTGGGGTTTCCAAAACTTAAAATCTTTTTTTTAAAGAGTTCCTTTAGAGTTGAAACCAAGATTTCAAATTATCCTTTTTCATTATTATAATCCACTGTATGCATTTTAAGTATCAAGGAATTTGACTGAAGGCCTTTTGAGAAAACACGTTGATTAGTGACCCTATTTCATTATGGCAGTCAAACCACTGATTTTCAACTTTAGTCTATGAAACCTCCAAACCTTAAACATTGTTGCAAAATTAGGCTTATCTCACCGTTTCCAGCACTTTTGCGCACCTTGGGCATATCAGTGATGAAAAAATGAAGATTTTAACCAAAGTTGCAAAAATAGGCTTATCTCACCGTTTCCAGCGCTTTTGCGCATCTTGGGCACATCTGTGATGAAAAATTGAAGATTTTAACCAAAGTTGCAAAAATAGGCTTATCTCACCGTTTCCAGCGCTTTTGGGCATCTTGGGCACATCTGTGATGAAAAATTTAAGATTTTAACCAAAGTTGCAAAAATAGGCTTATCTCACCGTTTCCAGCGCTTTTGTGCATCTTGGACACATCTGTGATTAAAAATTGAAGATTTTAACCATTGTTGCAAAAATAGGCTTATCTCCCCGTTTCCAGCTCTTTTTGGCACTTAGAGCGAATCTGACAGTAGAAACCGTGCAGTTGCTACTTTTTCATTGGGGTTTCCAAAACTTAAAATCTTTTTTTTAAAGAGTTCCTTTAGAGTTGAAACCAAGATTTCAAATGATCCTTTTTCATTATTATAATCCACTGTATGCATTTTAAGTATCAAGGAATTTGACTGAAGGCCTTTTGAGAAAACACGTTGATTAGTGACCCTATTTCATTATGGCAGTCAAACCACTGATTTTCAACTTTAGTCTATGAAACCTCCAAACCTTAAACATTGTTGCAAAATTAGGCTTATCTCACCGTTTCCAGCACTTTTGCGCACCTTGGGCATATCTGTGATGAAAAAATGAAGATTTTAACCAAAGTTGCAAAAATAGGCTTATCTCACCGTTTCCAGCGCTTTTGCGCATCTTGGGCACATCTGTGATGAAAAATTGAAGATTTTAACCAAAGTTGCAAAAATAGGCTTATCTCACCGTTTCCAGCGCTTTTGGGCATCTTGGGCACATCTGTGATTAAAAATTGAAGATTTTAACCAAAGTTGCAAAAATAGGCTTATCTCACCGTTTCCAGCGCTTTTGTGCATCTTGGACACATCTGTGATGAAAAATTGAAGATTTTAACCATTGTTGCAAAAATAGGCTTATCTCCCCGTTTCCAGCACTTTTTGGCACTTAGAGCGAATCTGACAGTAGAAACCTTGCAGTTGCTACTTTTTCATTGGGGTTTCCAAAACTTAAAATCTTTTTTTTAAAGAGTTCCTTTAGAGTTGAAACCAAGATTTCAAATTATCCTTTTTCATTATTATAATCCACTGTATGCATTTTAAGTATCAAGGAAATTGAGTGAAGGCCTTTTGAGAAAACACGTTGATTAGTGACCCTATTTCATTATGGCAGTCAAACCACTGATTTTCAACTTTAGTCTATGAAACCTCCAAAACTTAAACATTGTTGCAAAATTAGGCTTATCTCACCGTTTCCAGCACTTTTGTGCACCTTGGGCATATCTGTGATGAAAAAATGAAGATTTTAACCAAAGTTGCAAAAATAGGCTTTTCTCACCGTTTCCAGCGCTTTTGGGCATCTTGGGCACATCTGTGATGAAAAATTGAAGATTTTAACCAAAGTTGCAAAAATAGGCTTATCTCACCGTTTCCAGCGCTTTTGGGCATCTTGGGCACATCTGTGATGAAAAATTGAAGATTTTAACCAAAGTTGCAAAAATAGGCTTATCTCACCGTTTCCAGCGCTTTTGGGCATCTTGGGCACATCTGTGATGAAAAATTGAAGATTTTAACCAAAGTTGCAAAAATAGGCTTATCTCACCGTTTCCAGCGCTTTTGGGCATCTTGGGCACATCTGTGATTAAAAATTGAAGATTTTAACCAAAGTTGCAAAAATAGGCTTATCTCACCGTTTCCAGCGCTTTTGTGCATCTTGGACACATCTGTGATTAAAAATTGAAGATTTTAACCATTGTTGCAAAAATAGGCTTATCTCCCCGTTTCCAGCTCTTTTTGGCACTTAGAGCGAATCTGACAGTAGAAACCGTGCAGTTGCTACTTTTTCATTGGGGTTTCCAAAACTTAAAATCTTTTTTTTAAAGAGTTCCTTTAGAGTTGAAACCAAGATTTCAAATTATCCTTTTTCATTATTATAATCCACTGTATGCATTTTAAGTATCAAGGAATTTGACTGAAGGCCTTTTGAGAAAACACGTTGATTAGTGACCCTATTTCATTATGGCAGTCAAACCACTGATTTTCAACTTTAGTCTATGAAACCTCCAAAACTTAAACATTGTTGCAAAATTAGGCTTATCTCACCGTTTCCAGCACTTTTGTGCACCTTGGGCATATCTGTGATGAAAAAATGAAGATTTTAACCAAAGTTGCAAAAATAGGCTTATCTCACCGTTTCCAGCGCTTTTGGGCATCTTGGGCACATCTGTGATGAAAAATTGAAGATTTTAACCAAAGTTGCAAAAATAGGCTTATCTCACCGTTTCCAGCGCTTTTGGGCATCTTGGGCACATCTGTGATGAAAAATTGAAGATTTTAACCAAAGTTGCAAAAATAGGCTTATCTCACCGTTTCCAGCGCTTTTGGGCATCTTGGGCACATCTGTGATGAAAAATTGAAGATTTTAACCAAAGTTGCAAAAATAGGCTTATCTCACCGTTTCCAGCGCTTTTGTGCATCTTGGACACATCTGTGATTAAAAATTGAAGATTTTAACAAAAGTTGCAAAAATAGGCTTATCTCCCCGTTTCCAGCTCTTTTGTGCATCTTGGACACATCTGTGATGAAAAATTGAAGATTTTAACCATTGTTGCAAAAATAGGCTTATCTCCCCGTTTCCAGCACTTTTTGGCACTTAGAGCGAATCTGACAGTAGAAACCTTGCAGTTGCTACTTTTTCATTGGGGTTTCCAAAACTTAAAATCTTTTTTTTAAAGAGTTCCTTTAGAGTTGAAACCAAGATTTCAAATTATCCTTTTTCATTATTATAATCCACTGTATGCATTTTAAGTATCAAGGAAATTGAGTGAAGGCCTTTTGAGAAAACACGTTGATTAGTGACCCTATTTCATTATGGCAGTCAAACCACTGATTTTCAACTTTAGTCTATGAAACCTCCAAAACTTAAACATTGTTGCAAAATTAGGCTTATCTCACCGTTTCCAGCACTTTTGTGCACCTTGGGCATATCTGTGATGAAAAAATGAAGATTTTAACCAAAGTTGCAAAAATAGGCTTATCTCACCGTTTCCAGCGCTTTTGGGCATCTTGGGCACATCTGTGATGAAAAATTGAAGATTTTAACCAAAGTTGCAAAAATAGGCTTATCTCACCGTTTCCAGCGCTTTTGGGCATCTTGGGCACATCTGTGATGAAAAATTGAAGATTTTAACCAAAGTTGCAAAAATAGGCTTATCTCACCGTTTCCAGCGCTTTTGGGCATCTTGGGCACATCTGTGATGAAAAATTGAAGATTTTAACCAAAGTTGCAAAAATAGGCTTATCTCACCGTTTCCAGCGCTTTTGTGCATCTTGGACACATCTGTGATTAAAAATTGAAGATTTTAACCAAAGTTGCAAAAATAGGCTTATCTCCCCGTTTCCAGCTCTTTTGTGCATCTTGGACACATCTGTGATGAAAAATTGAAGATTTTAACCATTGTTGCAAAAATAGGCTTATCTCCCCGTTTCCAGCACTTTTTGGCACTTAGAGCGAATCTGACAGTAGAAACCTTGCAGTTGCTACTTTTTCATTGGGGTTTCCAAAACTTAAAATCTTTTTTTTAAAGAGTTCCTTTAGAGTTGAAACCAAGATTTCAAATTATCCTTTTTCATTATTATAATCCACTGTATGCATTTTAAGTATCAAGGAAATTGAGTGAAGGCCTTTTGAGAAAACACGTTGATTAGTGACCCTATTTCATTATGGCAGTCAAACCACTGATTTTCAACTTTAGTCTATGAAACCTCCAAAACTTAAACATTGTTGCAAAATTAGGCTTATCTCACCGTTTCCAGCACTTTTGTGCACCTTGGGCATATCTGTGATGAAAAAATGAAGATTTTAACCAAAGTTGCAAAAATAGGCTTATCTCACCGTTTCCAGCGCTTTTGGGCATCTTGGGCACATCTGTGATGAAAAATTGAAGATTTTAACCAAAGTTGCAAAAATAGGCTTATCTCACCGTTTCCAGCGCTTTTGGGCATCTTGGGCACATCTGTGATGAAAAATTGAAGATTTTAACCAAAGTTGCAAAAATAGGCTTATCTCACCGTTTCCAGCGCTTTTGGGCATCTTGGGCACATCTGTGATGAAAAATTGAAGATTTTAACCAAAGTTGCAAAAATAGGCTTATCTCACCGTTTCCAGCGCTTTTGTGCATCTTGGACACATCTGTGATTAAAAATTGAAGATTTTAACCAAAGTTGCAAAAATAGGCTTATCTCCCCGTTTCCAGCTCTTTTGTGCATCTTGGACACATCTGTGATGAAAAATTGAAGATTTTAACCATTGTTGCAAAAATAGGCTTATCTCCCCGTTTCCAGCACTTTTTGGCACTTAGAGCGAATCTGACAGTAGAAACCTTGCAGTTGCTACTTTTTCATTGGGGTTTCCAAAACTTAAAATCTTTTTTTTAAAGAGTTCCTTTAGAGTTGAAACCAAGATTTCAAATTATCCTTTTTCATTATTATAATCCACTGTATGCATTTTAAGTATCAAGGAAATTGAGTGAAGGCCTTTTGAGAAAACACGTTGATTAGTGACCCTATTTCATTATGGCAGTCAAACCACTGATTTTCAACTTTAGTCTATGAAACCTCCAAACCTTAAACATTGTTGCAAAATTAGGCTTATCTCACCGTTTCCAGCACTTTTGTGCACCTTGGGCATATCTGTGATGAAAAAATGAAGATTTTAACCAAAGTTGCAAAAATAGGCTTATCTCACCGTTTCCAGCGCTTTTGCGCATCTTGGGCACATCTGTGATGAAAAATTGAAGATTTTAACCAAAGTTGCAAAAATAGGCTTATCTCACCGTTTCCAGCGCTTTTGGGCATCTTGGGCACATCTGTGATGAAAAATTTAAGATTTTAACCAAAGTTGCAAAAATAGGCTTATCTCACCGTTTCCAGCGCTTTTGTGCATCTTGGACACATCTGTGATTAAAAATTGAAGATTTTAACCATTGTTGCAAAAATAGGCTTATCTCCCCGTTTCCAGCTCTTTTTGGCACTTAGAGCGAATCTGACAGTAGAAACCGTGCAGTTGCTACTTTTTCATTGGGGTTTCCAAAACTTAAAATCTTTTTTTTAAAGAGTTCCTTTAGAGTTGAAACCAAGATTTCAAATTATCCTTTTTCATTATTATAATCCACTGTATGCATTTTAAGTATCAAGGAATTTGACTGAAGGCCTTTTGAGAAAACACGTTGATTAGTGACCCTATTTCATTATGGCAGTCAAACCACTGATTTTTAACTTTAGTCTATGAAACCTCCAAACCTTAAACATTGTTGCAAAATTAGGCTTATCTCACCGTTTCCAGCACTTTTGTGCACCTTGGGCATATCTGTGATGAAAAAATGAAGATTTTAACCAAAGTTGCAAAAATAGGCTTATCTCACCGTTTCCAGCGCTTTTGCGCATCTTGGGCACATCTGTGATGAAAAATTGAAGATTTTAACCAAAGTTGCAAAAATAGGCTTATCTCACCGTTTCCAGCGCTTTTGGGCATCTTGGGCACATCTGTGATGAAAAATTTAAGATTTTAACCAAAGTTGCAAAAATAGGCTTATCTCACCGTTTCCAGCGCTTTTGTGCATCTTGGACACATCTGTGATTAAAAATTGAAGATTTTAACCATTGTTGCAAAAATAGGCTTATCTCCCCGTTTCCAGCTCTTTTTGGAACTTAGAGCGAATCTGACAGTAGAAACCGTGCAGTTGCTACTTTTTCATTGGGGTTTCCAAAACTTAAAATCTTTTTTTTAAAGAGTTCCTTTAGAGTTGAAACCAAGATTTCAAATTATCCTTTTTCATTATTATAATCCACTGTATGCATTTTAAGTATCAAGGAATTTGACTGAAGGCCTTTTGAGAAAACACGTTGATTAGTGACCCTATTTCATTATGGCAGTCAAACCACTGATTTTCAACTTTAGTCTATGAAACCTCCAAACCTTAAACATTGTTGCAAAATTAGGCTTATCTCACCGTTTCCAGCACTTTTGTGCACCTTGGGCATATCTGTGATGAAAAAATGAAGATTTTAACCAAAGTTGCAAAAATAGGCTTATCTCACCGTTTCCAGCGCTTTTGTGCATCTTGGACACATCTGTGATGAAAAATTGAAGATTTTAACCATTGTTGCAAAAATAGGCTTATCTCACCGTTTCCAGCGCTTTTGTGCATCTTGGACACATCTGTGATGAAAAATTGAAGATTTTAACCAAAGTTGCAAAAATAGGCTTATCTCACCGTTTCCAGCGCTTTTGTGCATCTTGGGCACATCTGTGATGAAAAATTGAAGATTTTAACCATTGTTGCAAAAATAGGCTTATCTCCCCGTTTCCAGCACTTTTTGGCACTTAGAGCGAATCTGACAGTAGAAACCGTGCAGTTGCTACTTTTTCATTGGGGTTTCCAAAACTTAAAATCTTTTTTTTAAAGAGTTCCTTTAGAGTTGAAACCAAGATTTCAAATTATCCTTTTTCATTATTATAATCCACTGTATGCATTTTAAGTATCAAGGAATTTGACTGAAGGCCTTTTGAGAAAACACGTTGATTAGTGACCCTATTTCATTATGGCAGTCAAACCACTGATTTTCAACTTTAGTCTATGAAACCTCCAAACCTTAAACATTGTTGCAAAATTAGGCTTATCTCACCGTTTCCAGCACTTTTGTGCACCTTGGGCATATCTGTGATGAAAAAATGAAGATTTTAACCAAAGTTGCAAAAATAGGCTTATCTCACCGTTTCCAGCGCTTTTGTGCATCTTGGGCACATCTGTGATGAAAAATTTAAGATTTTAACCAAAGTTGCAAAAATAGGCTTATCTCACCGTTTCCAGCGCTTTTGTGCATCTTGGACACATCTGTGATGAAAAATTGAAGATTTTAACCAAAGTTGCAAAAATAGGCTTATCTCACCGTTTCCAGCGCTTTTGTGCATCTTGGGCACATCTGTGATGAAAAATTGAAGATTTTAACCATTGTTGCAAAAATAGGCTTATCTCCCCGTTTCCAGCACTTTTTGGGCACATCTGTGATTTTTAATCACAGATGTGCCCAAGATGCGCAAAAGCGCTGTTGCGCATCTTGGGCACATCTGTGATTAAAAATTGAAGATTTTAACCATTGTTGCAAAAATAGGCTTATCTCCCCGTTTCCAGCTCTTTTTGGCACTTAGAGCGAATCTGACAGTAGAAACCGTGCAGTTGCTACTTTTTCATTGGGGTTTCCAAAACTTAAAATCTTTTTTTTAAAGAGTTCCTTTAGAGTTGAAACCAAGATTTCAAATTATCCTTTTTCATTATTATAATCCACTGTATGCATTTTAAGTATCAAGGAATTTGACTGAAGGCCTTTTGAGAAAACACGTTGATTAGTGACCCTATTTCATTATGGCAGTCAAACCACTGATTTTCAACTTTAGTCTATGAAACCTCCAAACCTTAAACATTGTTGCAAAATTAGGCTTATCTCACCGTTTCCAGCACTTTTGTGCACCTTGGGCATATCAGTGATGAAAAAATGAAGATTTTAACCAAAGTTGCAAAAATAGGCTTATCTCACCGTTTCCAGCGCTTTTGCGCATCTTGGGCACATCTGTGATGAAAAATTGAAGATTTTAACCAAAGTTGCAAAAATAGGCTTATCTCACCGTTTCCAGCGCTTTTGGGCATCTTGGGCACATCTGTGATGAAAAATTTAAGATTTTAACCAAAGTTGCAAAAATAGGCTTATCTCACCGTTTCCAGCGCTTTTGTGCATCTTGGACACATCTGTGATTAAAAATTGAAGATTTTAACCAAAGTTGCAAAAATAGGCTTATCTCCCCGTTTCCAGCTCTTTTGTGCATCTTGGACACATCTGTGATGAAAAATTGAAGATTTTAACCATTGTTGCAAAAATAGGCTTATCTCCCCGTTTCCAGCACTTTTTGGCACTTAGAGCGAATCTGACAGTAGAAACCTTGCAGTTGCTACTTTTTCATTGGGGTTTCCAAAACTTAAAATCTTTTTTTTAAAGAGTTCCTTTAGAGTTGAAACCAAGATTTCAAATTATCCTTTTTCATTATTATAATCCACTGTATGCATTTTAAGTATCAAGGAAATTGAGTGAAGGCCTTTTGAGAAAACACGTTGATTAGTGACCCTATTTCATTATGGCAGTCAAACCACTGATTTTCAACTTTAGTCTATGAAACCTCCAAACCTTAAACATTGTTGCAAAATTAGGCTTATCTCACCGTTTCCAGCACTTTTGTGCACCTTGGGCATATCTGTGATGAAAAAATGAAGATTTTAACCAAAGTTGCAAAAATAGGCTTATCTCACCGTTTCCAGCGCTTTTGTGCATCTTGGACACATCTGTGATTAAAAATTGAAGATTTTAACCAAAGTTGCAAAAATAGGCTTATCTCCCCGTTTCCAGCTCTTTTGTGCATCTTGGACACATCTGTGATGAAAAATTGAAGATTTTAACCATTGTTGCAAAAATAGGCTTATCTCCCCGTTTCCAGCACTTTTTGGCACTTAGAGCGAATCTGACAGTAGAAACCTTGCAGTTGCTACTTTTTCATTGGGGTTTCCAAAACTTAAAATCTTTTTTTTAAAGAGTTCCTTTAGAGTTGAAACCAAGATTTCAAATTATCCTTTTTCATTATTATAATCCACTGTATGCATTTTAAGTATCAAGGAAATTGAGTGAAGGCCTTTTGAGAAAACACGTTGATTAGTGACCCTATTTCATTATGGCAGTCAAACCACTGATTTTCAACTTTAGTCTATGAAACCTCCAAACCTTAAACATTGTTGCAAAATTAGGCTTATCTCACCGTTTCCAGCACTTTTGTGCACCTTGGGCATATCTGTGATGAAAAAATGAAGATTTTAACCAAAGTTGCAAAAATAGGCTTATCTCACCGTTTCCAGCGCTTTTGCGCATCTTGGGCACATCTGTGATGAAAAATTGAAGATTTTAACCAAAGTTGCAAAAATAGGCTTATCTCACCGTTTCCAGCGCTTTTGGGCATCTTGGGCACATCTGTGATGAAAAATTTAAGATTTTAACCAAAGTTGCAAAAATAGGCTTATCTCACCGTTTCCAGCGCTTTTGTGCATCTTGGACACATCTGTGATTAAAAATTGAAGATTTTAACCATTGTTGCAAAAATAGGCTTATCTCCCCGTTTCCAGCTCTTTTTGGCACTTAGAGCGAATCTGACAGTAGAAACCGTGCAGTTGCTACTTTTTCATTGGGGTTTCCAAAACTTAAAATCTTTTTTTTAAAGAGTTCCTTTAGAGTTGAAACCAAGATTTCAAATTATCCTTTTTCATTATTATAATCCACTGTATGCATTTTAAGTATCAAGGAATTTGACTGAAGGCCTTTTGAGAAAACACGTTGATTAGTGACCCTATTTCATTATGGCAGTCAAACCACTGATTTTTAACTTTAGTCTATGAAACCTCCAAACCTTAAACATTGTTGCAAAATTAGGCTTATCTCACCGTTTCCAGCACTTTTGTGCACCTTGGGCATATCTGTGATGAAAAAATGAAGATTTTAACCAAAGTTGCAAAAATAGGCTTATCTCACCGTTTCCAGCGCTTTTGCGCATCTTGGGCACATCTGTGATGAAAAATTGAAGATTTTAACCAAAGTTGCAAAAATAGGCTTATCTCACCGTTTCCAGCGCTTTTGGGCATCTTGGGCACATCTGTGATGAAAAATTTAAGATTTTAACCAAAGTTGCAAAAATAGGCTTATCTCACCGTTTCCAGCGCTTTTGTGCATCTTGGACACATCTGTGATTAAAAATTGAAGATTTTAACCATTGTTGCAAAAATAGGCTTATCTCCCCGTTTCCAGCTCTTTTTGGAACTTAGAGCGAATCTGACAGTAGAAACCGTGCAGTTGCTACTTTTTCATTGGGGTTTCCAAAACTTAAAATCTTTTTTTTAAAGAGTTCCTTTAGAGTTGAAACCAAGATTTCAAATTATCCTTTTTCATTATTATAATCCACTGTATGCATTTTAAGTATCAAGGAATTTGACTGAAGGCCTTTTGAGAAAACACGTTGATTAGTGACCCTATTTCATTATGGCAGTCAAACCACTGATTTTCAACTTTAGTCTATGAAACCTCCAAACCTTAAACATTGTTGCAAAATTAGGCTTATCTCACCGTTTCCAGCACTTTTGTGCACCTTGGGCATATCTGTGATGAAAAAATGAAGATTTTAACCAAAGTTGCAAAAATAGGCTTATCTCACCGTTTCCAGCGCTTTTGTGCATCTTGGACACATCTGTGATGAAAAATTGAAGATTTTAACCATTGTTGCAAAAATAGGCTTATCTCACCGTTTCCAGCGCTTTTGTGCATCTTGGACACATCTGTGATGAAAAATTGAAGATTTTAACCAAAGTTGCAAAAATAGGCTTATCTCACCGTTTCCAGCGCTTTTGTGCATCTTGGGCACATCTGTGATGAAAAATTGAAGATTTTAACCATTGTTGCAAAAATAGGCTTATCTCCCCGTTTCCAGCACTTTTTGGCACTTAGAGCGAATCTGACAGTAGAAACCGTGCAGTTGCTACTTTTTCATTGGGGTTTCCAAAACTTAAAATCTTTTTTTTAAAGAGTTCCTTTAGAGTTGAAACCAAGATTTCAAATTATCCTTTTTCATTATTATAATCCACTGTATGCATTTTAAGTATCAAGGAATTTGACTGAAGGCCTTTTGAGAAAACACGTTGATTAGTGACCCTATTTCATTATGGCAGTCAAACCACTGATTTTCAACTTTAGTCTATGAAACCTCCAAACCTTAAACATTGTTGCAAAATTAGGCTTATCTCACCGTTTCCAGCACTTTTGTGCACCTTGGGCATATCTGTGATGAAAAAATGAAGATTTTAACCAAAGTTGCAAAAATAGGCTTATCTCACCGTTTCCAGCGCTTTTGTGCATCTTGGGCACATCTGTGATGAAAAATTTAAGATTTTAACCAAAGTTGCAAAAATAGGCTTATCTCACCGTTTCCAGCGCTTTTGTGCATCTTGGACACATCTGTGATGAAAAATTGAAGATTTTAACCAAAGTTGCAAAAATAGGCTTATCTCACCGTTTCCAGCGCTTTTGTGCATCTTGGGCACATCTGTGATGAAAAATTGAAGATTTTAACCATTGTTGCAAAAATAGGCTTATCTCCCCGTTTCCAGCACTTTTTGGGCACATCTGTGATTTTTAATCACAGATGTGCCCAAGATGCGCAAAAGCGCTGTTGCGCATCTTGGGCACATCTGTGATTAAAAATTGAAGATTTTAACCATTGTTGCAAAAATAGGCTTATCTCCCCGTTTCCAGCACTTTTTGGCACTTAGAGCGAATCTGACAGTAGAAACCGTGCAGTTGCTACTTTTTCATTGGGGTTTCCAAAACTTAAAATCTTTTTTTTAAAGAGTTCCTTTAGAGTTGATACCAAGATTTCAAATTATCCTTTTTCATTATTATAATCCACTGTATGCATTTTAAGTATCAAGGAATTTGACTGAAGGCCTTTTGAGAAAACACGTTGATTAGTGACCCTATTTCATTATGGCAGTCAAACCACTGATTTTCAACTTTAGTCTATGAAACCTCCAAAACTTAAACATTGTTGCAAAATTAGGCTTATCTCACCGTTTCCAGCACTTTTGTGCACCTTGGGCATATCTGTGATGAAAAAATGAAGATTTTAACCAAAGTTGCAAAAATAGGCTTATCTCACCGTTTCCAGCGCTTTTGGGCATCTTGGGCACATCTGTGATGAAAAATTGAAGATTTTAACCAAAGTTGCAAAAATAGGCTTATCTCACCGTTTCCAGCGCTTTTGGGCATCTTGGGCACATCTGTGATGAAAAATTGAAGATTTTAACCAAAGTTGCAAAAATAGGCTTATCTCACCGTTTCCAGCGCTTTTGTGCATCTTGGGCACATCTGTGATGAAAAATTGAAGATTTTAACCAAAGTTGCAAAAATAGGCTTATCTCACCGTTTCCAGCGCTTTTGTGCATCTTGGACACATCTGTGATTAAAAATTGAAGATTTTAACCATTGTTGCAAAAATAGGCTTATCTCCCCGTTTCCAGCTCTTTTTGGCACTTAGAGCGAATCTGACAGTAGAAACCGTGCAGTTGCTACTTTTTCATTGGGGTTTCCAAAACTTAAAATCTTTTTTTTAAAGAGTTCCTTTAGAGTTGAAACCAAGATTTCAAATTATCCTTTTTCATTATTATAATCCACTGTATGCATTTTAAGTATCAAGGAAATTGAGTGAAGGCCTTTTGAGAAAACACGTTGATTAGTGACCCTATTTCATTATGGCAGTCAAACCACTGATTTTTAACTTTAGTCTATGAAACCTCCAAACCTTAAACATTGTTGCAAAATTAGGCTTATCTCACCGTTTCCAGCACTTTTGTGCACCTTGGGCATATCTGTGATGAAAAAATGAAGATTTTAACCAAAGTTGCAAAAATAGGCTTATCTCACCGTTTCCAGCGCTTTTGCGCATCTTGGGCACATCTGTGATGAAAAATTGAAGATTTTAACCAAAGTTGCAAAAATAGGCTTATCTCACCGTTTCCAGCGCTTTTGGGCATCTTGGGCACATCTGTGATGAAAAATTTAAGATTTTAACCAAAGTTGCAAAAATAGGCTTATCTCACCGTTTCCAGCGCTTTTGTGCATCTTGGACACATCTGTGATTAAAAATTGAAGATTTTAACCATTGTTGCAAAAATAGGCTTATCTCCCCGTTTCCAGCTCTTTTTGGAACTTAGAGCGAATCTGACAGTAGAAACCGTGCAGTTGCTACTTTTTCATTGGGGTTTCCAAAACTTAAAATCTTTTTTTTAAAGAGTTCCTTTAGAGTTGAAACCAAGATTTCAAATTATCCTTTTTCATTATTATAATCCACTGTATGCATTTTAAGTATCAAGGAATTTGACTGAAGGCCTTTTGAGAAAACACGTTGATTAGTGACCCTATTTCATTATGGCAGTCAAACCACTGATTTTCAACTTTAGTCTATGAAACCTCCAAACCTTAAACATTGTTGCAAAATTAGGCTTATCTCACCGTTTCCAGCACTTTTGTGCACCTTGGGCATATCTGTGATGAAAAAATGAAGATTTTAACCAAAGTTGCAAAAATAGGCTTATCTCACCGTTTCCAGCGCTTTTGCGCATCTTGGGCACATCTGTGATTAAAAATTGAAGATTTTAACCATTGTTGCAAAAATAGGCTTATCTCCCCGTTTCCAGCTCTTTTTGGCACTTAGAGCGAATCTGACAGTAGAAACCGTGCAGTTGCTACTTTTTCATTGGGGTTTCCAAAACTTAAAATCTTTTTTTTAAAGAGTTCCTTTAGAGTTGAAACCAAGATTTCAAATTATCCTTTTTCATTATTATAATCCACTGTATGCATTTTAAGTATCAAGGAATTTGACTGAAGGCCTTTTGAGAAAACACGTTGATTAGTGACCCTATTTCATTATGGCAGTCAAACCTCTGATTTTCAACTTTAGTCTATGAAACCTCCAAACCTTAAACATTGTTGCAAAATTGGGCTTATCTCACCGTTTCCAGCACTTTTGTGCACCTTGGGCATATCTGTGATGAAAAAATGAAGATTTTAACCAAAGTTGCAAAAATAGGCTTATCTCACCGTTTCCAGCGCTTTTGCGCATCTTGGGCACATCTGTGATGAAAAATTGAAGATTTTAACCAAAGTTGCAAAAATAGGCTTATCTCACCGTTTCCAGCGCTTTTGTGCATCTTGGACACATCTGTGATTAAAAATTGAAGATTTTAACCAAAGTTGCAAAAATAGGCTTATCTCCCCGTTTCCAGCTCTTTTGTGCATCTTGGACACATCTGTGATGAAAAATTGAAGATTTTAACCATTGTTGCAAAAATAGGCTTATCTCCCCGTTTCCAGCACTTTTTGGCACTTAGAGCGAATCTGACAGTAGAAACCTTGCAGTTGCTACTTTTTCATTGGGGTTTCCAAAACTTAAAATCTTTTTTTTAAAGAGTTCCTTTAGAGTTGAAACCAAGATTTCAAATTATCCTTTTTCATTATTATAATCCACTGTATGCATTTTAAGTATCAAGGAAATTGAGTGAAGGCCTTTTGAGAAAACACGTTGATTAGTGACCCTATTTCATTATGGCAGTCAAACCACTGATTTTCAACTTTAGTCTATGAAACCTCCAAAACTTAAACATTGTTGCAAAATTAGGCTTATCTCACCGTTTCCAGCACTTTTGTGCACCTTGGGCATATCTGTGATGAAAAAATGAAGATTTTAACCAAAGTTGCAAAAATAGGCTTATCTCACCGTTTCCAGCGCTTTTGGGCATCTTGGGCACATCTGTGATGAAAAATTGAAGATTTTAACCAAAGTTGCAAAAATAGGCTTATCTCACCGTTTCCAGCGCTTTTGGGCATCTTGGGCACATCTGTGATGAAAAATTGAAGATTTTAACCAAAGTTGCAAAAATAGGCTTATCTCACCGTTTCCAGCGCTTTTGGGCATCTTGGGCACATCTGTGATGAAAAATTGAAGATTTTAACCAAAGTTGCAAAAATAGGCTTATCTCACCGTTTCCAGCGCTTTTGTGCATCTTGGACACATCTGTGATTAAAAATTGAAGATTTTAACCATTGTTGCAAAAATAGGCTTATCTCCCCGTTTCCAGCACTTTTTGGCACTTAGAGCGAATCTGACAGTAGAAACCTTGCAGTTGCTACTTTTTCATTGGGGTTTCCAAAACTTAAAATCTTTTTTTTAAAGAGTTCCTTTAGAGTTGAAACCAAGATTTCAAATTATCCTTTTTCATTATTATAATCCACTGTATGCATTTTAAGTATCAAGGAAATTGAGTGAAGGCCTTTTGAGAAAACACGTTGATTAGTGACCCTATTTCATTATGGCAGTCAAACCACTGATTTTCAACTTTAGTCTATGAAACCTCCAAACCTTAAACATTGTTGCAAAATTAGGCTTATCTCACCGTTTCCAGCACTTTTGTGCACCTTGGGCATATCTGTGATGAAAAAATGAAGATTTTAACCAAAGTTGCAAAAATAGGCTTATCTCACCGTTTCCAGCGCTTTTGCGCATCTTGGGCACATCTGTGATGAAAAATTGAAGATTTTAACCAAAGTTGCAAAAATAGGCTTATCTCACCGTTTCCAGCGCTTTTGGGCATCTTGGGCACATCTGTGATGAAAAATTTAAGATTTTAACCAAAGTTGCAAAAATAGGCTTATCTCACCGTTTCCAGCGCTTTTGTGCATCTTGGACACATCTGTGATTAAAAATTGAAGATTTTAACCATTGTTGCAAAAATAGGCTTATCTCCCCGTTTCCAGCTCTTTTTGGCACTTAGAGCGAATCTGACAGTAGAAACCGTGCAGTTGCTACTTTTTCATTGGGGTTTCCAAAACTTAAAATCTTTTTTTTAAAGAGTTCCTTTAGAGTTGAAACCAAGATTTCAAATTATCCTTTTTCATTATTATAATCCACTGTATGCATTTTAAGTATCAAGGAAATTGAGTGAAGGCCTTTTGAGAAAACACGTTGATTAGTGACCCTATTTCATTATGGCAGTCAAACCACTGATTTTTAACTTTAGTCTATGAAACCTCCAAACCTTAAACATTGTTGCAAAATTAGGCTTATCTCACCGTTTCCAGCACTTTTGTGCACCTTGGGCATATCTGTGATGAAAAAATGAAGATTTTAACCAAAGTTGCAAAAATAGGCTTATCTCACCGTTTCCAGCGCTTTTGCGCATCTTGGGCACATCTGTGATGAAAAATTGAAGATTTTAACCAAAGTTGCAAAAATAGGCTTATCTCACCGTTTCCAGCGCTTTTGGGCATCTTGGGCACATCTGTGATGAAAAATTTAAGATTTTAACCAAAGTTGCAAAAATAGGCTTATCTCACCGTTTCCAGCGCTTTTGTGCATCTTGGACACATCTGTGATTAAAAATTGAAGATTTTAACCATTGTTGCAAAAATAGGCTTATCTCCCCGTTTCCAGCTCTTTTTGGCACTTAGAGCGAATCTGACAGTAGAAACCTTGCAGTTGCTACTTTTTCATTGGGGTTTCCAAAACTTAAAATCTTTTTTTTAAAGAGTTCCTTTAGAGTTGAAACCAAGATTTCAAATTATCCTTTTTCATTATTATAATCCACTGTATGCATTTTAAGTATCAAGGAAATTGAGTGAAGGCCTTTTGAGAAAACACGTTGATTAGTGACCCTATTTCATTATGGCAGTCAAACCACTGATTTTTAACTTTAGTCTATGAAACCTCCAAACCTTAAACATTGTTGCAAAATTAGGCTTATCTCACCGTTTCCAGCACTTTTGTGCACGTTGGGCATATCTGTGATGAAAAAATGAAGATTTTAACCAAAGTTGCAAAAATAGGCTTATCTCACCGTTTCCAGCGCTTTTGCGCATCTTGGGCACATCTGTGATGAAAAATTGAAGATTTTAACCAAAGTTGCAAAAATAGGCTTATCTCACCGTTTCCAGCGCTTTTGGGCATCTTGGGCACATCTGTGATGAAAAATTGAAGATTTTAACCAAAGTTGCAAAAATAGGCTTATCTCACCGTTTCCAGCGCTTTTGTGCATCTTGGACACATCTGTGATTAAAAATTGAAGATTTTAACCATTGTTGCAAAAATAGGCTTATCTCACCGTTTCCAGCGCTTTTGTGCATCTTGGACACATCTGTGATTAAAAATTGAAGATTTTAACCATTGTTGCAAAAATAGGCTTATCTCCCCGTTTCCAGCTCTTTTTTGCACTTAGAGCGAATCTGACAGTAGAAACCGTGCAGTTGCTACTTTTTCATTGGGTTTTCCAAAACTTAAAATCTTTTTTTTAAAGAGTTCCTTTAGAGTTGAAACCAAGATTTCAAATTATCCTTTTTCATTATTATAATCCACTGTATGCATTTTAAGTATCAAGGAATTTGACTGAAGGCCTTTTGAGAAAACACGTTGATTAGTGACCCTATTTCATTATGGCAGTCAAACCACTGATTTTCAACTTTAGTCTATGAAACCTCCAAACCTTAAACATTGTTGCAAAATTAGGCTTATCTCACCGTTTCCAGCACTTTTGTGCACCTTGGGCACATCTGTGATGAAAAATTGAAGATTTTAACCAAAGTTGCAAAAATAGGCTTATCTCACCGTTTCTAGCGCTTTTGGGCATCTTGGGCACATCTGTGATGAAAAATTGAAGATTTTAACCAAAGTTGCAAAAATAGGCTTATCTCACCGTTTCCAGCGCTTTTGTGCATCTTGGGCACATCTGTGATGAAAAATTGAAGATTTTAACCAAAGTTGCAAAAATAGGCTTATCTCACCGTTTCCAGCGCTTTTGTGCATCTTGGACACATCTGTGATGAAAAATTGAAGATTTTAACCATTGTTGCAAAAACAGGCTTATCTCCCCGTTTACAGCACTTTTTGGCACTTAGAGCGAATCTGACAGTAGAAACCGTGCAGTTGCTACTTTTTCATTGGGGTTTCTAAAACTTAAAATCTTTTTTTTAAAGAGTTCCTTTAGAGTTGAAACCAAGATTTCAAATTATCCTTTTTCATTATTATAATCCACTCAATGCATTTTAAGTATCAAGGAATTTGACTGAAGGCCTTTTGAGAAAACACGTTGATTAGTGACCCTATTTCATTATGGCAGTCAAACCACTGATTTTCAACTTTAGTCTATGAAACCTCCAAACCTTAAACATTGTTGCAAAATTAGGCTTATCTCACCGTTTCCAGCACTTTTGTGCACCTTGGGCATATCTGTGATGAAAAAATGAAGATTTTAACCAAAGTTGCAAAAATAGGCTTATCTCACCGTTTCCAGCGCTTTTGGGCATCTTGGGCACATCTGTGATGAAAAATTGAAGATTTTAACCAAAGTTGCAAAAATAGGCTTATCTCACCGTTTCCAGCGCTTTTGGGCATCTTGGGCACATCTGTGATGAAAAATTGAAGATTTTAACCAAAGTTGCAAAAATAGGCTTATCTCACCGTTTCCAGCGCTTTTGGGCATCTTGGGCACATCTGTGATGAAAAATTGAAGATTTTAACCAAAGTTGCAAAAATAGGCTTATCTCACCGTTTCCAGCGCTTTTGTGCATCTTGGACACATCTGTGATGAAAAATTGAAGATTTTAACCATTGTTGCAAAAATAGGCTTATCTCCCCGTTTCCAGCTCTTTTTGGCACTTAGAGCGAATCTGACAGTAGAAACCTTGCAGTTGCTACTTTTTCATTGGGGTTTCCAAAACTTAAAATCTTTTTTTTAAAGAGTTCCTTTAGAGTTGAAACCAAGATTTCAAATTATCCTTTTTCATTATTATAATCCACTGTATGCATTTTAAGTATCAAGGAATTTGACTGAAGGCCTTTTGAGAAAACACGTTGATTAGTGACCCTATTTCATTATGGCAGTCAAACCACTGATTTTCAACTTTAGTCTATGAAACCTCCAAACCTTAAACATTGTTGCAAAATTAGGCTTATCTCACCGTTTCCAGCACTTTTGTGCACCTTGGGCATATCTGTGATGAAAAAATGAAGATTTTAACCAAAGTTGCAAAAATAGGCTTATCTCACCGTTTCCAGCGCTTTTGTGCATCTTGGGCACATCTGTGATGAAAAATTTAAGATTTTAACCAAAGTTGCAAAAATAGGCTTATCTCACCGTTTCCAGCGCTTTTGCGCATCTTGGGCACATCTGTGATTAAAAATTGAAGATTTTAACCATTGTTGCAAAAATAGGCTTATCTCCCCGTTTCCAGCTCTTTTTGGCACTTAGAGCGAATCTGGCAGTAGAAACCGTGCAGTTGCTACTTTTTCATTGGGGTTTCCAAAACTTAAAATCTTTTTTTTAAAGAGTTCCTTTAGAGTTGAAACCAAGATTTCAAATTATCCTTTTTCATTATTATAATCCACTGTATGCATTTTAAGTATCAAGGAATTTGACTGAAGGCCTTTTGAGAAAACACGTTGATTAGTGACCCTATTTCATTATGGCAGTCAAACCACTGATTTTCAACTTTAGTCTATGAAACCTCCAAACCTTAAACATTGTTGCAAAATTAGGCTTATCTCACCGTTTCCAGCACTTTTGTGCACCTTGGGCATATCTGTGATGAAAAAATGAAGATTTTAACCAAAGTTGCAAAAATAGGCTTATCTCACCGTTTCCAGCGCTTTTGCGCATCTTGGGCACATCTGTGATGAAAAATTGAAGATTTTAACCAAAGTTGCAAAAATAGGCTTATCTCACCGTTTCCAGCGCTTTTGGGCATCTTGGGCACATCTGTGATGAAAAATTTAAGATTTTAACCAAAGTTGCAAAAATAGGCTTATCTCACCGTTTCCAGCACTTTTGTGCATCTTGGACACATCTGTGATTAAAAATTGAAGATTTTAACCATTGTTGCAAAAATAGGCTTATCTCCCCGTTTCCAGCTCTTTTTGGCACTTAGAGCGAATCTGACAGTAGAAACCGTGCAGTTGCTACTTTTTCATTGGGGTTTCCAAAACTTAAAATCTTTTTTTTAAAGAGTTCCTTTAGAGTTGAAACCAAGATTTCAAATGATCCTTTTTCATTATTATAATCCACTGTATGCATTTTAAGTATCAAGGAATATGACTGAAGGCCTTTTGAGAAAACACGTTGATTAGTGACCCTATTTCATTATGGCAGTCAAACCACTGATTTTCAACTTTAGTCTATGAAACCTCCAAAACTTAAACATTGTTGCAAAATTAGGCTTATCTCACCGTTTCCAGCACTTTTGTGCACCTTGGGCATATCTGTGATGAAAAAATGAAGATTTTAACCAAAGTTGCAAAAATAGGCTTATCTCACCGTTTCCAGCGCTTTTGGGCATCTTGGGCACATCTGTGATGAAAAATTGAAGATTTTAACCAAAGTTGCAAAAATAGGCTTATCTCACCGTTTCCAGCGCTTTTGGGCATCTTGGGCACATCTGTGATGAAAAATTGAAGATTTTAACCAAAGTTGCAAAAATAGGCTTATCTCACCGTTTCCAGCGCTTTTGTGCATCTTGGGCACATCTGTGATGAAAAATTGAAGATTTTAACCAAAGTTGCAAAAATAGGCTTATCTCACCGTTTCCAGCGCTTTTGTGCATCTTGGACACATCTGTGATTAAAAATTGAAGATTTTAACCATTGTTGCAAAAATAGGCTTATCTCCCCGTTTCCAGCTCTTTTTGGCACTTAGAGCGAATCTGACAGTAGAAACCGTGCAGTTGCTACTTTTTCATTGGGGTTTCCAAAACTTAAAATCTTTTTTTTAAAGAGTTCCTTTAGAGTTGAAACCAAGATTTCAAATTATCCTTTTTCATTATTATAATCCACTCAATGCATTTTAAGTATCAAGGAATTTGACTGAAGGCCTTTTGAGAAAACACGTTGATTAGTGACCCTATTTCATTATGGCAGTCAAACCACTGATTTTCAACTTTAGTCTATGAAACCTCCAAACCTTAAACATTGTTGCAAAATTAGGCTTATCTCACCGTTTCCAGCACTTTTGTGCACCTTGGGCATATCTGTGATGAAAAAATGAAGATTTTAACCAAAGTTGCAAAAATAGGCTTATCTCACCGTTTCCAGCGCTTTTGTGCATCTTGGACACATCTGTGATTAAAAATTGAAGATTTTAACCATTGTTGCAAAAATAGGCTTATCTCCCCGTTTCCAGCTCTTTTTGGCACTTAGAGCGAATCTGACAGTAGAAACCGTGCAGTTGCTACTTTTTCATTGGGGTTTCCAAAACTTAAAATCTTTTTTTTAAAGAGTTCCTTTAGAGTTGAAACCAAGATTTCAAATTATCCTTTTTCATTATTATAATCCACTCAATGCATTTTAAGTATCAAGGAATTTGACTGAAGGCCTTTTGAGAAAACACGTTGATTAGTGACCCTATTTCATTATGGCAGTCAAACCACTGATTTTCAACTTTAGTCTATGAAACCTCCAAACCTTAAACATTGTTGCAAAATTAGGCTTATCTCACCGTTTCCAGCACTTTTGTGCACCTTGGGCATATCTGTGATGAAAAAATGAAGATTTTAACCAAAGTTGCAAAAATAGGCTTATCTCACCGTTTCCAGCGCTTTTGGGCATCTTGGGCACATCTGTGATGAAAAATTGAAGATTTTAACCAAAGTTGCAAAAATAGGCTTATCTCACCGTTTCCAGCGCTTTTGGGCATCTTGGGCACATCTGTGATGAAAAATTGAAGATTTTAACCAAAGTTGCAAAAATAGGCTTATCTCACCGTTTCCAGCGCTTTTGTGCATCTTGGGCACATCTGTGATGAAAAATTGAAGATTTTAACCAAAGTTGCAAAAATAGGCTTATCTCACCGTTTCCAGCGCTTTTGTGCATCTTGGACACATCTGTGATTAAAAATTGAAGATTTTAACCATTGTTGCAAAAATAGGCTTATCTCCCCGTTTCCAGCTCTTTTTGGCACTTAGAGCGAATCTGACAGTAGAAACCGTGCAGTTGCTACTTTTTCATTGGGGTTTCCAAAACTTAAAATCTTTTTTTTAAAGAGTTCCTTTAGAGTTGAAACCAAGATTTCAAATTATCCTTTTTCATTATTATAATCCACTCAATGCATTTTAAGTATCAAGGAATTTGACTGAAGGCCTTTTGAGAAAACACGTTGATTAGTGACCCTATTTCATTATGGCAGTCAAACCACTGATTTTCAACTTTAGTCTATGAAACCTCCAAACCTTAAACATTGTTGCAAAATTAGGCTTATCTCACCGTTTCCAGCACTTTTGTGCACCTTGGGCATATCTGTGATGAAAAAATGAAGATTTTAACCAAAGTTGCAAAAATAGGCTTATCTCACCGTTTCCAGCGCTTTTGTGCATCTTGGACACATCTGTGATTAAAAATTGAAGATTTTAACCATTGTTGCAAAAATAGGCTTATCTCCCCGTTTCCAGCTCTTTTTGGCACTTAGAGCGAATCTGACAGTAGAAACCGTGCAGTTGCTACTTTTTCATTGGGGTTTCCAAAACTTAAAATCTTTTTTTTAAAGAGTTCCTTTAGAGTTGAAACCAAGATTTCAAATTATCCTTTTTCATTATTATAATCCACTCAATGCATTTTAAGTATCAAGGAATTTGACTGAAGGCCTTTTGAGAAAACACGTTGATTAGTGACCCTATTTCATTATGGCAGTCAAACCACTGATTTTCAACTTTAGTCTATGAAACCTCCAAACCTTAAACATTGTTGCAAAATTAGGCTTATCTCACCGTTTCCAGCACTTTTGTGCACCTTGGGCATATCTGTGATGAAAAAATGAAGATTTTAACCAAAGTTGCAAAAATAGGCTTATCTCACCGTTTCCAGCGCTTTTGGGCATCTTGGGCACATCTGTGATGAAAAATTGAAGATTTTAACCAAAGTTGCAAAAATAGGCTTATCTCACCGTTTCCAGCGCTTTTGTGCATCTTGGGCACATCTGTGATGAAAAATTGAAGATTTTAACCAAAGTTGCAAAAATAGGCTTATCTCACCGTTTCCAGCGCTTTTGTGCATCTTGGACACATCTGTGATTAAAAATTGAAGATTTTAACCATTGTTGCAAAAATAGGCTTATCTCCCCGTTTCCAGCACTTTTTGGCACTTAGAGCGAATCTGACAGTAGAAACCTTGCAGTTGCTACTTTTTCATTGGGGTTTCCAAAACTTAAAATCTTTTTTTTAAAGAGTTCCTTTAGAGTTGAAACCAAGATTTCAAATTATCCTTTTTCATTATTATAATCCACTGTATGCATTTTAAGTATCAAGGAAATTGAGTGAAGGCCTTTTGAGAAAACACGTTGATTAGTGACCCTATTTCATTATGGCAGTCAAACCACTGATTTTTAACTTTAGTCTATGAAACCTCCAAACCTTAAACATTGTTGCAAAATTAGGCTTATCTCACCGTTTCCAGCACTTTTGTGCACCTTGGGCATATCTGTGATGAAAAAATGAAGATTTTAACCAAAGTTGCAAAAATAGGCTTATCTCACCGTTTCCAGCGCTTTTGCGCATCTTGGGCACATCTGTGATGAAAAATTGAAGATTTTAACCAAAGTTGCAAAAATAGGCTTATCTCACCGTTTCCAGCGCTTTTGGGCATCTTGGGCACATCTGTGATGAAAAATTTAAGATTTTAACCAAAGTTGCAAAAATAGGCTTATCTCACCGTTTCCAGCGCTTTTGTGCATCTTGGACACATCTTTGATTAAAAATTGAAGATTTTAACCATTGTTGCAAAAATAGGCTTATCTCCCCGTTTCCAGCTCTTTTTGGAACTTAGAGCGAATCTGACAGTAGAAACCGTGCAGTTGCTACTTTTTCATTGGGGTTTCCAAAACTTAAAATCTTTTTTTTAAAGAGTTCCTTTAGAGTTGAAACCAAGATTTCAAATTATCCTTTTTCATTATTATAATCCACTGTATGCATTTTAAGTATCAAGGAATTTGACTGAAGGCCTTTTGAGAAAACACGTTGATTAGTGACCCTATTTCATTATGGCAGTCAAACCACTGATTTTCAACTTTAGTCTATAAAACCTCCAAACCTTAAACATTGTTGCAAAATTAGGCTTATCTCACCGTTTCCAGCACTTTTGTGCACCTTGGGCATATCTGTGATGAAAAAATGAAGATTTTAACCAAAGTTGCAAAAATAGGCTTATCTCACCGTTTCCAGCGCTTTTGCGCATCTTGGGCACATCTGTGATTAAAAATTGAAGATTTTAACCATTGTTGCAAAAATAGGCTTATCTCCCCGTTTCCAGCTCTTTTTGGCACTTAGAGCGAATCTGACAGTAGAAACCGTGCAGTTGCTACTTTTTCATTGGGGTTTCCAAAACTTAAAATCTTTTTTTTAAAGAGTTCCTTTAGAGTTGAAACCAAGATTTCAAATTATCCTTTTTCATTATTATAATCCACTGTATGCATTTTAAGTATCAAGGAATTTGACTGAAGGCCTTTTGAGAAAACACGTTGATTAGTGACCCTATTTCATTATGGCAGTCAAACCACTGATTTTCAACTTTAGTCTATGAAACCTCCAAACCTTAAACATTGTTGCAAAATTAGGCTTATCTCACCGTTTCCAGCACTTTTGTGCACCTTGGGCATATCTGTGATGAAAAAATGAAGATTTTAACCAAAGTTGCAAAAATAGGCTTATCTCACCGTTTCCAGCGCTTTTGCGCATCTTGGGCACATCTGTGATGAAAAATTGAAGATTTTAACCAAAGTTGCAAAAATAGGCTTATCTCACCGTTTCCAGCGCTTTTGTGCATCTTGGGCACATCTGTGATGAAAAATTGAAGATTTTAACCAAAGTTGCAAAAATAGGCTTATCTCACCGTTTCCAGCGCTTTTGTGCATCTTGGACACATCTGTGATTAAAAATTGAAGATTTTAACCATTGTTGCAAAAATAGGCTTATCTCCCCGTTTCCAGCACTTTTTGGCACTTAGAGCGAATCTGACAGTAGAAACCTTGCAGTTGCTACTTTTTCATTGGGGTTTCCAAAACTTAAAATCTTTTTTTTAAAGAGTTCCTTTAGAGTTGAAACCAAGATTTCAAATTATCCTTTTTCATTATTATAATCCACTGTATGCATTTTAAGTATCAAGGAAATTGAGTGAAGGCCTTTTGAGAAAACACGTTGATTAGTGACCCTATTTCATTATGGCAGTCAAACCACTGATTTTTAACTTTAGTCTATGAAACCTCCAAACCTTAAACATTGTTGCAAAATTAGGCTTATCTCACCGTTTCCAGCACTTTTGTGCACCTTGGGCATATCTGTGATGAAAAAATGAAGATTTTAACCAAAGTTGCAAAAATAGGCTTATCTCACCGTTTCCAGCGCTTTTGCGCATCTTGGGCACATCTGTGATGAAAAATTGAAGATTTTAACCAAAGTTGCAAAAATAGGCTTATCTCACCGTTTCCAGCGCTTTTGGGCATCTTGGGCACATCTGTGATGAAAAATTTAAGATTTTAACCAAAGTTGCAAAAATAGGCTTATCTCACCGTTTCCAGCGCTTTTGTGCATCTTGGACACATCTGTGATTAAAAATTGAAGATTTTAACCATTGTTGCAAAAATAGGCTTATCTCCCCGTTTCCAGCTCTTTTTGGAACTTAGAGCGAATCTGACAGTAGAAACCGTGCAGTTGCTACTTTTTCATTGGGGTTTCCAAAACTTAAAATCTTTTTTTTAAAGAGTTCCTTTAGAGTTGAAACCAAGATTTCAAATTATCCTTTTTCATTATTATAATCCACTGTATGCATTTTAAGTATCAAGGAATTTGACTGAAGGCCTTTTGAGAAAACACGTTGATTAGTGACCCTATTTCATTATGGCAGTCAAACCACTGATTTTCAACTTTAGTCTATGAAACCTCCAAACCTTAAACATTGTTGCAAAATTAGGCTTATCTCACCGTTTCCAGCACTTTTGTGCACCTTGGGCATATCTGTGATGAAAAAATGAAGATTTTAACCAAAGTTGCAAAAATAGGCTTATCTCACCGTTTCCAGCGCTTTTGCGCATCTTGGGCACATCTGTGATTAAAAATTGAAGATTTTAACCATTGTTGCAAAAATAGGCTTATCTCCCCGTTTCCAGCTCTTTTTGGCACTTAGAGCGAATCTGACAGTAGAAACCGTGCAGTTGCTACTTTTTCATTGGGGTTTCCAAAACTTAAAATCTTTTTTTTAAAGAGTTCCTTTAGAGTTGAAACCAAGATTTCAAATTATCCTTTTTCATTATTATAATCCACTGTATGCATTTTAAGTATCAAGGAATTTGACTGAAGGCCTTTTGAGAAAACACGTTGATTAGTGACCCTATTTCATTATGGCAGTCAAACCACTGATTTTCAACTTTAGTCTATGAAACCTCCAAACCTTAAACATTGTTGCAAAATTAGGCTTATCTCACCGTTTCCAGCACTTTTGTGCACCTTGGGCATATCTGTGATGAAAAAATGAAGATTTTAACCAAAGTTGCAAAAATAGGCTTATCTCACCGTTTCCAGCGCTTTTGCGCATCTTGGGCACATCTGTGATGAAAAATTGAAGATTTTAACCAAAGTTGCAAAAATAGGCTTATCTCACCGTTTCCAGCGCTTTTGTGCATCTTGGGCACATCTGTGATGAAAAATTGAAGATTTTAACCAAAGTTGCAAAAATAGGCTTATCTCACCGTTTCCAGCGCTTTTGTGCATCTTGGACACATCTGTGATTAAAAATTGAAGATTTTAACCATTGTTGCAAAAATAGGCTTATCTCCCCGTTTCCAGCACTTTTTGGCACTTAGAGCGAATCTGACAGTAGAAACCTTGCAGTTGCTACTTTTTCATTGGGGTTTCCAAAACTTAAAATCTTTTTTTTAAAGAGTTCCTTTAGAGTTGAAACCAAGATTTCAAATTATCCTTTTTCATTATTATAATCCACTGTATGCATTTTAAGTATCAAGGAAATTGAGTGAAGGCCTTTTGAGAAAACACGTTGATTAGTGACCCTATTTCATTATGGCAGTCAAACCACTGATTTTTAACTTTAGTCTATGAAACCTCCAAACCTTAAACATTGTTGCAAAATTAGGCTTATCTCACCGTTTCCAGCACTTTTGTGCACCTTGGGCATATCTGTGATGAAAAAATGAAGATTTTAACCAAAGTTGCAAAAATAGGCTTATCTCACCGTTTCCAGCGCTTTTGCGCATCTTGGGCACATCTGTGATGAAAAATTGAAGATTTTAACCAAAGTTGCAAAAATAGGCTTATCTCACCGTTTCCAGCGCTTTTGGGCATCTTGGGCACATCTGTGATGAAAAATTTAAGATTTTAACCAAAGTTGCAAAAATAGGCTTATCTCACCGTTTCCAGCGCTTTTGTGCATCTTGGACACATCTGTGATTAAAAATTGAAGATTTTAACCATTGTTGCAAAAATAGGCTTATCTCCCCGTTTCCAGCTCTTTTTGGAACTTAGAGCGAATCTGACAGTAGAAACCGTGCAGTTGCTACTTTTTCATTGGGGTTTCCAAAACTTAAAATCTTTTTTTTAAAGAGTTCCTTTAGAGTTGAAACCAAGATTTCAAATTATCCTTTTTCATTATTATAATCCACTGTATGCATTTTAAGTATCAAGGAATTTGACTGAAGGCCTTTTGAGAAAACACGTTGATTAGTGACCCTATTTCATTATGGCAGTCAAACCACTGATTTTCAACTTTAGTCTATGAAACCTCCAAACCTTAAACATTGTTGCAAAATTAGGCTTATCTCACCGTTTCCAGCACTTTTGTGCACCTTGGGCATATCTGTGATGAAAAAATGAAGATTTTAACCAAAGTTGCAAAAATAGGCTTATCTCACCGTTTCCAGCGCTTTTGCGCATCTTGGGCACATCTGTGATTAAAAATTGAAGATTTTAACCATTGTTGCAAAAATAGGCTTATCTCCCCATTTCCAGCTCTTTTTGGCACTTAGAGCGAATCTGACAGTAGAAACCGTGCAGTTGCTACTTTTTCATTGGGGTTTCCAAAACTTAAAATCTTTTTTTTAAAGAGTTCCTTTAGAGTTGAAACCAAGATTTCAAATTATCCTTTTTCATTATTATAATCCACTGTATGCATTTTAAGTATCAAGGAATTTGACTGAAGGCCTTTTGAGAAAACACGTTGATTAGTGACCCTATTTCATTATGGCAGTCAAACCACTGATTTTCAACTTTAGTCTATGAAACCTCCAAACCTTAAACATTGTTGCAAAATTAGGCTTATCTCACCGTTTCCAGCACTTTTGTGCACCTTGGGCATATCTGTGATGAAAAAATGAAGATTTTAACCAAAGTTGCAAAAATAGGCTTATCTCACCGTTTCCAGCGCTTTTGCGCATCTTGGGCACATCTGTGATGAAAAATTGAAGATTTTAACCAAAGTTGCAAAAATAGGCTTATCTCACCGTTTCCAGCGCTTTTGGGCATCTTGGGCACATCTGTGATGAAAAATTTAAGATTTTAACCAAAGTTGCAAAAATAGGCTTATCTCACCGTTTCCAGCGCTTTTGTGCATCTTGGACACATCTGTGATTAAAAATTGAAGATTTTAACCATTGTTGCAAAAATAGGCTTATCTCCCCGTTTCCAGCTCTTTTTGGCACTTAGAGCGAATCTGACAGTAGAAACCGTGCAGTTGCTACTTTTTCATTGGGGTTTCCAAAACTTAAAATCTTTTTTTTAAAGAGTTCCTTTAGAGTTGAAACCAAGATTTCAAATGATCCTTTTTCATTATTATAATCCACTGTATGCATTTTAAGTATCAAGGAATTTGACTGAAGGCCTTTTGAGAAAACACGTTGATTAGTGACCCTATTTCATTATGGCAGTCAAACCACTGATTTTCAACTTTAGTCTATGAAACCTCCAAAACTTAAACATTGTTGCGAAATTAGGCTTATCTCACCGTTTCCAGCACTTTTGTGCACCTTGGGCACATCTGTGATGAAAAAATGAAGATTTTAACCAAAGTTGCAAAAATAGGCTTATCTCACCGTTTCCAGCGCTTTTGGGCATCTTGGGCACATCTGTGATGAAAAATTGAAGATTTTAACCAAAGTTGCAAAAATAGGCTTATCTCACCGTTTCCAGCGCTTTTGGGCATCTTGGGCACATCTGTGATGAAAAATTGAAGATTTTAACCAAAGTTGCAAAAATAGGCTTATCTCACCGTTTCCAGCGCTTTTGGGCATCTTGGGCACATCTGTGATGAAAAATTGAAGATTTTAACCAAAGTTGCAAAAATAGGCTTATCTCACCGTTTCCAGCGCTTTTGTGCATCTTGGACACATCTGTGATGAAAAATTGAAGATTTTAACCATTGTTGCAAAAATAGGCTTATCTCCCCGTTTCCAGCACTTTTTGGCACTTAGAGCGAATCTGACAGTAGAAACCTTGCAGTTGCTACTTTTTCATTGGGGTTTCCAAAACTTAAAATCTTTTTTTTAAAGAGTTCCTTTAGAGTTGAAACCAAGATTTCAAATTATCCTTTTTCATTATTATAATCCACTGTATGCATTTTAAGTATCAAGGAATTTGACTGAAGGCCTTTTGAGAAAACACGTTGATTAGTGACCCTATTTCATTATGGCAGTCAAACCACTGATTTTTAACTTTAGTCTATGAAACCTCCAAACCTTAAACATTGTTGCAAAATTAGGCTTATCTCACCGTTTCCAGCACTTTTGTGCACCTTGGGCATATCTGTGATGAAAAAATGAAGATTTTAACCAAAGTTGCAAAAATAGGCTTATCTCACCGTTTCCAGCGCTTTTGGGCATCTTGGGCACATCTGTGATGAAAAATTTAAGATTTTAACCAAAGTTGCAAAAATAGGCTTATCTCACCGTTTCCAGCGCTTTTGTGCATCTTGGACACATCTGTGATTAAAAATTGAAGATTTTAACCATTGTTGCAAAAATAGGCTTATCTCCCCGTTTCCAGCTCTTTTTGGCACTTAGAGCGAATCTGACAGTAGAAACCGTGCAGTTGCTACTTTTTCATTGGGGTTTCCAAAACTTAAAATCTTTTTTTTAAAGAGTTCCTTTAGAGTTGAAACCAAGATTTCAAATTATCCTTTTTCATTATTATAATCCACTGTATGCATTTTAAGTATCAAGGAATTTGACTGAAGGCCTTTTGAGAAAACACGTTGATTAGTGACCCTATTTCATTATGGCAGTCAAACCACTGATTTTCAACTTTAGTCTATGAAACCTCCAAACCTTAAACATTGTTGCAAAATTAGGCTTATCTCACCGTTTCCAGCACTTTTGTGCACCTTGGGCATATCTGTGATGAAAAAATGAAGATTTTAACCAAAGTTGCAAAAATAGGCTTATCTCACCGTTTCCAGCGCTTTTGGGCATCTTGGGCACATCTGTGATGAAAAATTGAAGATTTTAACCAAAGTTGCAAAAATAGGCTTATCTCACCGTTTCCAGCGCTTTTGGGCATCTTGGGCACATCTGTGATGAAAAATTGAAGATTTTAACCAAAGTTGCAAAAATAGGCTTATCTCACCGTTTCCAGCGCTTTTGTGCATCTTGGGCACATCTGTGATGAAAAATTGAAGATTTTAACCAAAGTTGCAAAAATAGGCTTATCTCACCGTTTCCAGCGCTTTTGTGCATCTTGGACACATCTGTGATTAAAAATTGAAGATTTTAACCATTGTTGCAAAAATAGGCTTATCTCCCCGTTTCCAGCACTTTTTGGCACTTAGAGCGAATCTGACAGTAGAAACCTTGCAGTTGCTACTTTTTCATTGGGGTTTCCAAAACTTAAAATCTTTTTTTTAAAGAGTTCCTTTAGAGTTGAAACCAAGATTTCAAATTATCCTTTTTCATTATTATAATCCACTGTATGCATTTTAAGTATCAAGGAAATTGAGTGAAGGCCTTTTGAGAAAACACGTTGATTAGTGACCCTATTTCATTATGGCAGTCAAACCACTGATTTTTAACTTTAGTCTATGAAACCTCCAAACCTTAAACATTGTTGCAAAATTAGGCTTATCTCACCGTTTCCAGCACTTTTGTGCACCTTGGGCATATCTGTGATGAAAAAATGAAGATTTTAACCAAAGTTGCAAAAATAGGCTTATCTCACCGTTTCCAGCGCTTTTGCGCATCTTGGGCACATCTGTGATGAAAAATTGAAGATTTTAACCAAAGTTGCAAAAATAGGCTTATCTCACCGTTTCCAGCGCTTTTGGGCATCTTGGGCACATCTGTGATGAAAAATTTAAGATTTTAACCAAAGTTGCAAAAATAGGCTTATCTCACCGTTTCCAGCGCTTTTGTGCATCTTGGACACATCTGTGATTAAAAATTGAAGATTTTAACCATTGTTGCAAAAATAGGCTTATCTCCCCGTTTCCAGCTCTTTTTGGAACTTAGAGCGAATCTGACAGTAGAAACCGTGCAGTTGCTACTTTTTCATTGGGGTTTCCAAAACTTAAAATCTTTTTTTTAAAGAGTTCCTTTAGAGTTGAAACCAAGATTTCAAATTATCCTTTTTCATTATTATAATCCACTGTATGCATTTTAAGTATCAAGGAATTTGACTGAAGGCCTTTTGAGAAAACACGTTGATTAGTGACCCTATTTCATTATGGCAGTCAAACCACTGATTTTCAACTTTAGTCTATGAAACCTCCAAACCTTAAACATTGTTGCAAAATTAGGCTTATCTCACCGTTTCCAGCACTTTTGTGCACCTTGGGCATATCTGTGATGAAAAAATGAAGATTTTAACCAAAGTTGCAAAAATAGGCTTATCTCACCGTTTCCAGCGCTTTTGCGCATCTTGGGCACATCTGTGATGAAAAATTTAAGATTTTAACCAAAGTTGCAAAAATAGGCTTATCTCACCGTTTCCAGCGCTTTTGCGCATCTTGGGCACATCTGTGATTAAAAATTGAAGATTTTAACCATTGTTGCAAAAATAGGCTTATCTCCCCGTTTCCAGCTCTTTTTGGCACTTAGAGCGAATCTGACAGTAGAAACCGTGCAGTTGCTACTTTTTCATTGGGGTTTCCAAAACTTAAAATCTTTTTTTTAAAGAGTTCCTTTAGAGTTGAAACCAAGATTTCAAATTATCCTTTTTCATTATTATAATCCACTGTATGCATTTTAAGTATCAAGGAATTTGACTGAAGGCCTTTTGAGAAAACACGTTGATTAGTGACCCTATTTCATTATGGCAGTCAAACCACTGATTTTCAACTTTAGTCTATGAAACCTCCAAACCTTAAACATTGTTGCAAAATTAGGCTTATCTCACCGTTTCCAGCACTTTTGTGCACCTTGGGCATATCTGTGATGAAAAAATGAAGATTTTAACCAAAGTTGCAAAAATAGGCTTATCTCACCGTTTCCAGCGCTTTTGCGCATCTTGGGCACATCTGTGATGAAAAATTGAAGATTTTAACCAAAGTTGCAAAAATAGGCTTATCTCACCGTTTCCAGCGCTTTTGGGCATCTTGGGCACATCTGTGATGAAAAATTTAAGATTTTAACCAAAGTTGCAAAAATAGGCTTATCTCACCGTTTCCAGCGCTTTTGTGCATCTTGGACACATCTGTGATTAAAAATTGAAGATTTTAACCATTGTTGCAAAAATAGGCTTATCTCCCCGTTTCCAGCTCTTTTTGGCACTTAGAGCGAATCTGACAGTAGAAACCGTGCAGTTGCTACTTTTTAATTGGGGTTTCCAAAACTTAAAATCTTTTTTTTAAAGAGTTCCTTTATAGTTGAAACCAAGATTTCAAATGATCCTTTTTCATTATTATAATCCACTGTATGCATTTTAAGTATCAAGGAATTTGACTGAAGGCCTTTTGAGAAAACACGTTGATTAGTGACCCTATTTCATTATGGCAGTCAAACCACTGATTTTCAACTTTAGTCTATGAAACCTCCAAAACTTAAACATTGTTGCAAAATTAGGCTTATCTCACCGTTTCCAGCACTTTTGTGCACCTTGGGCATATCTGTGATGAAAAAATGAAGATTTTAACCAAAGTTGCAAAAATAGGCTTATCTCACCGTTTCCAGCGCTTTTGGGCATCTTGGGCACATCTGTGATGAAAAATTGAAGATTTTAACCAAAGTTGCAAAAATAGGCTTATCTCACCGTTTCCAGCGCTTTTGGGCATCTTGGGCACATCTGTGATGAAAAATTGAAGATTTTAACCAAAGTTGCAAAAATAGGCTTATCTCACCGTTTCCAGCGCTTTTGTGCATCTTGGGCACATCTGTGATGAAAAATTGAAGATTTTAACCAAAGTTGCAAAAATAGGCTTATCTCACCGTTTCCAGCGCTTTTGTGCATCTTGGACACATCTGTGATTAAAAATTGAAGATTTTAACCATTGTTGCAAAAATAGGCTTATCTCCCCGTTTCCAGCTCTTTTTGGCACTTAGAGCGAATCTGACAGTAGAAACCGTGCAGTTGCTACTTTTTCATTGGGGTTTCCAAAACTTAAAATCTTTTTTTTAAAGAGTTCCTTTAGAGTTGAAACCAAGATTTCAAATTATCCTTTTTCATTATTATAATCCACTCAATGCATTTTAAGTATCAAGGAATTTGACTGAAGGCCTTTTGAGAAAACACGTTGATTAGTGACCCTATTTCATTATGGCAGTCAAACCACTGATTTTCAACTTTAGTCTATGAAACCTCCAAACCTTAAACATTGTTGCAAAATTAGGCTTATCTCACCGTTTCCAGCACTTTTGTGCACCTTGGGCATATCTGTGATGAAAAAATGAAGATTTTAACCAAAGTTGCAAAAATAGGCTTATCTCACCGTTTCCAGCGCTTTTGCGCATCTTGGGCACATCTGTGATGAAAAATTGAAGATTTTAACCAAAGTTGCAAAAATAGGCTTATCTCACCGTTTCCAGCGCTTTTGTGCATCTTGGGCACATCTGTGATGAAAAATTGAAGATTTTAACCAAAGTTGCAAAAATAGGCTTATCTCACCGTTTCCAGCGCTTTTGTGCATCTTGGACACATCTGTGATTAAAAATTGAAGATTTTAACCATTGTTGCAAAAATAGGCTTATCTCCCCGTTTCCAGCTCTTTTTGGAACTTAGAGCGAATCTGACAGTAGAAACCGTGCAGTTGCTACTTTTTCATTGGGGTTTCCAAAACTTAAAATCTTTTTTTTAAAGAGTTCCTTTAGAGTTGAAACCAAGATTTCAAATTATCCTTTTTCATTATTATAATCCACTGTATGCATTTTAAGTATCAAGGAATTTGACTGAAGGCCTTTTGAGAAAACACGTTGATTAGTGACCCTATTTCATTATGGCAGTCAAACCACTGATTTTCAACTTTAGTCTATGAAACCTCCAAACCTTAAACATTGTTGCAAAATTAGGCTTATCTCACCGTTTCCAGCACTTTTGTGCACCTTGGGCATATCTGTGATGAAAAAATGAAGATTTTAACCAAAGTTGCAAAAATAGGCTTATCTCACCGTTTCCAGCGCTTTTGCGCATCTTGGGCACATCTGTGATGAAAAATTGAAGATTTTAACCAAAGTTGCAAAAATAGGCTTATCTCACCGTTTCCAGCGCTTTTGTGCATCTTGGGCACATCTGTGATGAAAAATTGAAGATTTTAACCAAAGTTGCAAAAATAGGCTTATCTCACCGTTTCCAGCGCTTTTGTGCATCTTGGACACATCTGTGATGAAAAATTGAAGATTTTAACCATTGTTGCAAAAATAGGCTTATCTCCCCGTTTCCAGCACTTTTTGGCACTTAGAGCGAATCTGACAGTAGAAACCGTGCAGTTGCTACTTTTTCATTGGGGTTTCCAAAACTTAAAATCTTTTTTTTAAAGAGTTCCTTTAGAGTTGAAACCAAGATTTCAAATTATCCTTTTTCATTATTATAATCCACTGTATGCATTTTAAGTATCAAGGAAATTGAGTGAAGGCCTTTTGAGAAAACACGTTGATTAGTGACCCTATTTCATTATGGCAGTCAAACCACTGATTTTCAACTTTAGTCTATGAAACCTCCAAACCTTAAACATTGTTGCAAAATTAGGCTTATCTCACCGTTTCCAGCACTTTTGTGCACCTTGGGCATATCTGTGATGAAAAAATGAAGATTTTAACCAAAGTTGCAAAAATAGGCTTATCTCACCGTTTCCAGCGCTTTTGTGCATCTTGGGCACATCTGTGATGAAAAATTGAAGATTTTAACCAAAGTTGCAAAAATAGGCTTATCTCACCGTTTCCAGCGCTTTTGGGCATCTTGGGCACATCTGTGATGAAAAATTTAAGATTTTAACCAAAGTTGCAAAAATAGGCTTATCTCACCGTTTCCAGCGCTTTTGTGCATCTTGGACACATCTGTGATTAAAAATTGAAGATTTTAACCATTGTTGCAAAAATAGGCTTATCTCCCCGTTTCCAGCTCTTTTTGGAACTTAGAGCGAATCTGACAGTAGAAACCGTGCAGTTGCTACTTTTTCATTGGGGTTTCCAAAACTTAAAATCTTTTTTTTAAAGAGTTCCTTTAGAGTTGAAACCAAGATTTCAAATTATCCTTTTTCATTATTATAATCCACTGTATGCATTTTAAGTATCAAGGAATTTGACTGAAGGCCTTTTGAGAAAACACGTTGATTAGTGACCCTATTTCATTATGGCAGTCAAACCACTGATTTTCAACTTTAGTCTATGAAACCTCCAAACCTTAAACATTGTTGCAAAATTAGGCTTATCTCACCGTTTCCAGCACTTTTGTGCACCTTGGGCATATCTGTGATGAAAAAATGAAGATTTTAACCAAAGTTGCAAAAATAGGCTTATCTCACCGTTTCCAGCGCTTTTGCGCATCTTGGGCACATCTGTGATGAAAAATTTAAGATTTTAACCAAAGTTGCAAAAATAGGCTTATCTCACCGTTTCCAGCGCTTTTGCGCATCTTGGGCACATCTGTGATTAAAAATTGAAGATTTTAACCATTGTTGCAAAAATAGGCTTATCTCCCCGTTTCCAGCTCTTTTTGGCACTTAGAGCGAATCTGACAGTAGAAACCGTGCAGTTGCTACTTTTTCATTGGGGTTTCCAAAACTTAAAATCTTTTTTTTAAAGAGTTCCTTTAGAGTTGAAACCAAGATTTCAAATTATCCTTTTTCATTATTATAATCCACTGTATGCATTTTAAGTATCAAGGAATTTGACTGAAGGCCTTTTGAGAAAACACGTTGATTAGTGACCCTATTTCATTATGGCAGTCAAACCACTGATTTTCAACTTTAGTCTATGAAACCTCCAAACCTTAAACATTGTTGCAAAAATAGGCTTATCTCACCGTTTCCAGCGCTTTTGGGCATCTTGGGCACATCTGTGATGAAAAATTGAAGATTTTAACCAAAGTTGCAAAAATAGGCTTATCTCACCGTTTCCAGCGCTTTTGTGCATCTTGGGCACATCTGTGATGAAAAATTGAAGATTTTAACCAAAGTTGCAAAAATAGGCTTATCTCACCGTTTCCAGCGCTTTTTGGCACTTAGAGCGAATCTGACAGTAGAAACCGTGCAGTTGCTACTTTTTCATTGGGGTTTCCAAAACTTAAAATCTTTTTTTAAAGAGTTCCTTTAGAGTTGAAACCAAGATTTCAAATTATCCTTTTTCATTATTATAATCCACTGTATGCATTTTAAGTATCAAGGAATTTGACTGAAGGCCTTTTGAGAAAACACGTTGATTAGTGACCCTATTTCATTATGGCAGTCAAACCACTGATTTTCAACTTTAGTCTATGAAACCTCCAAACCTTAAACATTGTTGCAAAATTAGGCTTATCTCACCGTTTCCAGCACTTTTGTGCACCTTGGGCATATCTGTGATGAAAAAATGAAGATTTTAACCAAAGTTGCAAAAATAGGCTTATCTCACCGTTTCCAGCGCTTTTGGGCATCTTGGGCACATCTGTGATGAAAAATTGAAGATTTTAACCAAAGTTGCAAAAATAGGCTTATCTCACCGTTCCCAGCGCTTTTGGGCATCTTGGGCACATCTGTGATGAAAAATTGAAGATTTTAACCAAAGTTGCAAAAATAGGCTTATCTCACCGTTTCCAGCGCTTTTGTGCATCTTGGGCACATCTGTGATGAAAAATTGAAGATTTTAACCAAAGTTGCAAAAATAGGCTTATCTCACCGTTTCCAGCGCTTTTGTGCATCTTGGACACATCTGTGATTAAAAATTGAAGATTTTAACCATTGTTGCAAAAATAGGCTTATCTCCCCGTTTCCAGCTCTTTTTGGCACTTAGAGCGAATCTGACAGTAGAAACCGTGCAGTTGCTACTTTTTCATTGGGTTTTCCAAAACTTAAAATCTTTTTTTTAAAGAGTTCCTTTAGAGTTGAAACCAAGATTTCAAATTATCCTTTTTCATTATTATAATCCACTGTATGCATTTTAAGTATCAAGGAATTTGACTGAAGGCCTTTTGAGAAAACACGTTGATTAGTGACCCTATTTCATTATGGCAGTCAAACCACTGATTTTCAACTTTAGTCTATGAAACCTCCAAACCTTAAACATTGTTGCAAAATTAGGCTTATCTCACCGTTTCCAGCACTTTTGTGCACCTTGGGCACATCTGTGATGAAAAAATGAAGATTTTAACCAAAGTTGCAAAAATAGGCTTATCTCACCGTTTCCAGCGCTTTTGGGCATCTTGGGCACATCTGTGATGAAAAATTGAAGATTTTAACCAAAGTTGCAAAAATAGGCTTATCTAACCGTTTCCAGCGCTTTTGGGCATCTTGGGCACATCTGTGATGAAAAATTGAAGATTTTAACCAAAGTTGCAAAAATAGGCTTATCTCACCGTTTCCAGCGCTTTTGTGCATCTTGGGCACATCTGTGATGAAAAATTGAAGATTTTAACCAAAGTTGCAAAAATAGGCTTATCTCACCGTTTCCAGCGCTTTTGTGCATCTTGGACACATCTGTGATGAAAAATTGAAGATTTTAACCATTGTTGCAAAAATAGGCTTATCTCCCCGTTTACAGCACTTTTTGGCACTTAGAGCGAATCTGACAGTAGAAACCGTGCAGTTGCTACTTTTTCATTGGGGTTTCTAAAACTTAAAATCTTTTTTTTAAAGAGTTCCTTTAGAGTTGAAACCAAGATTTCAAATTATCCTTTTTCATTATTATAATCCACTGTATGCATTTTAAGTATCAAGGAATTTGACTGAAGGCCTTTTGAGAAAACACGTTGATTAGTGACCCTATTTCATTATGGCAGTCAAACCACTGATTTTCAACTTTAGTCTATGAAACCTCCAAACCTTAAACATTGTTGCAAAATTAGGCTTATCTCACCGTTTCCAGCACTTTTGTGCACCTTGGGCATATCTGTGATGAAAAAATGAAGATTTTAACCAAAGTTGCAAAAATAGGCTTATCTCACCGTTTCCAGCGCTTTTGGGCATCTTGGGCACATCTGTGATGAAAAATTGAAGATTTTAACCAAAGTTGCAAAAATAGGCTTATCTCACCGTTTCTAGCGCTTTTGGGCATCTTGGGCACATCTGTGATGAAAAATTGAAGATTTTAACCAAAGTTGCAAAAATAGGCTTATCTCACCGTTTCCAGCGCTTTTGTGCATCTTGGGCACATCTGTGATGAAAAATTGAAGATTTTAACCAAAGTTGCAAAAATAGGCTTATCTCACCGTTTCCAGCGCTTTTGTGCATCTTGGACACATCTGTGATGAAAAATTGAAGATTTTAACCATTGTTGCAAAAATAGGCTTATCTCCCCGTTTACAGCACTTTTTGGCACTTAGAGCGAATCTGACAGTAGAAACCGTGCAGTTGCTACTTTTTCATTGGGGTTTCTAAAACTTAAAATCTTTTTTTTAAAGAGTTCCTTTAGAGTTGAAACCAAGATTTCAAATTATCCTTTTTCATTATTATAATCCACTGTATGCATTTTAAGTATCAAGGAAATTGAGTGAAGGCCTTTTGAGAAAACACGTTGATTAGTGACCCTATTTCATTATGTCAGTCAAACCACTGATTTTCAACTTTAGTCTATGAAACCTCCAAACCTTAAACATTGTTGCAAAATTAGGCTTATCTCACCGTTTCCAGCACTTTTGTGCACCTTGGGCATATCTGTGATGAAAAAATGAAGATTTTAACCAAAGTTGCAAAAATAGGCTTATCTCACCGTTTCCAGCGCTTTTGGGCATCTTGGGCACATCTGTGATGAAAAATTGAAGATTTTAACCAAAGTTGCAAAAATAGGCTTATCTCACCGTTTCCAGCGCTTTTGTGCATCTTGGGCACATCTGTGATGAAAAATTGAAGATTTTAACCAAAGTTGCAAAAATAGGCTTATCTCACCGTTTCCAGCGGTTTTGTGCATCTTGGACACATCTGTGATGAAAAATTGAAGATTTTAACCATTGTTGCAAAAATAGGCTTATCTCCCCGTTTCCAGCACTTTTTGGCACTTAGAGCGAATCTGACAGTAGAAACCGTGCAGTTGCTACTTTTTCATTGGGGTTTCCAAAACTTAAAATCTTTTTTTTAAAGAGTTCCTTTAGAGTTGAACCAAGATTTCAAATTATCCTTTTTCATTATTATAATCCACTGTATGCATTTTAAGTATCAAGGAAATTGAGTGAAGGCCTTTTGAGAAAACACGTTGATTAGTGACCCTATTTCATTATGGCAGTCAAACCACTGATTTTCAACTTTAGTCTATGAAACCTCCAAACCTTAAACATTGTTGCAAAATTAGGCTTATCTCACCGTTTCCAGCACTTTTGTGCACCTTGGGCATATCTGTGATGAAAAAATGAAGATTTTAACCAAAGTTGCAAAAATAGGCTTATCTCACCGTTTCCAGCGCTTTTGGGCATCTTGGGCACATCTGTGATGAAAAATTGAAGATTTTAACCAAAGTTGCAAAAATAGGCTTATCTCACCGTTTCCAGCGCTTTTGTGCATCTTGGGCACATCTGTGATGAAAAATTGAAGATTTTAACCAAAGTTGCAAAAATAGGCTTATCTCACCGTTTCCAGCGCTTTTGTGCATCTTGGACACATCTGTGATGAAAAATTGAAGATTTTAACCATTGTTGCAAAAATAGGCTTATCTCCCCGTTTCCAGCACTTTTTGGCACTTAGAGCGAATCTGACAGTAGAAACCGTGCAGTTGCTACTTTTTCATTGGGGTTTCCAAAACTTAAAATCTTTTTTTTAAAGAGTTCCTTTAGAGTTGAAACCAAGATTTCAAATTATCCTTTTTCATTATTATAATCCACTGTATGCATTTTAAGTATCAAGGAATTTGACTGAAGGCCTTTTGAGAAAACACGTTGATTAGTGACCCTATTTCATTATGGCAGTCAAACCACTGATTTTCAACTTTAGTCTATGAAACCTCCAAACCTTAAACATTGTTGCAAAATTAGGCTTATCTCACCGTTTCCAGCACTTTTGTGCACCTTGGGCATATCTGTGATGAAAAAATGAAGATTTTAACCAAAGTTGCAAAAATAGGCTTATCTCACCGTTTCCAGCGCTTTTGGGCATCTTGGGCACATCTGTGATGAAAAATTGAAGATTTTAACCAAAGTTGCAAAAATAGGCTTATCTCACCGTTTCCAGCGCTTTTGTGCATCTTGGGCACATCTGTGATGAAAAATTGAAGATTTTAACCAAAGTTGCAAAAATAGGCTTATCTCACCGTTTCCAGCGCTTTTGTGCATCTTGGACACATCTGTGATTAAAAATTGAAGATTTTAACCATTGTTGCAAAAATAGGCTTATCTCCCCGTTTCCAGCTCTTTTTGGCACTTAGAGCGAATCTGACAGTAGAAACCGTGCAGTTGCTACTTTTTCATTGGGTTTTCCAAAACTTAAAATCTTTTTTTTAAAGAGTTCCTTTAGAGTTGAAACCAAGATTTCAAATTATCCTTTTTCATTATTATAATCCACTGTATGCATTTTAAGTATCAAGGAATTTGACTGAAGGCCTTTTGAGAAAACACGTTGATTAGTGACCCTATTTCATTATGGCAGTCAAACCACTGATTTTCAACTTTAGTCTATGAAACCTCCAAACCTTAAACATTGTTGCAAAATTAGGCTTATCTCACCGTTTCCAGCACTTTTGTGCACCTTGGGCACATCTGTGATGAAAAAATGAAGATTTCAACCAAAGTTGCAAAAATAGGCTTATCTCACCGTTTCCAGCGCTTTTGGGCATCTTGGGCACATCTGTGATGAAAAATTGAAGATTTTAACCAAAGTTGCAAAAATAGGCTTATCTCACCGTTTCCAGCGCTTTTGGGCATCTTGGGCACATCTGTGATGAAAAATTGAAGATTTTAACCAAAGTTGCAAAAATAGGCTTATCTCACCGTTTCCAGCGCTTTTGTGCATCTTGGGCACATCTGTGATGAAAAATTGAAGATTTTAACCAAAGTTGCAAAAATAGGCTTATCTCACCGTTTCCAGCGCTTTTGTGCATCTTGGACACATCTGTGATGAAAAATTGAAGATTTTAACCATTGTTGCAAAAATAGGCTTATCTCCCCGTTTACAGCACTTTTTGGCACTTAGAGCGAATCTGACAGTAGAAACCGTGCAGTTGCTACTTTTTCATTGGGGTTTCTAAAACTTAAAATCTTTTTTTTAAAGAGTTCCTTTAGAGTTGAAACCAAGATTTCAAATTATCCTTTTTCATTATTATAATCCACTGTATGCATTTTAAGTATCAAGGAATTTGACTGAAGGCCTTTTGAGAAAACACGTTGATTAGTGACCCTATTTCATTATGGCAGTCAAACCACTGATTTTCAACTTTAGTCTATGAAACCTCCAAACCTTAAACATTGTTGCAAAATTAGGCTTATCTCACCGTTTCCAGCACTTTTGTGCACCTTGGGCATATCTGTGATGAAAAAATGAAGATTTTAACCAAAGTTGCAAAAATAGGCTTATCTCACCGTTTCCAGCGCTTTTGGGCATCTTGGGCACATCTGTGATGAAAAATTGAAGATTTTAACCAAAGTTGCAAAAATAGGCTTATCTCACCGTTTCTAGCGCTTTTGGGCATCTTGGGCACATCTGTGATGAAAAATTGAAGATTTTAACCAAAGTTGCAAAAATAGGCTTATCTCACCGTTTCCAGCGCTTTTGTGCATCTTGGGCACATCTGTGATGAAAAATTGAAGATTTTAACCAAAGTTGCAAAAATAGGCTTATCTCACCGTTTCCAGCGCTTTTGTGCATCTTGGACACATCTGTGATGAAAAATTGAAGATTTTAACCATTGTTGCAAAAATAGGCTTATCTCCCCGTTTCCAGCACTTTTTGGCACTTAGAGCGACTTTTTCATTGGGGTTTCCAAAACTTAAAATCTTTTTTTTAAAGAGTTCCTTTAGAGTTGAACCAAGATTTCAAATTATCCTTTTTCATTATTATAATCCACTGTATGCATTTTAAGTATCAAGGAATTTGACTGAAGGCCTTTTGAGAAAACACGTTGATTAGTGACCCTATTTCATTATGGCAGTCAAACCACTGATTTTCAACTTTAGTCTATGAAACCTCCAAACCTTAAACATTGTTGCAAAATTAGGCTTATCTCACCGTTTCCAGCACTTTTGTGCACCTTGGGCATATCTGTGATGAAAAAATGAAGATTTTAACCAAAGTTGCAAAAATAGGCTTATCTCACCGTTTCCAGCGCTTTTGGGCATCTTGGGCACATCTGTGATGAAAAATTGAAGATTTTAACCAAAGTTGCAAAAATAGGCTTATCTCACCGTTTCCAGCGCTTTTGTGCATCTTGGGCACATCTGTGATGAAAAATTGAAGATTTTAACCAAAGTTGCAAAAATAGGCTTATCTCACCGTTTCCAGCGCTTTTGTGCATCTTGGACACATCTGTGATGAAAAATTGAAGATTTTAACCATTGTTGCAAAAATAGGCTTATCTCCCCGTTTCCAGCACTTTTTGGCACTTAGAGCGAATCTGACAGTAGAAACCGTGCAGTTGCTACTTTTTCATTGGGGTTTCCAAAACTTAAAATCTTTTTTTTAAAGAGTTCCTTTAGAGTTGAAACCAAGATTTCAAATTATCCTTTTTCATTATTATAATCCACTGTATGCATTTTAAGTATCAAGGAATTTGACTGAAGGCCTTTTGAGAAAACACGTTGATTAGTGACCCTATTTCATTATGGCAGTCAAACCACTGATTTTCAACTTTAGTCTATGAAACCTCCAAACCTTAAACATTGTTGCAAAATTAGGCTTATCTCACCGTTTCCAGCACTTTTGTGCACCTTGGGCATATCTGTGATGAAAAAATGAAGATTTTAACCAAAGTTGCAAAAATAGGCTTATCTCACCGTTTCCAGCGCTTTTGGGCATCTTGGGCACATCTGTGATGAAAAATTGAAGATTTTAACCAAAGTTGCAAAAATAGGCTTATCTCACCGTTTCCAGCGCTTTTGTGCATCTTGGGCACATCTGTGATGAAAAATTGAAGATTTTAACCAAAGTTGCAAAAATAGGCTTATCTCACCGTTTCCAGCGCTTTTGTGCATCTTGGACACATCTGTGATGAAAAATTGAAGATTTTAACCATTGTTGCAAAAATAGGCTTATCTCCCCGTTTCCAGCACTTTTTGGCACTTAGAGCGAATCTGACAGTAGAAACCGTGCAGTTGCTACTTTTTCATTGGGGTTTCCAAAACTTAAAATCTTTTTTTTAAAGAGTTCCTTTAGAGTTGAAACCAAGATTTCAAATTATCCTTTTTCATTATTATAATCCACTGTATGCATTTTAAGTATCAAGGAATTTGACTGAAGGCCTTTTGAGAAAACACGTTGATTAGTGACCCTATTTCATTATGGCAGTCAAACCACTGATTTTCAACTTTAGTCTATGAAACCTCCAAACCTTAAACATTGTTGCAAAATTAGGCTTATCTCACCGTTTCCAGCACTTTTGTGCACCTTGGGCATATCTGTGATGAAAAAATGAAGATTTTAACCAAAGTTGCAAAAATAGGCTTATCTCACCGTTTCCAGCGCTTTTGGGCATCTTGGGCACATCTGTGATGAAAAATTGAAGATTTTAACCAAAGTTGCAAAAATAGGCTTATCTCACCGTTTCCAGCGCTTTTGTGCATCTTGGGCACATCTGTGATGAAAACTTGAAGATTTTAACCAAAGTTGCAAAAATAGGCTTATCTCACCGTTTCCAGCGCTTTTGTGCATCTTGGACACATCTGTGATGAAAAATTGAAGATTTTAACCATTGTTGCAAAAATAGGCTTATCTCCCCGTTTCCAGCACTTTTTGGCACTTAGAGCGAATCTGACAGTAGAAACCGTGCAGTTGCTACTTTTTCATTGGGGTTTCCAAAACTTAAAATCTTTTTTTTAAAGAGTTCCTTTAGAGTTGAACCAAGATTTCAAATTATCCTTTTTCATTATTATAATCCACTGTATGCATTTTAAGTATCAAGGAAATTGAGTGAAGGCCTTTTGAGAAAACACGTTGATTAGTGACCCTATTTCATTATGGCAGTCAAACCACTGATTTTCAACTTTAGTCTATGAAACCTCCAAACCTTAAACATTGTTGCAAAATTAGGCTTATCTCACCGTTTCCAGCACTTTTGCGCACCTTGGGCACATCTGTGATGAAAAATTTAAGATTTTAACCAAAGTTGCAAAAATAGGCTTATCTCACCGTTTCCAGCGCTTTTGCGCATCTTGGGCACATCTGTGATGAAAAATTGAAGATTTTAACCAAAGTTGCAAAAATAGGCTTATCTCACCGTTTCCAGCGCTTTTGTGCATCTTGGGCACATCTGTGATGAAAAATTGAAGATTTTAACCAAAGTTGCAAAAATAGGCTTATCTCACCGTTTCCAGCGCTTTTGTGCATCTTGGACACATCTGTGATGAAAAATTGAAGATTTTAACCATTGTTGCAAAAATAGGCTTATCTCCCCGTTTCCAGCACTTTTTGGCACTTAGAGCGAATCTGACAGTAGAAACCGTGCAGTTGCTACTTTTTCATTGGGGTTTCCAAAACTTAAAATCTTTTTTTTAAAGAGTTCCTTTAGAGTTGAAACCAAGATTTCAAATTATCCTTTTTCATTATTATAATCCACTGTATGCATTTTAAGTATCAAGGAATTTGACTGAAGGCCTTTTGAGAAAACACGTTGATTAGTGACCCTATTTCATTATGGCAGTCAAACCACTGATTTTCAACTTTAGTCTATGAAACCTCCAAACCTTAAACATTGTTGCAAAAGTAGGCTTATCTCACCGTTTCCAGCACTTTTGTGCACCTTGGGCATATCTGTGATGAAAAAATGAAGATTTTAACCAAAGTTGCAAAAATAGGCTTATCTCACCGTTTCCAGCGCTTTTGGGCATCTTGGGCACATCTGTGATGAAAAATTGAAGATTTTAACCAAAGTTGCAAAAATAGGCTTATCTCACCGTTTCCAGCGCTTTTGTGCATCTTGGGCACATCTGTGATGAAAACTTGAAGATTTTAACCAAAGTTGCAAAAATAGGCTTATCTCACCGTTTCCAGCGCTTTTGTGCATCTTGGACACATCTGTGATGAAAAATTGAAGATTTTAACCATTGTTGCAAAAATAGGCTTATCTCCCCGTTTCCAGCACTTTTTGGCACTTAGAGCGAATCTGACAGTAGAAACCGTGCAGTTGCTACTTTTTCATTGGGGTTTCCAAAACTTAAAATCTTTTTTTTAAAGAGTTCCTTTAGAGTTGAACCAAGATTTCAAATTATCCTTTTTCATTATTATAATCCACTGTATGCATTTTAAGTATCAAGGAAATTGAGTGAAGGCCTTTTGAGAAAACACGTTGATTAGTGACCCTATTTCATTATGGCAGTCAAACCACTGATTTTCAACTTTAGTCTATGAAACCTCCAAACCTTAAACATTGTTGCAAAATTAGGCTTATCTCACCGTTTCCAGCACTTTTGCGCACCTTGGGCACATCTGTGATGAAAAATTTAAGATTTTAACCAAAGTTGCAAAAATAGGCTTATCTCACCGTTTCCAGCGCTTTTGCGCATCTTGGGCACATCTGTGATGAAAAATTGAAGATTTTAACCAAAGTTGCAAAAATAGGCTTATCTCACCGTTTCCAGCGCTTTTGGGCATCTTGGGCACATCTGTGATGAAAAATTTAAGATTTTAACCAAAGTTGCAAAAATAGGCTTATCTCACCGTTTCCAGCGCTTTTGTGCATCTTGGACACATCTGTGATTAAAAATTGAAGATTCTAACCATTGTTTCAAAAATAGGCTTATCTCCCCGTTTCCAGCTCTTTTTGGCACTTAGAGCGAATCTGACAGTAGAAACCGTGCAGTTGCTACTTTTTCATTGGGGTTTCCAAAACTTAAAATCTTTTTTTTAAAGAGTTCCTTTAGAGTTGAAACCAAGATTTCAAATTATCCTTTTTCATTATTATAATCCACTGTATGCATTTTAAGTATCAAGGAATTTGACTGAAGGCCTTTTGAGAAAACACGTTGATTAGTGACCCTATTTCATTATGGCAGTCAAACCACTGATTTTCAACTTTAGTCTATGAAACCTCCAAACCTTAAACATTGTTGCAAAATTAGGCTTATCTCACCGTTTCCAGCACTTTTGTGCACCTTGGGCATATCTGTGATGAAAAAATGAAGATTTTAACCAAAGTTGCAAAAATAGGCTTATCTCACCGTTTCCAGCGCTTTTGGGCAACTTGGGCACATCTGTGATGAAAAATTGAAGATTTTAACCAAAGTTGCAAAAATAGGCTTATCTCACCGTTTCCAGCGCTTTTGCGCATCTTGGGCACATCTGTGATGAAAAATTGAAGATTTTAACCAAAGTTGCAAAAATAGGCTTATCTCACCGTTTCCAGCGCTTTTGTGCATCTTGGGCACATCTGTGATGAAAAATTGAAGATTTTAACCAAAGTTGCAAAAATAGGCTTATCTCACCGTTTCCAGCGCTTTTGTGCATCTTGGACACATCTGTGATGAAAAATTGAAGATTTTAACCATTGTTGCAAAAATAGGCTTATCTCCCCGTTTCCAGCACTTTTTGGCACTTAGAGCGAATCTGACAGTAGAAACCGTGCAGTTGCTACTTTTTCATTGGGGTTTCCAAAACTTAAATCTTTTTTTTAAAGAGTTCCTTTAGAGTTGAAACCAAGATTTCAAATTATCCTTTTTCATTATTATAATCCACTGTATGCATTTTAAGTATCAAGGAATTTGACTGAAGGCCTTTTGAGAAAACACGTTGATTAGTGACCCTATTTCATTATGGCAGTCAAACCACTGATTTTCAACTTTAGTCTTAGAAACCTCCAAACCTTAAACATTGTTGCAAAATTAGGCTTATCTCACCGTTTCCAGCACTCTTGGGCATCTTGGGCACATCTGTGATGAAAAATTGAAGATTTTAACCAAAGTTGCAAAAATAGGCTTATCTCACCGTTTCCAGCGCTTTTGCGCATCTTGGGCACATCTGTGATGAAAAATTGAAGATTTTAACCAAAGTTGCAAAAATAGGCTTATCTCACCGTTTCCAGCGCTTTTGCGCATCTTGGGCACATCTGTGATGAAAAATTGAAGATTTTAACCAAAGTTGCAAAAATAGGCTTATCTCCCCGTTTCCAGCACTTTTTGGCACTTAGAGCCAATCTGACAGTAGAAACCGTGCAGTTGCTACTTTTTCATTGGGGTTTCCAAAACTTAAAATCTTTTTTTTAAAGAGTTCCTTTAGAGTTGAAACCAAGATTTCAAATTATCCTTTTTCATTATTATAATCCACTGTATGCATTTTAAGTATCAAGGAATTTGACTGAAGGCCTTTTGAGAAAACACGTTGATTAGTGACCCTATTTCATTATGGCAGTCAAACCACTGATTTTCAACTTTAGTCTATGAAACCTCCAAACCTTAAACATTGTTGCAAAATTAGGCTTATCTCACCGTTTCCAGCACTTTTGCGCACCTTGGGCACATCTGTGATGAAAAATTTAAGATTTTAACCAAAGTTGCAAAAATAGGCTTATCTCACCGTTTCCAGCGCTTTTGTGCATCTTGGGCACATCTGTGATGAAAAATTGAAGATTTTAACCAAAGTTGCAAAAATAGGCTTATCTCACCGTTTCCAGCGCTTTTGGGCATCTTGGGCACATCTGTGATGAAAAATTGAAGATTTTAACCAAAGTTGCAAAAATAGGCTTATCTCACCGTTTCCAGCGCTTTTGCGCATCTTGGGCACATCTGTGATGAAAAATTGAAGATTTTAACCAAAGTTGCAAAAATAGGCTTATCTCACCGTTTCCAGCGCTTTTGTGCATCTTGGACACATCTGTGATGAAAAATTGAAGATTTTAACCATTGTTGCAAAAATAGGCTTATCTCCCCGTTTCCAGCACTTTTTGGCACTTAGAGCGAATCTGACAGTAGAAACCGTGCAGTTGCTACTTTTTCATTGGGGTTTCCAAAACTTAAAATCTTTTTTTTAAAGAGTTCCTTTAGAGTTGAAACCAAGATTTCAAATTATCCTTTTTCATTATTATAATCCACTGTATGCATTTTAAGTATCAAGGAAATTGAGTGAAGGCCTTTTGAGAAAACACGTTGATTAGTGACCCTATTTCATCATGGCAGTCAAACCACTGATTTTCAACTTTAGTCTATGAAACCTCCAAACCTTAAACATTGTTGCAAAATTAGGCTTATCTCACCGTTTCCAGCACTTTTGCGCACCTTGGGCACATCTGTGATGAAAAATTTAAGATTTTAACCAAAGTTGCAAAAATAGGCTTATCTCACCGTTTCCAGCGCTTTTGTGCATCTTGGGCACATCTGTGATGAAAAATTGAAGATTTTAACCAAAGTTGCAAAAATAGGCTTATCTCACCGTTTCCAGCGCTTTTGGGCATCTTGGGCACATCTGTGATGAAAAATTTAAGATTTTAACCAAAGTTGCAAAAATAGGCTTATCTCACCGTTTCCAGCGCTTTTGCGCATCTTGGGCACATCTGTGATGAAAAATTGAAGATTTTAACCAAAGTTGCAAAAATAGGCTTATCTCACCGTTTCCAGCGCTTTTGCGCATCTTGGGCACATCTGTGATGAAAAATTGAAGATTTTAACCAAAGTTGCAAAAATAGGCTTATCTCCCCGTTTCCAGCACTTTTTGGCACTTAGAGCCAATCTGACAGTAGAAACCGTGCAGTTGCTACTTTTTCATTGGGGTTTCCAAAACTTAAAATCTTTTTTTTAAAGAGTTCCTTTAGAGTTGAAACCAAGATTTCAAATTATCCTTTTTCATTATTATAATCCACTGTATGCATTTTAAGTATCAAGGAATTTGACTGAAGGCCTTTTGAGAAAACACGTTGATTAGTGACCCTATTTCATTATGGCAGTCAAACCACTGATTTTCAACTTTAGTCTATGAAACCTCCAAACCTTAAACATTGTTGCAAAATTAGGCTTATCTCACCGTTTCCAGCACTTTTGTGCACCTTGGGCATATCTGTGATGAAAAAATGAAGATTTTAACCAAAGTTGCAAAAATAGGCTTATCTCACCGTTTCCAGCGCTTTTGGGCATCTTGGGCACATCTGTGATGAAAAATTGAAGATTTTAACCAAAGTTGCAAAAATAGGCTTATCTCACCGTTTCCAGCGCTTTTGTGCATCTTGGACACATCTGTGATGAAAAATTGAAGATTTTAACCATTGTTGCAAAAATAGGCTTATCTCCCCGTTTACAGCACTTTTTGGCACTTAGAGCGAATCTGACAGTAGAAACCGTGCAGTTGCTACTTTTTCATTGGGGTTTCCAAAACTTAAAATCTTTTTTTTAAAGAGTTCCTTTAGAGTTGAAACCAAGATTTCAAATTATCCTTTTTCATTATTATAATCCACTGTATGCATTTTAAGTATCAAGGAAATTGAGTGAAGGCCTTTTGAGAAAACACGTTGATTAGTGACCCTATTTCATTATGGCAGTCAAACCACTGATTTTCAACTTTAGTCTATGAAACCTCCAAACCTTAAACATTGTTGCAAAATTAGGCTTATCTCACCGTTTCCAGCACTTTTGCGCACCTTGGGCACATCTGTGATGAAAAATTTAAGATTTTAACCAAAGTTGCAAAAATAGGCTTATCTCACCGTTTCCAGCGCTTTTGCGCATCTTGGGCACATCTGTGATGAAAAATTGAAGATTTTAACCAACGTTGCAAAAATAGGCTTATCTCACCGTTTCCAGCGCTTTTGTGCATCTTGGGCACATCTGTGATGAAAAATTGAAGATTTTAACCAAAGTTGCAAAAATAGGCTTATCTCACCGTTTCCAGCGCTTTTGGGCATCTTGGGCACATCTGTGATGAAAAATTTAAGATTTTAACCAAAGTTGCAAAAATAGGCTTATCTCACCGTTTCCAGCGCTTTTGGGCATCTTGGGCACATCTGTGATGAAAAATTGAAGATTTTAACCAAAGTTGCAAAAATAGGCTTATCTCACCGTTTCCAGCGTTTTTGTGCATCTTGGGCACATCTGTGATGAAAAATTGAAGATTTTAACCATTGTTGCAAAAATAGGCTTATCTCCCCGTTTCCAGCACTTTTTGGCACTTAGAGCCAATCTGACAGTAGAATCCGTGCAGTTGCTACTTTTTCATTGGGGTTTCCAAAACTTAAAATCTTTTTTTTAAAGAGTTCCTTTAGAGTTGAAACCAAGATTTCAAATTATCCTTTTTCATTATTATAATCCACTGTATGCATTTTAAGTATCAAGGAATTTGACTGAAGGCCTTTTGAGAAAACACGTTGATTAGTGACCCTATTTCATTATGGCAGTCAAACCACTGATTTTCAACTTTAGTCTATGAAACCTCCAAACCTTAAACATTGTTGCAAAATTAGGCTTATCTCACCGTTTCCAGCACTTTTGTGCACCTTGGGCATATCTGTGATGAAAAATTTAAGATTTTAACCAAAGTTGCAAAAATAGGCTTATCTTACCGTTTCCAGCGCTTTTGCGCATCTTGGGCACATCTGTGATGAAAAATTGAAGATTTTAACCAAAGTTGCAAAAATAGGCTTATCTCACCGTTTCCAGCGCTTTTGTGCATCTTGGGCACATCTGTGATGAAAAATTGAAGATTTTAACCAAAGTTGCAAAAATAGGCTTATCTCACCGTTTCCAGCGCTTTTGTGCATCTTGGGCACATCTGTGATGAAAAATTGAAGATTTTAACCATTGTTGCAAAAATAGGCTTATCTCCCCGTTTCCAGCACTTTTTGGCACTTAGAGCCAATCTGACAGTAGAAACCGTGCAGTTGCTACTATTTCATTGGGGTTTCCAAAACTTAAAAACTTTTTTTTAAAGAGTTCCTTTAGAGTTGAAACCAAGATTTCAAATTATCCTTTTTCATTATTATAATCCACTGTATGCATTTTCAGTATAAAGGAATTTGACTGAAGGCCTTTTGAGAAAACACGTTGATTAGTGACCCTATTTCATTATGGCAGTCAAACCACTGATTTTCAACTTTAGTCTATGAAACCTCCAAACTTTAAACATTGTTGCAAAATTAGGCTTATCTCACCGTTTCCAGCACTTTTGCGCACCTTGGGCATATCTGTGATGAAAAAATGAAGATTTTAACCAAAGTTGCAAAAATAGGCTTATCTCACCGTTTCCAGCGCTTTTGGGCATCTTGGGCACATCTGTGATGAAAAATTTAAAATTTTAACCAAAGTTGCAAAAATAGGCTTATCTCACCGTTTCCAGCGCTTTTGCGCATCTTGGGCACATCTGTGATGAAAAATTGAAGATTTTAACCAAAGTTGCAAAAATAGGCTTATCTCACCGTTTCCAGCGCTTTTGTGCATCTTGGGCACATCTGTGATGAAAAATTGAAGATTTTAACCAAAGTTGCAAAAATAGGCTTATCTCACCGTTTCCAGCGCTTTTGTGCATCTTGGACACATCTGTGATGAAAAATTGAAGATTTTAACCATTGTTGCAAAAATAGGCTTATCTCCCCGTTTCCAGCACTTTTTGGCACTTAGAGCCAATCTGACAGTAGAAACCGTGCAGTTGCTACTTTTTCATTGGGGTTTCCAAAACTTAAAATCTTTTTTTTAAAGAGTTCCTTTAGAGTTGAAACCAAGATTTCAAATTATCCTTTTTCATTATTATAATCCACTGTATGCATTTAAAGTATCAAGGAATTTGACTGAAGGCCTTTTGAGAAAACACGTTGATTAGTGACCCTATTTCATTATGGCAGTCAAACCACTGATTTTCAACTTTAGTCTATGAAACCTCCAAACTTTAAACATTGTTGCAAAACTAGGCTTATCTCACCGTTTCCAGCACTTTTGTGCACCTTGGGCATATCTGTGATGAAAAAATGAAGATTTTAACCAAAGTTGCAAAAATAGGCTTATCTCACCGTTTCCAGCGCTTTTGGGCATCTTGGGCACATCTGTGATGAAAAATTGAAGATTTTAACCAAAGTTGCAAAAATAGGCTTATCTCACCGTTTCCAGCGCTTTTGGGCATCTTGGGCACATCTGTGATGAAAAATTGAAGATTTTAACCAAAGTTGCAAAAATAGGCTTATCTCACCGTTTCCAGCGCTTTTGCGCATCTTGGGCACATCTGTGATGAAAAATTGAAGATTTTAACCAAAGTTGCAAAAATAGGCTTATCTCACCGTTTCCAGCGCTTTTGCGCATCTTGGGCACATCTGTGATGAAAAATTGAAGATTTTAACCAAAGTTGCAAAAATAGGCTTATCTCCCCGTTTCCAGCACTTTTTGGCACTTAGAGCCAATCTGACAGTAGAAACCGTGCAGTTGCTACTTTTTCATTGGGGTTTCCAAAACTTAAATCTTTTTTTTAAAGAGTTCCTTTAGAGTTGAAACCAAGATTTCAAATTATCCTTTTTCATTATTATAATCCACTGTATGCATTTTAAGTATCAAGGAATTTGACTGAAGGCCTTTTGAGAAAACACGTTGATTAGTGACCCTATTTCATCATGGCAGTCAAACCACTGATTTTCAACTTTAGTCTATGAAACCTCCAAACCTTAAACATTGTTGCAAAATTAGGCTTATCTCACCGTTTCCAGCACTTTTGCGCACCTTGGGCACATCTGTGATGAAAAATTTAAGATTTTAACCAAAGTTGCAAAAATAGGCTTATCTCACCGTTTCCAGCGCTTTTGTGCATCTTGGGCACATCTGTGATGAAAAATTGAAGATTTTAACCAAAGTTGCAAAAATAGGCTTATCTCACCGTTTCCAGCGCTTTTGGGCATCTTGGGCACATCTGTGATGAAAAATTTAAGATTTTAACCAAAGTTGCAAAAATAGGCTTATCTCACCGTTTCCAGCGCTTTTGCGCATCTTGGGCACATCTGTGATGAAAAATTGAAGATTTTAACCAAAGTTGCAAAAATAGGCTTATCTCACCGTTTCCAGCGCTTTTGCGCATCTTGGGCACATCTGTGATGAAAAATTGAAGATTTTAACCAAAGTTGCAAAAATAGGCTTATCTCCCCGTTTCCAGCACTTTTTGGCACTTAGAGCCAATCTGACAGTAGAAACCGTGCAGTTGCTACTTTTTCATTGGGGTTTCCAAAACTTAAAATCTTTTTTTTAAAGAGTTCCTTTAGAGTTGAAACCAAGATTTCAAATTATCCTTTTTCATTATTATAATCCACTGTATGCATTTTAAGTATCAAGGAATTTGACTGAAGGCCTTTTGAGAAAACACGTTGATTAGTGACCCTATTTCATTATGGCAGTCAAACCACTGATTTTCAACTTTAGTCTATGAAACCTCCAAACCTTAAACATTGTTGCAAAATTAGGCTTATCTCACCGTTTCCAGCACTTTTGTGCACCTTGGGCATATCTGTGATGAAAAAATGAAGATTTTAACCAAAGTTGCAAAAATAGGCTTATCTCACCGTTTCCAGCGCTTTTGGGCATCTTGGGCACATCTGTGATGAAAAATTGAAGATTTTAACCAAAGTTGCAAAAATAGGCTTATCTCACCGTTTCCAGCGCTTTTGTGCATCTTGGGCACATCTGTGATGAAAAATTGAAGATTTTAACCAAAGTTGCAAAAATAGGCTTATCTCACCGTTTCCAGCGCTTTTGCGCATCTTGGGCACATCTGTGATGAAAAATTGAAGATTTTAACCAAAGTTGCAAAAATAGGCTTATCTCACCGTTTCCAGCGCTTTTGCGCATCTTGGGCACATCTGTGATGAAAAATTGAAGATTTTAACCAAAGTTGCAAAAATAGGCTTATCTCCCCGTTTCCAGCACTTTTTGGCACTTAGAGCCAATCTGACAGTAGAAACCGTGCAGTTGCTACTTTTTCATTGGGGTTTCCAAAACTTAAATCTTTTTTTTAAAGAGTTCCTTTAGAGTTGAAACCAAGATTTCAAATTATCCTTTTTCATTATTATAATCCACTGTATGCATTTTAAGTATCAAGGAATTTGACTGAAGGCCTTTTGAGAAAACACGTTGATTAGTGACCCTATTTCATCATGGCAGTCAAACCACTGATTTTCAACTTTAGTCTATGAAACCTCCAAACCTTAAACATTGTTGCAAAATTAGGCTTATCTCACCGTTTCCAGCGCTTTTGGGCATCTTGGGCACATCTGTGATGAAAAATTGAAGATTTTAACCAAAGTTGCAAAAATAGGCTTATCTCACCGTTTCCAGCGCTTTTGTGCATCTTGGGCACATCTGTGATGAAAAATTGAAGATTTTAACCAAAGTTGCAAAAATAGGCTTATCTCACCGTTTCCAGCGCTTTTGCGCATCTTGGGCACATCTGTGATGAAAAATTGAAGATTTTAACCAAAGTTGCAAAAATAGGCTTATCTCACCGTTTCCAGCGCTTTTGCGCATCTTGGGCACATCTGTGATGAAAAATTGAAGATTTTAACCAAAGTTGCAAAAATAGGCTTATCTCCCCGTTTCCAGCACTTTTTGGCACTTAGAGCCAATCTGACAGTAGAAACCGTGCAGTTGCTACTTTTTCATTGGGGTTTCCAAAACTTAAATCTTTTTTTTAAAGAGTTCCTTTAGAGTTGAAACCAAGATTTCAAATTATCCTTTTTCATTATTATAATCCACTGTATGCATTTTAAGTATCAAGGAATTTGACTGAAGGCCTTTTGAGAAAACACGTTGATTAGTGACCCTATTTCATCATGGCAGTCAAACCACTGATTTTCAACTTTAGTCTATGAAACCTCCAAACCTTAAACATTGTTGCAAAATTAGGCTTATCTCACCGTTTCCAGCACTTTTGCGCACCTTGGGCACATCTGTGATGAAAAATTTAAGATTTTAACCAAAGTTGCAAAAATAGGCTTATCTCACCGTTTCCAGCGCTTTTGTGCATCTTGGGCACATCTGTGATGAAAAATTGAAGATTTTAACCAAAGTTGCAAAAATAGGCTTATCTCACCGTTTCCAGCGCTTTTGGGCATCTTGGGCACATCTGTGATGAAAAATTTAAGATTTTAACCAAAGTTGCAAAAATAGGCTTATCTCACCGTTTCCAGCGCTTTTGCGCATCTTGGGCACATCTGTGATGAAAAATTGAAGATTTTAACCAAAGTTGCAAAAATAGGCTTATCTCACCGTTTCCAGCGCTTTTGCGCATCTTGGGCACATCTGTGATGAAAAATTGAAGATTTTAACCAAAGTTGCAAAAATAGGCTTATCTCCCCGTTTCCAGCACTTTTTGGCACTTAGAGCCAATCTGACAGTAGAAACCGTGCAGTTGCTACTTTTTCATTGGGGTTTCCAAAACTTAAAATCTTTTTTTTAAAGAGTTCCTTTAGAGTTGAAACCAAGATTTCAAATTATCCTTTTTCATTATTATAATCCACTGTATGCATTTTAAGTATCAAGGAATTTGACTGAAGGCCTTTTGAGAAAACACGTTGATTAGTGACCCTATTTCATTATGGCAGTCAAACCACTGATTTTCAACTTTAGTCTATGAAACCTCCAAACCTTAAACATTGTTGCAAAATTAGGCTTATCTCACCGTTTCCAGCACTTTTGTGCACCTTGGGCATATCTGTGATGAAAAAATGAAGATTTTAACCAAAGTTGCAAAAATAGGCTTATCTCACCGTTTCCAGCGCTTTTGGGCATCTTGGGCACATCTGTGATGAAAAATTGAAGATTTTAACCAAAGTTGCAAAAATAGGCTTATCTCACCGTTTCCAGCGCTTTTGTGCATCTTGGGCACATCTGTGATGAAAAATTGAAGATTTTAACCAAAGTTGCAAAAATAGGCTTATCTCACCGTTTCCAGCGCTTTTGTGCATCTTGGACACATCTGTGATGAAAAATTGAAGATTTTAACCATTGTTGCAAAAATAGGCTTATCTCCCCGTTTACAGCACTTTTTGGCACTTAGAGCGAATCTGACAGTAGAAACCGTGCAGTTGCTACTTTTTCATTGGGGTTTCCAAAACTTAAAATCTTTTTTTTAAAGAGTTCCTTTAGAGTTGAAACCAAGATTTCAAATTATCCTTTTTCATTATTATAATCCACTGTATGCATTTTAAGTATCAAGGAAATTGAGTGAAGGCCTTTTGAGAAAACACGTTGATTAGTGACCCTATTTCATTATGGCAGTCAAACCACTGATTTTCAACTTTAGTCTATGAAACCTCCAAACCTTAAACATTGTTGCAAAATTAGGCTTATCTCACCGTTTCCAGCACTTTTGCGCACCTTGGGCACATCTGTGATGAAAAATTTAAGATTTTAACCAAAGTTGCAAAAATAGGCTTATCTCACCGTTTCCAGCGCTTTTGCGCATCTTGGGCACATCTGTGATGAAAAATTGAAGATTTTAACCAACGTTGCAAAAATAGGCTTATCTCACCGTTTCCAGCGCTTTTGTGCATCTTGGGCACATCTGTGATGAAAAATTGAAGATTTTAACCAAAGTTGCAAAAATAGGCTTATCTCACCGTTTCCAGCGCTTTTGGGCATCTTGGGCACATCTGTGATGAAAAATTTAAGATTTTAACCAAAGTTGCAAAAATAGGCTTATCTCACCGTTTCCAGCGCTTTTGGGCATCTTGGGCACATCTGTGATGAAAAATTGAAGATTTTAACCAAAGTTGCAAAAATAGGCTTATCTCACCGTTTCCAGCGTTTTTGTGCATCTTGGGCACATCTGTGATGAAAAATTGAAGATTTTAACCATTGTTGCAAAAATAGGCTTATCTCCCCGTTTCCAGCACTTTTTGGCACTTAGAGCCAATCTGACAGTAGAATCCGTGCAGTTGCTACTTTTTCATTGGGGTTTCCAAAACTTAAAATCTTTTTTTTAAAGAGTTCCTTTAGAGTTGAAACCAAGATTTCAAATTATCCTTTTTCATTATTATAATCCACTGTATGCATTTTAAGTATCAAGGAATTTGACTGAAGGCCTTTTGAGAAAACACGTTGATTAGTGACCCTATTTCATTATGGCAGTCAAACCACTGATTTTCAACTTTAGTCTATGAAACCTCCAAACCTTAAACATTGTTGCAAAATTAGGCTTATCTCACCGTTTCCAGCACTTTTGTGCACCTTGGGCATATCTGTGATGAAAAATTTAAGATTTTAACCAAAGTTGCAAAAATAGGCTTATCTTACCGTTTCCAGCGCTTTTGCGCATCTTGGGCACATCTGTGATGAAAAATTGAAGATTTTAACCAAAGTTGCAAAAATAGGCTTATCTCACCGTTTCCAGCGCTTTTGTGCATCTTGGGCACATCTGTGATGAAAAATTGAAGATTTTAACCAAAGTTGCAAAAATAGGCTTATCTCACCGTTTCCAGCGCTTTTGTGCATCTTGGGCACATCTGTGATGAAAAATTGAAGATTTTAACCATTGTTGCAAAAATAGGCTTATCTCCCCGTTTCCAGCACTTTTTGGCACTTAGAGCCAATCTGACAGTAGAAACCGTGCAGTTGCTACTTTTTCATTGGGGTTTCCAAAACTTAAAAACTTTTTTTTAAAGAGTTCCTTTAGAGTTGAAACCAAGATTTCAAATTATCCTTTTTCATTATTATAATCCACTGTATGCATTTTAAGTATAAAGGAATTTGACTGAAGGCCTTTTGAGAAAACACGTTGATTAGTGACCCTATTTCATTATGGCAGTCAAACCACTGATTTTCAACTTTAGTCTATGAAACCTCCAAACTTTAAACATTGTTGCAAAATTAGGCTTATCTCACCGTTTCCAGCACTTTTGCGCACCTTGGGCATATCTGTGATGAAAAAATGAAGATTTTAACCAAAGTTGCAAAAATAGGCTTATCTCACCGTTTCCAGCGCTTTTGCGCATCTTGGGCACATCTGTGATGAAAAATTGAAGATTTTAACCAAAGTTGTAAAAATAGGCTTATCTCACCGTTTCCAGCGCTTTTGTGCATCTTGGGCACATCTGTGATGAAAAATTGAAGATTTTAACCAAAGTTGCAAAAATAGGCTTATCTCACCGTTTCCAGCGCTTTTGTGCATCTTGGGCACATCTGTGATGAAAAATTGAAGATTTTAACCAAAGTTGCAAAAATAGGCTTATCCCACCGTTTCCAGCGCTTTTGCGCATCTTGGGCACATCTGTGATGAAAAATTGAAGATTTTAACCAAAGTTGCAAAAATAGGCTTATCTCACCGTTTCCAGCGCTTTTGCGCATCTTGGGCACATCTGTGATGAAAAATTGAAGATTTTAACCAAAGTTGCAAAAATAGGCTTATCTCACCGTTTCCAGCGCTTTTGCGCATCTTGGGCACATCTGTGATGAAAAATTGAAGATTTTAACCAAAGTTGCAAAAATAGGCTTATCTCCCCGTTTCCAGCACTTTTTGGCACTTAGAGCCAATCTGACAGTAGAAACCGTGCAGTTGCTACTTTTTCATTGGGGTTTCCAAAACTTAAATCTTTTTTTTAAAGAGTTCCTTTAGAGTTGAAACCAAGATTTCAAATTATCCTTTTTCATTATTATAATCCACTGTATGCATTTTAAGTATCAAGGAATTTGACTGAAGGCCTTTTGAGAAAACACGTTGATTAGTGACCCTATTTCATTATGGCAGTCAAACCACTGATTTTCAACTTTAGTCTATGAAACCTCCAAACCTTAAACATTGTTGCAAAATTAGGCTTATCTCACCGTTTCCAGCACTTTTGTGCACCTTGGGCATATCTGTGATGAAAAAATGAAGATTTTAACCAAAGTTGCAAAAATAGGCTTATCTCACCGTTTCCAGCGCTTTTGGGCATCTTGGGCACATCTGTGATGAAAAATTGAAGATTTTAACCAAAGTTGCAAAAATAGGCTTATCTCACCGTTTCCAGCGCTTTTGGGCATCTTGGGCACATCTGTGATGAAAAATTGAAGATTTTAACCAAAGTTGCAAAAATAGGCTTATCTCACCGTTTCCAGCGCTTTTGCGCATCTTGGGCACATCTGTGATGAAAAATTGAAGATTTTAACCAAAGTTGCAAAAATAGGCTTATCTCCCCGTTTCCAGCACTTTTTGGCACTTAGAGCCAATCTGACAGTAGAAACCGTGCAGTTGCTACTTTTTCATTGGGGTTTCCAAAACTTAAATCTTTTTTTTAAAGAGTTCCTTTAGAGTTGAAACCAAGATTTCAAATTATCCTTTTTCATTATTATAATCCACTGTATGCATTTTAAGTATCAAGGAATTTGACTGAAGGCCTTTTGAGAAAACACGTTGATTAGTGACCCTATTTCATCATGGCAGTCAAACCACTGATTTTCAACTTTAGTCTATGAAACCTCCAAACCTTAAACATTGTTGCAAAATTAGGCTTATCTCACCGTTTCCAGCACTTTTGCGCACCTTGGGCACATCTGTGATGAAAAATTTAAGATTTTAACCAAAGTTGCAAAAATAGGCTTATCTCACCGTTTCCAGCGCTTTTGTGCATCTTGGGCACATCTGTGATGAAAAATTGAAGATTTTAACCAAAGTTGCAAAAATAGGCTTATCTCACCGTTTCCAGCGCTTTTGGGCATCTTGGGCACATCTGTGATGAAAAATTTAAGATTTTAACCAAAGTTGCAAAAATAGGCTTATCTCACCGTTTCCAGCGCTTTTGCGCATCTTGGACACATCTGTGATGAAAAATTGAAGATTTTAACCAAAGTTGCAAAAATAGGCTTATCTCACCGTTTCCAGCGCTTTTGTGCATCTTGGGCACATCTGTGATGAAAAATTGAAGATTTTAACCATTGTTGCAAAAATAGGCTTATCTCCCCGTTTCCAGCACTTTTTGGCACTTAGAGCCAATCTGACAGTAGAAACCGTGCAGTTGCTACTTTTTCATTGGGGTTTCCAAAACTTAAAAACTTTTTTTTAAAGAGTTCCTTTAGAGTTGAAACCAAGATTTCAAATTATCCTTTTTCATTATTATAATCCACTGTATGCATTTTAAGTATAAAGGAATTTGACTGAAGGCCTTTTGAGAAAACACGTTGATTAGTGACCCTATTTCATTATGGCAGTCAAACCACTGATTTTCAACTTTAGTCTATGAAACCTCCAAACTTTAAACATTGTTGCAAAATTAGGCTTATCTCACCGTTTCCAGCACTTTTGCGCACCTTGGGCATATCTGTGATGAAAAAATGAAGATTTTAACCAAAGTTGCAAAAATAGGCTTATCTCACCGTTTCCAGCGCTTTTGGGCATCTTGGGCACATCTGTGATGAAAAATTTAAAATTTTAACCAAAGTTGCAAAAATAGGCTTATCTCACCGTTTCCAGCGCTTTTGCGCATCTTGGGCACATCTGTGATGAAAAATTGAAGATTTTAACCAAAGTTGCAAAAATAGGCTTATCTCACCGTTTCCAGCGCTTTTGTGCATCTTGGGCACATCTGTGATGAAAAATTGAAGATTTTAACCAAAGTTGCAAAAATAGGCTTATCTCACCGTTTCCAGCGCTTTTGTGCATCTTGGACACATCTGTGATGAAAAATTGAAGATTTTAACCATTGTTGCAAAAATAGGCTTATCTCCCCGTTTCCAGCACTTTTTGGCACTTAGAGCCAATCTGACAGTAGAAACCGTGCAGTTGCTACTTTTTCATTGGGGTTTCCAAAACTTAAAATCTTTTTTTTAAAGAGTTCCTTTAGAGTTGAAACCAAGATTTCAAATTATCCTTTTTCATTATTATAATCCACTGTATGCATTTTAAGTATCAAGGAATTTGACTGAAGGCCTTTTGAGAAAACACGTTGATTAGTGACCCTATTTCATTATGGCAGTCAAACCACTGATTTTCAACTTTAGTCTATGAAACCTCCAAACCTTAAACATTGTTGCAAAATTAGGCTTATCTCACCGTTTCCAGCACTTTTGTGCACCTTGGGCATATCTGTGATGAAAAATTTAAGATTTTAACCAAAGTTGCAAAAATAGGCTTATCTTACCGTTTCCAGCGCTTTTGCGCATCTTGGGCACATCTGTGATGAAAAATTGAAGATTTTAACCAAAGTTGCAAAAATAGGCTTATCTCACCGTTTCCAGCGCTTTTGTGCATCTTGGGCACATCTGTGATGAAAAATTGAAGATTTTAACCAAAGTTGCAAAAATAGGCTTATCTCACCGTTTCCAGCGCTTTTGTGCATCTTGGGCACATCTGTGATGAAAAATTGAAGATTTTAACCATTGTTGCAAAAATAGGCTTATCTCCCCGTTTCCAGCACTTTTTGGCACTTAGAGCCAATCTGACAGTAGAAACCGTGCAGTTGCTACTTTTTCATTGGGGTTTCCAAAACTTAAAAACTTTTTTTTAAAGAGTTCCTTTAGAGTTGAAACCAAGATTTCAAATTATCCTTTTTCATTATTATAATCCACTGTATGCATTTTAAGTATAAAGGAATTTGACTGAAGGCCTTTTGAGAAAACACGTTGATTAGTGACCCTATTTCATTATGGCAGTCAAACCACTGATTTTCAACTTTAGTCTATGAAACCTCCAAACTTTAAACATTGTTGCAAAATTAGGCTTATCTCACCGTTTCCAGCACTTTTGCGCACCTTGGGCATATCTGTGATGAAAAAATGAAGATTTTAACCAAAGTTGCAAAAATAGGCTTATCTCACCGTTTCCAGCGCTTTTGCGCATCTTGGGCACATCTGTGATGAAAAATTGAAGATTTTAACCAAAGTTGTAAAAATAGGCTTATCTCACCGTTTCCAGCGCTTTTGTGCATCTTGGGCACATCTGTGATGAAAAATTGAAGATTTTAACCAAAGTTGCAAAAATAGGCTTATCTCACCGTTTCCAGCGCTTTTGTGCATCTTGGGCACATCTGTGATGAAAAATTGAAGATTTTAACCAAAGTTGCAAAAATAGGCTTATCCCACCGTTTCCAGCGCTTTTGCGCATCTTGGGCACATCTGTGATGAAAAATTGAAGATTTTAACCAAAGTTGCAAAAATAGGCTTATCTCACCGTTTCCAGCGCTTTTGCGCATCTTGGGCACATCTGTGATGAAAAATTGAAGATTTTAACCAAAGTTGCAAAAATAGGCTTATCTCACCGTTTCCAGCGCTTTTGCGCATCTTGGGCACATCTGTGATGAAAAATTGAAGATTTTAACCAAAGTTGCAAAAATAGGCTTATCTCCCCGTTTCCAGCACTTTTTGGCACTTAGAGCCAATCTGACAGTAGAAACCGTGCAGTTGCTACTTTTTCATTGGGGTTTCCAAAACTTAAATCTTTTTTTTAAAGAGTTCCTTTAGAGTTGAAACCAAGATTTCAAATTATCCTTTTTCATTATTATAATCCACTGTATGCATTTTAAGTATCAAGGAATTTGACTGAAGGCCTTTTGAGAAAACACGTTGATTAGTGACCCTATTTCATTATGGCAGTCAAACCACTGATTTTCAACTTTAGTCTATGAAACCTCCAAACCTTAAACATTGTTGCAAAATTAGGCTTATCTCACCGTTTCCAGCACTTTTGTGCACCTTGGGCATATCTGTGATGAAAAAATGAAGATTTTAACCAAAGTTGCAAAAATAGGCTTATCTCACCGTTTCCAGCGCTTTTGGGCATCTTGGGCACATCTGTGATGAAAAATTGAAGATTTTAACCAAAGTTGCAAAAATAGGCTTATCTCACCGTTTCCAGCGCTTTTGGGCATCTTGGGCACATCTGTGATGAAAAATTGAAGATTTTAACCAAAGTTGCAAAAATAGGCTTATCTCACCGTTTCCAGCGCTTTTGCGCATCTTGGGCACATCTGTGATGAAAAATTGAAGATTTTAACCAAAGTTGCAAAAATAGGCTTATCTCCCCGTTTCCAGCACTTTTTGGCACTTAGAGCCAATCTGACAGTAGAAACCGTGCAGTTGCTACTTTTTCATTGGGGTTTCCAAAACTTAAATCTTTTTTTTAAAGAGTTCCTTTAGAGTTGAAACCAAGATTTCAAATTATCCTTTTTCATTATTATAATCCACTGTATGCATTTTAAGTATCAAGGAATTTGACTGAAGGCCTTTTGAGAAAACACGTTGATTAGTGACCCTATTTCATCATGGCAGTCAAACCACTGATTTTCAACTTTAGTCTATGAAACCTCCAAACCTTAAACATTGTTGCAAAATTAGGCTTATCTCACCGTTTCCAGCACTTTTGCGCACCTTGGGCACATCTGTGATGAAAAATTTAAGATTTTAACCAAAGTTGCAAAAATAGGCTTATCTCACCGTTTCCAGCGCTTTTGTGCATCTTGGGCACATCTGTGATGAAAAATTGAAGATTTTAACCAAAGTTGCAAAAATAGGCTTATCTCACCGTTTCCAGCGCTTTTGGGCATCTTGGGCACATCTGTGATGAAAAATTTAAGATTTTAACCAAAGTTGCAAAAATAGGCTTATCTCACCGTTTCCAGCGCTTTTGCGCATCTTGGACACATCTGTGATGAAAAATTGAAGATTTTAACCAAAGTTGCAAAAATAGGCTTATCTCACCGTTTCCAGCGCTTTTGTGCATCTTGGGCACATCTGTGATGAAAAATTGAAGATTTTAACCATTGTTGCAAAAATAGGCTTATCTCCCCGTTTCCAGCACTTTTTGGCACTTAGAGCCAATCTGACAGTAGAAACCGTGCAGTTGCTACTTTTTCATTGGGGTTTCCAAAACTTAAAAACTTTTTTTTAAAGAGTTCCTTTAGAGTTGAAACCAAGATTTCAAATTATCCTTTTTCATTATTATAATCCACTGTATGCATTTTAAGTATAAAGGAATTTGACTGAAGGCCTTTTGAGAAAACACGTTGATTAGTGACCCTATTTCATTATGGCAGTCAAACCACTGATTTTCAACTTTAGTCTATGAAACCTCCAAACTTTAAACATTGTTGCAAAATTAGGCTTATCTCACCGTTTCCAGCACTTTTGCGCACCTTGGGCATATCTGTGATGAAAAAATGAAGATTTTAACCAAAGTTGCAAAAATAGGCTTATCTCACCGTTTCCAGCGCTTTTGGGCATCTTGGGCACATCTGTGATGAAAAATTTAAAATTTTAACCAAAGTTGCAAAAATAGGCTTATCTCACCGTTTCCAGCGCTTTTGCGCATCTTGGGCACATCTGTGATGAAAAATTGAAGATTTTAACCAAAGTTGCAAAAATAGGCTTATCTCACCGTTTCCAGCGCTTTTGTGCATCTTGGGCACATCTGTGATGAAAAATTGAAGATTTTAACCAAAGTTGCAAAAATAGGCTTATCTCACCGTTTCCAGCGCTTTTGTGCATCTTGGACACATCTGTGATGAAAAATTGAAGATTTTAACCATTGTTGCAAAAATAGGCTTATCTCCCCGTTTCCAGCACTTTTTGGCACTTAGAGCCAATCTGACAGTAGAAACCGTGCAGTTGCTACTTTTTCATTGGGGTTTCCAAAACTTAAAATCTTTTTTTTAAAGAGTTCCTTTAGAGTTGAAACCAAGATTTCAAATTATCCTTTTTCATTATTATAATCCACTGTATGCATTTAAAGTATCAAGGAATTTGACTGAAGGCCTTTTGAGAAAACACGTTGATTAGTGACCCTATTTCATTATGGCAGTCAAACCACTGATTTTCAACTTTAGTCTATGAAACCTCCAAACTTTAAACATTGTTGCAAAACTAGGCTTATCTCACCGTTTCCAGCACTTTTGCGCACCTTGGGCATATCTGTGATGAAAAAATGAAGATTTTAACCAAAGTTGCAAAAATAGGCTTATCTCACCGTTTCCAGCGCTTTTGCGCATCTTGGGCACATCTGTGATGATAAATTGAAGATTTTAACCAAAGTTGCAAAAATAGGCTTATCTCACCGTTTCCAGCGCTTTTGTGCATCTTGGACACATCTGTGATGAAAAATTGAAGATTTTAACCATTGTTGCAAAAATAGGCTTATCTCCTCGTTTCCAGCACTTTTTGGCACTTAGAGCCAATCTGACAGTAGAAACCGTGCAGTTGCTACTTTTTCATTGGGGTTTCCAAAACTTAAAATCTTTTTTTTAAAGAGTTCCTTTAGAGTTGAAACCAAGATTTCAAATTATCCTTTTTCATTATTATAATCCACTGTATGCATTTTAAGTATAAAGGAATTTGACTGAAGGCCTTTTGAGAAAACACGTTGATTAGTGACCCTATTTCATTATGGCAGTCAAACCACTGATTTTCAACTTTAGTCTATGAAACCTCCAAACTTTAAACATTGTTGCAAAATTAAGCTTATCTCACCGTTTCCAGCACTTTTGCGCACCTTGGGCATATCTGTGATGAAAAAATGAAGATTTTAACCAAAGTTGCAAAAATAGGCTTATCTCACCGTTTCCAGCGCTTTTGGGCATCTTGGGCACATCTGTGATGAAAAATTTAAAATTTTAACCAAAGTTGCAAAAATAGGCTTATCTCACCGTTTCCAGCGCTTTTGCGCATCTTGGGCACATCTGTGATGAAAAATTGAAGATTTTAACCAAAGTTGCAAAAATAGGCTTATCTCACCGTTTCCAGCGCTTTTGTGCATCTTGGGCACATCTGTGATGAAAAATTGAAGATTTTAACCAAAGTTGCAAAAATAGGCTTATCTCACCGTTTCCAGCGCTTTTGTGCATCTTGGACACATCTGTGATGAAAAATTGAAGATTTTAACCATTGTTGCAAAAATAGGCTTATCTCCCCGTTTCCAGCACTTTTTGGCACTTAGAGCCAATCTGACAGTAGAAACCGTGCAGTTGCTACTTTTTCATTGGGGTTTCCAAAACTTAAAATCTTTTTTTTAAAGAGTTCCTTTAGAGTTGAAACCAAGATTTCAAATTATCCTTTTTCATTATTATAATCCACTGTATGCATTTAAAGTATCAAGGAATTTGACTGAAGGCCTTTTGAGAAAACACGTTGATTAGTGACCCTATTTCATTATGGCAGTCAAACCACTGATTTTCAACTTTAGTCTATGAAACCTCCAAACTTTAAACATTGTTGCAAAACTAGGCTTATCTCACCGTTTCCAGCACTTTTGCGCACCTTGGGCATATCTGTGATGAAAAAATGAAGATTTTAACCAAAGTTGCAAAAATAGGCTTATCTCACCGTTTCCAGCGCTTTTGGGCATCTTGGGCACATCTGTGATGAAAAATTTAAAATTTTAACCAAAGTTGCAAAAATAGGCTTATCTCACCGTTTCCAGCGCTTTTGCGCATCTTGGGCACATCTGTGATGAAAAATTGAAGATTTTAACCAAAGTTGCAAAAATAGGCTTATCTCACCGTTTCCAGCGCTTTTGTGCATCTTGGGCACATCTGTGATGAAAAATTGAAGATTTTAACCAAAGTTGCAAAAATAGGCTTATCTCACCGTTTCCAGCGCTTTTGTGCATCTTGGACACATCTGTGATGAAAAATTGAAGATTTTAACCATTGTTGCAAAAATAGGCTTATCTCCCCGTTTCCAGCACTTTTTGGCACTTAGAGCCAATCTGACAGTAGAAACCGTGCAGTTGCTACTTTTTCATTGGGGTTTCCAAAACTTAAAATCTTTTTTTTAAAGAGTTCCTTTAGAGTTGAAACCAAGATTTCAAATTATCCTTTTTCATTATTATAATCCACTGTATGCATTTAAAGTATCAAGGAATTTGACTGAAGGCCTTTTGAGAAAACACGTTGATTAGTGACCCTATTTCATTATGGCAGTCAAACCACTGATTTTCAACTTTAGTCTATGAAACCTCCAAACTTTAAACATTGTTGCAAAACTAGGCTTATCTCACCGTTTCCAGCACTTTTGCGCACCTTGGGCATATCTGTGATGAAAAAATGAAGATTTTAACCAAAGTTGCAAAAATAGGCTTATCTCACCGTTTCCAGCGCTTTTGGGCATCTTGGGCACATCTGTGATGAAAAATTTAAAATTTTAACCAAAGTTGCAAAAATAGGCTTATCTCACCGTTTCCAGCGCTTTTGGGCATCTTGGGCACATCTGTGATGAAAAATTGAAGATTTTAACCAAAGTTGCAAAAATAGGCTTATCTCACCGTTTCCAGCGCTTTTGCGCATCTTGGGCACATCTGTGATGATAAATTGAAGATTTTAACCAAAGTTGCAAAAATAGGCTTATCTCACCGTTTCCAGCGCTTTTGTGCATCTTGGACACATCTGTGATGAAAAATTGAAGATTTTAACCATTGTTGCAAAAATAGGCTTATCTCCTCGTTTCCAGCACTTTTTGGCACTTAGAGCCAATCTGACAGTAGAAACCGTGCAGTTGCTACTTTTTCATTGGGGTTTCCAAAACTTAAAATCTTTTTTTTAAAGAGTTCCTTTAGAGTTGAAACCAAGACTTCAAATTATCCTTTTTCATTATTATAATCCACTGTATGCATTTTAAGTATAAAGGAATTTGACTGAAGGCCTTTTGAGAAAACACGTTGATTAGTGACCCTATTTCATTATGGCAGTCAAACCACTGATTTTCAACTTTAGTCTATGAAACCTCCAAACTTTAAACATTGTTGCAAAATTAAGCTTATCTCACCGTTTCCAGCACTTTTGCGCACCTTGGGCATATCTGTGATGAAAAAATGAAGATTTTAACCAAAGTTGCAAAAATAGGCTTATCTCACCGTTTCCAGCGCTTTTGGGCATCTTGGGCACATCTGTGATGAAAAATTTAAAATTTTAACCAAAGTTGCAAAAATAGGCTTATCTCACCGTTTCCAGCGCTTTTGCGCATCTTGGGCACATCTGTGATGAAAAATTGAAGATTTTAACCAAAGTTGCAAAAATAGGCTTATCTCACCGTTTCCAGCGCTTTTGTGCATCTTGGGCACATCTGTGATGAAAAATTGAAGATTTTAACCAAAGTTGCAAAAATAGGCTTATCTCACCGTTTCCAGCGCTTTTGTGCATCTTGGACACATCTGTGATGAAAAATTGAAGATTTTAACCATTGTTGCAAAAATAGGCTTATCTCCCCGTTTCCAGCACTTTTTGGCACTTAGAGCCAATCTGACAGTAGAAACCGTGCAGTTGCTACTTTTTCATTGGGGTTTCCAAAACTTAAAATCTTTTTTTTAAAGAGTTCCTTTAGAGTTGAAACCAAGATTTCAAATTATCCTTTTTCATTATTATAATCCACTGTATGCATTTAAAGTATCAAGGAATTTGACTGAAGGCCTTTTGAGAAAACACGTTGATTAGTGACCCTATTTCATTATGGCAGTCAAACCACTGATTTTCAACTTTAGTCTATGAAACCTCCAAACTTTAAACATTGTTGCAAAACTAGGCTTATCTCACCGTTTCCAGCACTTTTGCGCACCTTGGGCATATCTGTGATGAAAAAATGAAGATTTTAACCAAAGTTGCAAAAATAGGCTTATCTCACCGTTTCCAGCGCTTTTGGGCATCTTGGGCACATCTGTGATGAAAAATTTAAAATTTTAACCAAAGTTGCAAAAATAGGCTTATCTCACCGTTTCCAGCGCTTTTGGGCATCTTGGGCACATCTGTGATGAAAAATTGAAGATTTTAACCAAAGTTGCAAAAATAGGCTTATCTCACCGTTTCCAGCGCATTTGCGCATCTTGGGCACATCTGTGATGATAAATTGAAGATTTTAACCAAAGTTGCAAAAATAGGCTTATCTCACCGTTTCCAGCGCTTTTGTGCATCTTGGACACATCTGTGATGAAAAATTGAAGATTTTAACCATTGTTGCAAAAATAGGCTTATCTCCTCGTTTCCAGCACTTTTTGGCACTTAGAGCCAATCTGACAGTAGAAACCGTGCAGTTGCTACTTTTTCATTGGGGTTTCCAAAACTTAAAATCTTTTTTTTAAAGAGTTCCTTTAGAGTTGAAACCAAGATTTCAAATTATCCTTTTTCATTATTATAATCCACTGTATGCATTTAAAGTATCAAGGAATTTGACTGAAGGCCTTTTGAGAAAACACGTTGATTAGTGACCCTATTTCATTATGGCAGTCAAACCACTGATTTTCAACTTTAGTCTATGAAACCTCCAAACTTTAAACATTGTTGCAAAACTAGGCTTATCTCACCGTTTCCAGCACTTTTGCGCACCTTGGGCATATCTGTGATGAAAAAATGAAGATTTTAACCAAAGTTGCAAAAATAGGCTTATCTCACCGTTTCCAGCGCTTTTGGGCATCTTGGGCACATCTGTGATGAAAAATTTAAAATTTTAACCAAAGTTGCAAAAATAGGCTTATCTCACCGTTTCCAGCGCTTTTGGGCATCTTGGGCACATCTGTGATGAAAAATTGAAGATTTTAACCAAAGTTGCAAAAATAGGCTTATCTCACCGTTTCCAGCGCTTTTTGGCACTTAGAGCCAATCTGACAGTAGAAACCGTGCAGTTGCTACTTTTTCATTGGGGTTTCCAAAACTTAAAATCTTTTTTTTAAAGAGTTCCTTTAGAGTTGAAACCAAGATTTCAAATTATCCTTTTTCATTATTATAATCCACTGTATGCATTTAAAGTATCAAGGAATTTGACTGAAGGCCTTTTGAGAAAACACGTTGATTAGTGACCCTATTTCATTATGGCAGTCAAACCACTGATTTTCAAATTTAGTCTATGAAACCTCCAAACTTTAAACATTGTTGCAAAATTAGGCTTATCTCACCGTTTCCAGCACTTTTGCGCACCTTGGGCATATCTGTGATGAAAAAATGAAGATTTTAACCAAAGTTGCAAAAATAGGCTTATCTCACCGTTTCCAGCGCTTTTGGGCATCTTGGGCACATCTGTGATGAAAAATTTAAAATTTTAACCAAAGTTGCAAAAATAGGCTTATCTCACCGTTTCCAGCGCTTTTGCGCATCTTGGGCACATCTGTGATGATAAATTGAAGATTTTAACCAAAGTTGCAAAAATAGGCTTATCTCCCCGTTTCCAGCACTTTTTGGCACTTAGAGCCAATCTGACAGTAGAAACCGTGCAGTTGCTACTTTTTCATTGGGGTTTCCAAAACTTAAAATCTTTTTTTTAAAGAGTTCCTTTAGAGTTGAAACCAAGATTTCAAATTATCCTTTTTCATTATTATAATCCACTGTATGCATTTAAAGTATCAAGGAATTTGACTGAAGGCCTTTTGAGAAAACACGTTGATTAGTGACCCTATTTCATTATGGCAGTCAAACCACTGATTTTCAACTTTAGTCTATGAAACCTCCAAACTTTAAACATTGTTGCAAAATTAGGCTTATCTCACCGTTTCCAGCACTTTTGCGCACCTTGGGCATATCTGTGATGAAAAAATGAAGATTTTAACCAAAGTTGCAAAAATAGGCTTATCTCACCGTTTCCAGCGCTTTTGGGCATCTTGGGCACATCTGTGATGAAAAATTTAAAATTTTAACCAAAGTTGCAAAAATAGGCTTATCTCACCGTTTCCAGCGCTTTTGCGCATCTTGGGCACATCTGTGATGAAAAATTGAAGATTTTAACCAAAGTTGCAAAAATAGGCTTATCTCACCGTTTCCAGCGCTTTTGTGCATCTTGGGCACATCTGTGATGAAAAATTTAAGATTTTAACCAAAGTTGAAAAAATAGGCTTATCTCACCGTTTCCAGCGCTTTTGTGCATCTTGGACACATCTGTGATGAAAAATTGAAGATTTTAACCATTGTTGCAAAAATAGGCTTATCTCCCCGTTTCCAGCACTTTTTGGCACTTAGAGCCAATCTGATAGTAGAAACCGTGCAGTTGCTACTTTTTCATTGGGGTTTCCAAAACTTAAAATCTTTTTTTTAAAGAGTTCCTTTAGAGTTGAAACCAAGATTTCAAATTATCCTTTTTCATTATTATAATCCACTGTATGCATTTTAAGTATCAAGGAATTTGACTAAAGGCCTTTTGAGAAAACACGTTGATTAGTGACCCTATTTCATTATGGCAGTCAAACCACTGATTTTCAACTTTAGTCTATGAAACCTCCAAACCTTAAACATTGTTGCAAAATTAGGCTTATCTAACCGTTTCCAGCACTTTTGTGCACCTTGGGCATATCTGTGATGAAAAAATGAAGATTTTAACCAAAGTTGCAAAAATAGGCTTATCTCACCGTTTCCAGCGCTTTTGGGCATCTTGGGCACATCTGTGATGAAAAATTTAAGGTTTTAACATAAGTTGCAAAAATAGGCTTATCTCACCGTTTCCAGCGCTTTTGGGCATCTTGGGCACATCTGTGATGAAAAATTGAAGATTTTAACCAAAGTTGCAAAAATAGGCTTATCTCACCGTTTCCAGCGCTTTTGTGCATCTTGGGCACATCTGTGATGAAAAATTGAAGATTTTAACCAAAGTTGCAAAAATAGGCTTATCTCCCCGTTTCCAGCACTTTTTGGCACTTAGAGCCAATCTGACAGTAGAAACCGTGCAGTTGCTACTTTTTCATTGGGGTTTCCAAAACTTAAAATCTTTTTTTTAAAGAGTTCCTTTAGAGTTGAAACCAAGATTTCAAATTATCCTTTTTCATTATTATAATCCACTGTATGCATTTAAAGTATCAAGGAATTTGACTGAAGGCCTTTTGAGAAAACACGTTGATTAGTGACCCTATTTCATTATGGCAGTCAAACCACTGATTTTCAACTTTAGTCTATGAAACCTCCAAACTTTAAACATTGTTGCAAAATTAGGCTTATCTCACCGTTTCCAGCACTTTTGCGCACCTTGGGCATATCTGTGATGAAAAAATGAAGATTTTAACCAAAGTTGCAAAAATAGGCTTATCTCACCGTTTCCAGCGCTTTTGGGCATCTTGGGCACATCTGTGATGAAAAATTTAAAATTTTAACCAAAGTTGCAAAAATAGGCTTATCTCACCGTTTCCAGCGCTTTTGGGCATCTTGGGCACATCTGTGATGAAAAATTGAAGATTTTAACCAAAGTTGCAAAAATAGGCTTATCTCACCGTTTCCAGTGCTTTTGTGCATCTTGGGCACATCTGTGATGAAAAATTGAAGATTTTAACCAAAGTTGCAAAAATAGGCTTATCTCACCGTTTCCAGCGCTTTTGTGCATCTTGGACACATCTGTGATGAAAAATTGAAGATTTTAACCATTGTTGCAAAAATAGGCTTATCTCCCCGTTTCCAGCACTTTTTGGCACTTAGAGCCAATCTGACAGTAGAAACCGTGCAGTTGCTACTTTTTCATTGGGGTTTCCAAAACTTAAAATCTTTTTTTTAAAAGAGTTCCTTTAGAGTTGAAACCAAGATTTCAAATTATCCTTTTTCATTATTATAATCCACTGTATGCATTTAAAGTATCAAGGAATTTGACTGAAGGCCTTTTGAGAAAACACGTTGATTAGTGACCCTATTTCATTATGGCAGTCAAACCACTGATTTTCAACTTTAGTCTATGAAACCTCCAAACTTTAAACATTGTTGCAAAACTAGGCTTATCTCACCGTTTCCAGCACTTTTGCGCACCTTGGGCATATCTGTGATGAAAAAATGAAGATTTTAACCAAAGTTGCAAAAATAGGCTTATCTCACCGTTTCCAGCGCTTTTGGGCATCTTGGGCACATCTGTGATGAAAAATTTAAAATTTTAACCAAAGTTGCAAAAATAGGCTTATCTCACCGTTTCCAGCGCTTTTGCGCATCTTGGGCACATCTGTGATGAAAAATTGAAGATTTTAACCAAAGTTGCAAAAATAGGCTTATCTCACCGTTTCCAGCGCTTTTGTGCATCTTGGGCACATCTGTGATGAAAAATTGAAGATTTTAACCAAAGTTGCAAAAATAGGCTTATCTCACCGTTTCCAGCGCTTTTGTGCATCTTGGACACATCTGTGATGAAAAATTGAAGATTTTAACCATTGTTGCAAAAATAGGCTTATCTCCCCGTTTCCAGCACTTTTTGGCACTTAGAGCCAATCTGACAGTAGAAACCGTGCAGTTGCTACTTTTTCATTGGGGTTTCCAAAACTTAAAATCTTTTTTTTAAAGAGTTCCTTTAGAGTTGAAACCAAGATTTCAAATTATCCTTTTTCATTATTATAATCCACTGTATGCATTTAAAGTATCAAGGAATTTGACTGAAGGCCTTTTGAGAAAACACGTTGATTAGTGACCCTATTTCATTATGGCAGTCAAACCACTGATTTTCAACTTTAGTCTATGAAACCTCCAAACTTTAAACATTGTTGCAAAACTAGGCTTATCTCACCGTTTCCAGCACTTTTGCGCACCTTGGGCATATCTGTGATGAAAAAATGAAGATTTTAACCAAAGTTGCAAAAATAGGCTTATCTCACCGTTTCCAGCGCTTTTGGGCATCTTGGGCACATCTGTGATGAAAAATTTAAAATTTTAACCAAAGTTGCAAAAATAGGCTTATCTCACCGTTTCCAGCGCTTTTGGGCATCTTGGGCACATCTGTGATGAAAAATTGAAGATTTTAACCAAAGTTGCAAAAATAGGCTTATCTCACCGTTTCCAGCGCTTTTGCGCATCTTGGGCACATCTGTGATGATAAATTGAAGATTTTAACCAAAGTTGCAAAAATAGGCTTATCTCACCGTTTCCAGCGCTTTTGTGCATCTTGGACACATCTGTGATGAAAAATTGAAGATTTTAACCATTGTTGCAAAAATAGGCTTATCTCCTCGTTTCCAGCACTTTTTGGCACTTAGAGCCAATCTGACAGTAGAAACCGTGCAGTTGCTACTTTTTCATTGGGGTTTCCAAAACTTAAAATCTTTTTTTAAAGAGTTCCTTTAGAGTTGAAACCAAGACTTCAAATTATCCTTTTTCATTATTATAATCCACTGTATGCATTTTAAGTATAAAGGAATTTGACTGAAGGCCTTTTGAGAAAACACGTTGATTAGTGACCCTATTTCATTATGGCAGTCAAACCACTGATTTTCAACTTTAGTCTATGAAACCTCCAAACTTTAAACATTGTTGCAAAATTAAGCTTATCTCACCGTTTCCAGCACTTTTGCGCACCTTGGGCATATCTGTGATGAAAAAATGAAGATTTTAACCAAAGTTGCAAAAATAGGCTTATCTCACCGTTTCCAGCGCTTTTGGGCATCTTGGGCACATCTGTGATGAAAAATTTAAAATTTTAACCAAAGTTGCAAAAATAGGCTTATCTCACCGTTTCCAGCGCTTTTGCGCATCTTGGGCACATCTGTGATGAAAAATTGAAGATTTTAACCAAAGTTGCAAAAATAGGCTTATCTCACCGTTTCCAGCGCTTTTGTGCATCTTGGGCACATCTGTGATGAAAAATTGAAGATTTTAACCAAAGTTGCAAAAATAGGCTTATCTCACCGTTTCCAGCGCTTTTGTGCATCTTGGACACATCTGTGATGAAAAATTGAAGATTTTAACCATTGTTGCAAAAATAGGCTTATCTCCCCGTTTCCAGCACTTTTTGGCACTTAGAGCCAATCTGACAGTAGAAACCGTGCAGTTGCTACTTTTTCATTGGGGTTTCCAAAACTTAAAATCTTTTTTTTAAAGAGTTCCTTTAGAGTTGAAACCAAGATTTCAAATTATCCTTTTTCATTATTATAATCCACTGTATGCATTTAAAGTATCAAGGAATTTGACTGAAGGCCTTTTGAGAAAACACGTTGATTAGTGACCCTATTTCATTATGGCAGTCAAACCACTGATTTTCAACTTTAGTCTATGAAACCTCCAAACTTTAAACATTGTTGCAAAACTAGGCTTATCTCACCGTTTCCAGCACTTTTGCGCACCTTGGGCATATCTGTGATGAAAAAATGAAGATTTTAACCAAAGTTGCAAAAATAGGCTTATCTCACCGTTTCCAGCGCTTTTGGGCATCTTGGGCACATCTGTGATGAAAAATTTAAAATTTTAACCAAAGTTGCAAAAATAGGCTTATCTCACCGTTTCCAGCGCTTTTGGGCATCTTGGGCACATCTGTGATGAAAAATTGAAGATTTTAACCAAAGTTGCAAAAATAGGCTTATCTCACCGTTTCCAGCGCATTTGCGCATCTTGGGCACATCTGTGATGATAAATTGAAGATTTTAACCAAAGTTGCAAAAATAGGCTTATCTCACCGTTTCCAGCGCTTTTGTGCATCTTGGACACATCTGTGATGAAAAATTGAAGATTTTAACCATTGTTGCAAAAATAGGCTTATCTCCTCGTTTCCAGCACTTTTTGGCACTTAGAGCCAATCTGACAGTAGAAACCGTGCAGTTGCTACTTTTTCATTGGGGTTTCCAAAACTTAAAATCTTTTTTTTAAAGAGTTCCTTTAGAGTTGAAACCAAGATTTCAAATTATCCTTTTTCATTATTATAATCCACTGTATGCATTTAAAGTATCAAGGAATTTGACTGAAGGCCTTTTGAGAAAACACGTTGATTAGTGACCCTATTTCATTATGGCAGTCAAACCACTGATTTTCAACTTTAGTCTATGAAACCTCCAAACTTTAAACATTGTTGCAAAACTAGGCTTATCTCACCGTTTCCAGCACTTTTGCGCACCTTGGGCATATCTGTGATGAAAAAATGAAGATTTTAACCAAAGTTGCAAAAATAGGCTTATCTCACCGTTTCCAGCGCTTTTGGGCATCTTGGGCACATCTGTGATGAAAAATTTAAAATTTTAACCAAAGTTGCAAAAATAGGCTTATCTCACCGTTTCCAGCGCTTTTGGGCATCTTGGGCACATCTGTGATGAAAAATTGAAGATTTTAACCAAAGTTGCAAAAATAGGCTTATCTCACCGTTTCCAGCGCTTTTTGGCACTTAGAGCCAATCTGACAGTAGAAACCGTGCAGTTGCTACTTTTTCATTGGGGTTTCCAAAACTTAAAATCTTTTTTTTAAAGAGTTCCTTTAGAGTTGAAACCAAGATTTCAAATTATCCTTTTTCATTATTATAATCCACTGTATGCATTTAAAGTATCAAGGAATTTGACTGAAGGCCTTTTGAGAAAACACGTTGATTAGTGACCCTATTTCATTATGGCAGTCAAACCACTGATTTTCAAATTTAGTCTATGAAACCTCCAAACTTTAAACATTGTTGCAAAATTAGGCTTATCTCACCGTTTCCAGCACTTTTGCGCACCTTGGGCATATCTGTGATGAAAAAATGAAGATTTTAACCAAAGTTGCAAAAATAGGCTTATCTCACCGTTTCCAGCGCTTTTGGGCATCTTGGGCACATCTGTGATGAAAAATTTAAAATTTTAACCAAAGTTGCAAAAATAGGCTTATCTCACCGTTTCCAGCGCTTTTGCGCATCTTGGGCACATCTGTGATGATAAATTGAAGATTTTAACCAAAGTTGCAAAAATAGGCTTATCTCCCCGTTTCCAGCACTTTTTGGCACTTAGAGCCAATCTGACAGTAGAAACCGTGCAGTTGCTACTTTTTCATTGGGGTTTCCAAAACTTAAAATCTTTTTTTTAAAGAGTTCCTTTAGAGTTGAAACCAAGATTTCAAATTATCCTTTTTCATTATTATAATCCACTGTATGCATTTAAAGTATCAAGGAATTTGACTGAAGGCCTTTTGAGAAAACACGTTGATTAGTGACCCTATTTCATTATGGCAGTCAAACCACTGATTTTCAACTTTAGTCTATGAAACCTCCAAACTTTAAACATTGTTGCAAAATTAGGCTTATCTCACCGTTTCCAGCACTTTTGCGCACCTTGGGCATATCTGTGATGAAAAAATGAAGATTTTAACCAAAGTTGCAAAAATAGGCTTATCTCACCGTTTCCAGCGCTTTTGGGCATCTTGGGCACATCTGTGATGAAAAATTTAAAATTTTAACCAAAGTTGCAAAAATAGGCTTATCTCACCGTTTCCAGCGCTTTTGCGCATCTTGGGCACATCTGTGATGAAAAATTGAAGATTTTAACCAAAGTTGCAAAAATAGGCTTATCTCACCGTTTCCAGCGCTTTTGTGCATCTTGGGCACATCTGTGATGAAAAATTTAAGATTTTAACCAAAGTTGAAAAAATAGGCTTATCTCACCGTTTCCAGCGCTTTTGTGCATCTTGGACACATCTGTGATGAAAAATTGAAGATTTTAACCATTGTTGCAAAAATAGGCTTATCTCCCCGTTTCCAGCACTTTTTGGCACTTAGAGCCAATCTGATAGTAGAAACCGTGCAGTTGCTACTTTTTCATTGGGGTTTCCAAAACTTAAAATCTTTTTTTTAAAGAGTTCCTTTAGAGTTGAAACCAAGATTTCAAATTATCCTTTTTCATTATTATAATCCACTGTATGCATTTTAAGTATCAAGGAATTTGACTAAAGGCCTTTTGAGAAAACACGTTGATTAGTGACCCTATTTCATTATGGCAGTCAAACCACTGATTTTCAACTTTAGTCTATGAAACCTCCAAACCTTAAACATTGTTGCAAAATTAGGCTTATCTAACCGTTTCCAGCACTTTTGTGCACCTTGGGCATATCTGTGATGAAAAAATGAAGATTTTAACCAAAGTTGCAAAAATAGGCTTATCTCACCGTTTCCAGCGCTTTTGGGCATCTTGGGCACATCTGTGATGAAAAATTTAAGGTTTTAACATAAGTTGCAAAAATAGGCTTATCTCACCGTTTCCAGCGCTTTTGGGCATCTTGGGCACATCTGTGATGAAAAATTGAAGATTTTAACCAAAGTTGCAAAAATAGGCTTATCTCACCGTTTCCAGCGCTTTTGTGCATCTTGGGCACATCTGTGATGAAAAATTGAAGATTTTAACCAAAGTTGCAAAAATAGGCTTATCTCCCCGTTTCCAGCACTTTTTGGCACTTAGAGCCAATCTGACAGTAGAAACCGTGCAGTTGCTACTTTTTCATTGGGGTTTCCAAAACTTAAAATCTTTTTTTTAAAGAGTTCCTTTAGAGTTGAAACCAAGATTTCAAATTATCCTTTTTCATTATTATAATCCACTGTATGCATTTAAAGTATCAAGGAATTTGACTGAAGGCCTTTTGAGAAAACACGTTGATTAGTGACCCTATTTCATTATGGCAGTCAAACCACTGATTTTCAACTTTAGTCTATGAAACCTCCAAACTTTAAACATTGTTGCAAAATTAGGCTTATCTCACCGTTTCCAGCACTTTTGCGCACCTTGGGCATATCTGTGATGAAAAAATGAAGATTTTAACCAAAGTTGCAAAAATAGGCTTATCTCACCGTTTCCAGCGCTTTTGGGCATCTTGGGCACATCTGTGATGAAAAATTTAAAATTTTAACCAAAGTTGCAAAAATAGGCTTATCTCACCGTTTCCAGCGCTTTTGGGCATCTTGGGCACATCTGTGATGAAAAATTGAAGATTTTAACCAAAGTTGCAAAAATAGGCTTATCTCACCGTTTCCAGTGCTTTTGTGCATCTTGGGCACATCTGTGATGAAAAATTGAAGATTTTAACCAAAGTTGCAAAAATAGGCTTATCTCACCGTTTCCAGCGCTTTTGTGCATCTTGGACACATCTGTGATGAAAAATTGAAGATTTTAACCATTGTTGCAAAAATAGGCTTATCTCCCCGTTTCCAGCACTTTTTGGCACTTAGAGCCAATCTGACAGTAGAAACCGTGCAGTTGCTACTTTTTCATTGGGGTTTCCAAAACTTAAAATCTTTTTTTTAAAAGAGTTCCTTTAGAGTTGAAACCAAGATTTCAAATTATCCTTTTTCATTATTATAATCCACTGTATGCATTTAAAGTATCAAGGAATTTGACTGAAGGCCTTTTGAGAAAACACGTTGATTAGTGACCCTATTTCATTATGGCAGTCAAACCACTGATTTTCAAATTTAGTCTATGAAACCTCCAAACTTTAAACATTGTTGCAAAATTAGGCTTATCTCACCGTTTCCAGCACTTTTGCGCACCTTGGGCATATCTGTGATGAAAAAATGAAGATTTTAACCAAAGTTGCAAAAATAGGCTTATCTCACCGTTTCCAGCGCTTTTGGGCATCTTGGGCACATCTGTGATGAAAAATTTAAAATTTTAACCAAAGTTGCAAAAATAGGCTTATCTCACCGTTTCCAGCGCTTTTGCGCATCTTGGGCACATCTGTGATGAAAAATTGAAGATTTTAACCAAAGTTGCAAAAATAGGCTTATCTCACCGTTTCCAGCGCTTTTGTGCATCTTGGGCACATCTGTGATGAAAAATTGAAGATTTTAACCAAAGTTGCAAAAATAGGCTTATCTCACCGTTTCCAGCGCTTTTGTGCATCTTGGACACATCTGTGATGAAAAATTGAAGATTTTAACCATTGTTGCAAAAATAGGCTTATCTCCCCGTTTCCAGCACTTTTTGGCACTTAGAGCCAATCTGACAGTATAAACCGTGCAGTTGCTACTTTTTCATTGGGGTTTCCAAAACTTAAAATCTTTTTTTTAAAGAGTTCCTTTAGAGTTGAAACCAAGATTTTAAATTATCCTTTTTCATTATTATAATCCACTGTATGCATTTAAAGTATCAAGGAATTTGACTGAAGGCCTTTTGAGAAAACACGTTGATTAGTGACCCTATTTCATTATGGCAGTCAAACCACTGATTTTCAACTTTAGTCTATGAAACCTCCAAACTTTAAACATTGTTGCAAAATTAGGCTTATCTCACCGTTTCCAGCACTTTTGCGCACCTTGGGCATATCTGTGATGAAAAAATGAAGATTTTAACCAAAGTTGCAAAAATAGGCTTATCTCACCGTTTCCAGCGCTTTTGGGCATCTTGGGCACATCTGTGATGAAAAATTTAAAATTTTAACCAAAGTTGCAAAAATAGGCTTATCTCACCGTTTCCAGCGCTTTTGCGCATCTTGGGCACATCTGTGATGATAAATTGAAGATTTTAACCAAAGTTGCAAAAATAGGCTTATCTCACCGTTTCCAGCGCTTTTGTGCATCTTGGACACATCTGTGATGAAAAATTGAAGATTTTAACCATTGTTGCAAAAATAGGCTTATCTCCCCGTTTCCAGCACTTTTTGGCACTTAGAGCCAATCTGACAGTAGAAACCGTGCAGTTGCTACTTTTTCATTGGGGTTTCCAAAACTTAAAATCTTTTTTTTAAAGAGTTCCTTTAGAGTTGAAACCAAGATTTCAAATTATCCTTTTTCATTATTATAATCCACTGTATGCATTTTAAGTATCAAGGAATTTGACTAAAGGCCTTTTGAGAAAACACGTTGATTAGTGACCCTATTTCATTATGGCAGTCAAACCACTGATTTTCAACTTTAGTCTATGAAACCTCCAAACCTTAAACATTGTTGCAAAATTAGGCTTATCTCACCGTTTCCAGCACTTTTGTGCACCTTGGGCATATCTGTGATGAAAAAATGAAGATTTTAACCAAAGTTGCAAAAATAGGCTTATCTCACCGTTTCCAGCGCTTTTGGGCATCTTGGGCACATCTGTGATGAAAAATTTAAGGTTTTAACATAAGTTGCAAAAATAGGCTTATCTCACCGTTTCCAGCGCTTTTGGGCATCTTGGGCACATCTGTGATGAAAAATTGAAGATTTTAACCAAAGTTGCAAAAATAGGCTTATCTCACCGTTTCCAGCGCTTTTGTGCATCTTGGGCACATCTGTGATGAAAAATTGAAGATTTTAACCAAAGTTGCAAAAATAGGCTTATCTCCCCGTTTCCAGCACTTTTTGGCACTTAGAGCCAATCTGACAGTAGAAACCGTGCAGTTGCTACTTTTTCATTGGGGTTTCCAAAACTTAAAATCTTTTTTTTACAGAGTTCCTTTAGAGTTGAAACCAAGATTTCAAATTATCCTTTTTCATTATTATAATCCACTGTATGCATTTAAAGTATCAAGGAATTTGACTGAAGGCCTTTTGAGAAAACACGTTGATTAGTGACCCTATTTCATTATGGCAGTCAAACCACTGATTTTCAACTTTAGTCTATGAAACCTCCAAACTTTAAACATTGTTGCAAAATTAGGCTTATCTCACCGTTTCCAGCACTTTTGCGCACCTTGGGCATATCTGTGATGAAAAAATGAAGATTTTAACCAAAGTTGCAAAAATAGGCTTATCTCACCGTTTCCAGCGCTTTTGGGCATCTTGGGCACATCTGTGATGAAAAATTTAAAATTTTAACCAAAGTTGCAAAAATAGGCTTATCTCACCGTTTCCAGCGCTTTTGCGCATCTTGGGCACATCTGTGATGAAAAATTGAAGATTTTAACCAAAGTTGCAAAAATAGGCTTATCTCACCGTTTCCAGCGCTTTTGTGCATCTTGGGCACATCTGTGATGAAAAAATGAAGATTTTAACCAAAGTTGCAAAAATAGGCTTATCTCACCGTTTCCAGAGCTTTTGCGCATCTTGGGCACATCTGTGATGAAAAATTTAAGATTTTAACCAAAGTTGCAAAAATAGGCTTATCTCACCGTTTCCAGAGCTTTTGCGCATCTTGGGCACATCTGTGATGAAAAATTGAAGATTTTAACCAAAGTTGCAAAAATAGGCTTATCTCACCGTTTCCAGCGCTTTTGTGCATCTTGGGCACATCTGTGATGAAAAATTGAAGATTTTAACCAAAGTTGCAAAAATAGGCTTATCTCACCGTTTCCAGCGCTTTTGTGCATCTTGGGCACATCTGTGATGAAAAATTGAAGATTTTAACCAAAGTTGCAAAAATAGGCTTATCTCACCGTTTCCAGCGCTTTTGTGCATCTTGGGCACATCTGTGATGAAAAATTGAAGATTTTAACCATTGTTGCAAAAATAGGCTTATCTCCCCGTTTCCAGCACTTTTTGGCACTTAGAGCCAATCTGACAGTAGAAACCGTGCAGTTGCTACTTTTTCATTGGGGTTTCCAAAACTTAAAATCTGTTTTTTAAAGAGTTCCTTTAGAGTTGAAACCAAGATTTCAAATTATCCTTTTTCATTATTATAATCCACTGTATGCATTTAAAGTATCAAGGAATTTGACTGAAGGCCTTTTGAGAAAACACGTTGATTAGTGACCCTATTTCATTATGGCAGTCAAACCACTGATTTTCAACTTTAGTCTATGAAACCTCCAAACTTTAAACATTGTTGCAAAATTAGGCTTATCTCACCGTTTCCAGCACTTTTGCGCACCTTGGGCATATCTGTGATGAAAAAATGAAGATTTTAACCAAAGTTGCAAAAATAGGCTTATCTCACCGTTTCCAGCGCTTTTGGGCATCTTGGGCACATCTGTGATGAAAAATTTAAAATTTTAACCAAAGTTGCAAAAATAGGCTTATCTCACCGTTTCCAGCGCTTTTGCGCATCTTGGGCACATCTGTGATGAAAAATTGAAGATTTTAACCAAAGTTGCAAAAATAGGCTTATCTCACCGTTTCCAGCGCTTTTGTGCATCTTGGGCACATCTGTGATGAAAAAATGAAGATTTTAACCAAAGTTGCAAAAATAGGCTTATCTCACCGTTTCCAGAGCTTTTGCGCATCTTGGGCACATCTGTGATGAAAAATTTAAGATTTTAACCAAAGTTGCAAAAATAGGCTTATCTCACCGTTTCCAGCGCTTTTGTGCATCTTGGGCACATCTGTGATGAAAAATTGAAGATTTTAACCAAAGTTGCAAAAATAGGCTTATCTCACCGTTTCCAGCGCTTTTGTGCATCTTGGGCACATCTGTGATGAAAAATTGAAGATTTTAACCAAAGTTGCAAAAATAGGCTTATCTCACCGTTTCCAGCGCTTTTGTGCATCTTGGGCACATCTGTGATGAAAAATTGAAGATTTTAACCATAGTTGCAAAAATAGGCTTATCTCACCGTTTCCAGCGCTTTTGTGCATCTTGGGCACATCTGTGATGAAAAATTGAAGATTTTAACCATTGTTGCAAAAATAGGCTTATCTCCCCGTTTCCAGCACTTTTTGGCACTTAGAGCCAATCTGACAGTAGAAACCGTGCAGTTGCTACTTTTTCATTGGGGTTTCCAAAACTTAAAATCTGTTTTTTAAAGAGTTCCTTTAGAGTTGAAACCAAGATTTCAAATTATCCTTTTTCATTATTATAATCCACTGTATGCATTTTAAGTATCAAGGAATTTGACTGAAGGCCTTTTGAGAAAACACGTTGATTAGTGACCCTATTTCATTATGGCAGTCAAACCACTGATTTTCAACTTTAGTCTATGAAACCTCCAAACTTTAAACATTGTTGCAAAATTAGGCTTATCTCACCGTTTCCAGCACTTTTGCGCACCTTGGGCATATCTGTGATGAAAAAATGAAGATTTTAACCAAAGTTGCAAAAATAGGCTTATCTCACCGTTTCCAGCGCTTTTGGGCATCTTGGGCACATCTGTGATGAAAAATTTAAAATTTTAACCAAAGTTGCAAAAATAGGCTTATCTCACCGTTTCCAGCGCTTTTGCGCATCTTGGGCACATCTGTGATGAAAAATTGAAGATTTTAACCAAAGTTGCAAAAATAGGCTTATCTCACCGTTTCCAGCGCTTTTGTGCATCTTGGGCACATCTGTGATGAAAAATTGAAGATTTTAACCAAAGTTGCAAAAATAGGCTTATCTCACCGTTTCCAGCGCTTTTGTGCATCTTGGGCACATCTGTGATGAAAAATTGAAGATTTTAACCATTGTTGCAAAAATAGGCTTATCTCCCCGTTTCCAGCACTTTTTGGCACTTAGAGCCAATCTGACAGTAGAAACCGTGCAGTTGCTACTTTTTCATTGGGGTTTCCAAAACTTAAAATCTGTTTTTTAAAGAGTTCCTTTAGAGTTGAAACCAAGATTTCAAATTATCCTTTTTCATTATTATAATCCACTGTATGCATTTTAAGTATCAAGGAATTTGACTGAAGGCCTTTTGAGAAAACACGTTGATTAGTGACCCTATTTCATTATGGCAGTCAAACCACTGATTTTCAACTTTAGTCTATGAAACCTCCAAACTTTAAACATTGTTGCAAAATTAGGCTTATCTCACCGTTTCCAGCACTTTTGCGCACCTTGGGCATATCTGTGATGAAAAAATGAAGATTTTAACCAAAGTTGCAAAAATAGGCTTATCTCACCGTTTCCAGCGCTTTTGGGCATCTTGGGCACATCTGTGATGAAAAATTTAAAATTTTAACCAAAGTTGCAAAAATAGGCTTATCTCACCGTTTCCAGCGCTTTTGCGCATCTTGGGCACATCTGTGATGAAAAATTGAAGATTTTAACCAAAGTTGCAAAAATAGGCTTATCTCACCGTTTCCAGCGCTTTTGTGCATCTTGGGCACATCTGTGATGAAAAATTTAAGATTTTAACCAAAGTTGAAAAAATAGGCTTATCTCACCGTTTCCAGCGCTTTTGTGCATCTTGGACACATCTGTGATGAAAAATTGAAGATTTTAACCATTGTTGCAAAAATAGGCTTATCTCCCCGTTTCCAGCACTTTTTGGCACTTAGAGCCAATCTGATAGTAGAAACCGTGCAGTTGCTACTTTTTCATTGGGGTTTCCAAAACTTAAAATCTTTTTTTTAAAGAGTTCCTTTAGAGTTGAAACCAAGATTTCAAATTATCCCTTTTCATTATTATAATCCACTGTATGCATTTTAAGTATCAAGGAATTTGACTGAAGGCCTTTTGAGAAAACACGTTGATTAGTGACCCTATTTCATTATGGCAGTCAAACCACTGATTTTCAACTTTAGTCTATGAAACCTCCAAACCTTAAACATTGTTGCAAAATTAGGCTTATCTCACCGTTTCCAGCACTTTTGTGCACCTTGGGCATATCTGTGATGAAAAAATGAAGATTTTAACCAAAGTTGCAAAAATAGGCTTATCTCACCGTTTCCAGCGCTTTTGGGCATCTTGGGCACATCTGTGATGAAAAATTTAAGGTTTTAACATAAGTTGCAAAAATAGGCTTATCTCACCGTTTCCAGCGCTTTTGGGCATCTTGGGCACATCTGTGATGAAAAATTGAAGATTTTAACCAAAGTTGCAAAAATAGGCTTATCTCACCGTTTCCAGCGCTTTTGTGCATCTTGGGCACATCTGTGATGAAAAATTGAAGATTTTAACCAAAGTTGCAAAAATAGGCTTATCTCCCCGTTTCCAGCACTTTTTGGCACTTAGAGCCAATCTGACAGTAGAAACCGTGCAGTTGCTACTTTTTCATTGGGGTTTCCAAAACTTAAAATCTTTTTTTTAAAGAGTTCCTTTAGAGTTGAAACCAAGATTTCAAATTATCCTTTTTCATTATTATAATCCACTGTATGCATTTAAAGTATCAAGGAATTTGACTGAAGGCCTTTTGAGAAAACACGTTGATTAGTGACCCTATTTCATTATGGCAGTCAAACCACTGATTTTCAACTTTAGTCTATGAAACCTCCAAACTTTAAACATTGTTGCAAAATTAGGCTTATCTCACCGTTTCCAGCACTTTTGCGCACCTTGGGCATATCTGTGATGAAAAAATGAAGATTTTAACCAAAGTTGCAAAAATAGGCTTATCTCACCGTTTCCAGCGCTTTTGGGCATCTTGGGCACTTCTGTGATGAAAAATTTAAAATTTTAACCAAAGTTGCAAAAATAGGCTTATCTCACCGTTTCCAGCGCTTTTGCGCATCTTGGGCACATCTGTGATGAAAAATTGAAGATTTTAACCAAAGTTGCAAAAATAGGCTTATCTCACCGTTTCCAGCGCTTTTGTGCATCTTGGGCACATCTGTGATGAAAAATTGAAGATTTTAACCAAAGTTGCAAAAATAGGCTTATCTCACCGTTTCCAGCGCTTTTGTGCATCTTGGACACATCTGTGATGAAAAATTGAAGATTTTAACCATTGTTGCAAAAATAGGCTTATCTCCCCGTTTCCAGCACTTTTTGGCACTTAGAGCCAATCTGACAGTAGAAACCGTGCAGTTGCTACTTTTTCATTGGGGTTTCCAAAACTTAAAATCTTTTTTTTAAAGAGTTCCTTTAGAGTTGAAACCAAGATTTCAAATTATCCTTTTTCATTATTATAATCCACTGTATGCATTTAAAGTATCAAGGAATTTGACTGAAGGCCTTTTGAGAAAACACGTTGATTAGTGACCCTATTTCATTATGGCAGTCAAACCACTGATTTTCAACTTTAGTCTATGAAACCTCCAAACTTTAAACATTGTTGCAAAATTAGGCTTATCTCACCGTTTCCAGCACTTTTGCACACCTTGGGCATATCTGTGATGAAAAAATGAAGATTTTAACCAAAGTTGCAAAAATAGGCTTATCTCACCGTTTCCAGCGCTTTTGGGCATCTTGGGCACATCTGTGATGAAAAATTTAAAATTTTAACCAAAGTTGCAAAAATAGGCTTATCTCACCGTTTCCAGCGCTTTTGCGCATCTTGGGCACATCTGTGATGAAAAATTGAAGATTTTAACCAAAGTTGCAAAAATAGGCTTATCTCACCGTTTCCAGCGCTTTTGTGCATCTTGGGCACATCTGTGATGAAAAATTTAAGATTTTAACCAAAGTTGCAAAAATAGGCTTATCTCACCGTTTCCAGAGCTTTTGCGCATCTTGGGCACATCTGTGATGAAAAATTGAAGATTTTAACCAAAGTTGCAAAAATAGGCTTATCTCACCGTTTCCAGCGCTTTTGTGCATCTTGGGCACATCTGTGATGAAAAATTGAAGATTTTAACCAAAGTTGCAAAATTAGGCTTATCTCACCGTTTCCAGCACTTTTGTGCACCTTGGGCATATCTGTGATGAAAAAATGAAGATTTTAACCAAAGTTGCAAAAATAGGCTTATCTCACCGTTTCCAGCGCTTTTGGGCATCTTGGGCACATCTGTGATGAAAAATTTAAGGTTTTAACATAAGTTGCAAAAATAGGCTTATCTCACCGTTTCCAGCGCTTTTGGGCATCTTGGGCACATCTGTGATGAAAAATTGAAGATTTTAACCAAAGTTGCAAAAATAGGCTTATCTCACCGTTTCCAGCGCTTTTGTGCATCTTGGGCACATCTGTGATGAAAAATTGAAGATTTTAACCAAAGTTGCAAAAATAGGCTTATCTCCCCGTTTCCAGCACTTTTTGGCACTTAGAGCCAATCTGACAGTAGAAACCGTGCAGTTGCTACTTTTTCATTGGGGTTTCCAAAACTTAAAATCTTTTTTTTAAAGAGTTCCTTTAGAGTTGAAACCAAGATTTCAAATTATCCTTTTTCATTATTATAATCCACTGTATGCATTTAAAGTATCAAGGAATTTGACTGAAGGCCTTTTGAGAAAACACGTTGATTAGTGACCCTATTTCATTATGGCAGTCAAACCACTGATTTTCAACTTTAGTCTATGAAACCTCCAAACTTTAAACATTGTTGCAAAATTAGGCTTATCTCACCGTTTCCAGCACTTTTGCGCACCTTGGGCATATCTGTGATGAAAAAATGAAGATTTTAACCAAAGTTGCAAAAATAGGCTTATCTCACCGTTTCCAGCGCTTTTGGGCATCTTGGGCACATCTGTGATGAAAAATTTAAAATTTTAACCAAAGTTGCAAAAATAGGCTTATCTCACCGTTTCCAGCGCTTTTGCGCATCTTGGGCACATCTGTGATGAAAAATTGAAGATTTTAACCAAAGTTGCAAAAATAGGCTTATCTCACCGTTTCCAGCGCTTTTGTGCATCTTGGGCACATCTGTGATGAAAAATTGAAGATTTTAACCAAAGTTGCAAAAATAGGCTTATCTCACCGTTTCCAGCGCTTTTGTGCATCTTGGACACATCTGTGATGAAAAATTGAAGATTTTAACCATTGTTGCAAAAATAGGCTTATCTCCCCGTTTCCAGCACTTTTTGGCACTTAGAGCCAATCTGACAGTAGAAACCGTGCAGTTGCTACTTTTTCATTGGGGTTTCCAAAACTTAAAATCTTTTTTTTAAAGAGTTCCTTTAGAGTTGAAACCAAGATTTCAAATTATCCTTTTTCATTATTATAATCCACTGTATGCATTTAAAGTATCAAGGAATTTGACTGAAGGCCTTTTGAGAAAACACGTTGATTAGTGACCCTATTTCATTATGGCAGTCAAACCACTGATTTTCAACTTTAGTCTATGAAACCTCCAAACTTTAAACATTGTTGCAAAATTAGGCTTATCTCACCGTTTCCAGCACTTTTGCACACCTTGGGCATATCTGTGATGAAAAAATGAAGATTTTAACCAAAGTTGCAAAAATAGGCTTATCTCACCGTTTCCAGCGCTTTTGGGCATCTTGGGCACATCTGTGATGAAAAATTTAAAATTTTAACCAAAGTTGCAAAAATAGGCTTATCTCACCGTTTCCAGCGCTTTTGCGCATCTTGGGCACATCTGTGATGAAAAATTGAAGATTTTAACCAAAGTTGCAAAAATAGGCTTATCTCACCGTTTCCAGCGCTTTTGTGCATCTTGGGCACATCTGTGATGAAAAATTTAAGATTTTAACCAAAGTTGCAAAAATAGGCTTATCTCACCGTTTCCAGAGCTTTTGCGCATCTTGGGCACATCTGTGATGAAAAATTGAAGATTTTAACCAAAGTTGCAAAAATAGGCTTATCTCACCGTTTCCAGCGCTTTTGTGCATCTTGGGCACATCTGTGATGAAAAATTGAAGATTTTAACCAAAGTTGCAAAAATAGGCTTATCTCACCGTTTCCAGCGCTTTTGTGCATCTTGGGCACATCTGTGATGAAAAATTGAAGATTTTAACCAAAGTTGCAAAAATAGGCTTATCTCACCGTTTCCAGCGCTTTTGTGCATCTTGGGCACATCTGTGATGAAAAATTGAAGATTTTAACCATTGTTGCAAAAATAGGCTTATCTCCCCGTTTCCAGCACTTTTTGGCACTTAGAGCCAATCTGACAGTAGAAACCGTGCAGTTGCTACTTTTTCATTGGGGTTTCCAAAACTTAAAATCTGTTTTTTAAAGAGTTCCTTTAGAGTTGAAACCAAGATTTCAAATTATCCTTTTTCATTATTTTAATGCACTGTATGCATTTTAAGTATCAAGGAATTTGACTGAAGGCCTTTTGAGAAAACACGTTGATTAGTGACCCTATTTCATTATGGCAGTCAAACCACTGATTTTCAACTTTAGTCTATGAAACCTCCAAACCTTAAACATTGTTGCAAAATTAGGCTTATCTCACCGTTTCCAGCACTTTTGTGCACCTTGGGCATATCTGTGATGAAAAAATGAAGATTTTAACCATTGTTGCAAAAATAGGCTTATCTCACCGTTTCCAGCGCTTTTGTGCATCTTGGGCACATCTGTGATGAAAAATTGAAGATTGCGCTGGAAACGGGGAGATAAGCCTATTTTTGCAACAATGGTTAAAATCTTCAATTTTTCATCACAGATGTGCCCAAGATGCACAAAAGCGCTGGAAACGGTCAGATAATTCTATTTTTGCAACTTTGGTTAAAATCTTCAATTTTTCATCACAGATGTGCCCAAGATGCACAAAAGCGCTGGAAACGGTGAGATAAGCCTATTTTTGCAACTTTGGTTAAAATCTTCAATTTTTCATCACAGATGTGCCCAAGATGCACAAAAGCGCTGGAAACGGTGAGATAAGCCTATTTTTGCAACTTTGGTTAAAATCTTCAATTTTTCATCACAGATGTGCCCAAGATGCGCAAAAGCGCTGGAAACGGTGAGATAAGCCTATTTTTGCAACTTTGGTTAAAATCTTAAATTTTTCATCACAGATGTGCCCAAGATGCACAAAAGCGCTGGAAACGGTGAGATAAGCCTATTTTTGCAACTTTGGTTAAGGTTTGGAGGTTTCATAGACTAAAGTTGAAAATCAGTGGTTTGACTGCCATAATGAAATAGGGTCACTAATCAACGTGTTTTCTCAAAAGGCCTTCAGTCAAATTCCTTGATACTTAAAATGCATACAGTGGATTATAATAATGAAAAAGGATAATTTGAAATCTTGGTTTCAACTCTAAAGGAACTCTTTAAAAAAAAGATTTTAAGTTTTGGAAACCCCAATGAAAAAGTAGCAACTGCACGGTTTCTACTGTCAGATTGGCTCTAAGTGCCAAAAAGTGCTGGAAACGGGGAGATAAGCCTATTTTTGCAACAATGGTTAAAATCTTCAATTTTTCATCACAGATGTAACCAAGATGCACAAAAGCGCTTTAAACGGTGAGATAAGCCTATTTTTGCAACTTTGGTTAAAATCTTCAATTTTTCATCACAGATGTGCCCAAGATGCGCAAAAGCGCTGGAAACGGTGAGATAAGCCTATTTTTGCAACTTTGGTTAAAATCTTCATTTTTTCATCACAGATATGCCCAAGGTGCACAAAAGTGCTGGAAACGGTGAGATAAGCCTAATTTTGCAACAATGTTTAAGGTTTGGAGGTTTCATAGACTAAAGTTGAAAATCAGTGGTTTGACTGCCATAATGAAATAGGGTCACTAATCAACGTGTTTTCTCAAAAGGCCTTCAGTCAAATTCCTTGATACTTAAAATGCATACAGTGGATTATAATAATGAAAAAGGATAATTTGAAATCTTGGTTTCAACTCTAAAGGAACTCTTTAAAAAAAAGATTTTAAGTTCTGGAAACCCCAATGAAAAAGTAGCAACTGCACGGTTTCTACTGTCAGATTGGCTCTAAGTGCCAAAAAGTGCTGGAAACGGGGAGATAAGCCTATTTTTGCAACAATGGTTAAAATCTTCAATTTTTCATCACAGATGTGCCCAAGATGCACAAAAGCGCTGGAAACGGTGAGATAAGCCTATTTTTGCAACTTTGGTTAAAATCTTCAATTTTTCATCACAGATGTGCCCAAGATGCGCAAAAGCGCTGGAAACGGTGAGATAAGCCTATTTTTGCAACTTTGGTTAAAATCTTCATTTTTTCATCACAGATATGCCCAAGGTGCACAAAAGTGCTGGAAACGGTGAGATAAGCCTAATTTTGCAACAATGTTTAAGGTTTGGAGGTTTCATAGACTAAAGTTGAAAATCAGTGGTTTGACTGCCATAATGAAATAGGGTCACTAATCAACGTGTTTTCTCAAAAGGTCTTCAGTCAAATTCCTTGATACTTAAAATGCATACAGTGGATTATAATAATGAAAAAGGATAATTTGAAATCTTGGTTTCAACTCTAAAGGAACTCTTTAAAAAAAAGATTTTAAGTTTTGGAAACCCCAATGAAAAAGTAGCAACTGCACGGTTTCTACTGTCAGATTGGCTCTAAGTGCCAAAAAGTGCTGGAAACGGGGAGATAAGCCTATTTTTGCAACAATGGTTAAAATCTTCAATTTTTCATCACAGATGTGCCCAAGATGCACAAAAGCGCTGGAAACGGTGAGATAAGCCTATTTTTGCAACTTTGGTTAAAATCTTCAATTTTTCATCACAGATGTGCCCAAGATGCACAAAAGCGCTGGAAACAGGGAGATAAGCCTATTTTTGCAACAATGGTTAAAATCTTCAATTTTTCATCACAGATGTGCCCAAGATGCGCAAAAGCGCTGGAAACGGTGAGATAAGCCTATTTTTGCAACTTTGGTTAAAATCTTAAATTTTTCATCACAGATGTGCCCATGATTCCCAAAAGCGCTGGAAACGGTGAGATAAGCCTATTTTTGCAACTTTGGTTAAAATCTTCATTTTTTCATCACAGATATGCCCAAGGTGCACAAAAGTGCTGGAAACGGTGAGATAAGCCTAATTTTGCAACAATGTTTAAGGTTTGGGGGTTTCATAGACTAAAGTTGAAAATCAGTGGTTTGACTGCCATAATGAAATAGGGTCACTAATCAACGTGTTTTCTCAAAAGGCCTTCAGTCAAATTCCTTGATACTTAAAATGCATACAGTGGATTATAATAATGAAAAAGGATAATTTGAAATCTTGGTTTCAACTCTAAAGGAACTCTTTAAAAAAAAGATTTTAAGTTTTGGAAACCCCAATGAAAAAGTAGCAACTGCAAGGTTTCTACTGTCAGATTGGCTCTAAGTGCCAAAAAGTGCTGGAAACGGGGAGATAAGCCTATTTTTGCAACAATGGTTAAAATCTTCAATTTTTCAACACAGATGTGCCCAAGATGCACAAAAGCGCTTTAAACGGTGAGATAAGCCTATTTTTGCAACTTTGGTTAAAATCTTAAATTTTTCATCACAGATGTGCCCAAGATGCGCAAAAGCGCTGGAAACGGTGAGATAAGCCTATTTTTGCAACTTTGGTTAAAATCTTCAATTTTTCATCACAGATGTGCCCAAGATGCACAAAAGCGCTGGAAACGGTGAGATAAGCCTATTTTTGCAACTTTGGTTAAAATCTTCAATTTTTCATCACAGATGTGCCCAAGATGCACAAAAGCGCTGGAAACGGTCAGATAATTCTATTTTTGCAACTTTGGTTAAAATCTTCATTTTTTCATCACAGATATGCCCAAGGTGCACAAAAGTGCTGGAAACGGTGAGATAAGCCTAATTTTGCAACAATGTTTAAGGTTTGGGGGTTTCATAGACTAAAGTTGAAAATCAGTGGTTTGACTGCCATAATGAAATAGGGTCACTAATCAACGTGTTTTCTCAAAAGGCCTTCAGTCAAATTCCTTGATACTTAAAATGCATACAGTGGATTATAATAATGAAAAAGGATAATTTGAAATCTTGGTTTCAACTCTAAAGGAACTCTTTAAAAAAAAGATTTTAAGTTTTGGAAACCCCAATGAAAAAGTAGCAACTGCAAGGTTTCTACTGTCAGATTGGCTCTAAGTGCCAAAAAGTGCTGGAAACGGGGAGATAAGCCTATTTTTGCAACAATGGTTAAAATCTTCAATTTTTCAACACAGATGTGCCCAAGATGCACAAAAGCGCTTTAAACGGTGAGATAAGCCTATTTTTGCAACTTTGGTTAAAATCTTAAATTTTTCATCACAGATGTGCCCAAGATGCGCAAAAGCGCTGGAAACGGTGAGATAAGCCTATTTTTGCAACTTTGGTTAAAATCTTCAATTTTTCATCACAGATGTGCCCAAGATGCACAAAAGCGCTGGAAACGGTGAGATAAGCCTATTTTTGCAACTTTGGTTAAAATCTTCAATTTTTCATCACAGATGTGCCCAAGATGCACAAAAGAGCTGGAAAAGGTCAGATAATTCTATTTTTGCAACTTTGGTTAAAATCTTCAATTTTTCATCACAGATGTGCCCAAGATGCACAAAAGCGCTGGAAACGGTGAGATAAGCCTATTTTTGCAACTTTGGTTAAAATCTTCATTTTTTCATCACAGATATGCCCAAGGTGCACAAAAGTGCTGGAAACGGTGAGATACGCCTAATTTTGCAACAATGTTTAAGGTTTGGAGGTTTCATAGACTAAAGTTGAAAATCAGTGGTTTGACTGCCATAATGAAATAGGGTCACTAATCAACGTGTTTTCTCAAAAGGCCTTCAGTCAAATTCCTTGATACTTAAAATGCATACAGTGGATTATAATAATGAAAAAGGATAATTTGAAATCTTGGTTGCAAATCTAAAGGAACTCTTTAAAAAAAAGATTTTAAGTTTTGGAAACCCCAATGAAAAAGTAGCAACTGCACGGTTTCTACTGTCAGATTGGCTCTAAGTGCCCAAAAGTGCTGGAAACGGGGAGATAAGCCTATTTTTGCAACAATGGTTAAAATCTTCAATTTTTCATCACAGATGTGCCCAAGATGCACAAAAGCGCTGGAAACGGTGAGATAAGCCTATTTTTGCAACTTTGGTTAAAATCTTCAATTTTTCATCACAGATGTGCCCAAGATGCACAAAAGCGCTGGAAACGGTGAGATAAGCCTATTTTTGCAACTTTGGTTAAAATCTTCAATTTTTCATCACAGATGTGCCCAAGATGCGCAAAAGCGCTGGAAACGGTGAGATAAGCCTATTTTTGCAACTTTGGTTAAAATCTTCATTTTTTCATCACAGATATGCCCAAGGTGCACAAAAGTGCTGGAAACGGTGAGATAAGCCTAATTTTGCAACAATGTTTAAGGTTTGGGGGTTTCATAGACTAAAGTTGAAAATCAGTGGTTTGATTGCCATAATGAAATAGGGTCACTAATCAACGTGTTTTCTCAAAAGGCCTTCAGTCAAATTCCTTGATACTTAAAATGCATACAGTGGATTATAATAATGAAAAAGGATAATTTGAAATCTTGGTTGCAAATCTAAAGGAACTCTTTAAAAAAAAGATTTTAAGTTTTGGAAACCCCAATGAAAAAGTAGCAACTGCACGGTTTCTACTGTCAGATTGGCTCTAAGTGCCAAAAAGTGCTGGAAACGGGGAGATAAGCCTATTTTTGCAACAATGGTTAAAATCTTCAATTTTTCATCACAGATGTGCCCAAGATGCACAAAAGCGCTGGAAACGGTGAGATAAGCCTATTTTTGCAACTTTGGTTAAAATCTTCAATTTTTCATCACAGATGTGCCCAAGATGCACAAAAGCGCTGGAAACGGTGAGATAAGCCTATTTTTGCAACTTTGGTTAAAATCTTCAATTTTTCATCACAGATGTGCCCAAGATGCGCAAAAGCGCTGGAAACGGTGAGATAAGCCTATTTTTGCAACTTTGGTTAAAATCTTAAATTTTTCATCACAGATGTGCCCATGATTCCCAAAAGCGCTGGAAACGGTGAGATAAGCCTATTTTTGCAACTTTGGTTAAAATCTTCATTTTTTCATCACAGATATGCCCAAGGTGCACAAAAGTGCTGGAAACGGTGAGATAAGCCTAATTTTGCAACAATGTTTAAGGTTTGGGGGTTTCATAGACTAAAGTTGAAAATCAGTGGTTTGACTGCCATAATGAAATAGGGTCACTAATCAACGTGTTTTCTCAAAAGGCCTTCAGTCAAATTCCTTGATACTTAAAATGCATACAGTGGATTATAATAATGAAAAAGGATAATTTGAAATCTTGGTTTCAACTCTAAAGGAACTCTTTAAAAAAAAGATTTTAAGTTTTGGAAACCCCAATGAAAAAGTAGCAACTGCACGGTTTCTACTGTCAGATTGGCTCTAAGTGCCAAAAAGTGCTGGAAACGGGGAGATAAGCCTATTTTTGCAACAATGGTTAAAATCTTCAATTTTTCATCACAGATGTGCCCAAGATGCGCAAAAGCGCTGGAAACGGTGAGATAAGCCTATTTTTGCAACTTTGGTTAAAATCTTAAATTTTTCATCACAGATGTGCCCAAGATGCGCAAAAGCGCTGGAAACGGTGAGATAAGCCTATTTTTGCAACTTTGGTTAAAATCTTAAATTTTTCATCACAGATGTGCCCAAGATGCCCAAAAGCGCTGGAAACGGTGAGATAAGCCTATTTTTGCAACTTTGGTTAAAATCTTCATTTTTTCATCACAGATATGCCCAAGGTGCACAAAAGTTCTGGAAACGGTGAGATAAGCCTAATTTTGCAACAATGTTTAAGGTTTGGAGGTTTCATAGACTAAAGTTGAAAATCAGTGGTTTGACTGCCATAATGAAATAGGGTCACTAATCAACGTGTTTTCTCAGAAGGCCTTCAGTCAAATTCCTTGATACTTAAAATGCATACAGTGGATTATAATAATGAAAAAGGATAATTTGAAATCTTGGTTTCAACTCTAAAGGAACTCTTTAAAAAAAAGATTTTAAGTTTTGGAAACCCCAATGAAAAAGTAGCAACTGCAAGGTTTCTACTGTCAGATTGGCTCTAAGTGCCAAAAAGTGCTGGAAACGGGGAGATAAGCCTATTTTTGCAACTTTGGTTAAAATCTTAAATTTTTCATCACAGATGTGCCCAAGATGCGCAAAAGCGCTGGAAACGGTGAGATAAGCCTATTTTTGCAACTTTGGTTAAAATCTTAAATTTTTCATCACAGACGTGCCCAAGATGCGCAAAAGCGCTGGAAACGGTGAGATAAGCCTATTTTTGCAACTTTGGTTAAAATCTTCATTTTTTCATCACAGATATGCCCAAGGTGCGCAAAAGTGCTGGAAACGGTGAGATAAGCCTAATTTTGCAACAATGTTTAAGGTTTGGAGGTTTCATAGACTAAAGTTGAAAATCAGTGGTTTGACTGCCATAATGAAATAGGGTCACTAATCAACGTGTTTTCTCAAAAGGCCTTCAGTCAAATTCCTTGATACTTAAAATGCATACAGTGGATTATAATAATGAAAAAGGATAATTTGAAATCTTGGTTTCAACTCTAAAGGAACTCTTTAAAAAAAAGATTTTAAGTTTTGGAAACCCCAATGAAAAAGTAGCAACTGCACGGTTTCTACTGTCAGATTGGCTCTAAGTGCCAAAAAGTGCTGGAAACGGGGAGATAAGCCTATTTTTGCAACAATGGTTAAAATCTTCAATTTTTCATCACAGATGTGCCCAAGATGCGCAAAAGCGCTGGAAACGGTGAGATAAGCCTATTTTTGCAACTTTGGTTAAAATCTTAAATTTTTCATCACAGATGTGCCCAAGATGCGCAAAAGCGCTGGAAACGGTGAGATAAGCCTATTTTTGCAACTTTGGTTAAAATCTTCATTTTTTCATCACAGATATGCCCAAGGTGCGCAAAAGTGTTGGAAACGGTGAGATAAGCCTAATTTTGCAACAATGTTTAAGGTTTGGAGGTTTCATAGACTAAAGTTGAAAATCAGTGGTTTGACTGCCATAATGAAATAGGGTCACTAATCAACGTGTTTTCTCAAAAGGCCTTCAGTCAAATTCCTTGATACTTAAAATGCATACAGTGGATTATAATAATGAAAAAGGATAATTTGAAATCTTGGTTTCAACTCTAAAGGAACTCTTTAAAAAAAAGATTTTAAGTTTTGGAAACCCCAATGAAAAAGTAGCAACTGCACGGTTTCTACTGTCAGATTGGCTCTAAGTGCCAAAAAGTGCTGGAAACGGGGAGATAAGCCTATTTTTGCAACAATGGTTAAAATCTTCAATTTTTCATCACAGATGTGCCCAAGATGCACAAAAGCGCTGGAAACGGTCAGATAGTTCTATTTTTGCAACTTTCGTTAAAATCTTCAATTTTTCATCACAGATGTGCCCAAGATGCACAAAAGCGCTGGAAACGGTGAGATAAGCCTATTTTTGCAACTTTGGTTAAAATCTTCAATTTTTCATCACAGATGTGCCCAAGATGCACAAAAGCGCTGGAAACAGGGAGATAAGCCTATTTTTGCAACAATGGTTAAAATCTTCAATTTTTCATCACAGATGTGCCCAAGATGCGCAAAAGCGCTGGAAACGGTGAGATAAGCCTATTTTTGCAACTTTGGTTAAAATCTTAAATTTTTCATCACAGATGTGCCCAAGATGCGCAAAAGCGCTGGAAACGGTGAGATAAGCCTATTTTTGCAACTTTGGTTAAAATCTTAAATTTTTCATCACAGATGTGCCCAAGATGCCCAAAAGCGCTGGAAACGGTGAGATAAGCCTATTTTTGCAACTTTGGTTAAAATCTTCATTTTTTCATCACAGATATGCCCAAGGTGCACAAAAGTTCTGGAAACGGTGAGATAAGCCTAATTTTGCAACAATGTTTAAGGTTTGGAGGTTTCATAGACTAAAGTTGAAAATCAGTGGTTTGACTGCCATAATGAAATAGGGTCACTAATCAACGTGTTTTCTCAGAAGGCCTTCAGTCAAATTCCTTGATACTTAAAATGCATACAGTGGATTATAATAATGAAAAAGGATAATTTGAAATCTTGGTTTCAACTCTAAAGGAACTCTTTAAAAAAAAGATTTTAAGTTTTGGAAACCCCAATGAAAAAGTAGCAACTGCAAGGTTTCTACTGTCAGATTGGCTCTAAGTGCCAAAAAGTGCTGGAAACGGGGAGATAAGCCTATTTTTGCAACTTTGGTTAAAATCTTAAATTTTTCATCACAGATGTGCCCAAGATGCGCAAAAGCGCTGGAAACGGTGAGATAAGCCTATTTTTGCAACTTTGGTTAAAATCTTAAATTTTTCATCACAGATGTGCCCAAGATGCACAAAAGCGCTGGAAACGGTGAGATAAGCCTATTTTTGCAACTTTGGTTAAAATCTTCATTTTTTCATCACAGATATGCCCAAGGTGCACAAAAGTGCTGGAAACGGTGAGATAAGCCTAATTTTGCAACAATGTTTAAGGTTTGGAGGTTTCATAGACTAAAGTTGAAAATCAGTGGTTTGACTGCCATAATGAAATAGGGTCACTAATCAACGTGTTTTCTCAAAAGGCCTTCAGTCAAATTCCTTGATACTTAAAATGCATACAGTGGATTATAATAATGAAAAAGGATAATTTGAAATCTTGGTTTCAACTCTAAAGGAACTCTTTAAAAAAAAGATTTTAAGTTTTGGAAACCCCAATGAAAAAGTAGCAACTGCACGGTTTCTACTGTCAGATTGGCTCTAAGTGCCAAAAAGTGCTGGAAACGGGGAGATAAGCCTATTTTTGCAACAATGGTTAAAATCTTCAATTTTTCATCACAGATGTGCCCAAGATGCGCAAAAGCGCTGGAAACGGTGAGATAAGCCTATTTTTGCAACTTTGGTTAAAATCTTAAATTTTTCATCACAGATGTGCCCAAGATGCGCAAAAGCGCTGGAAACGGTGAGATAAGCCTATTTTTGCAACTTTGGTTAAAATCTTAAATTTTTCATCACAGATGTGCCCAAGATGCCCAAAAGCGCTGGAAACGGTGAGATAAGCCTATTTTTGCAACTTTGGTTAAAATCTTCATTTTTTCATCACAGATATGCCCAAGGTGCACAAAAGTTCTGGAAACGGTGAGATAAGCCTAATTTTGCAACAATGTTTAAGGTTTGGAGGTTTCATAGACTAAAGTTGAAAATCAGTGGTTTGACTGCCATAATGAAATAGGGTCACTAATCAACGTGTTTTCTCAGAAGGCCTTCAGTCAAATTCCTTGATACTTAAAATGCATACAGTGGATTATAATAATGAAAAAGGATAATTTGAAATCTTGGTTTCAACTCTAAAGGAACTCTTTAAAAAAAAGATTTTAAGTTTTGGAAACCCCAATGAAAAAGTAGCAACTGCACGGTTTCTACTGTCAGATTGGCTCTAAGTGCCAAAAAGTGCTGGAAACGGGGAGATAAGCCTATTTTTGCAACAATGGTTAAAATCTTCAATTTTTCATCACAGATGTGCCCAAGATGCACAAAAGCGCTGGAAACGGTGAGATAAGCCTATTTTTGCAACTTTGGTTAAAATCTTCAATTTTTCATCACAGATGTGCCCAAGATGCGCAAAAGCGCTGGAAACGGTGAGATAAGCCTATTTTTGCAACTTTGGTTAAAATCTTAAATTTTTCATCACAGATGTGCCCATGATTCCCAAAAGCGCTGGAAACGGTGAGATAAGCCTATTTTTGCAACTTTGGTTAAAATCTTCATTTTTTCATCACAGATATGCCCAAGGTGCACAAAAGTGCTGGAAACGGTGAGATAAGCCTATTTTTGCAACTTTGGTTAAAATCTTAAATTTTTCATCACAGATGTGCCCATGATTCCCAAAAGCGCTGGAAACGGTGAGATAAGCCTATTTTTGCAACTTTGGTTAAAATCTTAAATTTTTCATCACAGATGTGCCCAAGATGCCCAAAAGCGCTGGAAACGGTGAGATAAGCCTATTTTTGCAACTTTGGTTAAAATCTTCATTTTTTCATCACAGATATGCCCAAGGTGCACAAAAGTTCTGGAAACGGTGAGATAAGCCTAATTTTGCAACAATGTTTAAGGGTTGGAGGTTTCATAGACTAAAGTTGAAAATCAGTGGTTTGACTGCCATAATGAAATAGGGTCACTAATCAACGTGTTTTCTCAAAAGGCCTTCAGTCAAATTCCTTGATACTTAAAATGCATACAGTGGATTATAATAATGAAAAAGGATAATTTGAAATCTTGGTTTCAACTCTAAAGGAACTCTGTAAAAAAAAGATTTTAAGTTTTGGAAACCCCAATGAAAAAGTAGCAACTGCACGGTTTCTACTGTCAGATTGGCTCTAAGTGCCAAAAAGTGCTGGAAACGGGGAGATAAGCCTATTTTTGCAACAATGGTTAAAATCTTCAATTTTTCATCACAGATGTGCCCAAGATGCGCAAAAGCGCTGGAAACGGTGAGATAAGCCTATTTTTGCAACTTTGGTTAAAATCTTCAATTTTTCATCACAGATGTGCCCAAGATGCGCAAAAGCGCTGGAAACGGTGAGATAAGCCTATTTTTGCAACTTTGGTTAAAATCTTAAATTTTTCATCACAGATGTGCCCATGATTCCCAAAAGCGCTGGAAACGGTGAGATAAGCCTATTTTTCCAACTTTGGTTAAAATCTTCATTTTTTCATCACAGATATGCCCAAGATGCACAAAAGTTCTGGAAACGGTGATATAAGCCTAATTTTGCAACAATGTTTAAGGTTTGGAGGTTTCATAGACTAAAGTTGAAAATCAGTGGTTTGACTGCCATAATGAAATAGGGTCACTAATCAACGTGTTTTCTCAGAAGGCCTTCAGTCAAATTCCTTGATACTTAAAATGCATACAGTGGATTATAATAATGAAAAAGGATAATTTGAAATCTTGGTTTCAACTCTAAAGGAACTCTTTAAAAAAAAGATTTTAAGTTTTGGAAACCCCAATGAAAAAGTAGCAACTGCAAGGTTTCTACTGTCAGATTGGCTCTAAGTGCCAAAAAGTGCTGGAAACGGGGAGATAAGCCTATTTTTGCAACTTTGGTTAAAATCTTCATTTTTCATCACAGATGTGCCCAAGATGCACAAAAGCGCTGGAAACGGTGAGATAAGCCTATTTTTGCAACTTTGGTTAAAATCTTAAATTTTTCATCACAGATGTGCCCAAGATGCGCAAAAGCGCTGGAAACGGTGAGATAAGCCTATTTTTGCAACTTTGGTTAAAATCTTCATTTTTTCATCACAGATATGCCCAAGGTGCGCAAAAGTGCTGGAAACGGTGAGATAAGCCTAATTTTGCAACAATGTTTAAGGTTTGGAGGTTTCATAGACTAAAGTTGAAAATCAGTGGTTTGACTGCCATAATGAAATAGGGTCACTAATCAACGTGTTTTCTCAAAAGGCCTTCAGTCAAATTCCTTGATACTTAAAATGCATACAGTGGATTATAATAATGAAAAAGGATAATTTGAAATCTTGGTTTCAACTCTAAAGGAACTCTTTAAAAAAAAGATTTTAAGTTTTGGAAACCCCAATGAAAAAGTAGCAACTGCACGGTTTCTACTGTCAGATTGGCTCTAAGTGCCAAAAAGTGCTGGAAACGGGGAGATAAGCCTATTTTTGCAACAATGGTTAAAATCTTCAATTTTTCATCACAGATGTGCCCAAGATGCACAAAAGCGCTGGAAACGGTGAGATAAGCCTACTTTTGCAACTTTGGTTAAAATCTTCAATTTTTCATCACAGTTGTGCCCAAGATGCCCAAAAGCGCTGGAAACGGTGAGATAAGCCTATTTTTGCAACTATGGTTAAAATCTTCAATTTTTCATCACAGATGTGCCCAAGATGCGCAAAAGCGCTTGAAACGGTGAGATAAGCCTATTTTTGCAACTTTGGTTAAAATCTTAAATTTTTCATCACAGATGTGCCCAAGATGCGCAAAAGCGCTGGAAATGGTGAGATAAGCCTATTTTTGCAACTTTGGTTAAAATCTTCAATTTTTCATCACAGATGTGCCCAAGATGCACAAAAGCGCTGGAAACGGTGAGATAAGCCTAATTTTGCAACAATGTTTAAGGTTTGGAGGTTTCATAGACTAAAGTTGAAAATCAGTGGTTTGACTGCCATAATGAAATAGGGTCACTAATCAACGTGTTTTCTCAAAAGGCCTTCAGTCAAATTCCTTGATACTTAAAATGCATACAGTGGATTATAATAATGAAAAAGGATAATTTGAAATCTTGGTTTCAACTCTAAAGGAACTCTTTAAAAAAAAGATTTTAAGTTTTGGAAACCCCAATGAAAAAGTAGCAACTGCACGGTTTCTACTGTCAGATTGGCTCTAAGTGCCAAAAAGTGCTGGAAACGGGGAGATAAGCCTATTTTTGCAACAATGGTTAAAATCTTCAATTTTTCATCACAGATGTGCCCAAGATGCACAAAAGCGCTGGAAACGGTGAGATAAGCCTATTTTTGCAACTTTGGTAAAAATCTTCATTTTTTCATCACAGATATGCCCAAGGTGCACAAAAGTGCTGGAAACGGTGAGATAAGCCTAATTTTGCAACAATGTTTAAGGTTTGGAGGTTTCATAGACTAAAGTTGAAAATCAGTGGTTTGACTGCCATAATGAAATAGGGTCACTAATCAACGTGTTTTCTCAAAAGGCCTTCAGTCAAATTCCTTGATACTTAAAATGCATACAGTGGATTATAATAATGAAAAAGGATAATTTGAAATCTTGGTTTCAACTCTAAAGGAACTCTTTAAAAAAAAGATTTTAAGTTTTGGAAACCCCAATGAAAAAGTAGCAACTGCACGGTTTCTACTGTCAGATTGGCTCTAAGTGCCAAAAAGTGCTGGAAACGGGGAGATAAGCCTATTTTTGCAACAATGGTTAAAATCTTCAATTTTTCATCACAGATGTGCCCAAGATGCACAAAAGCGCTGGAAACGGTGAGATAAGCCTATTTTTGCAACTTTGGTTAAAATCTTCAATTTTTCATCACAGATGTGCCCAAGATGCACAAAAGCGCTGGAAACAGGGAGATAAGCCTATTTTTGCAACAATGGTTAAAATCTTCAATTTTTCATCACAGATGTGCCCAAGATGCGCAAAAGCGCTGGAAACGGTGAGATAAGCCTATTTTTGCAACTTTGGTTAAAATCTTAAATTTTTCATCACAGATGTGCCCAAGATGCGCAAAAGCGCTGGAAACGGTGAGATAAGCCTATTTTTGCAACTTTGGTTAAAATCTTAAATTTTTCATCACAGATGTGCCCAAGATGCCCAAAAGCGCTGGAAACGGTGAGATAAGCCTATTTTTGCAACTTTGGTTAAAATCTTCATTTTTTCATCACAGATATGCCCAAGGTGCACAAAAGTTCTGGAAACGGTGAGATAAGCCTAATTTTGCAACAATGTTTAAGGTTTGGAGGTTTCATAGACTAAAGTTGAAAATCAGTGGTTTGACTGCCATAATGAAATAGGGTCACTAATCAACGTGTTTTCTCAGAAGGCCTTCAGTCAAATTCCTTGATACTTAAAATGCATACAGTGGATTATAATAATGAAAAAGGATAATTTGAAATCTTGGTTTCAACTCTAAAGGAACTCTTTAAAAAAAAGATTTTAAGTTTTGGAAACCCCAATGAAAAAGTAGCAACTGCAAGGTTTCTACTGTCAGATTGGCTCTAAGTGCCAAAAAGTGCTGGAAACGGGGAGATAAGCCTATTTTTGCAACTTTGGTTAAAATCTTAAATTTTTCATCACAGATGTGCCCAAGATGCGCAAAAGCGCTGGAAACGGTGAGATAAGCCTATTTTTGCAACTTTGGTTAAAATCTTAAATTTTTCATCACAGATGTGCCCAAGATGCACAAAAGCGCTGGAAACGGTGAGATAAGCCTATTTTTGCAACTTTGGTTAAAATCTTCATTTTTTCATCACAGATATGCCCAAGGTGCACAAAAGTGCTGGAAACGGTGAGATAAGCCTAATTTTGCAACAATGTTTAAGGTTTGGAGGTTTCATAGACTAAAGTTGAAAATCAGTGGTTTGACTGCCATAATGAAATAGGGTCACTAATCAACGTGTTTTCTCAAAAGGCCTTCAGTCAAATTCCTTGATACTTAAAATGCATACAGTGGATTATAATAATGAAAAAGGATAATTTGAAATCTTGGTTTCAACTCTAAAGGAACTCTTTAAAAAAAAGATTTTAAGTTTTGGAAACCCCAATGAAAAAGTAGCAACTGCACGGTTTCTACTGTCAGATTGGCTCTAAGTGCCAAAAAGTGCTGGAAACGGGGAGATAAGCCTATTTTTGCAACAATGGTTAAAATCTTCAATTTTTCATCACAGATGTGCCCAAGATGCGCAAAAGCGCTGGAAACGGTGAGATAAGCCTATTTTTGCAACTTTGGTTAAAATCTTAAATTTTTCATCACAGATGTGCCCAAGATGCGCAAAAGCGCTGGAAACGGTGAGATGAGCCTATTTTTGCAACTTTGGTTAAAATCTTAAATTTTTCATCACAGATGTGCCCAAGATGCCCAAAAGCGCTGGAAACGGTGAGATAAGCCTATTTTTGCAACAATGTTTAAGGTTTGGAGGTTTCATAGACTAAAGTTGAAAATCAGTGGTTTGACTGCCATAATGAAATAGGGTCACTAATCAACGTGTTTTCTCAGAAGGCCTTCAGTCAAATTCCTTGATACTTAAAATGCATACAGTGGATTATAATAATGAAAAAGGATAATTTGAAATCTTGGTTTCAACTCTAAAGGAACTCTTTAAAAAAAAGATTTTAAGTTTTGGAAACCCCAATGAAAAAGTAGCAACTGCACGGTTTCTACTGTCAGATTGGCTCTAAGTGCCAAAAAGTGCTGGAAACGGGGAGATAAGCCTATTTTTGCAACAATGGTTAAAATCTTCAATTTTTCATCACAGATGTGCCCAAGATGCACAAAAGCGCTGGAAACGGTGAGATAAGCCTATTTTTGCAACTTTGGTTAAAATCTTCAATTTTTCATCACAGATGTGCCCAAGATGCGCAAAAGCGCTGGAAACGGTGAGATAAGCCTATTTTTGCAACTTTGGTTAAAATCTTAAATTTTTCATCACAGATGTGCCCATGATTCCCAAAAGCGCTGGAAACGGTGAGATAAGCCTATTTTTGCAACTTTGGTTAAAATCTTCATTTTTTCATCACAGATATGCCCAAGGTGCACAAAAGTGCTGGAAACGGTGAGATAAGCCTATTTTTGCAACTTTGGTTAAAATCTTAAATTTTTCATCACAGATGTGCCCATGATTCCCAAAAGCGCTGGAAACGGTGAGATAAGCCTATTTTTGCAACTTTGGTTAAAATCTTCATTTTTTCATCACAGATATGCCCAAGGTGCACAAAAGTGCTGGAAACGGTGAGATAAGCCTAATTTTGCAACAATGTTTAAGGTTTGGAGGTTTCATAGACTAAAGTTGAAAATCAGTGGTTTGACTGCCATAATGAAATAGGGTCACTAATCAACGTGTTTTCTCAAAAGGCCTTCAGTCAAATTCCTTGATACTTAAAATGCATACAGTGGATTATAATAATGAAAAAGGATAATTTGAAATCTTGGTTTCAACTCTAAAGGAACTCTTTAAAAAAAAGATTTTAAGTTTTGGAAACCCCAATGAAAAAGTAGCAACTGCACGGTTTCTACTGTCAGATTGGCTCTAAGTGCCAAAAAGTGCTGGAAACAGGGAGATAAGCCTATTTTTGCAACAATGGTTAAAATCTTCAATTTTTCATCACAGATGTGCCCAAGATGCGCAAAAGCGCTGGAAACGGTGAGATAAGCCTATTTTTGCAACTTTGGTTAAAATCTTCAATTTTTCATCACAGATGTGCCCAAGATGCGCAAAAGCGCTGGAAACGGTGAGATAAGCCTATTTTTGCAACTTTGGTTAAAATCTTAAATTTTTCATCACAGATGTGCCCATGATTCCCAAAAGCGCTGGAAACGGTGAGATAAGCCTATTTTTGCAACTTTGGTTAAAATCTTCATTTTTTCATCACAGATATGCCCAAGATGCACAAAAGTTCTGGAAACGGTGATATAAGCCTAATTTTGCAACAATGTTTAAGGTTTGGAGGTTTCATAGACTAAAGTTGAAAATCAGTGGTTTGACTGCCATAATGAAATAGGGTCACTAATCAACGTGTTTTCTCAGAAGGCCTTCAGTCAAATTCCTTGATACTTAAAATGCATACAGTGGATTATAATAATGAAAAAGGATAATTTGAAATCTTGGTTTCAACTCTAAAGGAACTCTTTAAAAAAAAGATTTTAAGTTTTGGAAACCCCAATGAAAAAGTAGCAACTGCAAGGTTTCTACTGTCAGATTGGCTCTAAGTGCCAAAAAGTGCTGGAAACGGGGAGATAAGCCTATTTTTGCAACTTTGGTTAAAATCTTCATTTTTCATCACAGATGTGCCCAAGATGCACAAAAGCGCTGGAAACGGTGAGATAAGCCTATTTTTGCAACTTTGGTTAAAATCTTAAATTTTTCATCACAGATGTGCCCAAGATGCGCAAAAGCGCTGGAAACGGTGAGATAAGCCTATTTTTGCAACTTTGGTTAAAATCTTCATTTTTTCATCACAGATATGCCCAAGGTGCGCAAAAGTGCTGGAAACGGTGAGATAAGCCTAATTTTGCAACAATGTTTAAGGTTTGGAGGTTTCATAGACTAAAGTTGAAAATCAGTGGTTTGACTGCCATAATGAAATAGGGTCACTAATCAACGTGTTTTCTCAAAAGGCCTTCAGTCAAATTCCTTGATACTTAAAATGCATACAGTGGATTATAATAATGAAAAAGGATAATTTGAAATCTTGGTTTCAACTCTAAAGGAACTCTTTAAAAAAAAGATTTTAAGTTTTGGAAACCCCAATGAAAAAGTAGCAACTGCACGGTTTCTACTGTCAGATTGGCTCTAAGTGCCAAAAAGTGCTGGAAACGGGGAGATAAGCCTATTTTTGCAACAATGGTTAAAATCCTCAATTTTTCATCACAGATGTGCCCAAGATGCACAAAAGCGCTGGAAACGGTGAGATAAGCCTACTTTTGCAACTTTGGTTAAAATCTTCAATTTTTCATCACAGTTGTGCCCAAGATGCCCAAAAGCGCTGGAAACGGTGAGATAAGCCTATTTTTGCAACTATGGTTAAAATCTTCAATTTTTCATCACAGATGTGCCCAAGATGCGCAAAAGCGCTTGAAACGGTGAGATAAGCCTATTTTTGCAACTTTGGTTAAAATCTTAAATTTTTCATCACAGATGTGCCCAAGATGCGCAAAAGCGCTGGAAATGGTGAGATAAGCCTATTTTTGCAACTTTGGTTAAAATCTTCAATTTTTCATCACAGATGTGCCCAAGATGCACAAAAGCGCTGGAAACGGTGAGATAAGCCTAATTTTGCAACAATGTTTAAGGTTTGGAGGTTTCATAGACTAAAGTTGAAAATCAGTGGTTTGACTGCCATAATGAAATAGGGTCACTAATCAACGTGTTTTCTCAAAAGGCCTTCAGTCAAATTCCTTGATACTTAAAATGCATACAGTGGATTATAATAATGAAAAAGGATAATTTGAAATCTTGGTTTCAACTCTAAAGGAACTCTTTAAAAAAAAGATTTTAAGTTTTGGAAACCCCAATGAAAAAGTAGCAACTGCACGGTTTCTACTGTCAGATTGGCTCTAAGTGCCAAAAAGTGCTGGAAACGGGGAGATAAGCCTATTTTTGCAACTTTGGTTAAAATCTTAAATTTTTCATCACAGATGTGCCCAAGATGCGCAAAAGCGCTGGAAACGGTGAGATAAACCTATTTTTGCAACTATAATTAAAATCTTAAATTTTTCATCACAAATGTGCCCAAGATGCCCAAAGGCGCGGGAAACGGTGAGATAACCCTATTTTTGCAACTTTGGTTAAAATCTTCATTTTTTCATCACAGATATGCCCAAGGTGCACAAAAGTGCTGGAAACGGTGAGATAAGCCTAATTTTGCAACAATGTTTAAGGTTTGGAGGTTTCATAGACTAAAGTTGAAAATCAGTGGTTTGACTGCCATAATGAAATAGGGTCACTAATCAACGTGTTTTCTCAAAAGGCCTTCAGTCAAATTCCTTGATACTTAAAATGCATACAGTGGATTATAATAATGAAAAAGGATAATTTGAAATCTTGGTTTCAACTCTAGAGGAACTCTTTAAAAAAAAGATTTGAAGTTTTGGAAACCCCAATGAAAAAGTAGCAACTGCACGGTTTCTACTGTCAGATTGGCTCTAAGTGCCAAAAAGTGCTGGAAACGGAGAGATAAGCCTATTTTTGCAACTTTGGTTAAAATCTTAAATTTTTCATCACAGATGTGCCCAAGATGCCCAAAAGCGCTGGAAACGGTGAGATAAGCCTATTTTTGCAACTATGGTTAAAATCTTACATTTTTCATCACAGATGTGCCCAAGATGCGCAAAAGCGCTGGAAACGGTGAGATAAACCTATTTTTGCAACTATAATTAAAATCTTAAATTTTTCATCACAAATGTGCCCAAGATGCCCAAAGGCACTGGAAACTGTGAGATAAGCCTATTTTTGCAACTTTGGTTAAAATCTTCATTTTTTCATCACAGATATGCCCAAGGTGCACAAAAGTGCTGGAAACGGTGAGATAAGCCTAATTTTGCAACAATGTTTAAGGTTTGGAGGTTTCATAGACTAAAGTTGAAAATCAGTGGTTTGACTGCCATAATGAAATAGGGTCACTAATCAACGTGTTTTCTCAAAAGGCCTTCAGTCAAATTCCTTGATACTTAAAATGCATACAGTGGATTATAATAATGAAAAAGGATAATTTGAAATCTTGGTTTCAACTCTAGAGGAACTCTTTAAAAAAAAGATTTGAAGTTTTGGAAACCCCAATGAAAAAGTAGCAACTGCACGGTTTCTACTGTCAGATTGGCTCTAAGTGCCAAAAAGTGCTGGAAACAGGGAGATAAGCCTATTTTTGCAACTTTGGTTAAAATCATAAATTTTTCATCACAGATGTGCCCAAGATGCGCAAAAGCGCTGGAAACGGTGAGATAAGCCTATTTTTGCAACTTTGGTTAAATCTTAAATTTTTAATCACAGATGTGCCCAAGATGCGCAAAAGCGCTGGAAACGGTGAGATAAGCCTATTTTTGCAACTTTGGTTAAAATCTTCATTTTTTCATCACAGATATGCCCAAGATGCACAAAAGTGCTGGAAACGGTGAGATAAGCCTAATTTTGCAACAATGTTTAAGGTTTGGAGGTTTCATAGACTAAAGTTGAAAATCAGTGGTTTGACTGCCATAATGAAATAGGGTCACTAATCAACGTGTTTTCTCAAAAGGCCTTCAGTCAAATTCCTTGATACTTAAAATGCATACAGTGGATTATAATAATGAAAAAGGATAATTTGAAATCTTGGTTTCAACTCTAAAGGAACTCTTTAAAAAACAGATTTTAAGTTTTGGAAACCCCAATGAAAAAGTAGCAACTGCACGGTTTTTACTGTCAGATTGGCTCTAAGTGCCAAAAAGTGCTGGAAACGGGGAGATAAGCCTATTTTTGCAACAATGGTTAAAATCTTAAATTTTTCATCACAGATGTGCCCAAGATGCGCAAAAGCGCTGGAAACGGTGAGATAAGCCTATTTTTGCAACTTTGGTTAAATCTTAAATTTTTCATCACAGATGTGCCCAAGATGCGCAAAAGCGCTGGAAACGGTGATATAAGCCTATTTTTGCAACTTTGGTTAAAATCTTCATTTTTTCATCACAGATATGCCCAAGATGCACAAAAGTGCTGGAAACGGTGAGATAAGCCTAATTTTGCAACAATGTTTAAGGTTTGGAGGTTTCATAGACTAAAGTTGAAAATCAGTGGTTTGACTGCCATAATGAAATAGGGTCACTAATCAACGTGTTTTCTCAAAAGGCCTTCAGTCAAATTCCTTGATACTTAAAATGCATACAGTGGATTATAATAATGAAAAAGGATAATTTGAAATCTTGGTTTCAACTCTAAAGGAACTCTTTAAAAAACAGATTTTAAGTTTTGGAAACCCCAATGAAAAAGTAGCAACTGCACGGTTTTTACTGTCAGATTGGCTCTAAGTGCCAAAAAGTGCTGGAAACGGGGAGATAAGCCTATTTTTGCAACAATGGTTAAAATCTTCAATTTTTCATCACAGATGTGCCCAAGATGCACAAAAGCGCTGGAAACGGTGAGATAAGCCTATTTTTGCAACTTTGGTTAAAATCTTAAATTTTTCATCACAGATGTGCCCAAGATGCCCAAAAGCGCTGGAAACGGGGAGATAAGCCTTTTTTTGCAACTTTGGTTAAAATCTTAAATTTTTCATCACAGATGTGCCCAAGATGCGCAAAAGCGCTGGAAACGGTGAGATAAACCTATTTTTGCAACTATAATTAAAATCTTAAATTTTTCATCACAAATGTGCCCAAGATGCCCAAAGGCGCGAGAAACGGTGAGATAACCCTATTTTTGCAACTTTGGTTAAAATCTTCATTTTTTCATCACAGATATGCCCAAGGTGCACAAAAGTGCTAGAAACGGTGAGATAAGCCTAATTTTGCAACAATGTTTAAGGTTTGGAGGTTTCATAGACTAAAGTTGAAAATCAGTGGTTTGACTGCCATAATGAAATAGGGTCACTAATCAACGTGTTTTCTCAAAAGGCCTTCAGTCAAATTCCTTGATACTTAAAATGCATACAGTGGATTATAATAATGAAAAAGGATAATTTGAAATCTTGGTTTCAACTCTAGAGGAACTCTTTAAAAAAAAGATTTGAAGTTTTGGAAACCCCAATGAAAAAGTAGCAACTGCACGGTTTCTACTGTCAGATTGGCTCTAAGTGCCAAAAAGTGCTGGAAACAGGGAGATAAGCCTATTTTTGCAACTTTGGTTAAAATCATACATTTTTCATCACAGATGTACCCAAGATGCGCAAAAGCGCTGGAAACGGTGAGATAAGCCTATTTTTGCAACTTTGGTTAAATCTTAAATTTTTCATCACAGATGTGCCCAAGATGCCCAAAAGCGCTGGAAACGGGGAGATAAGCCTTTCTTTGCAACTTTGGTTAAAATCTTAAATTTTTCATCACAGATGTGCCCAAGATGCGCAAAAGCGCTGGAAACGGTGAGATAAACCTATTTTTGCAACTATAATTAAAATCTTAAATTTTTCATCACAAATGTGCCCAAGATGCCCAAAGGCGCGGGAAACGGTGAGATAACCCTATTTTTGCAACTTTGGTTAAAATCTTCATTTTTTCATCACAGATATGCCCAAGGTGCACAAAAGTGCTGGAAACGGTGAGATAAGCCTAATTTTGCAACAATGTTTAAGGTTTGGAGGTTTCATAGACTAAAGTTGAAAATCAGTGGTTTGACTGCCATAATGAAATAGGGTCACTAATCAACGTGTTTTCTCAAAAGGCCTTCAGTCAAATTCCTTGATACTTAAAATGCATACAGTGGATTATAATAATGAAAAAGGATAATTTGAAATCTTGGTTTCAACTCTAAAGGAACTCTTTAAAAAAAAGATTTTAAGTTTTGGAAACCCCAATGAAAAAGTAGCAACTGCACGGTTTCTACTGTCAGATTGGCTCTAAGTGGCAAAAAGTGCTGGAAACGGAGAGATAAGCCTATTTTTGCAACTTTGGTTAAAATCTTAAATTTTTCATCACAGATGTGCCCAAGATGCCCAAAAGCGCTGGAAACGGTGAGATAAGCCTATTTTTGCAACTATGGTTAAAATCTTACATTTTTCATCACAGATGTGCCCAAGATGCGCAAAAGCGCTGGAAACGGTGAGATAAGCCTATTTTTGCAACTTTGGTTAAATCTTAAATTTTTCATCACAGATGTGCCCAAGATGCGCAAAAGCGCGGGAAACGGTGAGATAAGCCTATTTTTGCAACTTTGGTTAAAATCTTCATTTTTTCATCACAGATATGCCCAAGATGCACAAAAGTGCTGGAAACGGTGAGATAAGCCTAATTTTGCAACAATGTTTAAGGTTTGGAGGTTTCATAGACTAAAGTTGAAAATCAGTGGTTTGACTGCCATAATGAAATAGGGTCACTAATCAACGTGTTTTCTCAAAAGGCCTTCAGTCAAATTCCTTGATACTTAAAATGCATACAGTGGATTATAATAATGAAAAAGGATAATTTGAAATCTTGGTTTCAACTCTAAAGGAACTCTTTAAAAAACAGATTTTAAGTTTTGGAAACCCAAATGAAAAAGTAGCAACTGCACGGTTTTTACTGTCAGATTGGCTCTAAGTGCCAAAAAGTGCTGGAAACGGGGAGATAAGCCTATTTTTGCAACAATGGTTAAAATCTTCAATTTTTCATCACAGATGTGCCCAAGATGCACAAAAGCGCTGGAAACGGTGAGATAAGCCTATTTTTGCAACTTTGGTTAAAATCTTAAATTTTTCATCACAGATGTGCCCAAGATGCCCAAAAGCGCTGGAAACGGGGAGATAAGCCTTTTTTTGCAACTTTGGTTAAAATCTTAAATTTTTCATCACAGATGTGCCCAAGATGCGCAAAAGCGCTGGAAACGATGAGATAAACCTATTTTTGCAACTATAATTAAAATCTTAAATTTTTCATCACAAATGTGCCCAAGATGCCCAAAGGCACTGGAAACTGTGAGATAAGCCTATTTTTGCAACTTTGGTTAAAATCTTCATTTTTTCATCACAGATATGCCCAAGGTGCACAAAAGTAATGGAAACGGCGAGATAAGCCTAATTTTGCAACAATGTTTAAGGTTTGGAGGTTTCATAGACTAAAGTTGAAAATCAGTGGTTTGACTGCCATAATGAAATAGGGTCACTAATCAACGTGTTTTCTCAAAAGGCCTTCAGTCAAATTCCTTGATACTTAAAATGCATACAGTGGATTATAATAATGAAAAAGGATAATTTGAAATCTTGGTTTCAACTCTAGAGGAACTCTTTAAAAAAAAGATTTGAAGTTTTGGAAACCCCAATGAAAAAGTAGCAACTGCACGGTTTCTACTGTCAGATTGGCTCTAAGTGCCAAAAAGTGCTGGAAACAGGGAGATAAGCCTATTTTTGCAACTTTGGTTAAAATCATACATTTTTCATCACAGATGTGCCCAAGATGCGCAAAAGCGCTGGAAACGGTGAGATAAGCCTATTTTTGCAACTTTGGTTAAATCTTAAATTTTTCATCACAGATGTGCCCAAGATGCCCAAAAGCGCTGGAAACGGGGAGATAAGCCTTTCTTTGCAACTTTGGTTAAAATCTTAAATTTTTCATCACAGATGTGCCCAAGATGCGCAAAAGCGCTGGAAACGGTGAGATAAACCTATTTTTGCAACTATAATTAAAATCTTAAATTTTTCATCACAAATGTGCCCAAGATGCCCAAAGGCGCGGGAAACGGTGAGATAACCCTATTTTTGCAACTTTGGTTAAAATCTTCATTTTTTCATCACAGATATGCCCAAGGTGCACAAAAGTGCTGGAAACGGTGAGATAAGCCTAATTTTGCAACAATGTTTAAGGTTTGGAGGTTTCATAGACTAAAGTTGAAAATCAGTGGTTTGACTGCCATAATGAAATAGGGTCACTAATCAACGTGTTTTCTCAAAAGGCCTTCAGTCAAATTCCTTGATACTTAAAATGCATACAGTGGATTATAATAATGAAAAAGGATAATTTGAAATCTTGGTTTCAACTCTAAAGGAACTCTTTAAAAAAAAGATTTTAAGTTTTGGAAACCCCAATGAAAAAGTAGCAACTGCACGGTTTCTACTGTCAGATTGGCTCTAAGTGCCAAAAAGTGCTGGAAACGGAGAGATAAGCCTATTTTTGCAACTTTGGTTAAAATCTTAAATTTTTCATCACAGATGTGCCCAAGATGCCCAAAAGCGCTGGAAACGGTGAGATAAGCCTATTTTTGCAACTATGGTTAAAATCTTACATTTTTCATCACAGATGTGCCCAAGATGCGCAAAAGCGCTGGAAACGGTGAGATAAGCCTATTTTTGCAACTTTGGTTAAATCTTAAATTTTTCATCACAGATGTGCCCAAGATGCGCAAAAGCGCGGGAAACGGTGAGATAAGCCTATTTTTGCAACTTTGGTTAAAATCTTCATTTTTTCATCACAGATATGCCCAAGATGCACAAAAGTGCTGGAAACGGTGAGATAAGCCTAATTTTGCAACAATGTTTAAGGTTTGGAGGTTTCATAGACTAAAGTTGAAAATCAGTGGTTTGACTGCCATAATGAAATAGGGTCACTAATCAACGTGTTTTCTCAAAAGGCCTTCAGTCAAATTCCTTGATACTTAAAATGCATACAGTGGATTATAATAATGAAAAAGGATAATTTGAAATCTTGGTTTCAACTCTAAAGGAACTCTTTAAAAAACAGATTTTAAGTTTTGGAAACCCAAATGAAAAAGTAGCAACTGCACGGTTTTTACTGTCAGATTGGCTCTAAGTGCCAAAAAGTGCTGGAAACGGGGAGATAAGCCTATTTTTGCAACAATGGTTAAAATCCTCAATTTTTCATCACAGATGTGCCCAAGATGCACAAAAGCGCTGGAAACGGTGAGATAAGCCTATTTTTGCAACTTTGGTTAAAATCTTAAATTTTTCATCACAGATGTGCCCAAGATGCCCAAAAGCGCTGGAAACGGGGAGATAAGCCTTTTTTTGCAACTTTGGTTAAAATCTTAAATTTTTCATCACAGATGTGCCCAAGATGCGCAAAAGCGCTGGAAACGATGAGATAAACCTATTTTTGCAACTATAATTAAAATCTTAAATTTTTCATCACAAATGTGCCCAAGATGCCCAAAGGCACTGGAAACTGTGAGATAAGCCTATTTTTGCAACTTTGGTTAAAATCTTCATTTTTTCATCACAGATATGCCCAAGGTGCACAAAAGTAATGGAAACGGCGAGATAAGCCTAATTTTGCAACAATGTTTAAGGTTTGGAGGTTTCATAGACTAAAGTTGAAAATCAGTGGTTTGACTGCCATAATGAAATAGGGTCACTAATCAACGTGTTTTCTCAAAAGGCCTTCAGTCAAATTCCTTGATACTTAAAATGCATACAGTGGATTATAATAATGAAAAAGGATAATTTGAAATCTTGGTTTCAACTCTAGAGGAACTCTTTAAAAAAAAGATTTGAAGTTTTGGAAACCCCAATGAAAAAGTAGCAACTGCACGGTTTCTACTGTCAGATTGGCTCTAAGTGCCAAAAAGTGCTGGAAACAGGGAGATAAGCCTATTTTTGCAACTTTGGTTAAAATCATACATTTTTCATCACAGATGTGCCCAAGATGCGCAAAAGCGCTGGAAACGGTGAGATAAGCCTATTTTTGCAACTTTGGTTAAATCTTAAATTTTTCATCACAGATGTGCCCAAGATGCCCAAAAGCGCTGGAAACGGGGAGATAAGCCTTTCTTTGCAACTTTGGTTAAAATCTTAAATTTTTCATCACAGATGTGCCCAAGATGCGCAAAAGCGCTGGAAACGGTGAGATAAACCTATTTTTGCAACTATAATTAAAATCTTAAATTTTTCATCACAAATGTGCCCAAGATGCCCAAAGGCGCGGGAAACGGTGAGATAACCCTATTTTTGCAACTTTGGTTAAAATCTTCATTTTTTCATCACAGATATGCCCAAGGTGCACAAAAGTGCTGGAAACGGTGAGATAAGCCTAATTTTGCAACAATGTTTAAGGTTTGGAGGTTTCATAGACTAAAGTTGAAAATCAGTGGTTTGACTGCCATAATGAAATAGGGTCACTAATCAACGTGTTTTCTCAAAAGGCCTTCAGTCAAATTCCTTGATACTTAAAATGCATACAGTGGATTATAATAATGAAAAAGGATAATTTGAAATCTTGGTTTCAACTCTAAAGGAACTCTTTAAAAAAAAGATTTTAAGTTTTGGAAACCCCAATGAAAAAGTAGCAACTGCACGGTTTCTACTGTCAGATTGGCTCTAAGTGCCAAAAAGTGCTGGAAACGGAGAGATAAGCCTATTTTTGCAACTTTGGTTAAAATCTTAAATTTTTCATCACAGATGTGCCCAAGATGCCCAAAAGCGCTGGAAACGGTGAGATAAGCCTATTTTTGCAACTATGGTTAAAATCTTACATTTTTCATCACAGATGTGCCCAAGATGCGCAAAAGCGCTGGAAACGGTGAGATAAACCTATTTTTGCAACTATAATTAAAATCTTAAATTTTTCATCACAAATGTGCCCAAGATGCCCAAAGGCACTGGAAACTGAGAGATAAGCCTATTTTTGCAACTTTGGTTAAAATCTTCATTTTTTCATCACAGATATGCCCAAGGTGCACAAAAGTGCTGGAAACGGTGTGATAAGCCTAATTTTGCAACAATGTTTAAGGTTTGGAGGTTTCATAGACTAAAGTTGAAAATCAGTGGTTTGACTGCCATAATGAAATAGGGTCACTAATCAACGTGTTTTCTCAAAAGGCCTTCAGTCAAATTCCTTGATACTTAAAATGCATACAGTGGATTATAATAATGAAAAAGGATAATTTGAAATCTTGGTTTCAACTCTAGAGGAACTCTTTAAAAAAAAGATTTGAAGTTTTGGAAACCCCAATGAAAAAGTAGCAACTGCACGGTTTCTACTGTCAGATTGGCTCTAAGTGCCAAAAAGTGCTGGAAACAGGGAGATAAGCCTATTTTTGCAACTTTGGTTAAAATCATAAATTTTTCATCACAGATGTGCCCAAGATGCGCAAAAGCGCTGGAAACGGTGAGATAAGCCTATTTTTGCAACTTTGGTTAAAATCTTCATTTTTTCATCACAGATATGCCCAAGGTGCACAAAAGTAATGGAAACGGTGAGATAAGCCTAATTTTGCAACAATGTTTAAGGTTTGGAGGTTTCATAGACTAAAGTTGAAAATCAGTGGTTTGACTGCCATAATGAAATAGGGTCACTAATCAACGTGTTTTCTCAAAAGGCCTTCAGTCAAATTCCTTGATACTTAAAATGCATACAGTGGATTATAATAATGAAAAAGGATAATTTGAAATCTTGGTTTCAACTCTAGAGGAACTCTTTAAAAAAAAGATTTGAAGTTTTGGAAACCCCAATGAAAAAGTAGCAACTGCACGGTTTCTACTGTCAGATTGGCTCTAAGTGCCAAAAAGTGCTGGAAACAGGGAGATAAGCCTATTTTTGCAACTTTGGTTAAAATCATAAATTTTTCATCACAGATGTGCTCAAGATGCGCAAAAGCGCTGGAAACGGTGAGATAAGCCTATTTTTGCAACTTTGGTTAAAATTTTAATTTTTTCATCACAGATATGCCCAAGGTGCACAAAAGTGCTGGAAACGGTGAGATAAGCCTAATTTTGCAACAATGTTTAAGGTTTGGAGGTTTCATAGACTAAAGTTGAAAATCAGTTGTTTGACTGCCATAATGAAATAGGGTCACTAATCAACGTGTTTTCTCAAAAGGCCTTCAGTCAAATTCCTTGATACTTAAAATGCATACAGTGGATTATAATAATGAAAAAGGATAATTTGAAATCTTGGTTTCAACTCTAAAGGAACTCTTTAAAAAAAAGATTTTAAGTTTTGGAAACCCCAATGAAAAAGTAGCAACTGCACGGTTTCTACTGTTCAGATTGGCTCTAAGTGCCAAAAAGTGCTGGAAACGGGGAGATAAGCCTATTTTTGCAACAATGGTTAAAATCTTCAATTTTTCATCACAGATGTGCCCAAGATGCACAAAAGCGCTGGAAACGGTGAGATAAGCCTATTTTTGCAACTTTGGTTAAAATCTTAAATTTTTCATCACAGATGTGCCCAAGATGCCCAAAAGCGCTGGAAACGGGGAGATAAGCCTTTTTTTGCAACTTTGGTTAAAATCTTAAATTTTTCATCACAGATGTGCCCAAGATGCGCAAAAGCGCTGGAAACGGTGAGATAAACCTATTTTTGCAACAATGTTTAAGGTTTGGAGGTTTCATAGACTAAAGTTGAAAATCAGTGGTTTGACTGCCATAATGAAATAGGGTCACTAATCAACGTGTTTTCTCAAAAGGCCTTCAGTCAAATTCCTTGATACTTAAAATGCATACAGTGGATTATAATAATGAAAAAGGATAATTTGAAATCTTGGTTTCAACTCTAAAGGAACTCTTTAAAAAAAAGATTTTAAGTTTTGGAAACCCCAATGAAAAAGTAGCAACTGCACGGTTTCTACTGTCAGATTGGCTCTAAGTGCCAAAAAGTGCTGGAAACGGAGAGATAAGCCTATTTTTGCAACTTTGGTTAAAATCTTAAATTTTTCATCACAGATGTGCCCAAGATGCCCAAAAGCGCTGGAAACGGTGAGATAAGCCTATTTTTGCAACTATGGTTAAAATCTTAAATTTTTCATCACAGATGTGCCCAATATGCGCAAAAGCGCTGGAAACGGTGAGAAAACCCTATTTTTGCAACTATGGTTAAAATCTTAAATTTTTCATCACAGATGTGCCCAAGATGCGCAAAAGCGCTGGAAACGGTGAGATAAACCTATTTTTGCAACTATAATTAAAATCTTAAATTTTTCATCACAAATGTTTCCAAGATGCCCAAAGGCACTGGAAACTGTGAGATAAGCCTATTTTTGCAACTTTGGTTAAAATCTTCATTTTTTCATCACAGATATGCCCAAGGTGCACAAAAGTGCTGGAAACGGTGAGATAAGCCTAATTTTGCAACAATGTTTAAGGTTTGGAGGTTTCATAGACTAAAGTTGAAAATCAGTGGTTTGACTGCCATAATGAAATAGGGTCACTAATCAACGTGTTTTCTCAAAAGGCCTTCAGTCAAATTCCTTGATACTTAAAATGCATACAGTGGATTATAATAATGAAAAAGGATAATTTGAAATCTTGGTTTCAACTCTAGAGGAACTCTTTAAAAAAAAGATTTGAAGTTTTGGAAACCCCAATGAAAAAGTAGCAACTGCACGGTTTCTACTGTCAGATTGGCTCTAAGTGCCAAAAAGTGCTGGAAACAGGGAGATAAGCCTATTTTTGCAACTTTGGTTAAAATCATAAATTTTTCATCACAGATGTGCCCAAGATGCGCAAAAGCTCTGGAAACGGTGAGATAAGCCTAATTTTGCAACAATGTTTAAGGTTTGGAGGTTTCATAGACTAAAGTTGAAAATCAGTGGTTTGACTGCCATAATGAAATAGGGTCACTAATCAACGTGTTTTCTCAAAAGGCCTTCAGTCAAATTCCTTGATACTTAAAATGCATACAGTGGATTATAATAATGAAAAAGGATAATTTGAAATCTTGGTTTCAACTCTAAAGGAACTCTTTAAAAAACAGATTTTAAGTTTTGGAAACCCCAATGAAAAAGTAGCAACTGCACGGTTTTTACTGTCAGATTGGCTCTAAGTGCCAAAAAGTGCTGGAAACGGGGAGATAAGCCTATTTTTGCAACAATGGTTAAAATTTTCAATTTTTCATCACAGATGTGCCCAAGATGCACAAAAGCGCTGGAAATGGTGAGATAAGCCTATTTTTGCAACTTTGGTTAAAATCTTAAATTTTTCATCACAGATGTGCCCAAGATGCGCAAAAGCGCTGGAAACGGTGAGATAAACCTATTTTTGCAACTATAATTAAAATCTTAAATTTTTCATCACAAATGTGCCCAAGATGCCCAAAGGCACTGGAAACTGAGAGATAAGCCTATTTTTGCAACTTTGGTTAAAATCTTCATTTTTTCATCACAGATATGCCCAAGGTGCACAAAAGTGCTGGAAACGGTGTGATAAGCCTAATTTTGCAACAATGTTTAAGGTTTGGAGGTTTCATAGACTAAAGTTGAAAATCAGTGGTTTGACTGCCATAATGAAATAGGGTCACTAATCAACGTGTTTTCTCAAAAGGCCTTCAGTCAAATTCCTTGATACTTAAAATGCATACAGTGGATTATAATAATGAAAAAGGATAATTTGAAATCTTGGTTTCAACTCTAGAGGAACTCTTTAAAAAAAAGATTTGAAGTTTTGGAAACCCCAATGAAAAAGTAGCAACTGCACGGTTTCTACTGTCAGATTGGCTCTAAGTGCCAAAAAGTGCTGGAAACAGGGAGATAAGCCTATTTTTGCAACTTTGGTTAAAATCATAAATTTTTCATCACAGATGTGCCCAAGATGCGCAAAAGCGCTGGAAACGGTGAGATAAGCCTATTTTTGCAACTTTGGTTAAAATCTTCATTTTTTCATCACAGATATGCCCAAGGTGCACAAAAGTAATGGAAACGGTGAGATAAGCCTAATTTTGCAACAATGTTTAAGGTTTGGAGGTTTCATAGACTAAAGTTGAAAATCAGTGGTTTGACTGCCATAATGAAATAGGGTCACTAATCAACGTGTTTTCTCAAAAGGCCTTCAGTCAAATTCCTTGATACTTAAAATGCATACAGTGGATTATAATAATGAAAAAGGATAATTTGAAATCTTGGTTTCAACTCTAGAGGAACTCTTTAAAAAAAAGATTTTAAGTTTTGGAAACCCCAATGAAAAAGTAGCAACTGCACGGTTTCTACTGTTCAGATTGGCTCTAAGTGCCAAAAAGTGCTGGAAACGGGGAGATAAGCCTATTTTTGCAACAATGGTTAAAATCTTCAATTTTTCATCACAGATGTGCCCAAGATGCACAAAAGCGCTGGAAACGGTGAGATAAGCCTATTTTTGCAACTTTGGTTAAAATCTTAAATTTTTCATCACAGATGTGCCCAAGATGCCCAAAAGCGCTGGAAACGGGGAGATAAGCCTTTTTTTGCAACTTTGGTTAAAATCTTAAATTTTTCATCACAGATGTGCCCAAGATGCGCAAAAGCGCTGGAAACGGTGAGATAAACCTATTTTTGCAACAATGTTTAAGGTTTGGAGGTTTCATAGACTAAAGTTGAAAATCAGTGGTTTGACTGCCATAATGAAATAGGGTCACTAATCAACGTGTTTTCTCAAAAGGCCTTCAGTCAAATTCCTTGATACTTAAAATGCATACAGTGGATTATAATAATGAAAAAGGATAATTTGAAATCTTGGTTTCAACTCTAGAGGAACTCTTTAAAAAAAAGATTTGAAGTTTTGGAAACCCCAATGAAAAAGTAGCAACTGCACGGTTTCTACTGTCAGATTGGCTCTAAGTGCCAAAAAGTGCTGGAAACAGGGAGATAAGCCTATTTTTGCAACTTTGGTTAAAATCATAAATTTTTCATCACAGATGTGCCCAAGATGCGCAAAAGCTCTGGAAACGGTGAGATAAGCCTAATTTTGCAACAATGTTTAAGGTTTGGAGGTTTCATAGACTAAAGTTGAAAATCAGTGGTTTGACTGCCATAATGAAATAGGGTCACTAATCAACGTGTTTTCTCAAAAGGCCTTCAGTCAAATTCCTTGATACTTAAAATGCATACAGTGGATTATAATAATGAAAAAGGATAATTTGAAATCTTGGTTTCAACTCTAAAGGAACTCTTTAAAAAACAGATTTTAAGTTTTGGAAACCCCAATGAAAAAGTAGCAACTGCACGGTTTTTACTGTCAGATTGGCTCTAAGTGCCAAAAAGTGCTGGAAACGGGGAGATAAGCCTATTTTTGCAACAATGGTTAAAATTTTCAATTTTTCATCACAGATGTGCCCAAGATGCACAAAAGCGCTGGAAATGGTGAGATAAGCCTATTTTTGCAACTTTGGTTAAAATCTTAAATTTTTCATCACAGATGTGCCCAAGATGCGCAAAAGCGCTGGAAACGGTGAGATAAACCTATTTTTGCAACTATAATTAAAATCTTAAATTTTTCATCACAAATGTGCCCAAGATGCCCAAAGGCACTGGAAACTGAGAGATAAGCCTATTTTTGCAACTTTGGTTAAAATCTTCATTTTTTCATCACAGATATGCCCAAGGTGCACAAAAGTGCTGGAAACGGTGTGATAAGCCTAATTTTGCAACAATGTTTAAGGTTTGGAGGTTTCATAGACTAAAGTTGAAAATCAGTGGTTTGACTGCCATAATGAAATAGGGTCACTAATCAACGTGTTTTCTCAAAAGGCCTTCAGTCAAATTCCTTGATACTTAAAATGCATACAGTGGATTATAATAATGAAAAAGGATAATTTGAAATCTTGGTTTCAACTCTAGAGGAACTCTTTAAAAAAAAGATTTGAAGTTTTGGAAACCCCAATGAAAAAGTAGCAACTGCACGGTTTCTACTGTCAGATTGGCTCTAAGTGCCAAAAAGTGCTGGAAACAGGGAGATAAGCCTATTTTTGCAACTTTGGTTAAAATCATAAATTTTTCATCACAGATGTGCCCAAGATGCGCAAAAGCGCTGGAAACGGTGAGATAAGCCTATTTTTGCAACTTTGGTTAAAATCTTCATTTTTTCATCACAGATATGCCCAAGGTGCACAAAAGTAATGGAAACGGTGAGATAAGCCTAATTTTGCAACAATGTTTAAGGTTTGGAGGTTTCATAGACTAAAGTTGAAAATCAGTGGTTTGACTGCCATAATGAAATAGGGTCACTAATCAACGTGTTTTCTCAAAAGGCCTTCAGTCAAATTCCTTGATACTTAAAATGCATACAGTGGATTATAATAATGAAAAAGGATAATTTGAAATCTTGGTTTCAACTCTAGAGGAACTCTTTAAAAAAAAGATTTTAAGTTTTGGAAACCCCAATGAAAAAGTAGCAACTGCACGGTTTCTACTGTTCAGATTGGCTCTAAGTGCCAAAAAGTGCTGGAAACGGGGAGATAAGCCTATTTTTGCAACAATGGTTAAAATCTTCAATTTTTCATCACAGATGTGCCCAAGATGCACAAAAGCGCTGGAAACGGTGAGATAAGCCTATTTTTGCAACTTTGGTTAAAATCTTAAATTTTTCATCACAGATGTGCCCAAGATGCCCAAAAGCGCTGGAAACGGGGAGATAAGCCTTTTTTTGCAACTTTGGTTAAAATCTTAAATTTTTCATCACAGATGTGCCCAAGATGCGCAAAAGCGCTGGAAACGGTGAGATAAACCTATTTTTGCAACAATGTTTAAGGTTTGGAGGTTTCATAGACTAAAGTTGAAAATCAGTGGTTTGACTGCCATAATGAAATAGGGTCACTAATCAACGTGTTTTCTCAAAAGGCCTTCAGTCAAATTCCTTGATACTTAAAATGCATACAGTGGATTATAATAATGAAAAAGGATAATTTGAAATCTTGGTTTCAACTCTAAAGGAACTCTTTAAAAAAAAGATTTTAAGTTTTGGAAACCCCAATGAAAAAGTAGCAACTGCACGGTTTCTACTGTCAGATTGGCTCTAAGTGCCAAAAAGTGCTGGAAACGGAGAGATAAGCCTATTTTTGCAACTTTGGTTAAAATCTTAAATTTTTCATCACAGATGTGCCCAAGATGCCCAAAAGCGCTGGAAACGGTGAGATAAGCCTATTTTTGCAACTATGGTTAAAATCTTAAATTTTTCATCACAGATGTGCCCAATATGCGCAAAAGCGCTGGAAACGGTGAGAAAACCCTATTTTTGCAACTATGGTTAAAATCTTAAATTTTTCATCACAGATGTGCCCAAGATGCGCAAAAGCGCTGGAAACGGTGAGATAAACCTATTTTTGCAACTATAATTAAAATCTTAAATTTTTCATCACAAATGTTTCCAAGATGCCCAAAGGCACTGGAAACTGTGAGATAAGCCTATTTTTGCAACTTTGGTTAAAATCTTCATTTTTTCATCACAGATATGCCCAAGGTGCACAAAAGTGCTGGAAACGGTGAGATAAGCCTAATTTTGCAACAATGTTTAAGGTTTGGAGGTTTCATAGACTAAAGTTGAAAATCAGTGGTTTGACTGCCATAATGAAATAGGGTCACTAATCAACGTGTTTTCTCAAAAGGCCTTCAGTCAAATTCCTTGATACTTAAAATGCATACAGTGGATTATAATAATGAAAAAGGATAATTTGAAATCTTGGTTTCAACTCTAGAGGAACTCTTTAAAAAAAAGATTTGAAGTTTTGGAAACCCCAATGAAAAAGTAGCAACTGCACGGTTTCTACTGTCAGATTGGCTCTAAGTGCCAAAAAGTGCTGGAAACAGGGAGATAAGCCTATTTTTGCAACTTTGGTTAAAATCATAAATTTTTCATCACAGATGTGCCCAAGATGCGCAAAAGCTCTGGAAACGGTGAGATAAGCCTAATTTTGCAACAATGTTTAAGGTTTGGAGGTTTCATAGACTAAAGTTGAAAATCAGTGGTTTGACTGCCATAATGAAATAGGGTCACTAATCAACGTGTTTTCTCAAAAGGCCTTCAGTCAAATTCCTTGATACTTAAAATGCATACAGTGGATTATAATAATGAAAAAGGATAATTTGAAATCTTGGTTTCAACTCTAAAGGAACTCTTTAAAAAACAGATTTTAAGTTTTGGAAACCCCAATGAAAAAGAAGCAACTGCACGGTTTTTACTGTCAGATTGGCTCTAAGTGCCAAAAAGTGCTGGAAACGGGGAGATAAGCCTATTTTTGCAACAATGGTTAAAATTTTCAATTTTTCATCACAGATGTGCCCAAGATGCACAAAAGCGCTGGAAATGGTGAGATAAGCCTATTTTTGCAACTTTGGTTAAAATCTTAAATTTTTCATCACAGATGTGCCCAAGATGCCCAAAAGCGCTGGAAACGGGGAGAAAAGCCTTTTTTTGCAACTTTGGTTAAAATCTTAAATTTTTCATCACAGATGTGCCCAAGATGCGCAAAAGCGCTGGAAACGGTGAGATAAACCTATTTTTGCAACTATAATTAAAATCTTAAATTTTTCATCACAAATGTGCCCAAGATGCCCAAAGGCGCGGGAAACGGTGAGATAACCCTATTTTTGCAACTTTGGTTAAAATCTTCATTTTTTCATCACAGATATGCCCAAGGTGCACAAAAGTGCTGGAAACGGTGAGATAAGCCTAATTTTGCAACAATGTTTAAGGTTTGGAGGTTTCATAGACTAAAGTTGAAAATCAGTGGTTTGACTGCCATAATGAAATAGGGTCACTAATCAACGTGTTTTCTCAAAAGGCCTTCAGTCAAATTCCTTGATACTTAAAATGCATACAGTGGATTATAATAATGAAAAAGGATAATTTGAAATCTTGGTTTCAACTCTAAAGGAACTCTTTAAAAAAAAGATTTTAAGTTTTGGAAACCCCAATGAAAAAGTAGCAACTGCACGGTTTCTACTGTCAGATTGGCTCTAAGTGCCAAAAAGTGCTGGAAACGGAGAGATAAGCCTATTTTTGCAACTTTGGTTAAAATCTTAAATTTTTCATCACAGATGTGCCCAAGATGCCCAAGAGCGCTGGAAACGGTGAGATAAGCCTATTTTTGCAACTATGGTTAAAATCTTAAATTTTTCATCACAGATGTGCCCAATATGCGCAAAAGCGCTGGAAACGGTGAGAAAACCCTATTTTTGCAACTATGGTTAAAATCTTAAATTTTTCATCACAGATGTGCCCAAGATGCGCAAAAGCGCTGGAAACGGTGAGATAAACCTATTTTTGCAACTATAATTAAAATCTTAAATTTTTCATCACAAATGTGCCCAAGATGCCCAAAGGCACTGGAAACTGTGAGATAAGCCTATTTTTGCAACTTTGGTTAAAATCTTCATTTTTTCATCACAGATATGCCCAAGGTGCACAAAAGTGCTGGAAACGGTGAGATAAGCCTAATTTTGCAACAATGTTTAAGGTTTGGAGGTTTCATAGACTAAAGTTGAAAATCAGTGGTTTGACTGCCATAATGAAATAGGGTCACTAATCAACGTGTTTTCTCAAAAGGCCTTCAGTCAAATTCCTTGATACTTAAAATGCATACAGTGGATTATAATAATGAAAAAGGATAATTTGAAATCTTGGTTTCAACTCTAGAGGAACTCTTTAAAAAAAAGATTTGAAGTTTTGGAAACCCCAATGAAAAAGTAGCAACTGCACGGTTTCTACTGTCAGATTGGCTCTAAGTGCCAAAAAGTGCTGGAAACAGGGAGATAAGCCTATTTTTGCAACTTTGGTTAAAATCATAAATTTTTCATCACAGATGTGCCCAAGATGCGCAAAAGCGCTGGAAACGGTGAGATAAGCCTAATTTTGCAACAATGTTTAAGGTTTGGAGGTTTCATAGACTAAAGTTGAAAATCAGTGGTTTGACTGCCATAATGAAATAGGGTCACTAATCAACGTGTTTTCTCAAAAGGCCTTCAGTCAAATTCCTTGATACTTAAAATGCATACAGTGGATTATAATAATGAAAAAGGATAATTTGAAATCTTGGTTTCAACTCTAAAGGAACTCTTTAAAAAACAGATTTTAAGTTTTGGAAACCCCAATGAAAAAGTAGCAACTGCACGGTTTTTACTGTCAGATTGGCTCTAAGTGCCAAAAAGTGCTGGAAACGGGGAGATAAGCCTATTTTTGCAACAATGGTTAAAATTTTCAATTTTTCATCACAGATGTGCCCAAGATGCACAAAAGCGCTGGAAACGGTGAGATAAGCCTATTTTTGCAACTTTGGTTAAAATCTTAAATTTTTCATCACAGATGTGCCCAAGATGCCCAAAAGCGCTGGAAATGGGGAGAAAAGCCTTTTTTTGCAACTTTGGTTAAAATCTTAAATTTTTCATCACAGATGTGCCCAAGATGCGCAAAAGCGCTGGAAACGGTGAGATAAACCTATTTTTGCAACTATAATTAAAATCTTAAATTTTTCATCACAAGTGTTCCTCATGATGCCCAAAGGCGCGTGAAACGGTGAGATAACCCTATTTTTGCAACTTTGGTTAAAATCTTCATTTTTTCATCACAGATATGCCCAAGGTGCACAAAAGTGCTGGAAACGGTGAGATAAGCCTAATTTTGCAACAATGTTTAAGGTTTGGAGGTTTCATAGACTAAAGTTGAAAATCAGTGGTTTGACTGCCATAATGAAATAGGGTCACTAATCAACGTGTTTTCTCAAAAGGCCTTCAGTCAAATTCCTTGATACTTAAAATGCATACAGTGGATTATAATAATGAAAAAGGATAATTTGAAATCTTGGTTTCAACTCTAGAGGAACTCTTTAAAAAAAAGATTTGAAGTTTTGGAAACCCCAATGAAAAAGTAGCAACTGCACGGTTTCTACTGTCAGATTGGCTCTAAGTGCCAAAAAGTGCTGGAAACAGGGAGATAAGCCTATTTTTGCAACTTTGGTTAAAATCATAAATTTTTCATCACAGATGTGCCCAAGATGCGCAAAAGCGCTGGAAACGGTGAGATAAGCCTATTTTTGCAACTTTGGTTAAATCTTAAATTTTTCATCACAGATGTGCCCAAGATGCGCAAAAGCGCTGGAAACGGTGAGATAAGCCTATTTTTGCAACTTTGGTTAAAATCTTCATTTTTTCATCACAGATATGCCCAAGATGCACAAAAGTGCTGGAAACGGTGAGATAAGCCTAATTTTGCAACAATGTTTAAGGTTTGGAGGTTTCATAGACTAAAGTTGAAAATCAGTGGTTTGACTGCCATAATGAAATAGGGTCACTAATCAACGTGTTTTCTCAAAAGGCCTTCAGTCAAATTCCTTGATACTTAAAATGCATACAGTGGATTATAATAATGAAAAAGGATAATTTGAAATCTTGGTTTCAACTCTAAAGGAACTCTTTAAAAAACAGATTTTAAGTTTTGGAAACCCCAATGAAAAAGTAGCAACTGCACGGTTTTTACTGTCAGATTGGCTCTAAGTGCCAAAAAGTGCTGGAAACGGGGAGATAAGCCTATTTTTGCAACAATGGTTAAAATCTTCAATTTTTCATCACAGATGTGCCCAAGATGCACAAAAGCGCTGGAAACGGTGAGATAAGCCTATTTTTGCAACTTTGGTTAAAATCTTAAATTTTTCATCACAGATGTGCCCAAGATGCCCAAAAGCGCTGGAAACGGGGAGATAAGCCTTTTTTTGCAACTTTGGTTAAAATCTTAAATTTTTCATCACAGATGTGCCCAAGATGCGCAAAAGCGCTGGAAACGGTGAGATAAACCTATTTTTGCAACTATAATTAAAATCTTAAATTTTTCATCACAAATGTGCCCAAGATGCCCAAAGGCGCTGGAAACGGTGAGATAAGCCTATTTTTGCAACTTTGGTTAAAATCTTCATTTTTTCATCACAGATATGCCCAAGGTGCACAAAAGTGCTGGAAACGGTGAGATAAGCCTAATTTTGCAACAATGTTTAAGGTTTGGAGGTTTCATAGACTAAAGTTGAAAATCAGTGGTTTGACTGCCATAATGAAATAGGGTCACTAATCAACGTGTTTTCTCAAAAGGCCTTCAGTCAAATTCCTTGATACTTAAAATGCATACAGTGGATTATAATAATGAAAAAGGATAATTTGAAATCTTGGTTTCAACTCTAAAGGAACTTTTTAAAAAAAAGATTTTAAGTTTTGGAAACCCCAATGAAAAAGTAGCAACTGCACGGTTTTTACTGTCAGATTGGCTCTAAGTGCCAAAAAGTGCTGGAAACGGGGAGATAAGCCTATTTTTGCAACAATGGTTAAAATCTTCAATTTTTCATCACAGATGTGCCCAAGATGCACAAAAGCGCTGGAAACGGTGAGATAAGCCAATTTTTGCAACTTTGGTTAAAATCTTAAATTTTTCATCACAGATGTGCCCAAGATGCCCAAAAGCGCTGGAAACGGGGAGATAAGCCTTTTTTTGCAACTTTGGTTAAAATCTTAAATTTTTCATCACAGATGTGCCCAAGATGCGCAAAAGCGCTGGAAACGGTGAGATAAACCTATTTTTGCAACTTTGGTTAAAATCTTAAATTTTTCATCACAGATGTGCCCAAGATGCCCAAAAGCGCTGGAAACGGGGAGATAAGCCTTTTTTTGCAACTTTGGTGAAAATCTTAAATTTTTCATCACAGATGTGCCCAAGATGCGCAAAAGCGCTGGAAACGGTGAGATAAACCTATTTTTGCAACTATAATTAAAATTTTAAATTTTTCATCACAAATGTGCCCAAGATGCCCAAAGGCGCTGGAAACGGTGAGATAAGCCTAATTTTGCAACAATGTTTAAGGTTTGGAGGTTTCATAGACTAAAGTTGAAAATCAGTGGTTTGACTGGCATAATGAAATAGGGTCACTAATCAACGTGTTTTCTCAAAAGGCCTTCAGTCAAATTCCTTGATACTTAAAATGCATACAGTGGATTATAATAATGAAAAAGGATAATTTGAAATCTTGGTTTCAACTCTAAAGGAACTCTTTAAAAAACAGATTTTAAGTTTTGGAAACCCCAATGAAAAAGTAGCAACTGCACGGTTTTTACTGTCAGATTGGCTCTAAGTGCCAAAAAGTGCTGGAAACGGGGAGATAAGCCTATTTTTGCAACAATGGTTAAAATCTTCAATTTTTCATCACAGATGTGCCCAAGATGCACAAAAGCGCTGGAAACGGTGAGATAAGCCAATTTTTGCAACTTTGGTTAAAATCTTAAATTTTTCATCACAGATGTGCCCAAGATGCCCAAAAGCGCTGGAAACGGGGAGATAAGCCTTTTTTTGCAACTTTGGTTAAAATCTTAAATTTTTCATCACAGATGTGGCCAAGATGCGCAAAAGCGCTGGAAACGGTGAGATAAACCTATTTTTGCAACTTTGGTTAAAATCTTAAATTTTTCATCACAGATGTGCCCAAGATGCCCAAAAGCGCTGGAAACGGGGAGATAAGCCTTTTTTTGCAACTTTGGTGAAAATCTTAAAATTTTTCATCACAGATGTGCCCAAGATGCGCAAAAGCGCTGGAAACGGTGAGATAAACCTATTTTTGCAACTATAATTAAAATTTTAAATTTTTCATCACAAATGTGCCCAAGATGCCCAAAGGCGCTGGAAACGGTGAGATAAGCCTAATTTTGCAACAATGTTTAAGGTTTGGAGGTTTCATAGACTAAAGTTGAAAATCAGTGGTTTGACTGCCATAATGAAATAGGGTCACTAATCAACGTGTTTTCTCAAAAGGCCTTCAGTCAAATTCCTTGATACTTAAAATGCATACAGTGGATTATAATAATGAAAAAGGATAATTTGAAATCTTGGTTTCAACTCTAAAGGAACTTTTTAAAAAAAAGATTTTAAGTTTTGGAAACCCCAATGAAAAAGTAGCAACTGCACGGTTTCTACTGTCAGATTGGCTCTAAGTGCCAAAAAGTGCTGGAAACGGAGAGATACGCCTATTTTTGCAACAATGGTTAAAATCTTAAATTTTTCATCACAGATGTGCCCAAGATGCGCAAAAGCGCTGGAAACGGTGAGATAAGCCTATTTTTGCAACTTTGGTTAAATCTTAAATTTTTCATCACAGATGTGCCCAAGATGCGCAAAAGCGCTGGAAACGGTGAGATAAGCCTATTTTTGCAACTTTGGTTAAAATCTTCATTTTTTCATCACAGATATGCCCAAGATGCACAAAAGTGCTGGAAACGGTGAGATAAGCCTAATTTTGCAACAATGTTTAAGGTTTGGAGGTTTCATAGACTAAAGTTGAAAATCAGTGGTTTGACTGCCATAATGAAATAGGGTCACTAATCAACGTGTTTTCTCAAAAGGCCTTCAGTCAAATTCCTTGATACTTAAAATGCATACAGTGGATTATAATAATGAAAAAGGATAATTTGAAATCTTGGTTTCAACTCTAAAGGAACTCTTTAAAAAACAGATTTTAAGTTTTGGAAACCCCAATGAAAAAGTAGCAACTGCACGGTTTTTACTGTCAGATTGGCTCTAAGTGCCAAAAAGTGCTGGAAACGGGGAGATAAGCCTATTTTTGCAACAATGGTTAAAATCTTCAATTTTTCATCACAGATGTGCCCAAGATGCACAAAAGCGCTGGAAACGGTGAGATAAGCCTATTTTTGCAACTTTGGTTAAAATCTTAAATTTTTCATCACAGATGTGCCCAAGATGCCCAAAAGCGCTGGAAACGGGGAGATAAGCCTTTTTTTGCAACTTTGGTTAAAATCTTAAATTTTTCATCACAGATGTGCCCAAGATGCGCAAAAGCGCTGGAAACGGTGAGATAAACCTATTTTTGCAACTATAATTAAAATCTTAAATTTTTCATCACAAATGTGCCCAAGATGCCCAAAGGCACTGGAAACGGTGAGATAAGCCTATTTTTGCAACTTTGGTTAAAATCTTAAATTTTTCATCACAGATGTGCCCAAGATGCCCAAAAGCGCTGGAAACGGGGAGATAAGCCTTTTTTTGCAACTTTGGTTAAAATCTTAAATTTTTCATCACAGATGTGCCCAAGATGCGCAAAAGCGCTGGAAACGGTGAGATAAACCTATTTTTGCAACTATAATTAAAATCTTAAATTTTTCATCACAAATGTGCCCAAGATGCCCAAAGGCGCGGGAAACGGTGAGATAACCCTATTTTTGCAACTTTGGTTAAAATCTTCATTTTTTCATCACAGATATGCCCAAGGTGCACAAAAGTGCTAGAAACGGTGAGATAAGCCTAATTTTGCAACAATGTTTAAGGTTTGGAGGTTTCATAGACTAAAGTTGAAAATCAGTGGTTTGACTGCCATAATGAAATAGGGTCACTAATCAACGTGTTTTCTCAAAAGGCCTTCAGTCAAATTCCTTGATACTTAAAATGCATACAGTGGATTATAATAATGAAAAAGGATAATTTGAAATCTTGGTTTCAACTCTAGAGGAACTCTTTAAAAAAAAGATTTGAAGTTTTGGAAACCCCAATGAAAAAGTAGCAACTGCACGGTTTCTACTGTCAGATTGGCTCTAAGTGCCAAAAAGTGCTGGAAACAGGGAGATAAGCCTATTTTTGCAACTTTGGTTAAAATCATAAATTTTTCATCACAGATGTGCCCAAGATGCGCAAAAGCGCTGGAAACGGTGAGATAAGCCTAATTTTGCAACAATGTTTAAGGTTTGGAGGTTTCATAGACTAAAGTTGAAAATCAGTGGTTTGACTGCCATAATGAAATAGGGTCATGTTGTGCAATAGTAGGGGGACTCGACGTTGGCTAATTATCAATAATCATGGAATATGATTATTGAAACAATAAAGATTATTTATTAAACAAAATAATTAGATTATTAATTGAAGATGATCAGTAATCAAATAACAATAAAACCATTAATGAGTAAATAAGGAAGTTCAACAATTAAGAATTATTAAATCACTAATTTGAGAATGATAAAGTTTATTGATTAAGAATAATTAAATAATTAATGTAAACTTTAAGAATAATCAATCAATGAATAACAACTACTAATGAAAAACAAGTAATTATCAATTTAGAAAGTAGAAGCTATCAATTAATAATGATAAGGTTATCAACCAAGAATAATGAAATAATTAGTCACAACAATAAAATCGTCAATTTAAGAATGCTACTATCTATATTAATACTCGAGAAGGGGCACCACCCTGGTTACAGGGACCAACGAATAAGTCTATAAGTATCAGTCTCATCTGATAAAGTTAAATTAATAATCTCAATAGTTAATATTAGGGATTATATAATAAACGATGAAGGGTTTGAGTTCAAGCACTGGCTATCGTTATCCAACTGTGTTCACATAAACATGTACCAATAATCACAAGATTCAAATACTTTAAGTATAAAAGGGGTTTATTAAAAAGATATAAAAGTCAAAGTTGTTCCAAATGATTCTTCATTTAACACAATCCGCTATCTCCAATACAGTCGCAGCACATTTAGCACAATTGATCACACTGCAATACTTCTGATAGGGCTGTGTGTGTGTTCGTGTGTGTGTGTGTGTGTGAGTGGGGGGAAGTGTGTGTGTGTGTGAGAGAGAGAGAGGGGAAGGGGGGTCGATGACTCACGAAGTTTAAGAGGGCCGGCTTAACCCTGGGGGTTTGACTACAAAATTGGTGATGTAATATACACCAGGACTACAACTCAAAATGGCGGAGTCGCCTAAGGAATTTAGAGTCCGAATGGAGGGCGGGCCTCGATGTGTATTGCAATCAATGGTCGAAGGACCACGTAACTTAGAGTCAAGATGGTCAAAGATGGCCGACTTAAACACACGTGGGACAAAGGTCGAGGGAGGACAAAGGGGTTCTTTGTCTTAGCTTAGCTTAGCTTTAGCGCCGAATGGCGTCGAGGTGCGTTCAGGCCCTCCTTGATATCAGAATGACTATATGTAATGCGGCTATGTGTGTGTGCGTGGGCGAGGATGTGTATGTCGGCGGATGTGAGAGAATACAATAGAGAGAAAGAGAGAAACATATAGTAACACAGATCGGAGATGATCTTAAAAACGCCGTCAGAGGCGATCACACAGTGAGGCCGGCAATCCAGCTACGTAAGAGGTGTCTTTTAACAGATGCACGTCTTCTGTGAGATCGGCCTGACGGAAACACGAATCAAACAGGAAGCGCCGGATCGTCACCGCGCGCTTTTCACAATAAGATCGACACGGCGGTCTTTCTATAAAAGTACAATCATATACAAAAACACGCTAATTATTAAACTAGACTCTGCCCAGACATATGTCTCTTACTTCGTGTTGCTTCGCGGGGTTTCGTGCACGACCGGAGTAGCGCGAATCCCGGAAGGAGGAAGTGGATGATGTCCTGGCCTCGGGCCGCTGATCGCGGAGCCGCTGGGGGCGACGGCGAGATTGCGCTGGGCCGAATCGGAGAGGATTCTTCTCGTTCTCCTTGGCAAGGTCTTTGCCCGTCTCGGAGAGAATGCTTCTCGTTCTCCTTGGCAAGGTCTTTGCCCGTCTGCAGGAAGGAACAACTGTCGCCGGATTGTCCGTGGATGGCGGGGAAAGTGTCTCTGTTCTCGGCCAGCGAGTGAGGGAGAGCTTCTGCCGCGCGCTATTCAGATTAAAAGCTTTAAGTAAAAATAGGATAAAATAAGCTTACGATGTACTAAAAAAGGATAAGTTAAGCTTAAACTGGATTAGAAAAAGTAGCTTTAAACTAAAAGTGAAACTACGAAAAGATAAGTTTAAAATAAACTTATGAAAAATCAAACAGCTGTTAAGTTTGTTTCCTTTGTGTCCTGTGAATCACTGAGAACTAAACTGGAGATGCTAGCTCTAATGTGAGTGGAACTGGAAAGAAATATTTTCTGTGTGTTTGCCCTTAAATAGCACCTTAGAGGTGACTCCCGCCTTCTAGCAGGACTAAGGGTCTTAGGCCAATAGGAAGGTCAGAGTTCAAAATCTGAGGCGCGGCTAGAGACACAGCAGGGGTCATTGACAGTTCCAACTGTAGCCTGCTCCCCCCCGTACTTTAGGCTGGAGTGGAATCTTCCACCAGTCCTCATTTTATGGTTCTCTGTGGCTGTAGGTCCCAACATCCCCCCTTTGGTCTGGAGAGTGGGACGTTAGTCGCGGTTTTCAGAGCAAACAAGGGTCAACAGTCCAATTATAATCCATGGGATAATCCTTGAGTGAAGTGGGAAAAGTGAAAGTCAGTTCATTTTACATGAGGTGTGTGTCCTCGGCAGAGAGAGAGCATATATGTCTGGGCAGACGGAGGCATAATCTTGACAGAGTGAGACATTTATGTCTGGGCAGACAGAGGCAAAATCTAGGCAGAGAGACTATCTACTATTCCTAAAAACACAGCACACGATTTCAGTTTCACACCCTCTTCTCGGCAGTAATTGTAACATACCTATGAATTGATACGAAAGGTGAAATCAAAAGAAAGGAAAGGAAAAACGGCGCAAGAGAGACAGACAGAAATTTCTTAAATTAGTGGGATGTCTTGGGTAGCCCGGGGAGCTATCTTAGCCTTTCTTTTGGGAATGAAAAGGAGTGAGTCCAATTTCGCTTGGAGTTTCTGAATGTATCTGTGCAGAAAGAAATTTGAAACAAATAAACCCTAGTTAATACTGAAAATGGAATGAAGATTTATATTAATGCATGCTGGTGGGTTGAATTTTACGCATGCGACTATTGATGCTGTGAGTGGTTCAGTGGTTTTCATCTAGGAGTTGGGCTGCCTCCCCCCTTTCTGACGTGGGGTAGGCCTCTGCTCCTGAGATTGGGGAAGGATGGTATGGCTTAATCTGGTTTGAATGGACCCATTTGTACGTGGGGGGTCTTCTCTGTTTCGGGATCCTGATTCGGTATGCTACCGGTGAGAGTTTCCCCACGATCTCAAAGGGACCTATCCAGCTGGGGAGGAATTTCTTGGAGACCCCCACTGGTCTTATGAACTTGAAATAGAAAACCTTGTCACCCACTTCGTATTCATGGTGGGAGGTTTTCTTGTCATAGTAGGCTTTTGAAGCTTTCACACTGGCCTCCAGAGTTTCTTGTGCCAGTGCAAAGGTCGTCTTCAGATGGTCACGTAGCTCTGCCACGTACTGATGTGCAGTGTATGCGGTCACAACGCTGAGGTCTTCCGCATGGTACAACAGATGCAGGGGGAGAGTCATTTGTCTTCCTGTCATCATCTCAAAGGGGGTGACACCTGTGGAGCGGTGCGGGGTGGACCTGATTGCCATCAGCACCAGGGGAAGTTTTACGTCCCAGTCCTTTCCATTGCTTCCTACGTACTTCTTCAGCATGTGGATAATGGTCCGGTTGGCACGTTCTACTTGGCCTGACGATTGGGGGTGATGGGAGATGTGGAATCTGACTTCAACTCCAAGTATGTCGCAGAGGGAGGTCATGACGTGAGATGTGAAATGGGTTCCGCGGTCCGAATCAATTGAAAGTGGTAGGCCCCAGCGACTGAACACATGATTTAGCAGTAGGACTGCTGTGATGACGGCTGTGTCATTGGACGCTGGGAGGCATTCCACCCATTTGGTGAAGGCACAAGTAACGGTGAGCAGGTACTTGTTGCCTCGTGATGACCTTGGGACCGGTCCAATCCAATCGATCTGAAGGTGGGACCATGGAAATGAGACCCCCCTTCCTTGAAGTGGGGCGCGACTCAGTGGTGATGACGGTTGGAACTGGCAACAGGTAAGGCACCCTTGGACGTATGATTGGGTGTCATGGGCCATTGATGGCCAGTACCCGACTTGCTGCAGGGTGCTTAGAGTAGCCTTGTAACCTCTATGGCCACCGACAAGGGAATCGTGAGCGTGGGACAACATTACCCCCCGGTGGTTGGTCGGAACGACCCACCGGTTTGGTCCTTGGCCATTACGGGTGTAGATGAGCAGATCCTTTTCCATCGTCAGGTGGGGTAGTGCCGTTTGATATGCCCGTACCTCCTTGGGTTGGTCAGTGAATGGTTGGGAGTCTTGCGGGGGAGGTGTCGCGACTATCTGGCGGATGGCACTGATGACGGGATCCTGTTCCTGCATTGCAACCAAGTCTGTATCTTCAGGTTTACGACCCAGATGCAGGATCTGGTCGCAGGCTTGGGGGTTCTCTTGTCGCTCCCTTGCCTGTCGTCGGGTGATCGCGTTCACTACGCAGTTTTGGGGACTTTGAAGTCCATCGCCCTGTAGTTCCCAGTGCACGCCTTCGTCTGCTCCTAGCTTGGCTAGTCGGTCTGCTTCGTCGTTGCCGTCTTTGTCTGGTCCAGCTAGTTGGGAGTGACCTTTGACTTTCTTCCAGTAAACTATCAGCCCTTGGTCTGTTACCAACTGATCACAGGTCAGGAAGAGTTCTGAGTGCTTGACTTCCTTGTTCCTGGCATTTTTCATTCCTTTTTCCTTCCATAAGGGAAAATGGGAGATGAAACTGTGACGGGCATAGTTTGAATCTGAACAGATCACCAACTGCGTTATAGCCAGCTTGACTGCTTGTTGAAGGACGATGAGTATAGCAGCGATCTCTGCGTACTGGCTGGTCTTGGGCCCTAGCTTGTAGTGAGTTGGTTCGCTGCTGCTGTAGTTGGCCCAGGCAATGCCAGCTCCTGCCCGGAGCTGGCTCTCGTAGTGGAACGAGCAGCCATCAACATAGACCTTGGGAAGATCTTCGCAGACGTTTTCTTCATAATAACGGTGGTTGGAAGGCAGTGATGGAGTGGTTGTTGGGAGAGAGATGGGGTCTGATTGTTCATTTTCATCACAATGGTGGCACTCCGCCAAGCCTTTACCCAGGGCCATCTTGTTGTTTTGGGCGTATTTCACTTCGATGTCGTAGCCTTGCAGTGCCATCATCCATGTGGCTATGCGGCTGTTTGTGACCCGTCCTTCTCTCAGTCTTTGGCTGTTCAGGAAGGCTACGGGTTGGTGGCACGTCTCTATGATGACCTTCTGTCCTCCGATGTAGCTGCGGAAGTGTTCTACAGCCCAGACTGTGGACAGGAGTGCTTTCTCACAGTCTGAAAATTTGATTTCCACACCGCTAAGGGGTCGACTGGCGTAGGCCACAACACGCTTGTCGGTGTCGTACTTCTGTGCCAGGGCCGCACTGAGACAGTGGGAGGAGAAGCTCGCCTCGAGGTGGAACTCTTTGTCTTTGTCTGGGTAGGCCAGACAGGGTGCCGAACAGAGTTTTTCTTTCATCTGACAGAAAGATTGTTCTTGGGATTCTTCCCACTCGAAGGGCTTGTCTTTGCGCAGGAGTTCGGTGAGAGGTCTGGCTATCTCTGCGTAGTCTTCAATGAACTGGCGGGAGTAGTTACAGACCCCGAGGAAACTTCTGAGTTCTGTTAGGCGACTGGGGGCCTTGATGTCTTTGATGGCTTGTATCCGCCCTGCTTGGGGTTCGATGCCATCAGCGCCGACTATCAGGCCAACATATTTCACCTTGGTGCGACACCACTGGCCTTTGGTGAGAGCCAGCTTGGCTCCTGCATTGGACAGTTGCTTGAGGACATGTCGGATCTCAGTTATGTGTTCCTCAAAGGTTTGGCTCCTCATGAGGATGTCATCCACATAAATGAGATTTCCACGTGTTGCGGCGTCACTCATGGCTTTGTGGAGAAAGATGTTGAACTCGGATGGAGAGTTTGAATATCCGAAAGGACACCGGTTCCAGGTGTACTGGCTACCTCCGAAAGAGAAAGCTAGTTTATACTGGTCGGCTTGGTCTACCTTCATAGTCCAGAATCCATTTGCCACGTCTACGGTGGAGAAGAACGTGGCTCCTTTTACTTTGGCTAGCTCTTGATCAAGGTGAATCATGGGCCAGCGGGACAGGGGGACTTGTTTGTTCAGAGGACGGTAATCGATGGTGAGACGCCATTTTCCGGTTGGTTTTAGCACTGGCCAAATGGGTGAATTGTAAGTTGAATTACATTCCCTGATTATACGTTTCTCTAACAGGGTGTCGAGGATGTCTTGAATGGACTCGTAGGCTGCCAATGGGATTTTGTACTGACGTACGAAGGTCGGAGGTGCGTTTGGATCCGTGGGGATACGCACCATGTGGAGGTCAGTGACTCCACAATCGGTAGAGTCTTTGGAGAAAATTGACTGGAAGTCAAGGAACAGATCCCGGAGCACTTTCCTCTGTGCGTCTGTTGTCAGGGCATCTGCTTTCTCTAGTTGTTGTCTGATCTCAGCCTCGAACCCGGGATATAGTTCTGCAGCCTGTGCATCCCCTGGGCTGTCCTGCCCTGGTTGAGTTGCTAGAGCATACACCATCATGTCCCCTTCTGTCGTCAGGGAGGCTCCACAAATGGCTTCATCTTGCAGTGACTCATGACGCATAACCGTGATCATGTTGGTTGGGAATGTGTGAAGGACTTGATCCACGGCGTCGTCTTTGGCTAGAGAAGGGGGAAGTTCCCCAATGACCGGTATCGTCAGCTCGAAATCGTGGAATGAGCTGTCAATCAACATTCCTATCACTTGGTGTGCTTTTAATTGAACGGGGCAGTGCGTGAGGTTTTTCACAAGCACATACGTCGTTCGGTGGTTCACTTCCAGCAGTGGCGTGCCACAGACTGCCAGGTTGAGTTCCTGGAAGGAGGGCAGCGGTTGGAAGAAGGCCTGCGGACCCGGTAACCTTTGTCCCTTGAGGATTTCAAGTCGGATCGGGGCCCCGGCGGTTCGTGGAGGAATGACCATGTCAACCTCACTGGCGACCTGGCAGGCTTGGGGAATCGTTTGTCCAGAGAGCATCTGGACTGGGTCGTTGGACAGGCAGTAGCTCTCGGCGTTGACTTGTGACCACAAAACTTGGTTTATGGTGTCCACTTGTGTTCCAAGTCTGATGAGGAGATCTGCTCCTACCAAGAATGAGAAGGGAAGTTGGGCTACTACGCTCACGAAGTGCCAGATCTGTCGTTTTCCGATTCGCACGGAGATAGCGCACACTCCAGTCGCTTTGATAGGGGTCTGTGGTATCTCTGCTGAGAGAAGTCGGTGGCAGCGTCGCACAAAAAGAGGTGGGGGTTCCAGTCTGCACAGATCAGTGTACGTTTCCATACTGATTGCGGATTTCTCGGACCAGAGTGCTACTAGGGTTTTGGAGGTCAGGATGCCGTTTAGGAAAACGTCTTCTTTGATGCGGGGAACGTATAATGACGGGTTCTCATTGTTTAAGGAACATAGGAATGAATCATGGGTTCTGAAAGTGTTTCCTGAATCATGTGGTGGCCCGGGCCCACTTGCCGTGGTCCTGATGGGATTCGGGCTGGAGTCCGTTTCTGGAAGGGGCAGGTACATCGGGGAGATTCTGCTGGGTGTCTGGATGGCAGTGACTTGAATGGGAGGACTGGCGTTAGGCTCGAGAGGTTTTGGGTTATCGACTTGAGCCCAAATGCGTCCCTGATGACAGTCGATGAGCGGGGCCAATCGATCCAGCAGGTCCTGACCGATGAGCAGTGGTTCTGTGTCGATGGAACAGATGTAGATGGGATGTGCCAGACTCATCTCTTGGAAGGTGATATCGATCCAGGCACGTTTTGTGATGGGTGACTGGTCCTGAGTGTAGCTGGTGATATTAATGTTGCAGGTTTCAATTTGCAGGGGTTTTCCAAGGGATAACATGGTTGTTTCGACTTGGGAGAAAGTGTTAGCACACATCAGGCTGATTTCCGAGCCTGAATCAAGTAGGGCCAGGGAGCTGAAGCAGCCTCCTATTATCACTGAGGTATATATGCGCTGTGCGTTGCCTTTCCGGACAAGGTCGCCCAAGAAAGTTAAGAAGGGAGCAGTGTCTGTAGTGAAGATTTCAGGGTGTGGTCTAGTGGTGCTTGAGTTTCCCCAACCGACAAAGTACACTCTGGAGGTGGGGATGGCGGACACCTGTTCTAGTCACATTGATGGGGGACCACCGTCTGGATTCTTTGGGGGACCCGGCGGTGCAGTGGGGATCTTAGAGGCATCTTGTTTCCCTACTGCCTCTGACACCCATCGGCGTATCAGATCTTCCATTTGTGGATGCATCTGTTGATGCCTTTGTGGAGGGAGCTCCTGTTGATTCCAGCGTTCCTGTTGATTCATGGGTCCCTGTCTCCTCCCATGTTCTTGTTTCTTCCAATTATCCTGCGGATTCCATGGGTCCTGTTTCTTCCAATTATCCTGCGGATTCCATGGGTCCTGTTTCTTCCCATGTTCTTGTGACCTCCCTTGTTTGGGATATTTGTTGTCATACTTCTCGTGGCGTCCTCGCTCAGCCCAATCCCTGCCTCTCTGTTGAGAGGTTGTTAGGTGCTGTGACCTCTGGTTGCGGGGCTGGGTTGACCCCTCCCTTTCTTGGTTCCTTCTAGGATCCTGTTGGACGGGTCGACGTTCACGATCCTCTCTCCTGTGGTGTGTTTTGGCCAGAGGTATCTCGTTACCCTCCAGCGCCAGATCCATGTGGGGTTGAGCTTGGATCCCCAGAACCCTGACGTCCTGTTCTTGTCCTTTGTTTTGGCGTGTTCGCGTCTCCCAGGCTAGTTGAGAGTACCTTCTCATCTCTTGCATCGAGTGGTCACCAGCTCTGCAGTGCATGGTAACATCATATCGCACACTATCGTGGAGATTGTGCAGGAACAAGGATTTGAAAGCTGTGTCGTTTTCCAGCCCGGGGGCGTTACGCCCTTGGAAGTACGCCGTTCTCAGACGTCTGTAATATTCCCTCGGAGATTCATTCTTCCTCTGCAGGACAGCGAAGGCACCGAGGGTTGCGGAGGCCTGGTCGGTGAAGAGTGAGTACTCTTCGCGCAGGGCCTGACATAGGTCGAAATAATTGTCTCTGACCTTATGTGACAGAGTTTCCATGAAGGCGTGGACGTTTCTGGCTGTCGTCTTCCAGACTAGCTTCAGCTTTTCTCTGGATGAGGGGTTGGTTATGTCCAAGAGGCAGCGTTCTACCTCACGAAGATAATCGTCCACGTTGGACCCTCGGACGTCGGGATCGAACCGATCGATGTCTTTAGACAGGGACTCGATCTGTCGGGTGCGAATTCCCTGTACCACTGGTGCTTCATGGTGCTCAGAGTCATCCGAATCCGGTTCTTCCTGGTGCTGGTCATAGAAACCATCTTCTTGGCGTGCCTTCGGATTGGTGGACCAGTTCGGATGTGACCCAGAACCAGATCGTTCAGCCGCCTGCGTGGTAGGTGGAGGATGGTTGTTAGACGGGTTCCTCCCTGATTGTGAATATCCTTCAGCCATCCAGGGCGGCGTTCTTCCGTCGTCCTGATATGGAGCAGGTAAGTTTCGTACAGGGGGAGCCCTTTCTAAGGTGAGTTGATTTCCAACGTCAGCTGGACGGGCGTTCGGTGTTGCCTGATGGTCAAGAGTCACTGTGCTCCTAGGGGTTTCTGCTGGCTCCGTCCTTGCATTGGCCGGGGTGGATCTCTGATCAACGTTATTGATAAGCCAGGGTGAATCAGTTTCGGCCACCTGACGTTGGCGTGGCCGTGCTTGCAGTTGCTCTTCTGGTGTCTCTACTTCACTGGCTTCTCCGGATAAGGTGTCAATTCTTGACCTTGTTTCCATTCCAGAGGGCCACAGACCGTTTCCTATGTATCTTGCCTCTCTTTCACTCTGACGTTTGACCTGCTCGCGCAGGTTTTCGCACTCCTGCAGTGCCTGGTCCCATTCTTCACGGGACCTATCAACTTCCTGTTGTAAAGAGGAATTCCTCCCTTGCAAATGGGACTTTTCATTAAGCTCTGCCTGATGTACTGCTTCCATGGCACTGATCTCGTCAGAGTGTTGTTTGGCTTTCATCTGGGATCGGCGGTCGTACAGGATGGCCAGTTGGCCCAGAAGTTTGGTTACTGAGCGTTGGGGGCCAAAAGGGTCTTCAATGTACGTGACTATTTCCTTTATCTTGTCATCACAGGCACTGACATCGTAACCACTGAACTCACTCACCTCATCAACCGACAGCTTCACCAGATCTGCGACCAAATGTGGCATGTCGTCTGGCCTTGAAGAGGCCTGCGCCCCACTTTGGTCAGAGTTACTCATTGTCTAAGTATTATAAGACAATCAGTGGATTACTTAAGCTCGCTGGGATACCAGCGGGTAACAATCTTAAATTGCACTATACGATCAGAAACACGGGTGAGCTCTACCCTGTGTCTATCACGTAACTTTAGGCAGGATAGCTCGGCGGCTCAATCCTCTAGACCTAGTAAGCAACAATTAATCTCAAAATCAAACCTAACATGCAGAAAATCTCCAATCAAAGTTACTAACAACTGAAAATGCGGTCAGCAACCAACCACGGTTACGCAAAGCCCTAATATACCTGCTTGGCAAAGGTTTAAGGGAATCAAAAATAAAATTTTGAAAAGAAAAATAAATCTCTTGAATATTTTTTCTTAACAATCAATTATGATCAATTTTGAAATTTCGGAGAAAGAAGAAAAAATAAAAATTATTAATTTTGGAAGAAGAAAAAAAAATTAATAAAATTTAAATTTAATAAAAAAAATTAAGTTTATCGAAAAATAAATCTATCGAAAATTAAATTTATTGAAAAATTTAACTATTGAAAAATTAATTTATTGAAAAATTAATTTATTAAAAAAAATCAACTTATTGAAAAATCAATTTATCGAAAAACTAAATTTATTGAAAAAAATAATTTATTGAAAAAAATCAATTTATCGAAAATTAAATTTATTAAAAAAAATTTAACTATTGAAAAATTAATTTATTGAAAAATTAATTTATTGAAAAATTAACTTATTGAAAAATCAATTTATTGAAAAATTAAATTTATTGAAAAATTAATTTATTGAAAAATCAATTTATCGAAAAAATTAAATTCATTGAAAGGTTAATTTATTGAAAAATCAATTTATCGAAAAATTAAACTTATTGAAAAGTTAATTTATTGAAAAATCTATTTATTGAAACAAATTACTCTATTGAAAATCAACTTATTGAAAAATCAATTTATTGAAAACTAAGTTGGATTATTGTACATAGATATTATGACACAGTTGGAATAAGATAGCCTCACGCAGGGGCACCATTTATGTTGTGCAATAGTAGGGGGACTCGACGTTGGCTAATTATCAATAATCATGGAATATGATTATTGAAACAATAAAGATTATTTATTAAACAAAATAATTAGATTATTAATTGAAGATGATCAGTAATCAAATAACAATAAAACCATTAATGAGTAAATAAGGAAGTTCAACAATTAAGAATTATTAAATCACTAATTTGAGAATGATAAAGTTTATTGATTAAGAATAATTAAATAATTAATGTAAACTTTAAGAATAATCAATCAATGAATAACAACTACTAATGAAAAACAAGTAATTATCAATTTAGAAAGTAGAAGCTATCAATTAATAATGATAAGGTTATCAACCAAGAATAATGAAATAATTAGTCACAACAATAAAATCGTCAATTTAAGAATGCTACTATCTATATTAATACTCGAGAAGGGGCACCACCCTGGTTACAGGGACCAACGAATAAGTCTATAAGTATCAGTCTCATCTGATAAAGTTAAATTAATAATCTCAATAGTTAATATTAGGGATTATATAATAAACGATGAAGGGTTTGAGTTCAAGCACTGGCTATCGTTATCCAACTGTGTTCACATAAACATGTACCAATAATCACAAGATTCAAATACTTTAAGTATAAAAGGGGTTTATTAAAAAGATATAAAAGTCAAAGTTGTTCCAAATGATTCTTCATTTAACACAATCCGCTATCTCCAATACAGTCGCAGCACATTTAGCACAATTGATCACACTGCAATACTTCTGATAGGGCTGTGTGTGTGTTCGTGTGTGTGTGTGTGTGTGAGTGGGGGGAAGTGTGTGTGTGTGTGAGAGAGAGAGAGGGGAAGGGGGGTCGATGACTCACGAAGTTTAAGAGGGCCGGCTTAACCCTGGGGGTTTGACTACAAAATTGGTGATGTAATATACACCAGGACTACAACTCAAAATGGCGGAGTCGCCTAAGGAATTTAGAGTCCGAATGGAGGGCGGGCCTCGATGTGTATTGCAATCAATGGTCGAAGGACCACGTAACTTAGAGTCAAGATGGTCAAAGATGGCCGACTTAAACACACGTGGGACAAAGGTCGAGGGAGGACAAAGGGGTTCTTTGTCTTAGCTTAGCTTAGCTTTAGCGCCGAATGGCGTCGAGGTGCGTTCAGGCCCTCCTTGATATCAGAATGACTATATGTAATGCGGCTATGTGTGTGTGCGTGGGCGAGGATGTGTATGTCGGCGGATGTGAGAGAATACAATAGAGAGAAAGAGAGAAACATATAGTAACACAGATCGGAGATGATCTTAAAAACGCCGTCAGAGGCGATCACACAGTGAGGCCGGCAATCCAGCTACGTAAGAGGTGTCTTTTAACAGATGCACGTCTTCTGTGAGATCGGCCTGACGGAAACACGAATCAAACAGGAAGCGCCGGATCGTCACCGCGCGCTTTTCACAATAAGATCGACACGGCGGTCTTTCTATAAAAGTACAATCATATACAAAAACACGCTAATTATTAAACTAGACTCTGCCCAGACATATGTCTCTTACTTCGTGTTGCTTCGCGGGGTTTCGTGCACGACCGGAGTAGCGCGAATTCCGGAAGGAGGAAGTGGATGATGTCCTGGCCTCGGGCCGCTGATCGCGGAGCCGCTGGGGGCGACGGCGAGATTGCGCTGGGCCGAATCGGAGAGGATTCTTCTCGTTCTCCTTGGCAAGGTCTTTGCCCGTCTCGGAGAGAATGCTTCTCATTCTCCTTGGCAAGGTCTTTGCCCGTCTGCAGGAAGGAACAACCGTCGCCGGATTGTCCGTGGATGGCGGGGAAAGTGTCTCTGTTCTCGGCCAGCGAGTGAGGGAGAGCTTCTGCCGCGCGCTATTCAGATTAAAAGCTTTAAGTAAAAATAGGATAAAATAAGCTTACGATGTACTAAAAAAGGATAAGTTAAGCTTAAACTGGATTAGAAAAAGTAGCTTTAAACTAAAAGTGAAACTACGAAAAGATAAGTTTAAAATAAACTTATGAAAAATCAAACAGCTGTTAAGTTTGTTTCCTTTGTGTCCTGTGAATCACTGAGAACTAAACTGGAGATGCTAGCTCTAATGTGAGTGGAACTGGAAAGAAATATTTTCTGTGTGTTTGCCCTTAAATAGCACCTTAGAGGTGACTCCCGCCTTCTAGCAGGACTAAGGGTCTTAGGCCAATAGGAAGGTCAGAGTTCAAAATCTGAGGCGCGGCTAGAGACACAGCAGGGGTCATTGACAGTTCCAACTGTAGCCTGCTCCCCCCCGTACTTTAGGCTGGAGTGGAATCTTCCACCAGTCCTCATTTTATGGTTCTCTGTGGCTGTAGGTCCCAACAGTCACTAATCAACGTGTTTTCTCAAAAGGCCTTCAGTCAAATTCCTTGATACTTAAAATGCATACAGTGGATTATAATAATGAAAAAGGATAATTTGAAATCTTGGTTTCAACTCTAAAGGAACTCTTTAAAAAACAGATTTTAAGTTTTGGAAACCCCAATGAAAAAGTAGCAACTGCACGGTTTTTACTGTCAGATTGGCTCTAAGTGCCAAAAAGTGCTGGAAACCGGGAGATAAGCCTATTTTTGCAACAATGGTTAAAATTTTCAATTTTTCATCACAGATGTGCCCAAGATGCACAAAAGCGCTGGAAACGGTGAGATAAGCCTATTTTTGCAACTTTGGTTAAAATCTTAAATTTTTCATCACAGATGTGCCCAAGATTCCCAAAAGCGCTGGAAACGGGGAGAAAAGCCTTTTTTTGCAACTTTGGTTAAAATCTTAAATTTTTCATCACAGATGTGCCCAAGATGCGCAAAAGCGCTGGAAACGGTGAGATAAACCTATTTTTGCAACTATAATTAAAATCTTAAATTTTTCATCACAAATGTGCCCAAGATGCCCAAAGGCGCGGGAAACGGTGAGATAACCCTATTTTTGCAACTTTGGTTAAAATCTTCATTTTTTCATCACAGATATGCCCAAGGTGCACAAAAGTGCTGGAAACGGTGAGATAAGCCTAATTTTGCAACAATGTTTAAGGTTTGGAGGTTTCATAGACTAAAGTTGAAAATCAGTGGTTTGACTGCCATAATGAAATAGGGTCACTAATCAACGTGTTTTCTCAAAAGGCCTTCAGTCAAATTCCTTGATACTTAAAATGCATACAGTGGATTATAATAATGAAAAAGGATAATTTGAAATCTTGGTTTCAACTCTAAAGGAACTCTTTAAAAAAAAGATTTTAAGTTTTGGAAACCCCAATGAAAAAGTAGCAACTGCACGGTTTCTACTGTCAGATTGGCTCTAAGTGCCAAAAAGTGCTGGAAACGGAGAGATAAGCCTATTTTTGCAACTTTGGTTAAAATCTTAAATTTTTCATCACAGATGTGCCCAAGATGCCCAAAAGCGCTGGAAACGGTGAGATAAGCCTATTTTTGCAACTATGGTTAAAATCTTAAATTTTTCATCACAGATGTGCCCAATATGCGCAAAAGCGCTGGAAACGGTGAGAAAACCCTATTTTTGCAACTATGGTTAAAATCTTAAATTTTTCATCACAGATGTGCCCAAGATGCGCAAAAGCGCTGGAAACGGTGAGATAAACCTATTTTTGCAACTATAATTAAAATCGTAAATTTTTCATCACAAATGTGCCCAAGATGCCCAAAGGCACTGGAAACTGTGAGATAAGCCTATTTTTGCAACTTTGGTTAAAATCTTCATTTTTTCATCACAGATATGCCCAAGGTGCACAAAAGTGCTGGAAACGGTGAGATAAGCCTAATTTTGCAACAATGTTTAAGGTTTGGAGGATTCATAGACTAAAGTTGAAAATCAGTGGTTTGACTGCCATAATGAAATAGGGTCACTAATCAACGTGTTTTCTCAAAAGGCCTTCAGTCAAATTCCTTGATACTTAAAATGCATACAGTGGATTATAATAATGAAAAAGGATAATTTGAAATCTTGGTTTCAACTCTAAAGGAACTTTTTAAAAAAAAGATTTTAAGTTTTGGAAACCCCAATGAAAAAGTAGCAACTGCACGGTTTCTACTGTCAGATTGGCTCTAAGTGCCAAAAAGTGCTGGAAACGGAGAGATACGCCTATTTTTGCAACAATGGTTAAAATCTTAAATTTTTCATCACAGATGTGCCCAAGATGCGCAAAAGCGCTGGAAACGGTGAGATAAGCCTATTTTTGCAACTTTGGTTAAATCTTAAATTTTTCATCACAGATGTGCCCAAGATGCGCAAAAGCGCTGGAAACGGTGAGATAAGCCTATTTTTGCAACTTTGGTTAAAATCTTCATTTTTTCATCACAGATATGCCCAAGATGCACAAAAGTGCTGGAAACGGTGAGATAAGCCTAATTTTGCAACAATGTTTAAGGTTTGGAGGTTTCATAGACTAAAGTTGAAAATCAGTGGTTTGACTGCCATAATGAAATAGGGTCACTAATCAACGTGTTTTCTCAAAAGGCCTTCAGTCAAATTCCTTGATACTTAAAATGCATACAGTGGATTATAATAATGAAAAAGGATAATTTGAAATCTTGGTTTCAACTCTAAAGGAACTCTTTAAAAAACAGATTTTAAGTTTTGGAAACCCCAATGAAAAAGTAGCAACTGCACGGTTTTTACTGTCAGATTGGCTCTAAGTGCCAAAAAGTGCTGGAAACGGGGAGATAAGCCTATTTTTGCAACAATGGTTAAAATCTTCAATTTTTCATCACAGATGTGCCCAAGATGCACAAAAGCGCTGGAAACGGTGAGATAAGCCTATTTTTGCAACTTTGGTTAAAATCTTAAATTTTTCATCACAGATGTGCCCAAGATGCCCAAAAGCGCTGGAAACGGGGAGATAAGCCTTTTTTTGCAACTTTGGTTAAAATCTTAAATTTTTCATCACAGATGTGCCCAAGATGCGCAAAAGCGCTGGAAACGGTGAGATAAACCTATTTTTGCAACTATAATTAAAATCTTAAATTTTTCATCACAAATGTGCCCAAGATGCCCAAAGGCACTGGAAACGGTGAGATAAGCCTATTTTTGCAACTTTGGTTAAAATCTTAAATTTTTCATCACAGATGTGCCCAAGATGCCCAAAAGCGCTGGAAACGGGGAGATAAGCCTTTTTTTGCAACTTTGGTTAAAATCTTAAATTTTTCATCACAGATGTGCCCAAGATGCGCAAAAGCGCTGGAAACGGTGAGATAAACCTATTTTTGCAACTATAATTAAAATCTTAAATTTTTCATCACAAATGTGCCCAAGATGCCCAAAGGCGCGGGAAACGGTGAGATAACCCTATTTTTGCAACTTTGGTTAAAATCTTCATTTTTTCATCACAGATATGCCCAAGGTGCACAAAAGAACTAGAAACGGTGAGATAAGCCTAATTTTGCAACAATGTTTAAGGTTTGGAGGTTTCATAGACTAAAGTTGAAAATCAGTGGTTTGACTGCCATAATGAAATAGGGTCACTAATCAACGTGTTTTCTCAAAAGGCCTTCAGTCAAATTCCTTGATACTTAAAATGCATACAGTGGATTATAATAATGAAAAAGGATAATTTGAAATCTTGGTTTCAACTCTAGAGGAACTCTTTAAAAAAAAGATTTGAAGTTTTGGAAACCCCAATGAAAAAGTAGCAACTGCACGGTTTCTACTGTCAGATTGGCTCTAAGTGCCAAAAAGTGCTGGAAACAGGGAGATAAGCCTATTTTTGCAACTTTGGTTAAAATCATAAATTTTTCATCACAGATGTGCCCAAGATGCGCAAAAGCGCTGGAAACGGTGAGATAAGCCTATTTTTGCAACTTTGGTTAAATCTTAAATTTTTCATCACAGATGTGCCCAAGATGCGCAAAAGCGCTGGAAACGGTGAGATAAGCCTATTTTTGCAACTTTGGTTAAAATCTTCATTTTTTCATCACAGATATGCCCAAGATGCACAAAAGTGCTGGAAACGGTGAGATAAGCCTAATTTTGCAACAATGTTTAAGGTTTGGAGGTTTCATAGACTAAAGTTGAAAATCAGTGGTTTGACTGCCATAATGAAATAGGGTCACTAATCAACGTGTTTTCTCAAAAGGCCTTCAGTCAAATTCCTTGATACTTAAAATGCATACAGTGGATTATAATAATGAAAAAGGATAATTTGAAATCTTGGTTTCAACTCTAAAGGAACTCTTTAAAAAACAGATTTTAAGTTTTGGAAACCCCAATGAAAAAGTAGCAACTGCACGGTTTTTACTGTCAGATTGGCTCTAAGTGCCAAAAAGTGCTGGAAACGGGGAGATAAGCCTATTTTTGCAACAATGGTTAAAATCTTCAATTTTTCATCACAGATGTGCCCAAGATGCACAAAAGCGCTGGAAACGGTGAGATAAGCCTATTTTTGCAACTTTGGTTAAAATCTTAAATTTTTCATCACAGATGTGCCCAAGATGCCCAAAAGCGCTGGAAACGGGGAGATAAGCCTTTTTTTGCAACTTTGGTTAAAATCTTAAATTTTTCATCACAGATGTGCCCAAGATGCGCAAAAGCGCTGGAAACGGTGAGATAAACCTATTTTTGCAACTATAATTAAAATCTTAAATTTTTCATCACAAATGTGCCCAAGATGCCCAAAGGCACTGGAAACGGTGAGATAAGCCTATTTTTGCAACTTTGGTTAAAATCTTAAATTTTTCATCACAGATGTGCCCAAGATGCCCAAAAGCGCTGGAAACGGGGAGATAAGCCTTTTTTTGCAACTTTGGTTAAAATCTTAAATTTTTCATCACAGATGTGCCCAAGATGCGCAAAAGCGCTGGAAACGGTGAGATAAACCTATTTTTGCAACTATAATTAAAATCTTAAATTTTTCATCACAAATGTGCCCAAGATGCCCAAAGGCGCGGGAAACGGTGAGATAACCCTATTTTTGCAACTTTGGTTAAAATCTTCATTTTTTCATCACAGATATGCCCAAGGTGCACAAAAGTGCTAGAAACGGTGAGATAAGCCTAATTTTGCAACAATGTTTAAGGTTTGGAGGTTTCATAGACTAAAGTTGAAAATCAGTGGTTTGACTGCCATAATGAAATAGGGTCACTAATCAACGTGTTTTCTCAAAAGGCCTTCAGTCAAATTCCTTGATACTTAAAATGCATACAGTGGATTATAATAATGAAAAAGGATAATTTGAAATCTTGGTTTCAACTCTAGAGGAACTCTTTAAAAAAAAGATTTGAAGTTTTGGAAACCCCAATGAAAAAGTAGCAACTGCACGGTTTCTACTGTCAGATTGGCTCTAAATGCCAAAAAGTGCTGGAAACAGGGAGATAAGCCTATTTTTGCAACTTTGGTTAAAATCATAAATTTTTCATCACAGATGTGCCCAAGATGCGCAAAAGCGCTGGAAACGGTGAGATAAGCCTATTTTTGCAACTTTGGTTAAATCTTAAATTTTTCATCACAGATGTGCCCAAGATGCGCAAAAGCGCTGGAAACGGTGAGATAAGCCTATTTTTGCAACTTTGGTTAAAATCTTCATTTTTTCATCACAGATATGCCCAAGATGCACAAAAGTGCTGGAAACGGTGAGATAAGCCTAATTTTGCAACAATGTTTAAGGTTTGGAGGTTTCATAGACTAAAGTTGAAAATCAGTGGTTTGACTGCCATAATGAAATAGGGTCACTAATCAACGTGTTTTCTCAAAAGGCCTTCAGTCAAATTCCTTGATACTTAAAATGCATACAGTGGATTATAATAATGAAAAAGGATAATTTGAAATCTTGGTTTCAACTCTAAAGGAACTCTTTAAAAAACAGATTTTAAGTTTTGGAAACCCCAATGAAAAAGTAGCAACTGCACGGTTTTTACTGTCAGATTGGCTCTAAGTGCCAAAAAGTGCTGGAAACGGGGAGATAAGCCTATTTTTGCAACAATGGTTAAAATCTTCAATTTTTCATCACAGATGTGCCCAAGATGCCCAAAAGCGCTGGAAACGGGGAGATAAGCCTTTTTTTGCAACTTTGGTTAAAATCTTAAATTTTTCATCACAGATGTGCCCAAGATGCGCAAAAGCGCTGGAAACGGTGAGATAAACCTATTTTTGCAACTATAATTAAAATCTTAAATTTTTCATCACAAATGTGCCCAAGATGCCCAAAGGCGCGGGAAACGGTGAGATAACCCTATTTTTGCAACTTTGGTTAAAATCTTCATTTTTTCATCACAGATATGCCCAAGGTGCACAAAAGTGCTGGAAACGGTGAGATAAGCCTAATTTTGCAACAATGTTTAAGGTTTGGAGGTTTCATAGACTAAAGTTGAAAAATCAGTGGTTTGACTGCCATAATGAAATAGGGTCACTAATCAACGTGTTTTCTCAAAAGGCCTTCAGTCAAATTCCTTGATACTTAAAATGCATACAGTGGATTATAATAATGAAAAAGGATAATTTGAAATCTTGGTTTCAACTCTAAAGGAACTCTTTAAAAAAAAGATTTTAAGTTTTGGAAACCCCAATGAAAAAGTAGCAACTGCACGGTTTCTACTGTCAGATTGGCTCTAAGTGCCAAAAAGTGCTGGAAACGGAGAGATAAGCATATTTTTGCAACTTTGGTTAAAATCTTAAATTTTTCATCACAGATGTGCCCAAGATGCCCAAAAGCGCTGGAAACGGTGAGATAAGCCTATTTTTGCAACTATGGTTAAAATCTTACATTTTTCATCACAGATGTGCCCAAGATGCGCAAAAGCGCTGGAAACGGTGAGATAAACCTATTTTTGCAACTATAATTAAAATCTTAAATTTTTCATCACAAATGTGCCCAAGATGCCCAAAGGCACTGGAAACTGTGAGATAAGCCTATTTTTGCAACTTTGGTTAAAATCTTCATTTTTTCATCACAGATATGCCCAAGGTGCACAAAAGTGCTGGAAACGGTGAGATAAGCCTAATTTTGCAACAATGTTTAAGGTTTGGAGGTTTCATAGACTAAAGTTGAAAATCAGTGGTTTGACTGCCATAATGAAATAGGGTCACTAATCAACGTGTTTTCTCAAAAGGCCTTCAGTCAAATTCCTTGATACTTAAAATGCATACAGTGGATTATAATAATGAAAAAGGATAATTTGAAATCTTGGTTTCAACTCTAGAGGAACTCTTTAAAAAAAAGATTTGAAGTTTTGGAAACCCCAATGAAAAAGTAGCAACTGCACGGTTTCTACTGTCAGATTGGCTCTAAGTGCCAAAAAGTGCTGGAAACAGGGAGATAAGCCTATTTTTGCAACTTTGGTTAAAATCATAAATTTTTCATCACAGATGTGCCCAAGATGCGCAAAAGCGCTGGAAACGGTGAGATAAGCCTATTTTTGCAACTTTGGTTAAAATCTTCATTTTTTCATCACAGATATGCCCAAGATGCACAAAAGTGCTGGAAACGGTGAGATAAGCCTAATTTTGCAACAATGTTTAAGGTTTGGAGGTTTCATAGACTAAAGTTGAAAATCAGTGGTTTGACTGCCATAATGAAATAGGGTCACTAATCAACGTGTTTTCTCAAAAGGCCTTCAGTCAAATTCCTTGATACTTAAAATGCATACAGTGGATTATAATAATGAAAAAGGATAATTTGAAATCTTGGTTTCAACTCTAAAGGAACTCTTTAAAAAACAGATTTTAAGTTTTGGAAACCCCAATGAAAAAGTAGCAACTGCACGGTTTTTACTGTCAGATTGGCTCTAAGTGCCAAAAAGTGCTGGAAACGGTGAGATAAGCCTATTTTTGCAACAATGGTTAAAATCTTCAATTTTTCATCACAGATGTGCCCAAGATGCGCAAAAGCGCTGGAAACGGTGAGATAAGCCTATTTTTGCAACTTTGGTTAAATCTTAAATTTTTCATCACAGATGTGCCCAAGATGCGCAAAAGCGCTGGAAACGGTGAGATAAACCTATTTTTGCAACTATAATTAAAATCTTAAATTTTTCATCACAAATGTGCCCAAGATGCCCAAAGGCGCGGGAAACGGTGAGATAACCCTATTTTTGCAACTTTGGTTAAAATCTTCATTTTTTCATCACAGATATGCCCAAGGTGCACAAAAGTGCTGGAAACGGTGAGATAAGCCTAATTTTGCAACAATGTTTAAGGTTTGGAGGTTTCATAGACTAAAGTTGAAAAATCAGTGGTTTGACTGCCATAATGAAATAGGGTCACTAATCAACGTGTTTTCTCAAAAGGCCTTCAGTCAAATTCCTTGATACTTAAAATCCATACAGTGGATTATAATAATGAAAAAGGATAATTTGAAATCTTGGTTTCAACTCTAAAGGAACTCTTTAAAAAAAAGATTTTAAGTTTTGGAAACCCCAATGAAAAATTAGCAACTGCACGGTTTCTACTGTCAGATTGGCTCTAAGTGCCAAAAAGTGCTGGAAACGGAGAGATAAGCCTATTTTTGCAACTTTGGTTAAAATCATAAATTTTTCATCACAGATGTGCCTGTCACAACCTAGGGTGGGAATGACATACAAAACACGGACGTGGTACCAGGTAATACTAAGGTTTTATTTCAGATTTCGTTCCCTACAATTGTTCAGCCCAAGTCAATTTAACAAAAACGTCTGCAACCAATCAATACACGACGCACAGGTACGAAACAAAAGATTAACACAACACCCCCGCTGCTGGGCCAAGACCAGCCTCCAGCCGTCTCTGCTGCAGGTCCAACAACCCTGATGGAGGAGGAGCCAGAGCCTTTTAACCAGTCCGGGACCTGCGCGCCGGGTGCACCCAGTTACAGCTCATCAGCCAATCTGCATACAGCGATCAGAGGGCACAAACAGGGGGTTAGATACAATACCGGCACAGGCCAGCAGGCCGTCACAGTGCCCAAGATGCGCAAAAGCGCTGGAAACGGTGAGATAAGCCTATTTTTGCAACTTTGGTTAAATCTTAAATTTTTCATCACAGATGTGCCCAAGATGCGCAAAAGCGCTGGAAACGGTGAGATAAGCCTATTTTTGCAACTTTGGTTAAAATCTTCATTTTTTCATCACAGATATGCCCAAGGTGCACAAAAGTGCTGGAAACGGTGAGATAAGCCTAATTTTGCAACAATGTTTAAGGTTTGGAGGTTTCATAGACTAAAGTTGAAAATCAGTGGTTTGACTGCCATAATGAAATAGGGTCACTAATCAACGTGTTTTCTCAAAAGGCCTTCAGTCAAATTCCTTGATACTTAAAATGCATACAGTGGATTATAATAATGAAAAAGGATAATTTGAAATCTTGGTTTCAACTCTAAAGGAACTCTTTAAAAAACAGATTTTAAGTTTTGGAAACCCCAATGAAAAAGTAGCAACTGCACGGTTTTTACTGTCAGATTGGCTCTAAGTGCCAAAAAGTGCTGGAAACGGGGAGATAAGCCTATTTTTGCAACAATGGTTAAAATCTTCAATTTTTCATCACAGATGTGCCCAAGATGCACAAAAGCGCTGGAAACGGTGAGATAAGCCTATTTTTGCAACTTTGGTTAAAATCTTAAATTTTTCATCACAGATGTGCCCAAGATGCCCAAAAGCGCTGGAAACGGGGAGATAAGCCTTTTTTTGCAACTTTGGTTAAAATCTTAAATTTTTCATCACAGATGTGCCCAAGATGCGCAAAAGCGCTGGAAACGGTGAGATAAACCTATTTTTGCAACTATAATTAAAATCTTAAATTTTTCATCACAAATGTGCCCAAGATGCCCAAAGGCACTGGAAACGGTGAGATAAGCCTATTTTTGCAACTTTGGTTAAAATCTTAAATTTTTCATCACAGATGTGCCCAAGATGCCCAAAAGCGCTGGAAACGGGGAGATAAGCCTTTTTTTGCAACTTTGGTTAAAATCTTAAATTTTTCATCACAGATGTGCCCAAGATGCGCAAAAGCGCTGGAAACGGTGAGATAAACCTATTTTTGCAACTATAATTAAAATCTTAAATTTTTCATCACAAATGTGCCCAAGATGCCCAAAGGCGCGGGAAACGGTGAGATAACCCTATTTTTGCAACTTTGGTTAAAATCTTCATTTTTTCATCACAGATATGCCCAAGGTGCACAAAAGTGCTAGAAACGGTGAGATAAGCCTAATTTTGCAACAATGTTTAAGGTTTGGAGGTTTCATAGACTAAAGTTGAAAATCAGTGGTTTGACTGCCATAATGAAATAGGGTCACTAATCAACGTGTTTTCTCAAAAGGCCTTCAGTCAAATTCCTTGATACTTAAAATGCATACAGTGGATTATAATAATGAAAAAGGATAATTTGAAATCTTGGTTTCAACTCTAGAGGAACTCTTTAAAAAAAAGATTTGAAGTTTTGGAAACCCCAATGAAAAAGTAGCAACTGCACGGTTTCTACTGTCAGATTGGCTCTAAGTGCCAAAAAGTGCTGGAAACAGGGAGATAAGCCTATTTTTGCAACTTTGGTTAAAATCATAAATTTTTCATCACAGATGTGCCCAAGATGCGCAAAAGCGCTGGAAACGGTGAGATAAGCCTATTTTTGCAACAATGTTTAAGGTTTGGAGGTTTCATAGACTAAAGTTGAAAATCAGTGGTTTGACTGCCATAATGAAATAGGGTCACTAATCAAAGTGTTTTCTCAAAAGGCCTTCAGTCAAATTCCTTGATACTTAAAATGCATACAGTGGATTATAATAATGAAAAAGGATAATTTGAAATCTTGGTTTCAACTCTAAAGGAACTCTTTAAAAAACAGATTTTAAGTTTTGGAAACCCCAATGAAAAAGTAGCAACTGCACGGTTTTTACTGTCAGATTGGCTCTAAGTGCCAAAAAGTGCTGGAAACGGGGAGATAAGCCTATTTTTGCAACAATGGTTAAAATTTTCAATTTTTCATCACAGATGTGCCCAAGATGCACAAAAGCGCTGGAAACGGTGAGATAAGCCTGTTTTTGCAACTTTGGTTAAAATCTTAAATTTTTCATCACAGATGTGCCCAAGATGCCCAAAAGCGCTGGAAACGGGGAGAAAAGCCTTTTTTTGCAACTTTGGTTAAAATCTTAAATTTTTCATCACAGATGTGCCCAAGATGCGCAAAAGCGCTGGAAACGGTGAGATAAACCTATTTTTGCAACTATAATTAAAATCTTAAATTTTTCATCACAAATGTGCCCAAGATGCCCAAAGGCGCGGGAAACGGTGAGATAACCCTATTTTTGCAACTTTGGTTAAAATCTTCATTTTTTCATCACAGATATGCCCAAGGTGCACAAAAGTGCTGGAAACGGTGAGATAAGCCTAATTTTGCAACAATGTTTAAGGTTTGGAGGTTTCATAGACTAAAGTTGAAAATCAGTGGTTTGACTGCCATAATGAAATAGGGTCACTAATCAACGTGTTTTCTCAAAAGGCCTTCAGTCAAATTCCTTGATACTTAAAATGCATACAGTGGATTATAATAATGAAAAAGGATAATTTGAAATCTTGGTTTCAACTCTAAAGGAACTCTTTAAAAAAAAGATTTTAAGTTTTGGAAACCCCAATGAAAAAGTAGCAACTGCACGGTTTCTACTGTCAGATTGGCTCTAAGTGCCAAAAAGTGCTGGAAACGGAGAGATAAGCCTATTTTTGCAACTTTGGTTAAAATCTTAAATTTTTCATCACAGATGTGCCCAAGATGCCCAAAAGCGCTGGAAACGGTGAGATAAGCCTATTTTTGCAACTATGGTTAAAATCTTAAATTTTTCATCACAGATGTGCCCAATATGCACAAAAGCGCTGGAAACGGTGAGATAAACCTATTTTTGCAACTATAATTAAAATCTTAAATTTTTCATCACAAATGTGCCCAAGATGCCCAAAGGCGCGGGAAACGGTGAGATAACCCTATTTTTGCAACTTTGGTTAAAATCTTCATTTTTTCATCACAGATATGCCCAAGGTGCACAAAAGTGCTGGAAACGGTGAGATAAGCCTAATTTTGCAACAATGTTTAAGGTTTGGAGGTTTCATAGACTAAAGTTGAAAATCAGTGGTTTGACTGCCATAATGAAATAGGGTCACTAATCAACGTGTTTTCTCAAAAGGCCTTCAGTCAAATTCCTTGATACTTAAAATGCATACAGTGGATTATAATAATGAAAAAGGATAATTTGAAATCTTGGTTTCAACTCTAAAGGAACTCTTTAAAAAAAAGATTTTAAGTTTTGGAAACCCCAATGAAAAAGTAGCAACTGCACGGTTTCTACTGTCAGATTGGCTCTAAGTGCCAAAAAGTGCTGGAAACGGAGAGATAAGCCTATTTTTGCAACTTTGGTTAAAATCTTAAATTTTTCATCACAGATGTGCCCAAGATGCCCAAAAGCGCTGGAAACGGTGAGATAAGCCTATTTTTGCAACTATGGTTAAAATCTTAAATTTTTCATCACAGATGTGCCCAATATGCACAAAAGCGCTGGAAACGGTGAGAAAACCCTATTTTTGCAACTATGGTTAAAATCATAAATTTTTCATCAGAGATGTGCCCAAGATGCGCAAAAGGGCTGGAAACGGTGAGATAAGCCTATTTTTGCAACTTTGGTTAAATCTTAAATTTTTCATCACAGATGTGACCTAGATGCGCAAAAGCGCTGGAAACGGTGAGATAAGCCTATTTTTGCAACTTTGGTTAAAATCTTCATTTTTTCATCACAGATATGCCCAAGATGCACAAAAGCGCTGGAAACGGTGAGATAAGCCTATTTTTGCAACTATAATTAAAATTTTTAATTTTTCATCACAAATGTGCCCAAGATGCCCAAAGGCGCTGGAAACGGTGAGATAAGCCTAATTTTGCAACAATGTTTAAGGTTTGGAGGTTTCATAGACTAAAGTTGAAAATCAGTGGTTTGACTGCCATAATGAAATAGGGTCACTAATCAACGTGTTTTCTCAAAAGGCCTTCAGTCAAATTCCTTGATACTTAAAATGCATACAGTGGATTATAATAATGAAAAAGGATAATTTGAAATCTTGGTTTCAACTCTAAAGGAACTTTTTAAAAAAAAGATTTTAAGTTTTGGAAACCCCAATGAAAAAGTAGCAACTGCACGGTTTCTACTGTCAGATTGGCTCTAAGTGCCAAAAAGTGCTGGAAACGGAGAGATTAGCCTATTTTTGCAACAATGGTTAAAATCTTAAATTTTTCATCACAGATGTGCCCAAGATGCGCAAAAGCGCTGGAAACGGTGAGATAAGCCTAATTTTGCAACTTTGGTTAAAATCTTCATTTTTTCATCACAGATATGCCCAAGATGCACAAAAGTGCTGGAAACGGTGAGATAAGCCTAATTTTGCAACAATGTTTAAGGTTTGGAGGTTTCATAGACTAAAGTTGAAAATCAGTGGTTTGACTGCCATAATGAAATAGGGTCACTAATCAACGTGTTTTCTCAAAAGGCCTTCAGTCAAATTCCTTGATACTTAAAATGCATACAGTGGATTATAATAATGAAAAAGGATAATTTGAAATCTTGGTTTCAACTCTAAAGGAACTCTTTAAAAAACAGATTTTAAGTTTTGGAAACCCCAATGAAAAAGTAGCAACTGCACGGTTTTTACTGTCAGATTGGCTCTAAGTGCCAAAAAGTGCTGGAAACGGGGAGATAAGCCTATTTTTGCAACAATGGTTAAAATCTTCAATTTTTCATCACAGATGTGCCCAAGATGCACAAAAGCGCTGGAAACGGTGAGATAAGCCTATTTTTGCAACTTTGGTTAAAATCTTAAATTTTTCATCACAGATGTGCCCAAGATGCCCAAAAGCGCTGGAAACGGGGAGATAAGCCTTTTTTTGCAACTTTGGTTAAAATCTTAAATTTTTCATCACAGATGTGCCCAAGATGCGCAAAAGCGCTGGAAACGGTGAGATAAACCTATTTTTGCAACTATAATTAAAATCTTAAATTTTTCATCACAAATGTGCCCAAGATGCCCAAAGGCACTGGAAACGGTGAGATAAGCCTATTTTTGCAACTTTGGTTAAAATCTTCATTTTTTCATCACAGATATGCCCAAGATGCACAAAACTGCTGGAAACGGTGAGATAAGCCTAATTTTGCAACAATGTTTAAGGTTTGGAGGTTTCATAGACTAAAGTTGAAAATCAGTGGTTTGACTGCCATAATGAAATAGGGTCACTAATCAACGTGTTTTCTCAAAAGGCCTTCAGTCAAATTCCTTGATACTTAAAATGCATACAGTGGATTATAATAATGAAAAAGGATAATTTGAAATCTTGGTTTCAACTCTAAAGGAACTCTTTAAAAAACAGATTTTAAGTTTTGGAAACCCAAATGAAAAAGTAGCAACTGCACGGTTTTTACTGTCAGATTGGCTCTAAGTGCCAAAAAGTGCTGGAAACGGGGAGATAAGCCTATTTTTGCAACAATGGTTAAAATCTTCAATTTTTCATCACAGATGTGCCCAAGATGCACAAAAGCGCTGGAAACGGTGAGATAAGCCTATTTTTGCAACTTTGGTTAAAATCTTAAATTTTTCATCACAGATGTGCCCAAGATGCCCAAAAGCGCTGGAAACGGGGAGATAAGCCTTTTTTTGCAACTTTGGTTAAAATCTTAAATTTTTCATCACAGATGTGCCCAAGATGCGCAAAAGCGCTGGAAACGATGAGATAAACCTATTTTTGCAACTATAATTAAAATCTTAAATTTTTCATCACAAATGTGCCCAAGATGCCCAAAGGCACTGGAAACTGTGAGATAAGCCTATTTTTGCAACTTTGGTTAAAATCTTCATTTTTTCATCACAGATATGCCCAAGGTGCACAAAAGTACTGGAAACGGTGAGATAAGCCTAATTTTGCAACAATGTTTAAGATTTGGAGGTTTCATAGACTAAAGTTGAAAATCAGTGGTTTGACTGCCATAATGAAATAGGGTCACTAATCAACGTGTTTTCTCAAAAGGCCTTCAGTCAAATTCCTTGATACTTAAAATGCATACAGTGGATTATAATAATGAAAAAGGATAATTTGAAATCTTGGTTTCAACTCTAGAGGAACTCTTTAAAAAAAAGATTTGAAGTTTTGGAAACCCCAATGAAAAAGTAGCAACTGCACGGTTTCTACTGTCAGATTGGCTCTAAGTGCCAAAAAGTGCTGGAAACAGGGAGATAAGCCTATTTTTGCAACTTTGGTTAAAATCATAAATTTTTCATCACAGATGTGCCCAAGATGCGCAAAAGCGCTGGAAACGGTGAGATAAGCCTATTTTTGCAACTTTGGTTAAATCTTAAATTTTTCATCACAGATGTGCCCAAGATGCCCAAAAGCGCTGGAAACGGGGAGATAAGCCTTTTTTTGCAACTATGGTTAAAATCTTAAATTTTTCATCACAGATGTGCCCAAGATGCGCAAAAGCGCTGGAAACGGTGAGATAAACCTATTTTTGCAACTATAATTAAAATCTTAAATTTTTCATCACAAATGTGCCCAAGATGCCCAAAGGCACTGGAAACTGAGAGATAAGCCTATTTTTGCAACTTTGGTTAAAATCTTCATTTTTTCATCACAGATATGCCCAAGGTGCACAAAAGTGCTGGAAACGGTGTGATAAGCCTAATTTTGCAACAATGTTTAAGGTTTGGAGGTTTCATAGACTAAAGTTGAAAATCAGTGGTTTGACTGCCATAATGAAATAGGGTCACTAATCAACGTGTTTTCTCAAAAGGCCTTCAGTCAAATTCCTTGATACTTAAAATGCATACAGTGGATTATAATAATGAAAAAGGATAATTTGAAATCTTGGTTTCAACTCTAGAGGAACTCTTTAAAAAAAAGATTTGAAGTTTTGGAAACCCCAATGAAAAAGTAGCAACTGCACGGTTTCTACTGTCAGATTGGCTCTAAGTGCCAAAAAGTGCTGGAAACAGGGAGATAAGCCTATTTTTGCAACTTTGGTTAAAATCATAAATTTTTCATCACAGATGTGCCCAAGATGCGCAAAAGCGCTGGAAACGGTGAGATAAGCCTATTTTTGCAACTTTGGTTAAATCTTAAATTTTTCATCACAGATGTGCCCAAGATGCGCAAAAGCGCTGGAAACGGTGAGATAAGCCTATTTTTGCAACTTTGGTTAAAATCTTCATTTTTTCATCACAGATATGCCCAAGATGCACAAAAGTGCTGGAAACGGTGAGATAAGCCTAATTTTGCAACAATGTTTAAGGTTTGGAGGTTTCATAGACTAAAGTTGAAAATCAGTGGTTTGACTGCCATAATGAAATAGGGTCACTAATCAACGTGTTTTCTCAAAAGGCCTTCAGTCAAATTCCTTGATACTTAAAATGCATACAGTGGATTATAATAATGAAAAAGGATAATTTGAAATCTTGGTTTCAACTCTAGAGGAACTCTTTGAAAAAAAGATTTGAAGTTTTGGAAACCCCAATGAAAAAGTAGCAACTGCACGGTTTCTACTGTCAGATTGGCTCTAAGTGCCAAAAAGTGCTGGAAACAGGGAGATAAGCCTATTTTTGCAACTTTGGTTAAAATCATAAATTTTTCATCACAGATGTGCCCAAGATGCGCAAAAGCGCTGGAAACGGTGAGATAAGCCTTTTTTTGCAACTTTGGTTAAAATCTTAAATTTTTCATCACAGATGTGCCCAAGATGCGCAAAAGCGCTGGAAACGGTGAGATAAACCTATTTTTGCAACTTTGGTTAAAATCTTAAATTTTTCATCACAGATGTGCCCAAGATGCCCAAAAGCGCTGGAAACGGGGAGATAAGCCTTTTTTTGCAACTTTGGTGAAAATCTTAAATTTTTCATCACAGATGTGCCCAAGATGCGCAACAGCGCTGGAAACGGTGAGATAAACCTATTTTTGCAACTATAATTAAAATTTTTAATTTTTCATCACAAATGTGCCCAAGATGCCCAAAGGCGCTGGAAACGGTGAGATAAGCCTAATTTTGCAACAATGTTTAAGGTTTGGAGGTTTCATAGACTAAAGTTGAAAATCAGTGGTTTGACTGCCATAATGAAATAGGGTCACTAATCAACGTGTTTTCTCAAAAGGCCTTCAGTCAAATTCCTTGATACTTAAAATGCATACAGTGGATTATAATAATGAAAAAGGATAATTTGAAATCTTGGTTTCAACTCTAAAGGAACTTTTTAAAAAAAAGATTTTAAGTTTTGGAAACCCCAATGAAAAAGTAGCAACTGCACGGTTTCTACTGTCAGATTGGCTCTAAGTGCCAAAAAGTGCTGGAAACGGAGAGATACGCCTATTTTTGCAACAATGGTTAAAATCTTAAATTTTTCATCACAGATGTGCCCAAGATGCGCAAAAGCGCTGGAAACGGTGAGATAAGCCTATTTTTGCAACTTTAGTTAAATCTTAAATTTTTCATCACAGATGTGCCCAAGATGCGCAAAAGCGCTGGAAACGGTGAGATAAGCCTATTTTTGCAACTTTGGTTAAAATCTTCATTTTTTCATCACAGATATGCCCAAGATGCACAAAAGTGCTGGAAACGGTGAGATAAGCCTAATTTTGCAACAATGTTTAAGGTTTGGAGGTTTCATAGACTAAAGTTGAAAATCAGTGGTTTGACTGCCATAATGAAATAGGGTCACTAATCAACGTGTTTTCTCAAAAGGCCTTCAGTCAAATTCCTTGATACTTAAAATGCATACAGTGGATTATAATAATGAAAAAGGATAATTTGAAATCTTGGTTTCAACTCTAAAGGAACTCTTTAAAAAACAGATTTTAAGTTTTGGAAACCCCAATGAAAAAGTAGCAACTGCACGGTTTTTACTGTCAGATTGGCTCTAAGTGCCAAAAAGTGCTGGAAACGGGGAGATAAGCCTATTTTTGCAACAATGGTTAAAATCTTCAATTTTTCATCACAGATGTGCCCAAGATGCACAAAAGCGCTGGAAACGGTGAGATAAGCCTATTTTTGCAACTTTGGTTAAAATCTTAAATTTTTCATCACAGATGTGCCCAAGATGCCCAAAAGCGCTGGAAACGGGGAGATAAGCCTTTTTTTGCAACTTTGGTTAAAATCTTAAATTTTTCATCACAGATGTGCCCAAGATGCGCAAAAGCGCTGGAAACGGTGAGATAAACCTATTTTTGCAACTATAATTAAAATCTTAAATTTTTCATCACAAATGTGCCCAAGATGCCCAAAGGCACTGGAAACGGTGAGATAAGCCTATTTTTGCAACTTTGGTTAAAATCTTAAATTTTTCATCACAGATGTGCCCAAGATGCCCAAAAGCGCTGGAAACGGGGAGATAAGCCTTTTTTTGCAACTTTGGTTAAAATCTTCAATTTTTCATCACAGATGTGCCCAAGATGCGCAAAAGCGCTGGAAACGGTGAGATAAACCTATTTTTGCAACTATAATTAAAATCTTAAATTTTTCATCACAAATGTGCCCAAGATGCCCAAAGGCGCGGGAAACGGTGAGATAACCCTATTTTTGCAACTTTGGTTAAAATCTTCATTTTTTCATCACAGATATGCCCAAGGTGCACAAAAGTGCTAGAAACGGTGAGATAAGCCTAATTTTGCAACAATGTTTAAGGTTTGGAGGTTTCATAGACTAAAGTTGAAAATCAGTGGTTTGACTGCCATAATGAAATAGGGTCACTAATCAACGTGTTTTCTCAAAAGGCCTTCAGTCAAATTCCTTGATACTTAAAATGCATACAGTGGATTATAATAATGAAAAAGGATAATTTGAAATCTTGGTTTCAACTCTAGAGGAACTCTTTAAAAAAAAGATTTGAAGTTTTGGAAACCCCAATGAAAAAGTAGCAACTGCACGGTTTCTACTGTCAGATTGGCTCTAAGTGCCAAAAAGTGCTGGAAACAGGGAGATAAGCCTATTTTTGCAACTTTGGTTAAAATCATAAATTTTTCATCACAGATGTGCCCAAGATGCGCAAAAGCGCTGGAAACGGTGAGATAAGCCTAATTTTGCAACAATGTTTAAGGTTTGGAGGTTTCATAGACTAAAGTTGAAAATCAGTGGTTTGACTGCCATAATGAAATAGGGTCATGTTGTGCAATAGTAGGGGGACTCGACGTTGGCTAATTATCAATAATCATGGAATATGATTATTGAAACAATAAAGATTATTTATTAAACAAAATAATTAGATTATTAATTGAAGATGATCAGTAATCAAATAACAATAAAACCATTAATGAATAAATAAGGAAGTTCAACAATTAAGAATTATTAAATCACTAATTTGAGAATGATAAAGTTTATTGATTAAGAATAATTAAATAATTAATGTAAACTTTAAGAATAATCAATCAATGAATAACAACTACTAATGAAAAACAAGTAATTATCAATTTAGAAAGTAGAAGCTATCAATTAATAATGATAAGGTTATCAACCAAGAATAATGAAATAATTAGTCACAACAATAAAATCGTCAATTTAAGAATGCTACTATCTATATTAATACTCGAGAAGGGGCACCACCCTGGTTACAGGGACCAACGAATAAGTCTATAAGTATCAGTCTCATCTGATAAAGTTAAATTAATAATCTCAATAGTTAATATTAGGGATTATATAATAAACGATGAAGGGTTTGAGTTCAAGCACTGGCTATCGTTATCCAACTGTGTTCACATAAACATGTACCAATAATCACAAGATTCAAATACTTTAAGTATAAAAGGGGTTTATTAAAAAGATATAAAAGTCAAAGTTGTTCCAAATGATTCTTCATTTAACACAATCCGCTATCTCCAATACAGTCGCAGCACATTTAGCACAATTGATCACACTGCAATACTTCTGATAGGGCTGTGTGTGTGTTCGTGTGTGTGTGTGTGTGTGAGTGGGGGGAAGTGTGTGTGTGTGTGAGAGAGAGAGAGGGGAAGGGGGGTCGATGACTCACGAAGTTTAAGAGGGCCGGCTTAACCCTGGGGGTTTGACTACAAAATTGGTGATGTAATATACACCAGGACTACAACTCAAAATGGCGGAGTCGCCTAAGGAATTTAGAGTCCGAATGGAGGGCGGGCCTCGATGTGTATTGCAATCAATGGTCGAAGGACCACGTAACTTAGAGTCAAGATGGTCAAAGATGGCCGACTTAAACACACGTGGGACAAAGGTCGAGGGAGGACAAAGGGGTTCTTTGTCTTAGCTTAGCTTAGCTTTAGCGCCGAATGGCGTCGAGGTGCGTTCAGGCCCTCCTTGATATCAGAATGACTATATGTAATGCGGCTATGTGTGTGTGCGTGGGCGAGGATGTGTATGTCGGCGGATGTGAGAGAATACAATAGAGAGAAAGAGAGAAACATATAGTAACACAGATCGGAGATGATCTTAAAAACGCCGTCAGAGGCGATCACACAGTGAGGCCGGCAATCCAGCTACGTAAGAGGTGTCTTTTAACAGATGCACGTCTTCTGTGAGATCGGCCTGACGGAAACACGAATCAAACAGGAAGCGCCGGATCGTCACCGCGCGCTTTTCACAATAAGATCGACACGGCGGTCTTTCTATAAAAGTACAATCATATACAAAAACACGCTAATTATTAAACTAGACTCTGCCCAGACATATGTCTCTTACTTCGTGTTGCTTCGCGGGGTTTCGTGCACGACCGGAGTAGCGCGAATCCCGGAAGGAGGAAGTGGATGATGTCCTGGCCTCGGGCCGCTGATCGCGGAGCCGCTGGGGGCGACGGCGAGATTGCGCTGGGCCGAATCGGAGAGGATTCTTCTCGTTCTCCTTGGCAAGGTCTTTGCCCGTCTCGGAGAGAATGCTTCTCGTTCTCCTTGGCAAGGTCTTTGCCCGTCTGCAGGAAGGAACAACCGTCGCCGGATTGTCCGTGGATGGCGGGGAAAGTGTCTCTGTTCTCGGCCAGCGAGTGAGGGAGAGCTTCTGCCGCGCGCTATTCAGATTAAAAGCTTTAAGTAAAAATAGGATAAAATAAGCTTACGATGTACTAAAAAAGGATAAGTTAAGCTTAAACTGGATTAGAAAAAGTAGCTTTAAACTAAAAGTGAAACTACGAAAAGATAAGTTTAAAATAAACTTATGAAAAATCAAACAGCTGTTAAGTTTGTTTCCTTTGTGTCCTGTGAATCACTGAGAACTAAACTGGAGATGCTAGCTCTAATGTGAGTGGAACTGGAAAGAAATATTTTCTGTGTGTTTGCCCTTAAATAGCACCTTAGAGGTGACTCCCGCCTTCTAGCAGGACTAAGGGTCTTAGGCCAATAGGAAGGTCAGAGTTCAAAATCTGAGGCGCGGCTAGAGACACAGCAGGGGTCATTGACAGTTCCAACTGTAGCCTGCTCCCCCCCGTACTTTAGGCTGGAGTGGAATCTTCCACCAGTCCTCATTTTATGGTTCTCTGTGGCTGTAGGTCCCAACATCCCCCCTTTGGTCTGGAGAGTGGGACGTTAGTCGCGGTTTTCAGAGCAAACAAGGGTCAACAGTCCAATTATAATCCATGGGATAATCCTTGAGTGAAGTGGGAAAAGTGAAAGTCAGTTCATTTTACATGAGGTGTGTGTCCTCGGCAGAGAGAGAGCATATATGTCTGGGCAGACGGAGGCATAATCTTGACAGAGTGAGACATTTATGTCTGGGCAGACAGAGGCAAAATCTAGGCAGAGAGACTATCTACTATTCCTAAAAACACAGCACACGATTTCAGTTTCACACCCTCTTCTCGGCAGTAATTGTAACATACCTATGAATTGATACGAAAGGTGAAATCAAAAGAAAGGAAAGGAAAAACGGCGCAAGAGAGACAGACAGAAATTTCTTAAATTAGTGGGATGTCTTGGGTAGCCCGGGGAGCTATCTTAGCCTTTCTTTTGGGAATGAAAAGGAGTGAGTCCAATTTCGCTTGGAGTTTCTGAATGTATCTGTGCAGAAAGAAATTTGAAACAAGTAAACCCTAGTTAATACTGAAAATGGAATGAAGATTTATATTAATGCATGCTGGTGGGTTGAATTTTACGCATGCGACTATTGATGCTGTGAGTGGTTCAGTGGTTTTCATCTAGGAGTTGGGCTGCCTCCCCCCTTTCTGACGTGGGGTAGGCCTCTGCTCCTGAGATTGGGGAAGGATGGTATGGCTTAATCTGGTTTGAATGGACCCATTTGTACGTGGGGGGTCTTCTCTGTTTCGGGATCCTGATTCGGTATGCTACCGGTGAGAGTTTCCCCACGATCTCAAAGGGACCTATCCAGCTGGGGAGGAATTTCTTGGAGACCCCCACTGGTCTTATGAACTTGAAATAGAAAACCTTGTCACCCACTTCGTATTCATGGTGGGAGGTTTTCTTGTCATAGTAGGCTTTTGAAGCTTTCACACTGGCCTCCAGAGTTTCTTGTGCCAGTGCAAAGGTCGTCTTCAGATGGTCACGTAGCTCTGCCACGTACTGATGTGCAGTGTATGCGGTCACAACGCTGAGGTCTTCCGCATGGTACAACAGATGCAGGGGGAGAGTCATTTGTCTTCCTGTCATCATCTCAAAGGGGGTGACACCTGTGGAGCGGTGCGGGGTGGACCTGATTGCCATCAGCACCAGGGGAAGTTTTACGTCCCAGTCCTTTCCATTGCTTCCTACGTACTTCTTCAGCATGTGGATAATGGTCCGGTTGGCACGTTCTACTTGGCCTGACGATTGGGGGTGATGGGAGATGTGGAATCTGACTTCAACTCCAAGTATGTCGCAGAGGGAGGTCATGACGTGAGATGTGAAATGGGTTCCGCGGTCCGAATCAATTGAAAGTGGTAGGCCCCAGCGACTGAACACATGATTTAGCAGTAGGACTGCTGTGATGACGGCTGTGTCATTGGACGCTGGGAGGCATTCCACCCATTTGGTGAAGGCACAAGTAACGGTGAGCAGGTACTTGTTGCCTCGTGATGACTTTGGGACCGGTCCAATCCAATCGATCTGAAGGTGGGACCATGGAAATGAGACCCCCCTTCCTTGAAGTGGGGCGCGACTCAGTGGTGATGACGGTTGGAACTGGCAACAGGTAAGGCACCCTTGGACGTATGATTGGGTGTCATGGGCCATTGATGGCCAGTACCCGACTTGCTGCAGGGTGCTTAGAGTAGCCTTGTAACCTCTATGGCCACCGACAAGGGAATCGTGAGCGTGGGACAACATTACCCCCCGGTGGTTGGTCGGAACGACCCACCGGTTTGGTCCTTGGCCATTACGGGTGTAGATGAGCAGATCCTTTTCCATCGTCAGGTGGGGTAGTGCCGTTTGATATGCCCGTACCTCCTTGGGTTGGTCAGTGAATGGTTGGGAGTCTTGCGGGGGAGGTGTCGCGACTATCTGGCGGATGGCACTGATGACGGGATCCTGTTCCTGCATTGCAACCAAGTCTGTATCTTCAGGTTTACGACCCAGATGCAGGATCTGGTCGCAGGCTTGGGGGTTCTCTTGTCGCTCCCTTGCCTGTCGTCGGGTGATCGCGTTCACTACGCAGTTTTGGGGACTTTGAAGTCCATCGCCCTGTAGTTCCCAGTGCACGCCTTCGTCTGCTCCTAGCTTGGCTAGTCGGTCTGCTTCGTCGTTGCCGTCTTTGTCTGGTCCAGCTAGTTGGGAGTGACCTTTGACTTTCTTCCAGTAAACTATCAGCCCTTGGTCTGTTACCAACTGATCACAGGTCAGGAAGAGTTCTGAGTGCTTGACTTCCTTGTTCCTGGCATTTTTCATTCCTTTTTCCTTCCATAAGGGAAAATGGGAGATGAAACTGTGACGGGCATAGTTTGAATCTGAACAGATCACCAACTGCGTTATAGCCAGCTTGACTGCTTGTTGAAGGACGATGAGTATAGCAGCGATCTCTGCGTACTGGCTGGTCTTGGGCCCTAGCTTGTAGTGAGTTGGTTCGCTGCTGCTGTAGTTGGCCCAGGCAATGCCAGCTCCTGCCCGGAGCTGGCTCTCGTAGTGGAACGAGCAGCCATCAACATAGACCTTGGGAAGATCTTCGCAGACGTTTTCTTCATAATAACGGTGGTTGGAAGGCAGTGATGGAGTGGTTGTTGGGAGAGAGATGGGGTCTGATTGTTCATTTTCATCACAATGGTGGCACTCCGCCAAGCCTTTACCCAGGGCCATCTTGTTGTTTTGGGCGTATTTCACTTCGATGTCGTAGCCTTGCAGTGCCATCATCCATGTGGCTATGCGGCTGTTTGTGACCCGTCCTTCTCTCAGTCTTTGGCTGTTCAGGAAGGCTACGGGTTGGTGGCACGTCTCTATGATGACCTTCTGTCCTCCGATGTAGCTGCGGAAGTGTTCTACAGCCCAGACTGTGGACAGGAGTGCTTTCTCACAGTCTGAAAATTTGATTTCCACACCGCTAAGGGGTCGACTGGCGTAGGCCACAACACGCTTGTCGGTGTCGTACTTCTGTGCCAGGGCCGCACTGAGACAGTGGGAGGAGAAGCTCGCCTCGAGGTGGAACTCTTTGTCTTTGTCTGGGTAGGCCAGACAGGGTGCCGAACAGAGTTTTTCTTTCATCTGACAGAAAGATTGTTCTTGGGATTCTTCCCACTCGAAGGGCTTGTCTTTGCGCAGGAGTTCGGTGAGAGGTCTGGCTATCTCTGCGTAGTCTTCAATGAACTGGCGGGAGTAGTTACAGACCCCGAGGAAACTTCTGAGTTCTGTTAGGCGACTGGGGGCCTTGATGTCTTTGATGGCTTGTATCCGCCCTGCTTGGGGTTCGATGCCATCAGCGCCGACTATCAGGCCAACATATTTCACCTTGGTGCGACACCACTGGCCTTTGGTGAGAGCCAGCTTGGCTCCTGCATTGGACAGTTGCTTGAGGACATGTCGGATCTCAGTTATGTGTTCCTCAAAGGTTTGGCTCCTCATGAGGATGTCATCCACATAAATGAGATTTCCACGTGTTGCGGCGTCACTCATGGCTTTGTGGAGAAAGATGTTGAACTCGGATGGAGAGTTTGAATATCCGAAAGGACACCGGTTCCAGGTGTACTGGCTACCTCCGAAAGAGAAAGCTAGTTTATACTGGTCGGCTTGGTCTACCTTCATAGTCCAGAATCCATTTGCCACGTCTACGGTGGAGAAGAACGTGGCTCCTTTTACTTTGGCTAGCTCTTGATCAAGGTGAATCATGGGCCAGCGGGACAGGGGGACTTGTTTGTTCAGAGGACGGTAATCGATGGTGAGACGCCATTTTCCGGTTGGTTTTAGCACTGGCCAAATGGGTGAATTGTAAGTTGAATTACATTCCCTGATTATACGTTTCTCTAACAGGGTGTCGAGGATGTCTTGAATGGACTCGTAGGCTGCCAATGGGATTTTGTACTGACGTACGAAGGTCGGAGGTGCGTTTGGATCCGTGGGGATACGCACCATGTGGAGGTCAGTGACTCCACAATCGGTAGAGTCTTTGGAGAAAATTGACTGGAAGTCAAGGAACAGATCCCGGAGCACTTTCCTCTGTGCGTCTGTTGTCAGGGCATCTGCTTTCTCTAGTTGTTGTCTGATCTCAGCCTCGAACCCGGGATATAGTTCTGCAGCCTGTGCATCCCCTGGGCTGTCCTGCCCTGGTTGAGTTGCTAGAGCATACACCATCATGTCCCCTTCTGTCGTCAGGGAGGCTCCACAAATGGCTTCATCTTGCAGTGACTCATGACGCATAACCGTGATCATGTTGGTTGGGAATGTGTGAAGGACTTGATCCACGGCGTCGTCTTTGGCTAGAGAAGGGGGAAGTTCCCCAATGACCGGTATCGTCAGCTCGAAATCGTGGAATGAGCTGTCAATCAACATTCCTATCACTTGGTGTGCTTTTAATTGAACGGGGCAGTGCGTGAGGTTTTTCACAAGCACATACGTCGTTCGGTGGTTCACTTCCAGCAGTGGCGTGCCACAGACTGCCAGGTTGAGTTCCTGGAAGGAGGGCAGCGGTTGGAAGAAGGCCTGCGGACCCGGTAACCTTTGTCCCTTGAGGATTTCAAGTCGGATCGGGGCCCCGGCGGTTCGTGGAGGAATGACCATGTCAACCTCACTGGCGACCTGGCAGGCTTGGGGAATCGTTTGTCCAGAGAGCATCTGGACTGGGTCGTTGGACAGGCAGTAGCTCTCGGCGTTGACTTGTGACCACAAAACTTGGTTTATGGTGTCCACTTGTGTTCCAAGTCTGATGAGGAGATCTGCTCCTACCAAGAATGAGAAGGGAAGTTGGGCTACTACGCTCACGAAGTGCCAGATCTGTCGTTTTCCGATTCGCAGGGAGATAGCGCACACTCCAGTCGCTTTGATAGGGGTCTGTGGTATCTCTGCTGAGAGAAGTCGGTGGCAGCGTCGCACAAAAAGAGGTGGGGGTTCCAGTCTGCACAGATCAGTGTACGTTTCCATACTGATTGCGGATTTCTCGGACCAGAGTGCTACTAGGGTTTTGGAGGTCAGGATGCCGTTTAGGAAAACGTCTTCTTTGATGCGGGGAACGTATAATGACGGGTTCTCATTGTTTAAGGAACATAGGAATGAATCATGGGTTCTGAAAGTGTTTCCTGAATCATGTGGTGGCCCGGGCCCACTTGCCGTGGTCCTGATGGGATTCGGGCTGGAGTCCGTTTCTGGAAGGGGCAGGTACATCGGGGAGATTCTGCTGGGTGTCTGGATGGCAGTGACTTGAATGGGAGGACTGGCGTTAGGCTCGAGAGGTTTTGGGTTATCGACTTGAGCCCAAATGCGTCCCTGATGACAGTCGATGAGCGGGGCCAATCGATCCAGCAGGTCCTGACCGATGAGCAGTGGTTCTGTGTCGATGGAACAGATGTAGATGGGATGTGCCAGACTCATCTCTTGGAAGGTGATATCGATCCAGGCACGTTTTGTGATGGGTGACTGGTCCTGAGTGTAGCTGGTGATATTAATGTTGCAGGTTTCAATTTGCAGGGGTTTTCCAAGGGATAACATGGTTGTTTCGACTTGGGAGAAAGTGTTAGCACACATCAGGCTGATTTCCGAGCCTGAATCAAGTAGGGCCAGGGAGCTGAAGCAGCCTCCTATTACCACTGAGGTATATATGCGCTGTGCGTTGCCTTTCCGGACAAGGTCGCCCAAGAAAGTTAAGAAGGGAGCAGTGTCTGTAGTGAAGATTTCAGGGTGTGGTCTAGTGGTGCTTGAGTTTCCCCAACCGACAAAGTACACTCTGGAGGTGGGGATGGCGGACACCTGTTCTAGTCACATTGATGGGGGACCACCGTCTGGATTCTTTGGGGGACCCGGCGGTGCAGTGGGGATCTTAGAGGCATCTTGTTTCCCTACTGCCTCTGACACCCATCGGCGTATCAGATCTTCCATTTGTGGATGCATCTGTTGATGCCTTTGTGGAGGGAGCTCCTGTTGATTCCAGCGTTCCTGTTGATTCATGGGTCCCTGTCTCCTCCCATGTTCTTGTTTCTTCCAATTATCCTGCGGATTCCATGGGTCCTGTTTCTTCCAATTATCCTGCGGATTCCATGGGTCCTGTTTCTTCCCATGTTCTTGTGACCTCCCTTGTTTGGGATATTTGTTGTCATACTTCTCGTGGCGTCCTCGCTCAGCCCAATCCCTGCCTCTCTGTTGAGAGGTTGTTAGGTGCTGTGACCTCTGGTTGCGGGGCTGGGTTGACCCCTCCCTTTCTTGGTTCCTTCTAGGATCCTGTTGGACGGGTCGACGTTCACGATCCTCTCTCCTGTGGTGTGTTTTGGCCAGAGGTATCTCGTTACCCTCCAGCGCCAGATCCATGTGGGGTTGAGCTTGGATCCCCAGAACCCTGACGTCCTGTTCTTGTCCTTTGTTTTGGCGTGTTCGCGTCTCCCAGGCTAGTTGAGAGTACCTTCTCATCTCTTGCATCGAGTGGTCACCAGCTCTGCAGTGCATGGTAACATCATATCGCACACTATCGTGGAGATTGTGCAGGAACAAGGATTTGAAAGCTGTGTCGTTTTCCAGCCCGGGGGCGTTACGCCCTTGGAAGTACGCCGTTCTCAGACGTCTGTAATATTCCCTCGGAGATTCATTCTTCCTCTGCAGGACAGCGAAGGCACCGAGGGTTGCGGAGGCCTGGTCGGTGAAGAGTGAGTACTCTTCGCGCAGGGCCTGACATAGGTCGAAATAATTGTCTCTGACCTTATGTGACAGAGTTTCCATGAAGGCGTGGACGTTTCTGGCTGTCGTCTTCCAGACTAGCTTCAGCTTTTCTCTGGATGAGGGGTTGGTTATGTCCAAGAGGCAGCGTTCTACCTCACGAAGATAATCGTCCACGTTGGACCCTCGGACGTCGGGATCGAACCGATCGATGTCTTTAGACAGGGACTCGATCTGTCGGGTGCGAATTCCCTGTACCACTGGTGCTTCATGGTGCTCAGAGTCATCCGAATCCGGTTCTTCCTGGTGCTGGTCATAGAAACCATCTTCTTGGCGTGCCTTCGGATTGGTGGACCAGTTCGGATGTGACCCAGAACCAGATCGTTCAGCCGCCTGCGTGGTAGGTGGAGGATGGTTGTTAGACGGGTTCCTCCCTGATTGTGAATATCCTTCAGCCATCCAGGGCGGCGTTCTTCCGTCGTCCTGATATGGAGCAGGTAAGTTTCGTACAGGGGGAGCCCTTTCTAAGGTGAGTTGATTTCCAACGTCAGCTGGACGGGCGTTCGGTGTTGCCTGATGGTCAAGAGTCACTGTGCTCCTAGGGGTTTCTGCTGGCTCCGTCCTTGCATTGGCCGGGGTGGATCTCTGATCAACGTTATTGATAAGCCAGGGTGAATCAGTTTCGGCCACCTGACGTTGGCGTGGCCGTGCTTGCAGTTGCTCTTCTGGTGTCTCTACTTCACTGGCTTCTCCGGATAAGGTGTCAATTCTTGACCTTGTTTCCATTCCAGAGGGCCACAGACCGTTTCCTATGTATCTTGCCTCTCTTTCACTCTGACGTTTGACCTGCTCGCGCAGGTTTTCGCACTCCTGCAGTGCCTGGTCCCATTCTTCACGGGACCTATCAACTTCCTGTTGTAAAGAGGAATTCCTCCCTTGCAAATGGGACTTTTCATTAAGCTCTGCCTGATGTACTGCTTCCATGGCACTGATCTCGTCAGAGTGTTGTTTGGCTTTCATCTGGGATCGGCGGTCGTACAGGATGGCCAGTTGGCCCAGAAGTTTGGTTACTGAGCGTTGGGGGCCAAAAGGGTCTTCAATGTACGTGACTATTTCCTTTATCTTGTCATCACAGGCACTGACATCGTAACCACTGAACTCACTCACCTCATCAACCGACAGCTTCACCAGATCTGCGACCAAATGTGGCATGTCGTCTGGCCTTGAAGAGGCCTGCGCCCCACTTTGGTCAGAGTTACTCATTGTCTAAGTATTATAAGACAATCAGTGGATTACTTAAGCTCGCTGGGATACCAGCGGGTAACAATCTTAAATTGCACTATACGATCAGAAACACGGGTGAGCTCTACCCTGTGTCTATCACGTAACTTTAGGCAGGATAGCTCGGCGGCTCAATCCTCTAGACCTAGTAAGCAACAATTAATCTCAAAATCAAACCTAACATGCAGAAAATCTCCAATCAAAGTTACTAACAACTGAAAATGCGGTCAGCAACCAACCACGGTTACGCAAAGCCCTAATATACCTGCTTGGCAAAGGTTTAAGGGAATCAAAAATAAAATTTTGAAAAGAAAAATAAATCTCTTGAATATTTTTTCTTAACAATCAATTATGATCAATTTTGAAATTTCGGAGAAAGAAGAAAAAATAAAAATTATTAATTTTGGAAGAAGAAAAAAAAATTAATAAAATTTAAATTTAATAAAAAAAATTAAGTTTATCGAAAAATAAATCTATCGAAAATTAAATTTATTGAAAAATTTAACTATTGAAAAATTAATTTATTGAAAAATTAATTTATTAAAAAAAATCAACTTATTGAAAAATCAATTTATCGAAAAACTAAATTTATTGAAAAAAATAATTTATTGAAAAAAATCAATTTATCGAAAATTAAATTTATTAAAAAAAATTTAACTATTGAAAAATTAATTTATTGAAAAATTAATTTATTGAAAAATTAACTTATTGAAAAATCAATTTATTGAAAAATTAAATTTATTGAAAAATTAATTTATTGAAAAATCAATTTATCGAAAAAATTAAATTCATTGAAAGGTTAATTTATTGAAAAATCAATTTATCGAAAAATTAAACTTATTGAAAAGTTAATTTATTGAAAAATCTATTTATTGAAACAAATTACTCTATTGAAAATCAACTTATTGAAAAATCAATTTATTGAAAACTAAGTTGGATTATTGTACATAGATATTATGACAGTTGGAATAAGATAGCCTCACGCAGGGGCACCATTTATGTTGTGCAATAGTAGGGGGACTCGACGTTGGCTAATTATCAATAATCATGGAATATGATTATTGAAACAATAAAGATTATTTATTAAACAAAATAATTAGATTATTAATTGAAGATGATCAGTAATCAAATAACAATAAAACCATTAATGAGTAAATAAGGAAGTTCAACAATTAAGAATTATTAAATCACTAATTTGAGAATGATAAAGTTTATTGATTAAGAATAATTAAATAATTAATGTAAACTTTAAGAATAATCAATCAATGAATAACAACTACTAATGAAAAACAAGTAATTATCAATTTAGAAAGTAGAAGCTATCAATTAATAATGATAAGGTTATCAACCAAGAATAATGAAATAATTAGTCACAACAATAAAATCGTCAATTTAAGAATGCTACTATCTATATTAATACTCGAGAAGGGGCACCACCCTGGTTACAGGGACCAACGAATAAGTCTATAAGTATCAGTCTCATCTGATAAAGTTAAATTAATAATCTCAATAGTTAATATTAGGGATTATATAATAAACGATGAAGGGTTTGAGTTCAAGCACTGGCTATCGTTATCCAACTGTGTTCACATAAACATGTACCAATAATCACAAGATTCAAATATTTTAAGTATAAAAGGGGTTTATTAAAAAGATATAAAAGTCAAAGTTGTTCCAAATGATTCTTCATTTAACACAATCCGCTATCTCCAATACAGTCGCAGCACATTTAGCACAATTGATCACACTGCAATACTTCTGATAGGGCTGTGTGTGTGTTCGTGTGTGTGTGTGTGTGTGAGTGGGGGGAAGTGTGTGTGTGTGTGAGAGAGAGAGAGGGGAAGGGGGGTCGATGACTCACGAAGTTTAAGAGGGCCGGCTTAACCCTGGGGGTTTGACTACAAAATTGGTGATGTAATATACACCAGGACTACAACTCAAAATGGCGGAGTCGCCTAAGGAATTTAGAGTCCGAATGGAGGGCAGGCCTCGATGTGTATTGCAATCAATGGTCGAAGGACCACGTAACTTAGAGTCAAGATGGTCAAAGATGGCCGACTTAAACACACGTGGGACAAAGGTCGAGGGAGGACAAAGGGGTTCTTTGTCTTAGCTTAGCTTAGCTTTAGCGCCGAATGGCGTCGAGGTGCGTTCAGGCCCTCCTTGATATCAGAATGACTATATGTAATGCGGCTATGTGTGTGTGCGTGGGCGAGGATGTGTATGTCGGCGGATGTGAGAGAATACAATAGAGAGAAAGAGAGAAACATATAGTAACACAGATCGGAGATGATCTTAAAAACGCCGTCAGAGGCGATCACACAGTGAGGCCGGCAATCCAGCTACGTAAGAGGTGTCTTTTAACAGATGCACGTCTTCTGTGAGATCGGCCTGACGGAAACACGAATCAAACAGGAAGCGCCGGATCGTCACCGCGCGCTTTTCACAATAAGATCGACACGGCGGTCTTTCTATAAAAGTACAATCATATACAAAAACACGCTAATTATTAAACTAGACTCTGCCCAGACATATGTCTCTTACTTCGTGTTGCTTCGCGGGGTTTCGTGCACGACCGGAGTAGCGCGAATCCCGGAAGGAGGAAGTGGATGATGTCCTGGCCTCGGGCCGCTGATCGCGGAGCCGCTGGGGGCGACGGCGAGATTGCGCTGGGCCGAATCGGAGAGGATTCTTCTCGTTCTCCTTGGCAAGGTCTTTGCCCGTCTCGGAGAGAATGCTTCTCGTTCTCCTTGGCAAGGTCTTTGCCCGTCTGCAGGAAGGAACAACCGTCGCCGGATTGTCCGTGGATGGCGGGGAAAGTGTCTCTGTTCTCGGCCAGCGAGTGAGGGAGAGCTTCTGCCGCGCGCTATTCAGATTAAAAGCTTTAAGTAAAAATAGGATAAAATAAGCTTACGATGTACTAAAAAAGGATAAGTTAAGCTTAAACTGGATTAGAAAAAGTAGCTTTAAACTAAAAGTGAAACTACGAAAAGATAAGTTTAAAATAAACTTATGAAAAATCAAACAGCTGTTAAGTTTGTTTCTTTGTGTCCTGTGAATCACTGAGAACTAAACTGGAGATGCTAGCTCTAATGTGAGTGGAACTGGAAAGAAATATTTTCTGTGTGTTTGCCCTTAAATAGCACCTTAGAGGTGACTCCCGCCTTCTAGCAGGACTAAGGGTCTTAGGCCAATAGGAAGGTCAGAGTTCAAAATCTGAGGCGCGGCTAGAGACACAGCAGGGGTGATTGACAGTTCCAACTGTAGCCTGCTCCCCCCCGTACTTTAGGCTGGAGTGGAATCTTCCACCAGTCCTCATTTTATGGTTCTCTGTGGCTGTAGGTCCCAACAGTCACTAATCAACGTGTTTTCTCAAAAGGCCTTCAGTCAAATTCCTTGATACTTAAAATGCATACAGTGGATTATAATAATGAAAAAGGATAATTTGAAATCTTGGTTTCAACTCTAAAGGAACTCTTTAAAAAACAGATTTTAAGTTTTGGAAACCCCAATGAAAAAGTAGCAACTGCACGGTTTTTACTGTCAGATTGGCTCTAAGTGCCAAAAAGTGCTGGAAACGGGGAGATAAGCCTATTTTTGCAACAATGGTTAAAATTTTCAATTTTTCATCACAGATGTGCCCAAGATGCACAAAAGCGCTGGAAACGGTGAGATAAGCCTATTTTTGCAACTTTGGTTAAAATCTTAAATTTTTCATCACAGATGTGCCCAAGATTCCCAAAAGCGCTGGAAACGGGGAGAAAAGCCTTTTTTTGCAACTTTGGTTAAAATCTTAAATTTTTCATCACAGATGTGCCCAAGATGCGCAAAAGCGCTGGAAACGGTGAGATAAACCTATTTTTGCAACTATAATTAAAATCTTAAATTTTTCATCACAAATGTGCCCAAGATGCCCAAAGGCGCGGGAAACGGTGAGATAACCCTATTTTTGCAACTTTGGTTAAAATCTTCATTTTTTCATCACAGATATGCCCCAAGGTGCACAAAAGTGCTGGAAACGGTGAGATAAGCCTAATTTTGCAACAATGTTTAAGGTTTGGAGGTTTCATAGACTAAAGTTGAAAATCAGTGGTTTGACTGCCATAATGAAATAGGGTCACTAATCAACGTGTTTTCTCAAAAGGCCTTCAGTCAAATTCCTTGATACTTAAAATGCATACAGTGGATTATAATAATGAAAAAGGATAATTTGAAATCTTGGTTTCAACTCTAAAGGAACTCTTTAAAAAAAAGATTTTAAGTTTTGGAAACCCCAATGAAAAAGTAGCAACTGCACGGTTTCTACTGTCAGATTGGCTCTAAGTGCCAAAAAGTGCTGGAAACGGAGAGATAAGCCTATTTTTGCAACTTTGGTTAAAATCTTAAATTTTTCATCACAGATGTGCCCAAGATGCCCAAAAGCGCTGGAAACGGTGAGATAAGCCTATTTTTGCAACTATGGTTAAAATCTTAAATTTTTCATCACAGATGTGCCCAATATGCGCAAAAGCGCTGGAAACGGTGAGAAAACCCTATTTTTGCAACTATGGTTAAAATCTTAAATTTTTCATCACAGATGTGCCCAAGATGCGCAAAAGCGCTGGAAACGGTGAGATAAACCTATTTTTGCAACTATAATTAAAATCGTAAATTTTTCATCACAAATGTGCCCAAGATGCCCAAAGGCACTGGAAACTGTGAGATAAGCCTATTTTTGCAACTTTGGTTAAAATCTTCATTTTTTCATCACAGATATGCCCAAGGTGCACAAAAGTGCTGGAAACGGTGAGATAAGCCTAATTTTGCAACAATGTTTAAGGTTTGGAGGTTTCATAGACTAAAGTTGAAAATCAGTGGTTTGACTGCCATAATGAAATAGGGTCACTAATCAACGTGTTTTCTCAAAAGGCCTTCAGTCAAATTCCTTGATACTTAAAATGCATACAGTGGATTATAATAATGAAAAAGGATAATTTGAAATCTTGGTTTCAACTCTAAAGGAACTTTTTAAAAAAAAGATTTTAAGTTTTGGAAACCCCAATGAAAAAGTAGCAACTGCACGGTTTCTACTGTCAGATTGGCTCTAAGTGCCAAAAAGTGCTGGAAACGGAGAGATACGCCTATTTTTGCAACAATGGTTAAAATCTTAAATTTTTCATCACAGATGTGCCCAAGATGCGCAAAAGCGCTGGAAACGGTGAGATAAGCCTATTTTTGCAACTTTGGTTAAATCTTAAATTTTTCATCACAGATGTGCCCAAGATGCGCAAAAGCGCTGGAAACGGTGAGATAAGCCTATTTTTGCAACTTTGGTTAAAATCTTCATTTTTTCATCACAGATATGCCCAAGATGCACAAAAGTGCTGGAAACGGTGAGATAAGCCTAATTTTGCAACAATGTTTAAGGTTTGGAGGTTTCATAGACTAAAGTTGAAAATCAGTGGTTTGACTGCCATAATGAAATAGGGTCACTAATCAACGTGTTTTCTCAAAAGGCCTTCAGTCAAATTCCTTGATACTTAAAATGCATACAGTGGATTATAATAATGAAAAAGGATAATTTGAAATCTTGGTTTCAACTCTAAAGGAACTCTTTAAAAAACAGATTTTAAGTTTTGGAAACCCCAATGAAAAAGTAGCAACTGCACGGTTTTTACTGTCAGATTGGCTCTAAGTGCCAAAAAGTGCTGGAAACGGGGAGATAAGCCTATTTTTGCAACAATGGTTAAAATCTTCAATTTTTCATCACAGATGTGCCCAAGATGCACAAAAGCGCTGGAAACGGTGAGATAAGCCTATTTTTGCAACTTTGGTTAAAATCTTAAATTTTTCATCACAGATGTGCCCAAGATGCCCAAAAGCGCTGGAAACGGGGAGATAAGCCTTTTTTTGCAACTTTGGTTAAAATCTTAAATTTTTCATCACAGATGTGCCCAAGATGCGCAAAAGCGCTGGAAACGGTGAGATAAACCTATTTTTGCAACTATAATTAAAATCTTAAATTTTTCATCACAAATGTGCCCAAGATGCCCAAAGGCACTGGAAACGGTGAGATAAGCCTATTTTTGCAACTTTGGTTAAAATCTTAAATTTTTCATCACAGATGTGCCCAAGATGCCCAAAAGCGCTGGAAACGGGGAGATAAGCCTTTTTTTGCAACTTTGGTTAAAATCTTAAATTTTTCATCACAGATGTGCCCAAGATGCGCAAAAGCGCTGGAAACGGTGAGATAAACCTATTTTTGCAACTATAATTAAAATCTTAAATTTTTCATCACAAATGTGCCCAAGATGCCCAAAGGCGCGGGAAACGGTGAGATAACCCTATTTTTGCAACTTTGGTTAAAATCTTCATTTTTTCATCACAGATATGCCCAAGGTGCACAAAAGTGCTAGAAACGGTGAGATAAGCCTAATTTTGCAACAATGTTTAAGGTTTGGAGGTTTCATAGACTAAAGTTGAAAATCAGTGGTTTGACTGCCATAATGAAATAGGGTCACTAATCAACGTGTTTTCTCAAAAGGCCTTCAGTCAAATTCCTTGATACTTAAAATGCATACAGTGGATTATAATAATGAAAAAGGATAATTTGAAATCTTGGTTTCAACTCTAGAGGAACTCTTTAAAAAAAAGATTTGAAGTTTTGGAAACCCCAATGAAAAAGTAGCAACTGCACGGTTTCTACTGTCAGATTGGCTCTAAGTGCCAAAAAGTGCTGGAAACAGGGAGATAAGCCTATTTTTGCAACTTTGGTTAAAATCATAAATTTTTCATCACAGATGTGCCCAAGATGCGCAAAAGCGCTGGAAACGGTGAGATAAGCCTATTTTTGCAACTTTGGTTAAATCTTAAATTTTTCATCACAGATGTGCCCAAGATGCGCAAAAGCGCTGGAAACGGTGAGATAAGCCTATTTTTGCAACTTTGGTTAAAATCTTCATTTTTTCATCACAGATATGCCCAAGATGCACAAAAGTGCTGGAAACGGTGAGATAAGCCTAATTTTGCAACAATGTTTAAGGTTTGGAGGTTTCATAGACTAAAGTTGAAAATCAGTGGTTTGACTGCCATAATGAAATAGGGTCACTAATCAACGTGTTTTCTCAAAAGGCCTTCAGTCAAATTCCTTGATACTTAAAATGCATACAGTGGATTATAATAATGAAAAAGGATAATTTGAAATCTTGGTTTCAACTCTAAAGGAACTCTTTAAAAAACAGATTTTAAGTTTTGGAAACCCCAATGAAAAAGTAGCAACTGCACGGTTTTTACTGTCAGATTGGCTCTAAGTGCCAAAAAGTGCTGGAAACGGGGAGATAAGCCTATTTTTGCAACAATGGTTAAAATCTTCAATTTTTCATCACAGATGTGCCCAAGATGCGCAAAAGCGCTGGAAACGGTGAGATAAGCCTATTTTTGCAACTTTGGTTAAATCTTAAATTTTTCATCACAGATGTGCCCAAGATGCCCAAAAGCGCTGGAAACGGGGAGATAAGCCTTTTTTTGCAACTTTGGTTAAAATCTTAAATTTTTCATCACAGATGTGCCCAAGATGCGCAAAAGCGCTGGAAACGGTGAGATAAACCTATTTTTGCAACTATAATTAAAATCTTAAATTTTTCATCACAAATGTGCCCAAGATGCCCAAAGGCGCGGGAAACGGTGAGATAACCCTATTTTTGCAACTTTGGTTAAAATCTTCATTTTTTCATCACAGATATGCCCAAGGTGCACAAAAGTGCTAGAAACGGTGAGATAAGCCTAATTTTGCAACAATGTTTAAGGTTTGGAGGTTTCATAGACTAAAGTTGAAAATCAGTGGTTTGACTGCCATAATGAAATAGGGTCACTAATCAACGTGTTTTCTCAAAAGGCCTTCAGTCAAATTCCTTGATACTTAAAATGCATACAGTGGATTATAATAATGAAAAAGGATAATTTGAAATCTTGGTTTCAACTCTAGAGGAACTCTTTAAAAAAAAGATTTGAAGTTTTGGAAACCCCAATGAAAAAGTAGCAACTGCACGGTTTCTACTGTCAGATTGGCTCTAAGTGCCAAAAAGTGCTGGAAACAGGGAGATAAGCCTATTTTTGCAACTTTGGTTAAAATCATAAATTTTTCATCACAGATGTGCCCAAGATGCGCAAAAGCGCTGGAAACGGTGAGATAAGCCTATTTTTGCAACTTTGGTTAAATCTTAAATTTTTCATCACAGATGTGCCCAAGATGCCCAAAAGCGCTGGAAACGGGGAGATAAGCCTTTTTTTGAAAACTTTGGTTAAAATCTTAAATTTTTCATCACAGATGTGCCCAAGATGCGCAAAAGCGCTGGAAACGGTGAGATAAACCTATTTTTGCAACTATAATTAAAATCTTAAATTTTTCATCACAAATGTGCCCAAGATGCCCAAAGGCGCGGGAAACGGTGAGATAACCCTATTTTTGCAACTTTGGTTAAAATCTTCATTTTTTCATCACAGATATGCCCAAGGTGCACAAAAGTGCTGGAAACGGTGAGATAAGCCTAATTTTGCAACAATGTTTAAGGTTTGGAGGTTTCATAGACTAAAGTTGAAAATCAGTGGTTTGACTGCCATAATGAAATAGGGTCACTAATCAACGTGTTTTCTCAAAAGGCCTTCAGTCAAATTCCTTGATACTTAAAATGCATACAGTGGATTATAATAATGAAAAAGGATAATTTGAAATCTTGGTTTCAACTCTAGAGGAACTCTTTAAAAAAAAGATTTGAAGTTTTGGAAACCCCAATGAAAAAGTAGCAACTGCACGGTTTCTACTGTCAGATTGGCTCTAAGTGCCAAAAAGTGCTGGAAACAGGGAGATAAGCCTATTTTTGCAACTTTGGTTAAAATCATAAATTTTTCATCACAGATGTGCCCAAGATGCGCAAAAGCGCTGGAAACGGTGAGATAAGCCTATTTTTGCAACTTTGGTTAAATCTTAAATTTTTCATCACAGATGTGCCCAAGATGCGCAAAAGCGCTGGAAACGGTGAGATAAGCCTATTTTTGCAACTTTGGTTAAAATCTTCATTTTTTCATCACAGATATGCCCAAGATGCACAAAAGTGCTGGAAACGGTGAGATAAGCCTAATTTTGCAACAATGTTTAAGGTTTGGAGGTTTCATAGACTAAAGTTGAAAATCAGTGGTTTGACTGCCATAATGAAATAGGGTCACTAATCAACGTGTTTTCTCAAAAGGCCTTCAGTCAAATTCCTTGATACTTAAAATGCATACAGTGGATTATAATAATGAAAAAGGATAATTTGAAATCTTGGTTTCAACTCTAAAGGAACTCTTTAAAAAACAGATTTTAAGTTTTGGAAACCCCAATGAAAAAGTAGCAACTGCACGGTTTTTACTGTCAGATTGGCTCTAAGAGCCAAAAAGTGCTGGAAACGGGGAGATAAGCCTATTTTTGCAACAATGGTTAAAATCTTCAATTTTTCATCACAGATGTGCCCAAGATGCGCAAAAGCGCTGGAAACGGTGAGATAAGCCTATTTTTGCAACTTTGGTTAAATCTTAAATTTTTCATCACAGATGTGCCCAAGATGCCCAAAAGCGCTGGAAACGGGGAGATAAGCCTTTTTTTGCAACTTTGGTTAAAATCTTAAATTTTTCATCACAGATGTGCCCAAGATGCGCAAAAGCGCTGGAAACGGTGAGATAAACCTATTTTTGCAACTATAATTAAAATCTTAAATTTTTCATCACAAATGTGCCCAAGATGCCCAAAGGCGCGGGAAACGGTGAGATAACCCTATTTTTGCAACTTTGGTTAAAATCTTCATTTTTTCATCACAGATATGCCCAAGGTGCACAAAAGTGCTGGAAACGGTGAGATAAGCCTAATTTTGCAACAATGTTTAAGGTTTGGAGGTTTCATAGACTAAAGTTGAAAAATCAGTGGTTTGACTGCCATAATGAAATAGGGTCACTAATCAACGTGTTTTCTCAAAAAGCCTTCAGTCAAATTCCTTGATACTTAAAATGCATACAGTGGATTATAATAATGAAAAAGGATAATTTGAAATCTTGGTTTCAACTCTAAAGGAACTCTTTAAAAAAAAGATTTTAAGTTTTGGAAACCCCAATGAAAAAGTAGCAACTGCACGGTTTCTACTGTCAGATTGGCTCTAAGTGCCAAAAAGTGCTGGAAACGGAGAGATAAGCCTATTTTTGCAACTTTGGTTAAAATCTTAAATTTTTCATCACAGATGTGCCCAAGATGCCCAAAAGCGCTGGAAACGGTGAGATAAGCCTATTTTTGCAACTATGGTTAAAATCTTACATTTTTCATCACAGATGTGCCCAAGATGCGCAAAAGCGCTGGAAACGGTGAGATAAACCTATTTTTGCAACTATAATTAAAATCTTAAATTTTTCATCACAAATGTGCCCAAGATGCCCAAAGGCACTGGAAACTGTGAGATAAGCCTATTTTTGCAACTTTGGTTAAAATCTTCATTTTTTCATCACAGATATGCCCAAGGTGCACAAAAGTGCTGGAAACGGTGAGATAAGCCTAATTTTGCAACAATGTTTAAGGTTTGGAGGTTTCATAGACTAAAGTTGAAAATCAGTGGTTTGACTGCCATAATGAAATAGGGTCACTAATCAACGTGTTTTCTCAAAAGGCCTTCAGTCAAATTCCTTGATACTTAAAATGCATACAGTGGATTATAATAATGAAAAAGGATAATTTGAAATCTTGGTTTCAACTCTAGAGGAACTCTTTAAAAAAAAGATTTGAAGTTTTGGAAACCCCAATGAAAAAGTAGCAACTGCACGGTTTCTACTGTCAGATTGGCTCTAAGTGCCAAAAAGTGCTGGAAACAGGGAGATAAGCCTATTTTTGCAACTTTGGTTAAAATCATAAATTTTTCATCACAGATGTGCCCAAGATGCGCAAAAGCGCTGGAAACGGTGAGATAAGCCTATTTTTGCAACTTTGGTTAAATCTTAAATTTTTCATCACAGATGTGCCCAAGATGCGCAAAAGCGCTGGAAACGGTGAGATAAGCCTATTTTTGCAACTTTGGTTAAAATCTTCATTTTTTCATCACAGATATGCCCAAGATGCACAAAAGTGCTGGAAACGGTGAGATAAGCCTAATTTTGCAACAATGTTTAAGGTTTGGAGGTTTCATAGACTAAAGTTGAAAATCAGTGGTTTGACTGCCATAATGAAATAGGGTCACTAATCAACGTGTTTTCTCAAAAGGCCTTCAGTCAAATTCCTTGATACTTAAAATGCATACAGTGGATTATAATAATGAAAAAGGATAATTTGAAATCTTGGTTTCAACTCTAAAGGAACTCTTTAAAAAACAGATTTTAAGTTTTGGAAACCCCAATGAAAAAGTAGCAACTGCACGGTTTTTACTGTCAGATTGGCTCTAAGTGCCAAAAAGTGCTGGAAACGGGGAGATAAGCCTATTTTTGCAACAATGGTTAAAATCTTCAATTTTTCATCACAGATGTGCCCAAGATGCGCAAAAGCGCTGGAAACGGTGAGATAAGCCTATTTTTGCAACTTTGGTTAAATCTTAAATTTTTCATCACAGATGTGCCCAAGATGCGCAAAAGCGCTGGAAACGGTGAGATAAACCTATTTTTGCAACTATAATTAAAATCTTAAATTTTTCATCACAAATGTGCCCAAGATGCCCAAAGGCGCGGGAAACGGTGAGATAACCCTATTTTTGCAACTTTGGTTAAAATCTTCATTTTTTCATCACAGATATGCCCAAGGTGCACAAAAGTGCTGGAAACGGTGAGATAAGCCTAATTTTGCAACAATGTTTAAGGTTTGGAGGTTTCATAGACTAAAGTTGAAAAATCAGTGGTTTGACTGCCATAATGAAATAGGGTCACTAATCAACGTGTTTTCTCAAAAGGCCTTCAGTCAAATTCCTTGATACTTAAAATGCATACAGTGGATTATAATAATGAAAAAGGATAATTTGAAATCTTGGTTTCAACTCTAAAGGAACTCTTTAAAAAAAAGATTTTAAGTTTTGGAAACCCCAATGAAAAAGTAGCAACTGCACGGTTTCTACTGTCAGATTGGCTCTAAGTGCCAAAAAGTGCTGGAAACGGAGAGATAAGCCTATTTTTGCAACTTTGGTTAAAATCTTAAATTTTTCATCACAGATGTGCCCAAGATGCCCAAAAGCGCTGGAAACGGTGAGATAAGCCTATTTTTGCAACTATGGTTAAAATCTTACATTTTTCATCACAGATGTGCCCAAGATGCGCAAAAGCGCTGGAAACGGTGAGATAAACCTATTTTTGCAACTATAATTAAAATCTTAAATTTTTCATCACAAATGTGCCCAAGATGCCCAAAGGCACTGGAAACTGTGAGATAAGCCTATTTTTGCAACTTTGGTTAAAATCTTCATTTTTTCATCACAGATATGCCCAAGGTGCACAAAAGTGCTGGAAACGGTGAGATAAGCCTAATTTTGCAACAATGTTTAAGGTTTGGAGGTTTCATAGACTAAAGTTGAAAATCAGTGGTTTGACTGCCATAATGAAATAGGGTCACTAATCAACGTGTTTTCTCAAAAGGCCTTCAGTCAAATTCCTTGATACTTAAAATGCATACAGTGGATTATAATAATGAAAAAGGATAATTTGAAATCTTGGTTTCAACTCTAGAGGAACTCTTTAAAAAAAAGATTTGAAGTTTTGGAAACCCCAATGAAAAAGTAGCAACTGCACGGTTTCTACTGTCAGATTGGCTCTAAGTGCCAAAAAGTGCTGGAAACAGGGAGATAAGCCTATTTTTGCAACTTTGGTTAAAATCATAAATTTTTCATCACAGATGTGCCCAAGATGCGCAAAAGCGCTGGAAACGGTGAGATAAGCCTATTTTTGCAACTTTGGTTAAATCTTAAATTTTTCATCACAGATGTGCCCAAGATGCGCAAAAGCGCTGGAAACGGTGAGATAAGCCTATTTTTGCAACTTTGGTTAAAATCTTCATTTTTTCATCACAGATATGCCCAAGATGCACAAAAGTGCTGGAAACGGTGAGATAAGCCTAATTTTGCAACAATGTTTAAGGTTTGGAGGTTTCATAGACTAAAGTTGAAAATCAGTGGTTTGACTGCCATAATGAAATAGGGTCACTAATCAACGTGTTTTCTCAAAAGGCCTTCAGTCAAATTCCTTGATACTTAAAATGCATACAGTGGATTATAATAATGAAAAAGGATAATTTGAAATCTTGGTTTCAACTCTAAAGGAACTCTTTAAAAAACAGATTTTAAGTTTTGGAAACCCCAATGAAAAAGTAGCAACTGCACGGTTTTTACTGTCAGATTGGCTCTAAGTGCCAAAAAGTGCTGGAAACGGGGAGATAAGCCTATTTTTGCAACAATGGTTAAAATCTTCAATTTTTCATCACAGATGTGCCCAAGATGCACAAAATCGCTGGAAACGGTGAGATAAGCCTATTTTTGCAACTTTGGTTAAAATCTTAAATTTTTCATCACAGATGTGCCCAAGATGCCCAAAAGCGCTGGAAACGGGGAGATAAGCCTTTTTTTGCAACTTTGGTTAAAATCTTAAATTTTTCATCACAGATGTGCCCAAGATGCGCAAAAGCGCTGGAAACGGTGAGATAAACCTATTTTTGCAACTATAATTAAAATCTTAAATTTTTCATCACAGATGTGCCCAAGATGCGCAAAAGCGCTGGAAACGGTGAGATAAACCTATTTTTGCAACTATAATTAAAATCTTAAATTTTTCATCACAAATGTGCCCAAGATGCCCAAAGGCGCGGGAAACGGTGAGATAACCCTATTTTTGCAACTTTGGTTAAAATCTTCATTTTTTCATCACAGATATGCCCAAGGTGCACAAAAGTGCTAGAAACGGTGAGATAAGCCTAATTTTGCAACAATGTTTAAGGTTTGGAGGTTTCATAGACTAAAGTTGAAAATCAGTGGTTTGACTGCCATAATGAAATAGGGTCAGTAATCAACGTGTTTTCTCAAAAGGCCTTCAGTCAAATTCCTTGATACTTAAAATGCATACAGTGGATTATAATAATGAAAAAGGATAATTTGAAATCTTGGTTTCAACTCTAGAGGAACTCTTTAAAAAAAAGATTTGAAGTTTTGGAAACCCCAATGAAAAAGTAGCAACTGCACGGTTTCTACTGTCAGATTGGCTCTAAGTGCCAAAAAGTGCTGGAAACAGGGAGATAAGCCTATTTTTGCAACTTTGGTTAAAATCATAAATTTTTCATCACAGATGTGCCCAAGATGCGCAAAAGCGCTGGAAACGGTGAGATAAGCCTATTTTTGCAACAATGTTTAAGGTTTGGAGGTTTCATAGACTAAAGTTGAAAATCAGTGGTTTGACTGCCATAATGAAATAGGGTCACTAATCAACGTGTTTTCTCAAAAGGCCTTCAGTCAAATTCCTTGATACTTAAAATGCATACAGTGGATTATAATAATGAAAAAGGATAATTTGAAATCTTGGTTTCAACTCTAAAGGAACTCTTTAAAAAACAGATTTTAAGTTTTGGAAACCCCAATGAAAAAGTAGCAACTGCACGGTTTTTACTGTCAGATTGGCTCTAAGTGCCAAAAAGTGCTGGAAACGGGGAGATAAGCCTATTTTTGCAACAATGGTTAAAATTTTCAATTTTTCATCACAGATGTGCCCAAGATGCACAAAAGCGCTGGAAACGGTGAGATAAGCCTATTTTTGCAACTTTGGTTAAAATCTTAAATTTTTCATCACAGATGTGCCCAAGATGCCCAAAAGCGCTGGAAACGGGGAGAAAAGCCTTTTTTTGCAACTTTGGTTAAAATCTTAAATTTTTCATCACAGATGTGCCCAAGATGCGCAAAAGCGCTGGAAACGGTGAGATAAACCTATTTTTGCAACTATAATTAAAATCTTAAATTTTTCATCACAAATGTGCCCAAGATGCCCAAAGGCGCGGGAAACGGTGAGATAACCCTATTTTTGCAACTTTGGTTAAAATCTTCATTTTTTCATCACAGATATGCCCAAGGTGCACAAAAGTGCTGGAAACGGTGAGATAAGCCTAATTTTGCAACAATGTTTAAGGTTTGGAGGTTTCATAGACTAAAGTTGAAAATCAGTGGTTTGACTGCCATAATGAAATAGGGTCACTAATCAACGTGTTTTCTCAAAAGGCCTTCAGTCAAATTCCTTGATACTTAAAATGCATACAGTGGATTATAATAATGAAAAAGGATAATTTGAAATCTTGGTTTCAACTCTAAAGGAACTCTTTAAAAAAAAGATTTTAAGTTTTGGAAACCCCAATGAAAAAGTAGCAACTGCACGGTTTCTACTGTCAGATTGGCTCTAAGTGCCAAAAAGTGCTGGAAACGGAGAGATAAGCCTATTTTTGCAACTTTGGTTAAAATCTTAAATTTTTCATCACAGATGTGCCCAAGATGCCCAAAAGCGCTGGAAACGGTGAGATAAGCCTATTTTTGCAACTATGGTTAAAATCTTAAATTTTTCATCACAGATGTGCCCAATATGCACAAAAGCGCTGGAAACGGTGAGAAAACCCTATTTTTGCAACTATGGTTAAAATCATAAATTTTTCATCAGAGATGTGCCCAAGATGCGCAAAAGCGCTGGAAACGGTGAGATAAGCCTATTTTTGCAACTTTGGTTAAATCTTAAATTTTTCATCACAGATGTGACCTAGATGCGCAAAAGCGCTGGAAAGGGTGAGATAAGCCTATTTTTGCAACTTTGGTTAAAATCTTCATTTTTTCATCACAGATATGCCCAAGATGCACAAAAGCGCTGGAAACGGTGAGATAAGCCTATTTTTGCAACTATAATTAAAATTTTAAATTTTTCATCACAAATGTGCCCAAGATGCCCAAAGGCGCTGGAAACGGTGAGATAAGCCTAATTTTGCAACAATGTTTAAGGTTTGGAGGTTTCATAGACTAAAGTTGAAAATCAGTGGTTTGACTGCCATAATGAAATAGGGTCACTAATCAACGTGTTTTCTCAAAAGGCCTTCAGTCAAATTCCTTGATACTTAAAATGCATACAGTGGATTATAATAATGAAAAAGGATAATTTGAAATCTTGGTTTCAACTCTAAAGGAACTTTTTAAAAAAAAGATTTTAAGTTTTGGAAACCCCAATGAAAAAGTAGCAACTGCACGGTTTCTACTGTCAGATTGGCTCTAAGTGCCAAAAAGTGCTGGAAACGGAGAGATAAGCCTATTTTTGCAACAATGGTTAAAATCTTAAATTTTTCATCACAGATGTGCCCAAGATGCGCAAAAGCGCTGGAAACGGTGAGATAAGCCTATTTTTGCAACTTTGGTTAAATCTTAAATTTTTCATCACAGATGTGCCCAAGATGCGCAAAAGCGCTGGAAACGGTGAGATAAGCCTATTTTTGCAACTTTGGTTAAAATCTTCATTTTTTCATCACAGATATGCCCAAGATGCACAAAAGTGCTGGAAACGGTGAGATAAGCCTAATTTTGCAACAATGTTTAAGGTTTGGAGGTTTCATAGACTAAAGTTGAAAATCAGTGGTTTGACTGCCATAATGAAATAGGGTCACTAATCAACGTGTTTTCTCAAAAGGCCTTCAGTCAAATTCCTTGATACTTAAAATGCATACAGTGGATTATAATAATGAAAAAGGATAATTTGAAATCTTGGTTTCAACTCTAAAGGAACTCTTTAAAAAACAGATTTTAAGTTTTGGAAACCCCAATGAAAAAGTAGCAACTGCACGGTTTTTACTGTCAGATTGGCTCTATTTGCCAAAAAGTGCTGGAAACAGGGAGATAAGCCTATTTTTGCAACTTTGGTTAAAATCATAAATTTTTCATCACAGATGTGCCCAAGATGCCCAAAAGCGCTGGAAACGGGGAGATAAGCCTTTTTTTGCAACTTTGGTTAAAATCTTAAATTTTTCATCACAGATGTGCCCAAGATGCGCAAAAGCGCTGGAAACGGTGAGATAAACCTATTTTTGCAACTATAATTAAAATCTTAAATTTTTCATCACAAATGTGCCCAAGATTCCCAAAGGCGCGGGAAACGGTGAGATAAGCCTAATTTTGCAACAATGTTTAAGGTTTGGAGGTTTCATAGACTAAAGTTGAAAAATCAGTGGTTTGACTGCCATAATGAAATAGGGTCACTAATCAACGTGTTTTCTCAAAAGGCCTTCAGTCAAATTCCTTGATACTTAAAATGCATACAGTGGATTATAATAATGAAAAAGGATAATTTGAAATCTTTGTTTCAACTCTAGAGGAACTCTTTAAAAAAAAGATTTTTAAGTTTTGGAAACCCCAATGAAAAAGTAGCAACTGCACGGTTTCTACTGTCAGATTGGCTCTAAGTGCCAAAAAGTGCTGGAAACAGGGAGATAAGCCTATTTTTGCAACTTTGGTTAAAATCATAAATTTTTCATCACAGATGTGCCCAAGATGCGCAAAAGCGCTGGAAACGGTGAGATAAGCCTATTTTTGCAACTTTGGTTAAATCTTAAATTTTTCATCACAGATGTGCCCAAGATGCCCAAAAGCGCTGGAAACGGGGAGATAAGCCTTTTTTTGCAACTATGGTTAAAATCTTAAATTTTTCATCACAGATGTGCCCAAGATGCGCAAAAGCGCTGGAAACGGTGAGATAAACCTATTTTTGCAACTATAATTAAAATCTTAAATTTTTCATCACAAATGTGCCCAAGATGCCCAAAGGCACTGGAAACTGAGAGATAAGCCTATTTTTGCAACTTTGGTTAAAATCTTCATTTTTTCATCACAGATATGCCCAAGGTGCACAAAAGTGCTGGAAACGGTGTGATAAGCCTAATTTTGCAACAATGTTTAAGGTTTGGAGGTTTCATAGACTAAAGTTGAAAATCAGTGGTTTGACTGCCATAATGAAATAGGGTCACTAATCAACGTGTTTTCTCAAAAGGCCTTCAGTCAAATTCCTTGATACTTAAAATGCATACAGTGGATTATAATAATGAAAAAGGATAATTTGAAATCTTGGTTTCAACTCTAGAGGAACTCTTTAAAAAAAAGATTTGAAGTTTTGGAAACCCCAATGAAAAAGTAGCAACTGCACGGTTTCTACTGTCAGATTGGCTCTAAGTGCCAAAAAGTGCTGGAAACAGGGAGATAAGCCTATTTTTGCAACTTTGGTTAAAATCATAAATTTTTCATCACAGATGTGCCCAAGATGCGCAAAAGCGCTGGAAACGGTGAGATAAGCCTATTTTTGCAACTTTGGTTAAATCTTAAATTTTTCATCACAGATGTGCCCAAGATGCGCAAAAGCGCTGGAAACGGTGAGATAAGCCTATTTTTGCAACTTTGGTTAAAATCTTCATTTTTTCATCACAGATATGCCCAAGATGCACAAAAGTGCTGGAAACGGTGAGATAAGCCTAATTTTGCAACAATGTTTAAGGTTTGGAGGTTTCATAGACTAAAGTTGAAAATCAGTGGTTTGACTGCCATAATGAAATAGGGTCACTAATCAACGTGTTTTCTCAAAAGGCCTTCAGTCAAATTCCTTGATACTTAAAATGCATACAGTGGATTATAATAATGAAAAAGGATAATTTGAAATCTTGGTTTCAACTCTAGAGGAACTCTTTGAAAAAAAGATTTGAAGTTTTGGAAACCCCAATGAAAAAGTAGCAACTGCACGGTTTCTACTCTCAGATTGGCTCTAAGTGCCAAAAAGTGCTGGAAACAGGGAGATAAGCCTATTTTTGCAACTTTGGTTAAAATCATAAATTTTTCATCACAGATGTGCCCAAGATGCGCAAAAGCGCTGGAAACGGTGAGATAAGCCTATTTTTGCAACTTTGGTTAAATCTTAAATTTTTCATCACAGATGTGACCTAGATGCGCAAAAGCGCTGGAAACGGTGAGATAAGCCTATTTTTGCAACTTTGGTTAAAATCTTCATTTTTTCATCACAGATATGCCCAAGATGCACAAAAGTGCTGGAAACGGTGAGATAGGCCTAATTTTGCAACAATGTTTAAGGTTTGGAGGTTTCATAGACTAAAGTTGAAAATCAGTGGTTTGACTGCCATAATGAAATAGGGTCACTAATCAACGTGTTTTCTCAAAAGGCCTTCAGTCAAATTCCTTGATACTTAAAATGCATACAGTGGATTATAATAATGAAAAAGGATAATTTGAAATCTTGGTTTCAACTCTAAAGGAACTCTTTAAAAAAAAGATTTTAAGTTTTGGAAACCCCAATGAAAAAGTAGCAACTGCACGGTTTCTACTGTTCAGATTGGCTCTAAGTGCCAAAAAGTGCTGGAAACGGGGAGATAAGCCTATTTTTGCAACAATGGTTAAAATCTTCAATTTTTCATCACAGATGTGCCCAAGATGCACAAAAGCGCTGGAAACGGTGAGATAAGCCTATTTTTGCAACTTTGGTTAAAATCTTAAATTTTTCATCACAGATGTGCCCAAGATGCCCAAAAGCGCTGGAAACGGGGAGATAAGCCTTTTTTTGCAACTTTGGTGAAAATCTTAAATTTTTCATCACAGATGTGCCCAAGATGCGCAAAAGCGCTGGAAACGGTGAGATAAACCTATTTTTGCAACTATAATTAAAATTTTAAATTTTTCATCACAAATGTGCCCAAGATGCCCAAAGGCGCTGGAAACGGTGAGATAAGCCTATTTTTGCAACTTTGGTTAAAATCTTCATTTTTTCATCACAGATATGCCCAAGGTGCACAAAAGTGCTGGAAACGGTGAGATAAGCCTAATTTTGCAACAATGTTTAAGGTTTGGAGGTTTCATAGACTAAAGTTGAAAATCAGTGGTTTGACTGCCATAATGAAATAGGGTCACTAATCAACGTGTTTTCTCAAAAGGCCTTCAGTCAAATTCCTTGATACTTAAAATGCATACAGTGGATTATAATAATGAAAAAGGATAATTTGAAATCTTGGTTTCAACTCTAGAGGAACTCTTTGAAAAAAAGATTTGAAGTTTTGGAAACCCCAATGAAAAAGTAGCAACTGCACGGTTTCTACTGTCAGATTGGCTCTAAGTGCCAAAAAGTGCTGGAAACAGGGAGATAAGCCTATTTTTGCAACTTTGGTTAAAATCATAAATTTTTCATCACAGATGTGCCCAAGATGCGCAAAAGCGCTGGAAACGGTGAGATAAACCTATTTTTGCAACTATAATTAAAATCTTAAATTTTTCATCACAGATGTGCCCTAGATGCGCAAAAGCGCTGGAAACGGTGAGATAAGCCTATTTTTGCAACTTTGGTTAAAATCTTCATTTTTTCATCACAGATATGCCCAAGATGCACAAAAGTGCTGGAAACGGTGAGATAGGCCTAATTTTGCAACAATGTTTAAGGTTTGGAGGTTTCATAGACTAAAGTTGAAAATCAGTGGTTTGACTGCCATAATGAAATAGGGTCACTAATCAACGTGTTTTCTCAAAAGGCCTTCAGTCAAATTCCTTGATACTTAAAATGCATACAGTGGATTATAATAATGAAAAAGGATAGTTTGAAATCTTGGTTTCAACTCTAAAGGAACTCTTTAAAAAACAGATTTTAAGTTTTGGAAACCCCAATGAAAAAGTAGCAACTGCACGGTTTTTACTGTCAGATTGGCTCTAAGTGCCAAAAAGTGCTGGAAACGGGGAGATAAGCCTATTTTTGCAACAATGGTTAAAATCTTCAATTTTTCATCACAGATGTGCCCAAGATGCACAAAAGCGCTGGAAACGGTGAGATAAGCCTTTTTTTGCAACTTTGGTTAAAATCTTAAATTTTTCATCACAGATGTGCCCAAGATGCGCAAAAGCGCTGGAAACGGTGAGATAAACCTATTTTTGCAACTATAATTAAAATCTTAAATTTTTCATCACAAATGTGCCCAAGATGCCCAAAGGCGCGGGAAACGGTGAGATAACCCTATTTTTGCAACTTTGGTTAAAATCTTCATTTTTTCATCACAGATATGCCCAAGATGCCCAAAAGCGCAGGAAACGGTGAGAAAACCCTATTTTTGCAACTATGGTTAAAATCTTAAATTTTTCATCACAGATGTGCCCAAGATGCGCAAAAGCGCTGGAAACGGTGAGATAAACCTATTTTTGCAACTATAATTAAAATCTTAAATTTTTCATCACAAATGTGCCCAAGATGCCCAAAGGCACTGGAAACTGTGAGATAAGCCTATTTTTGCAACTTTGGTTAAAATCTTCATTTTTTCATCACAGATATGCCCAAGGTGCACAAAAGTGCTGGAAACGGTGAGATAAGCCTAATTTTGCAACAATGTTTAAGGTTTGGAGGTTTCATAGACTAAAGTTGAAAATCAGTGGTTTGACTGCCATAATGAAATAGGGTCACTAATCAACGTGTTTTCTCAAAAGGCCTTCAGTCAAATTCCTTGATACTTAAAATGCATACAGTGGATTATAATAATGAAAAAGGATAATTTGAAATCTTGGTTTCAACTCTAAAGGAACTCTTTAAAAAAAAGATTTGAAGTTTTGGAAACCCCAATGAAAAAGTAGCAACTGCACGGTTTCTACTGTCAGATTGGCTCTAAGTGCCAAAAAGTGCTGGAAACAGGGAGATAAGCCTATTTTTGCAACTTTGGTTAAAATCATAAATTTTTCATCACAGATGTGCCCAAGATGCCCAAAAGCGCTGGAAACGGTGAGATAAGCCTATTTTTGCAACTATGGTTAAAATCTTAAATTTTTCATCACAGATGTGCCCAATATGCGCAAAAGCGCTGGAAACGGTGAGAAAACCCTATTTTTGCAACTATGGTTAAAATCTTAAATTTTTCATCACAGATGTGCCCAAGGTGCACAAATTATCGTTGATTAGTGACCCTATTTCATTATGGCAGTCAAACCACTGATTTTCAACTTTAGTCTATGAAACCTCCAAACCTTAAACATTGTTGCAAAATTAGGCTTATCTCACCGTTTCCAGCACTTTTGTGCACCTTGGGCATACACAAACACAACTGACCCTCGTTTTTTTTTCCTCCAAAATAAAATAATAATAATTTAAAAAAACGTAATGTTAAACAACAACTACAAATATATAATACTTAGGTCTGACAGGTTTTGCCAAATGTAACTCAAAACTATCAGACAAGGTACCGAGTCGAGAAAGCTTCATAAAAATAACCAGTAACTCACATTACTGTGATTCCGGTGTTAGCGCTCCCCTCGTCCGTGTCAGACAACGCAGGCTCCTTGTCTCCCGCAGCCTCTGGGATAGCTTCACAGTGTTGGCAGTGAACCAAGTCCTTTTTTAACTCAAAATGGTCCCACGCAACACTTTGCCGTGACCTCTTCATGTTTATTTTGGAAATGGAACTACACGGTAACTCGCAGCAAGTCGCAGGTAACTGAGTAGGACTGTGGCGTTTTTTTCAAACACTGCCCCCCGTGGTCAAATGTGTAATTAGCGAATTTCTCGATGAAAAAATGATTTCATCGACGACATTCTTAATGGTCAATTAATCGATCGTCGATTAATTATGCCCATCCCTAGTTCTGCTAGATTCAACTGTCGTTTGAGGTCCTCCCCACAGTCTTACCACACTGACAGCAAGGTAGATGAATGCTGGAAGCGCTCCTCAATCCAGGTGCTCAACACGGGTGGCTCGCCATCTCCCTCGTCAGGGAGAGATTCCAATCCAACTCAAAGTTCAAGGGTATCCAGAAAACCCAGCCTGTGTAACATAACACGGCTTATATAGCAACATATGCAAATATTCTTATTCTCTTAACTGTACAGTTCAATTTGATCAATGTCAACATATAATACATTTCAGTACTTAACCCATGAATAAAGGATTACTGTTGTATCATAACATTAACTCTTAATATTAAAGTATAAACAATACTATTAAATTACAATTTTAATGGCAGTGAAACAATATGAATGTGTGCACATCTCCTGCGGCGCACATCTCCTGCGGTGCACATCTCCGGTGGCGCATATCGCCTGCGGCGGACATCTCCTACTATGTACATCTCCTGCGGCGCACATCTCCTGCGGTGCACATCTCCTGCTGCGCACATCTCCTGCGGTGGACATCTCCTGTGGTGCACATATCCTGCTATGTACATCTCCTAAGTGCTCATCTCCTGCTATGTAAATCTCCTGCGGCGCACATCTCCTGCGGCGCACATCTTCTGCGTGCACATCTCCTGCGGTGCACATCTCCAGTGGCGCACATCTCCTGCTGCGCAAATCTCCTGAGGTGCACATAAATGAAACATTTATTTACAAAAAATAATAATAATTAACTCAAATTCCTAAAAAAACTGTGCGTACACATCTCCTGCAGTGCACATCTCCTGCTGCGCACATCTCCTGCGGTGCAGATCTCCTGCGGTGCACATCTCCTGCTGCGCAAATCTCCTGCAGTGCACGTCTCCTGCGTGCACATCTCCTGCTATGTACATCTCCTGCGGAGCAAATGTCCTGCGTGCACATCTCCTGCGGTGCACATCTCCAGTGGCGCACATCTCCTGCTGCGCAAATCTCCTGCGGTGTACATCCTGCGTCGCACACCCTGCGGTGCAAATAAATTAAACATTTATTTACAAAAAATAATAATAATTAACTCAAATTCCTAAAAAAACTGTGCGCACACATCCTGCATTGCACATCTCCTGCTTGCACATCTCTTGCGGCGCACATCTCCTGCTATGTCTATCTCCTGCGGCGCACATCTCCTGCTATGTACATCTCCTGCTGCGCATATCGCCTGCGGCGCACATCTCCTGCGGTGCACATCTCCGATGGCGCACATCTCCTGCGTGCACATCTCCTGCGGCGCACATCTCCTGCAGCGCACATCTCCTGCGTGCACATCTCCTGCTGCGCATATCGCCTGCGGCGCACATCTCCTGCGGTGGACATCTCCTGCGGTGCACATATCCTGCTATGTACATCTCCTGCGTGCTCATATCCTGCTATGTAAATCTCCTGCGGCGCACATCTCCTGCGTGCACATCTCCTTTGGTGCACATCTCCAGTGGCGCACATCTCCTGCTGCGCAAATCTCCTGAGGTGCACATAAATGAAACATTTATTTACAAAAAATAATAATAATTAACTAAAATTCCTAAAAAAACTGTGCGTACACATCTCCTGCAGTGCACATCTCCTGCTGCGCACATCTCCTGCGGTGCACATCTCCTGCTGCGCAAATCTCTTGCAGTGCACGTCTCCTGCGGTGCACATCTCCGATGGCGCACATCTCCTGAGTGCACATCTCCTGCGGCGCACATCTCCTGCAGCGCACATCTCCTAAGTGCACATCTCCTGCGTACACATCTCTTGCGGTGCACATCTCCAGTGGCGCACATCTCCTGCTGCGGAAATCTCCTGCGGTGAACATCCTGCGTCGCACACCCTGCGGTGCACATAAATGAAACATTTATTCACAAAAAATAATAATAATTAACTCAAATTCCTAAAAAAACTGTGCGCACACATCCTGTGGCGCACATCTCCTGCGGCACTCATCTCCTGCGGCGCATATCTCCTGTGTACACATCTCCTGCTGTGCACATCTCCTGCTGCGCACATCTCCTGCGGTGGACATCTCCTGCGGCGCACATCTCCTGCTATGTACATCTCCTGCTGCGCATATCGCCTGCGGCGCACATCTCCTGCGGTGCACATCTCCGATGGCGCACATCTCCTGCGTGCACATCTCCTGCGGCGCACATCTCCTGCAGCGCACATCTCCTAAGTGCACATCTCCTGCGTGCACATCTCTTGCGGTGCACATCTCCAGTGGCGCACATCTCCTGCTGCGGAAATCTCCTGCGGTGAACATCCTGCGTCGCACACCCTGCGGTGCACATAAATGAAACATTTATTCACAAAAAATAATAATAATTAACTCAAATTCCTAAAAAACTGTGCGCACACATCCTGCAGCGCACATCTCCTGCTATGTACATCTCCTGCGGCGCACATCTCCTGCGTGCACATCTCCTGCGTGCACATCTCCTGCTATGTACATCTCCTGCTGCGCATATCGCCTGCGGCGCACATCTCCTGCTATGTACATCTCCTGCGGCGCACATCTCCTGCAGCGCACGTCTCCTGCGGTGCACATCTCCTAATGCGCACATCTCCGGCAGTGCACATGTCTTACGGCGCACACCCTGCGGTGCACATAAATGAAACATTTATTTACAAAAAAATATTATTAAATCAAATTAATAAAAAAAACGTGTGCACAAACCCTGCTGCGCACATCTCCTGAGGCGCACATCTCCTGCTGCGCACATATCCTGCGTTGCACATCTCCTGCGTGCACATCTCCTGCGGCGCACATCTCCTGCGGTGCACATCTCCGGTGGCGCATATCACCTGCGGCGCACATCTCCTGCTATGTACATCTCCTGCGGTGCACATCTCCTGCGTGCACATCTCCTGCTATGTACATCTCCTGCGGCGCACATCTCCTGCGTGCACATCTCCTGTGGTGCAAATCTCCAGTGGCGCACATCTCCTGCTGCGCAAATCTCCTGCGGTGTACATCCTGCGTCGCACACCCTGCGGTGCAAATAAATTAAACATTTATTTACAAAAAATAATAATAATTAACTCAAATTCCTAAAAAAACTGTGCGCACACATCCTGCATTGCACATCTCCTGCTTGCACATCTCTTGCGGCGCACATCTCCTGCTATGTATATCTCCTGCGGCGCACATCTCCTGCTATGTACATCTCCTGCTGCGCATATCGCCTGCGGCGCACATCTCCTGCGGTGCACATCTCCGATGGCGCACATCTCCTGCGTGCACATCTCCTGCGGCGCACATCTCCTGCAGCGCACATTTCCTAAGTGCACATCTCCTGCGTGCACATCTCTTGCGGTGCACATCTCCAGTGGCGCAGATCTCCTGCTGCGGAAATCTCCTGCGGTGAACATCCTGCGTCGCACACCCTGCGGTGCACATAAATGAAACATTTATTTACAAAAAATAATAATAATTAACTCAAATTCCTAAAAAAACTGTGCGCACACATCCTGTGGCACACATCTCCTGCGGCACTCATCTCCTGCGGCGCACATCTCCTGCGGTGCACGTCTCCTGCGGTGCACATCTCCTAATGCGCACATCTCCGGCAGTGCATATCTCTTACGGCGCACACCCTGCGGTGCACATAAATGAAACATTTATTTACAAAAAAATATTATTAAATCAAATTAATAAAAAAAACGTGTGCACACACCCTGCTGCGCACATCTCCTGAGGCGCACATCTCCTGCTGCGCACATCTCCTGCGTGCACATATCCTGCGTTACATAATCTCCTGCGTGCACATCTCCTGCGGCGCACATCTCCTGCGGTGCACATCTCCGGTGGCGCATATCGCCTGCGGCGGACATCTCCTGCTATGTACATCTCCTGCGGCGCACATCTCCTGCGGTGCACATTTCCTGCTATGTACATCTCCTAAGTGCTCATCTCCTGCTATGTAAATCTCCTGCGGCGCACATCTCCTGCGGCGCACATCTTCTGCGTGCACATCTCCTGCGGTGCACATCTCCAGTGGCGCACATCTCCTGCTGCGCAAATCTCCTGAGGTGCACATAAATGAAACATTTATTTACAAAAAATAATAATAATTAACTCAAATTCCTAAAAAAACTGTGCGTACACATCTCCTGCAGTGCACATCTCCTGCTGCGCACATCTCCTGCGGTGCAGATCTCCTGCGGTGCACATCTCCTGCTGCGCAAATCTCCTGCAGTGCACGTCTCCTGCGTTCACATCTCCTGCTATGTACATCTCCTGCGGCGCAAATGTCCTGCGTGCACATCTCCTGCGGTGCACATCTCCAGTGGCGCACATCTCCTGCTGCGCAAATCTCCTGCGGTGTACATCCTGCGTCGCACACCCTGCGGTGCAAATAAATTAAACATTTATTTACAAAAAATAATAATAATTAACTCAAATTCCTAAAAAAACTGTGCGCACACATCCTGCATTGCACATCTCCTGCTTGCACATCTCTTGCGGCGCACATCTCCTGCTATGTTTATCTCCTGCGGCGCACATCTCCTGCTATGTACATCTCCTGCTGCGCATATCGCCTGCGGCGCACATCTCCTGCGGTGCACATCTCCGATGGCGCACATCTCCTGCGTGCACATCTCCTGCGGCGCACATCTCCTGCAGCGCACATCTCCTAAGTGCACATCTCCTGCGTGCATATCTCTTGCGGTGCACATCTCCAGTGGCGCACATCTCCTGCTGCGGAAATCTCCTGCGGTGAACATCCTGCGTCGCACACTCTGCGGTGCACATAAATGAAACATTTATTCACAAAAAATAGTAATAATTAACTCAAATTCCTAAAAAAACTGTGCGCACACATCCTGTGGCGAACATCTCCTGCGGCACTCATCTCCTGCGGCGCATATCTCCTGTGTACACATCTCCTGCTGTGCACATCTCCTGCTGCGCACATCTCCTGCGGTGGACATCTCCTGCGGTGCACATATCCTGCTATGTACATCTCCTGCGTGCTTATCTCCTGCTATGTAAATCTCCTGCGGCGCACATCTCCTGCGTGCACATCTCCTGCGTGCACATCTCCTGTGGTGCACATCTCCAGTGGCGCACATCTCCTGCTGCGCAAATCTCCTGAGGTGCACATAAATGAAACATTTATTTACAAAAAATAATAATAATTAACTCAAATTCCTAAAAAAACTGTGCGTACACATCTCCTGCAGTGCACATCTCCTGCTGCGCACATCTCCTGCGGTGCAGATCTCCTGCGGTGCACATCTCCTGCTGCGCAAATCTCCTGCAGTGCACGTCTCCTGCGTTCACATCTCCTGCTATGTACATCTCCTGCGGCGCAAATGTCCTGCGTGCACATCTCCTGCGGTGTACATCCTGCGTCGCACACCCTGCGGTGCAAATAAATTAAACATTTATTTACAAAAAATAATAATAATTAACTCAAATTCCTAAAAAAACTGTGCGCACACATCCTGCATTGCACATCTCCTGCTTGCACATCTCTTGCGGCGCACATCTCCTGCTATGTACATCTCCTGCTGCGCATATCGCCTGCGGCGCACATCTCCTGCGGTGCACATCTCCGATGGCGCACATCTCCTGCGTGCACATCTCCTGCGGCGCACATCTCCTGCAGCGCACATCTCCTAAGTGCACATCTCCTGCGTGCACATCTCTTGCGGTGCACATCTCCAGTGGCGCACATCTCCTGCTGCGGAAATCTCCTGCGGTGAACATCCTGCGTCGCACACTCTGCGGTGCACATAAATGAAACATTTATTCACAAAAAATAATAATAATTAACTCAAATTCCTAAAAAAACTGTGCGCACACATCCTGTGGCGCACATCTCCTGCGTGCTAATCTCCTGCGTGCACATCTCCTGCGGTGCACATCTCCTGCGGCGCACATCTCCTGCGGTGCACATCTCCTGCTGCGCACATCTCCTGTGGTGCATATCTCCTGTTGCGCACATCTCCTGCGGAGCATATCTCTTGCGGCGCACATCCTGCGTTGCGAACTATGCGTTGCACATAAATAAAACAGTTATTTACAAAAAAAGAAAAAAATCAAATCAAATTAATAAAAAAACTGAGGCACACATCTCCTGCTGCGCATATCGCCTGCTGCGCACATCTCCTGCTATGTACGTCTCCTGCGGCTCACATCTCCTGCATGCACATCTCCTGCAGCGCACATCTCCTGCAGTGAATATCCCAAGTGGTGCACATCTCCTAATGCGCACGTCTCCTGCGGCACACATCTCCTGCTGCGCACATCTCCTGCGGTGCACATCTCCTAATGCGCACATCTCCGGCGGTGCACATCTCTTGCGGCGCACACCCTGCGGTGCACATAAATGAAACATTTATTTACAAAAAAATATTATTAAATCAAGTTAATAAAAAAAACGTGTGCACACACCCTGCTGCGCACATCTCCTGCGGCGCACATCTCCTGCTGCGCACATCTCCTGCGGTGCACATCTCCTGCTGCGCACATCTCCTGCGGTGCACATCTCCTGCTGCGCACATCTCCTGCGTACAAATCTCCTGCGGTGCACATCTCCTGCTGCGCACATCTCCTGCGGTGTACATCTCCTGCAGTGCACATCTCCTGCAGTGCACACATCCTGCGGCGCACATCTCCTGCGGCGCTAATCTCCTGCGTGCTAATCTCCTGCGTGCACATCTCCTGCGGTGCACATCTCATGCGGCGCACATCTCCTGCGGTGCACATCTCCTGCTGCGCACATCTCCTGTGGTGCACATTTCCTGTTGCGCACATCTCCTGCGGTGCATATCTCTTGTGGCGCACATCCTGCGTTGCGAACCCTGCGTTGCACATAAATAAAACAGTTATTTACAAAAAAATTAAAAAATCAAATCAAATTAATAAAAAAACTGCGGCACACATCTCCTGATGCGCATATTGCCTGCGGCGCACATCTCCTGCTATGTACATCTCCTGCGGCTCACATCTCCTGCATGCACATCTCCTGCGGCGCACATCTCCTGCGATGCACATCTCCAGTGGCGCACATCTCCTGCTGCGCATATCGCCTGCGGCGCATATCTCCTGCTATGTACATGTCCTGCAGCGCACATTTCCTGTGCACATCTCCTGCAGTGCATATCTCAAGTGGTGCACATCTCCTGCTGCGCACATCTCCTGCGGCGCATATCTCCTGCGTACACATCTCCTGCGGTGCACATCTCCTGCTGCGCACATCTCCTGCGTTGTACATCTCCTGCGGTGCACATCTCCTGCTGCCCACATCTCCGGCGGTGCAAATCTCTTGCGGCGCACATCCTGCGGCGCACACCCTTCGTTGCACATAAATGAAACATTTATTTACAAAAAAATTATAATAATGAACTCAAATTAATAAAAAAACTGTGCGCACACATCCTGCGGCGCACATCTCCTGCGTGCCAATCTCCTGCTGCGCACATCTCCTGCGGTGCACATCTCCTGCGGCGCACATCTCCTGCGGTGCACTTCTCCTGCGGCGCACATCTCCTGCTGCACACATCTCCTGCGGTGCACATCTCTTGCGGCGCACATCCTGCGGCGCACACCCTGCGTTGCACATAAATGAAACATTTATTTACAAAAAAATCAAAAAATCAAATCAAATTAATAAAAAAACTGCGGCACACATCTCCTGCTGCGCATATCGCCTGCGGCGCACATCTCCTGCTATGTACATCTCCTGCGGCTCACATCTCCTGCATGCACATCTCCTGCGGCGCACATATCCTGCGATGCACATCTCCAGTGGCGCACATCTCCGGCGGTGCACATCTCTTGCGGCGCGCACCCTGCGGTGCACATAAATGAAACATTTATTTACAAAAAAATAATAATAATTAACTCAAATTAATAAAAAAACTGTGCGCACAAATCCTGCAGCGCACATCTCCTGCGTGCTAATCTCCTGCGTGCACATCTCCTGCGGTGCACATCTCCTGCTGCGCACATCTCCTGTGGTGCACATCTCCTGTTGCGCACATCTCCTGCGGTGCATATCTCTTGCGGCGCACATCCTGCGTTGCGAACTATGCGTTGCACATAAATAAAACAGTTATTTACAAAAAAAGAAAAAAATCAAATCAAATTAATAAAAAAACTGCGGCACACATCTCCTGCTGCGCATATCGCCTGCGGCGCACATCTCCTTCTATGTACGTCTCCTGCGGCTCACATCTCCTGCATGCACATCTCCTGCAGCGCACATCTCCTGCAGTGAATATCCCAAGTGGTGCACATCTCCTGCTGCGCACGTCTCCTGCGGCACACATCTCCTGCTGCGCACATCTCCTGCGGTGCACATCTCCTAATGCGCACATCTCCGGCGGTGCACATCTCTTTCGGCGCACACCCTGCGGTGCACATAAATGAAACATTTATTTACAAAAAAATATTATTAAATCAAATTAATAAAAAAAACGTGTGCACACACCCTGCTGCGCACATCTCCTGCGGCGCACATCTCCTGTGGCGCACATCTCTTGCGGCGCACATCTCTTGCGGTGCACATCTCCTGCGGCGCACATCTCCTGTGGCGCACATCTCTTGCGGCGCACATCTCTTGCGGTGCACATCTCCTGCTGCGCACATCTCCTGCGGTCCACATCTCCTGCTGCGCACATCTCCTGCAGTGCACATCTCCTGCTGCGCACATCTCCAGCGGTGCACATTTCCTGCTGCGCACATCTGCGGCGGTGCATATCTCTAGCGGCGCACATCCTGCCGCGCACATCTCCTGCGGTGCACATCTCCTGAGGCGCACATCTCCTGCGGTGCACATCTCCTGTGGTGCAAATCTCCTGCTGCGTACATCTCCGGCGGTGCACATCTCTTGCGGCACACATCCTGCGGCGCACACCCTTCGTTGCACATAAATTAAACATTTATTTACAAAAAAATTATAATAATTAAGTCAAATTAATAAAAAAACTCTGCGCACACATCCTGCGGTGCAAATCTCCTGCTGCGCACATCTCCTGCATTGCAGAACATGCGATGCACATAAATAAAATTAATAAAAAAACTGTGCGCACACATCCTGCGGCGCACATCTCCTGCTGCGCACATCTCCTACGGTGCACATCTCCTGCGGCGCACATCTCCTGCGGTGCACATCTCCTGCTGCGCACATCTCCTGCTTTGCAAATCTCCGCACACATCCTGCGGCGCACATCTCCTGCGTACACATCTCCTGCGGTGCACATCTCCTGCTGCGCATATCTCCTGCGGTTTACATCTCCTGCGGTGCACATCTCCTGCTGCGCACATCTCCGGCGGTGCATATCTCTTGTGGCGCACATCCTGCGGCGCACACCCTTCGTTGCACATAAATGAAACATTTATTTAGAAAAAAATTATAATAATTAACTCAAATTAATAAAAAAACTGTGCGCACACATCCTGCGGCGCAAATCTCCTGCTGTGCACATCTCCTGCTTTGCACAACATGCGATGCACATAAATAAAATTAATAAAAAAACTGTGCGCACACATCCTGTGGCGCACATCTCCTGCGTGATAATCTCCTGCGTGCACATCTCCTGCGGCACACATCTCCTGCTGCGCATATCGCCTGCGGCGCACATCTCCTGCTATGTACGTCTCCTGCGGCTCACATCTCCTGCATGCACATCTCCTGCAGCGCACATCTCCTGCAGTGAATATCCCAAGTGGTGCACATCTCCTGCTGCGCACGTCTCCTGCGGCACACATCTCCTGCTGCGCACATCTCCTGCGGTGCACATCTCCTAATGCGCACATCTCCGGCGGTGCACATCTCTTGCGGCGCACACCCTGCGGTGTACATAAATTAAACATTTATTTACAAAAAAATATTATTAAATCAAATTAATAAAAAAAACGTGTGCACACACCCTGCTGCGCACATCTCCTGCGGCGCACATCTCCTGTGGCGCACATCTCTTGCGGCGCACATCTCTTGCGGTGCACATCTCCTGCTGCGCACATCTCCTACGGTGCACATCTCCTGCTGCGCACATCTCCTGCGGTGCACATCTCCTGCTGCGCACATCTCCTGCGTGCACATCTCTTGCGCCGCACTCCTCCTGCGGCGCACATCTCTTGCTGCGCACATCTCCTGCGGTGCACATCTCTTGCGGCGCACATCCTGCGGCGCACACCCTGCGTTGCACATAAATGAAACATTTATTTACAAAAAAATCAAAAAATCAAATCAAATTAATAAAAAAACTGCGGCACACATCTCCTGCTGCGCATATCTCCTGCGGCGCACATCTCCTGCTATGTACATCTCCAGTGGCGCACATCTCCGGCGGTGCACATCTCTTGCGGCGCGCACCCTGCGGTGCACATAAATGAAACATTTATTTACAAAAAAATAATAATTAACTCAAATTAATAAAAAAACTGTGCGCACAAATCCTGCAGCGCACATCTCCTGTGGTGCACATCTCCTGTTGCGCACATCTCCTGCGGTGCACATCTCCTGCGGTGCACATCTCCTGCTGCGCACATCTCCTGTGGTGCACATCTCCTGTTGCGCACATCTCCTGCGGTGCATATCTCTTGCGGCGCACATCCTGCGTTGCGAACTATGCGTTGCACATAAATAAAACAGTTATTTACAAAAAAAGAAAAAAATCAAATCAAATTAATAAAAAAACTGCGGCACACATCTCCTGCTGCGCATATCGCCTGCGGGGCACATCTCCTGCTATGTACGTCTCCTGCGGCTCACATCTCCTGCATGCACATCTCCTGTAGCGCACATCTCCTGCAGTGAATATCCCAAGTGGTGCAAATCTCCTGCTGCGCACATCTCCTGCGGTGCACATCTCCTAATGCGCACATCTCCGGCGGTGCACATCTCTTGCGGCGCACACCCTGCGGTGCACATAAATGAAACATTTATTTACAAAAAAATATTATTAAATCAAATTAATAAAAAAAACGTGTGCACACACCCTGCTGCGCACATCTCCTGCGGCGCACATCTCCTGTGGCGCACATCTCTTGCGGCGCACATCTCTTGCGGTGCACATCTCCTGCGGCGCACATCTCCTGTGGCGCACATCTCTTGCGGCGCACATCTCTTGCGGTGCACATCTCCTGCTGCGCACATCTCCTGCGGTCCACATCTCCTGCTGCGCACATCTCCTGCAGTGCACATCTCCTGCTGCGCACATCTCCTGTGGTGCACATCTCTTGCGGCGCACATCCTGCGGCGCACACCCTGCGTTGCACATAAATGAAACATTTATTTACAAAAAAATTATAATAATTAACTCAAATTAATAACAAAACTGTGCGCACACATCCTGCGGCGCAAATCTCCTGCTGCGCACATCTCCTGTGTTGCAAAACATGCGATGCACATAAATAAAATAATAAAAAAACTTTGCGCACACATCCTGCGGGCGCACATCTCCTGCGTGCATATCTCCTGCGGTGCACATCTCCAGTGGCGCACATCTCCTGCTACGAAAATCTCCTGCGGTGAAAATCCTGCATCGCACACCCTGCGGTGCACATAAATGAAACATTTATTTACAAAAAATAATAATAATTAACTCAAATTCCTAAAAAAAATGTGCGCACACATCCTGCGGCGTACATCGCCTGCGGCACTCATCTCCTGCGGCGCATATCTCCTGCGTACACATCTCCTGCGGTGCACATCTCCTGCTGCGCACATCTCCTGCGGTGTACATCTCCAGCGGTGCACATCTCCTGCTGCGCACATCTGCGGCGGTGCATATCTCTAGCGGCGCACATCCTGCCGCGCACATCTCCTGCGGTGCACATCTCCTGAGGCGCACATCTCCTGCGGTGCACATCTCCTGTGGTGCACATCTCCTGCTGCGTACATCTCCGGCGGTGCACATCTCTTGCGGCACACATCCTGCGGCGCACACCCTTCGTTGCACATAAATTAAACATTTATTTACAAAAAAATTATAATAATTAAGTCAAATTAATAAAAAAACTCTGCGCACACATCCTGCGGTGCAAATCTCCTGCTGCGCACATCTCCTGCATTGCAGAACATGCGATGCACATAAATAAAATTAATAAAAAAACTGTGCGCACACATCCTGCGGCGCACATCTCCTGCTGCGCACATCTCCTACGGTGCACATCTCCTGCGGCGCACATCTCCTGCGGTGCACATCTCCTGCTGCGCACATCTCCTGCGTTGCAAATCTCCGCACACATCCTGCGGCGCACATCTCCTGCGGCACTCATCTCCTGCGGCGCATATCTCCTGCGTACACATCTCCTGCGGTGCACATCTCCTGCTGCGCATATCTCCTGCGGTTTACATCTCCTGCGGTGCACATCTCCTGCTGCGCACATCTCCGGCGGTGCATATCTCTTGTGGCGCACATCCTGCGGCGCACACCCTTCGTTGCACATAAATGAAACATTTATTTAGAAAAAAATTATAATAATTAACTCAAATTAATAAAAAAACTGTGCGCACACATCCTGCGGCGCAAATCTCCTGCTGTGCACATCTCCTGCTTTGCACAACATGCGATGCACATAAATAAAATTAATAAAAAAACTGTGCGCACACATCCTGTGGCGCACATCTCCTGCGTGATAATCTCCTGCGTGCACATCTCCTGCGGCACACATCTCCTGCTGCGCATATCGCCTGCGGCGCACATCTCCTGCTATGTACGTCTCCTGCGGCTCACATCTCCTGCATGCACATCTCCTGCAGCGCACATCTCCTGCAGTGAATATCCCAAGTGGTGCACATCTCCTGCTGCGCACGTCTCCTGCGGCACACATCTCCTGCTGCGCACATCTCCTGCGGTGCACATCTCCTAATGCGCACATCTCCGGCGGTGCACATCTCTTGCGGCGCACACCCTGCGGTGTACATAAATTAAACATTTATTTACAAAAAAATATTATTAAATCAAATTAATAAAAAAAACGTGTGCACACACCCTGCTGCGCACATCTCCTACGGTGCACATCTCCTGCTGCGCACATCTCCTGCGGTGCACATCTCCTGCTGCGCACATCTCCTGCGTGCACATCTCTTGCGCCGCACTCCTCCTGCGGCGCACATCTCTTGCTGCGCACATCTCCTGCGGTGCACATCTCTTGCGGCGCACATCCTGCGGCGCACACCCTGCGTTGCACATAAATGAAACATTTATTTACAAAAAAATCAAAAAATCAAATCAAATTAATAAAAAAACTGCGGCACACATCTCCTGCTGCGCATATCTCCTGCGGCGCACATCTCCTGCTATGTACATCTCCAGTGGCGCACATCTCCGGCGGTGCACATCTCTTGCGGCGCGCACCCTGCGGTGCACATAAATGAAACATTTATTTACAAAAAAATAATAATTAACTCAAATTAATAAAAAAACTGTGCGCACAAATCCTGCAGCGCACATCTCTTGCGGTGCACATCTCCTGCTGCGCACATCTCCTACGGTGCACATCTCCTGCTGCGCACATCTCCTGCGGTGCACATCTCCTGCTGCGCACATCTCCTGCGTGCACATCTCTTGCGCCGCACTCCTCCTGCGGCGCACATCTCTTGCTGCGCACATCTCCTGCGGTGCACATCTCTTGCGGCGCACATCCTGCGGCGCACACCCTGCGTTGCACATAAATGAAACATTTATTTACAAAAAAATCAAAAAATCAAATCAAATTAATAAAAAAACTGCGGCACACATCTCCTGCTGCGCATATCTCCTGCGGCGCACATCTCCTGCTATGTACATCTCCAGTGGCGCACATCTCCGGCGGTGCACATCTCTTGCGGCGCGCACCCTGCGGTGCACATAAATGAAACATTTATTTACAAAAAAATAATAATTAACTCAAATTAATAAAAAAACTGTGCGCACAAATCCTGCAGCGCACATCTCCTGTGGTGCACATCTCCTGTTGCGCACATCTCCTGCGGTGCACATCTCCTGCGGTGCACATCTCCTGCTGCGCACATCTCCTGTGGTGCACATCTCCTGTTGCGCACATCTCCTGCGGTGCATATCTCTTGCGGCGCACATCCTGCGTTGCGAACTATGCGTTGCACATAAATAAAACAGTTATTTACAAAAAAAGAAAAAAATCAAATCAAATTAATAAAAAAACTGCGGCACACATCTCCTGCTGCGCATATCGCCTGCGGGGCAAATCTCCTGCTATGTACGTCTCCTGCGGCTCACATCTCCTGCATGCACATCTCCTGTAGCGCACATCTCCTGCAGTGAATATCCCAAGTGGTGCAAATCTCCTGCTGCGCACGTCTCCTGCGGCACACATCTCCTGCTGCGCACATCTCCTGCGGTGCACATCTCCTAATGCGCACATCTCCGGCGGTGCACATCTCTTGCGGCGCACATCTCCTGCGGTGGACATCTCCTGTGGTGCACATATCCTGCTATGTACATCTCCTAAGTGCTCATCTCCTGCTATGTAAATCTCCTGCGGCGCACATAAATGAAACATTTATTTACAAAAAAATATTATTAAATCAAATTAATAAAAAAAACGTGTGCACACACCCTGCTGCGCACATCTCCTAAGTGCACATCTCCTGCGTGCAAATCTCTTGCGGTGCACATCTCCAGTGGCGCACATCTCCTGCTGCGGAAATCTCCTGCGGTGAACATCCTGCGTCGCAAACCTTGCGGTGCACATAAATGAAACATTTATTTACAAAAAATAATAATAATTAACTCAAATTCCTAAAAAAACTGTGCGCACACATCCTGTGGCGCACATCTCCTGCGGCGCATATCTCCTGTGTACACATCTCCTGCGGTGCACATCTCCTGCTGCGCACATCTCCTGCGGTGGACATCTCCTGTGGTGCACATATCCTGCTATGTACATCTCCTAAGTGCTCATCTCCTGCTATGTAAATCTCCTGCGGCGCACATCTCCTGCGGCGCACATCTTCTGCGTGCACATCTCCTGCGGTGCACATCTCCTGCTGCGCACATCTCCTGCGGTGCAGATCTCCTGCGGTGCACATCTCCTGCTGCGCACATCTCCTGCGGTGCAGATCTCCTGCGGTGCACATATCCTGCTATGTACATCTCCTAAGTGCTCATCTCCTGCTATGTAAATCTCCTGCGGCGCACATCTCCTGCGGCGCACATCTTCTGCGTGCACATCTCCTGCGGTGCACATCTCCTGCTGCGCACATCTCCTGCGGTGCAGATCTCCTGCGGTGCACATCTCCTGCTGCGCAAATCTCCTGCAGTGCACGTTTCCTGCGTGCACATCTCCTGCTATGTACATCTCCTGCGGCGCAAATGTCCTGCGTGCACATCTCCTGCGGTGCACATCTCCAGTGGCGCACATCTCCTGCTGCGCAAATCTCCTGCGGTGTACATCCTGCGTCGCACACCCTGCGGTGCACATAAATGAAACATTTATTTACAAAAATATATTATTAAATCAAACAAATAAAAAAAACGTGTGCACACACCCTGCTGCGCACATCTCCTGAGGCGCACATCTCATGCTGCGCACATCTCCTGCGGCGCACATCTCCTGCTATGTACATCTCCTGCTGCGCATATAGCCTGTGGCGCACATCTCCTGCTATGTACATCTCCTGCGGCGCACATCTCCTGCGTGCACATCTCCTGCTATGTACATCTCCTGCGGCGCACATCTCCTGCGTGCACATCTCCTGTGGTGCACATCTCCAGTGGCGCACATCTCCTGCTGCGCAAATCTCCTGCGGTGTACATCCTGCGTCGCACACCCTGCGGTGCAAATTAATTAAACATTTATTTACAAAAAATAATAATAATTAACTCAAATTCCTAAAAAAACTGTGCGCACACATCCTGTGGCACACATCTCCTGCGGCACTCATCTCCTTCGTGCATATCTCCTGCGGTGCACATCTCCAGTGGCGCACATCTCCTGCTAAACAAATCTCCTGCGGTGAAAATCCTGCATCGCACATCTCCTGCTTGCACATCTCCTGCGGCGCACATCTCCTGTGTACACATCTCCTGCGGTGCACATCTCCTGCTGCGCACATCTCCTGCGGTGGACATCTCCTGTGGTGCACATATCCTGCTATGTACATCTCCTAAGTGCTCATCTCCTGCTATGTAAATCTCCTGCGGCGCACATCTCCTGCGGCGCACATCTTCTGCGTGCACATCTCCTGCGGTGCACATCTCCAGTGGCGCACATCTCCTGCTGCGCAAATCTCCTGAGGTGCACATAAATGAAACATTTATTTACAAAAAATAATAATAATTAACTCAAATTCCTAAAAAAACTGTGCGTACACATCTCCTGCATTGCACATCTCCTGCTTGCACATCTCTTGCGGCGCACATCTCCTGCTATGTCTATCTCCTGCGGCGCACATCTCCTGCTATGTACATCTCCTGCTGCGCATATCGCCTGCGGCGCACATCTCCTGCGGTGCACATCTCCGATGGCGCACATCTCCTGCGTGCACATCTCCTGCGGCGCACATCTCCTGCAGCGCACATCTCCTGCTGCGCACATCTCCTGCGGTGCACATCTCCTGCTGCGCAAATCTCCTGCAGTGCACGTCTCCTGCGGTGCACATCTCCGATGGCGCACATCTCCTGAGTGCACATCTCCTGCGGCGCACATCTCCTGCAGCGCACATCTCCTAAGTGCACATCTCCTGCGTACACATCTCTTGCGGTGCACATCTCCAGTGGCGCACATCTCCTGCTGCGGAAATCTCCTGCGGTGAACATCCTGCGTCGCACACCCTGCGGTGCACATAAATGAAACATTTATTCACAAAAAATAATAATAATTAACTCAAATTCCTAAAAAAACTGTGCGCACACATCCTGTGGCGCACATCTCCTGCGGCACTCATCTCCTGCGGCGCATATCTCCTGTGTACACATCTCCTGCTGTGCACATCTCCTGCTGCGCACATCTCCTGCGGTGGACATCTCCTGCGGCGCACATCTCCTGCTATGTACATCTCCTGCTGCGCATATCGCCTGCGGCGCACATCTCCTGCGGTGCACATCTCCGATGGCGCACATCTCCTGCGTGCACATCTCCTGCAGCGCACATCTCCTGCAGCGCACATCTCCTAAGTGCACATCTCCTGCGTGCACATCTCTTGCGGTGCACATCTCCAGTGGCGCACATCTCCTGCTGCGGAAATCTCCTGCGGTGAACATCCTGCGTCGCACACCCTGCGGTGCACATAAATGAAACATTTATTCACAAAAAATAATAATAATTAACTCAAATTCCTAAAAAACTGTGCGCACACATCCTGCAGCGCACATCTCCTGCTATGTACATCTCCTGCGGCGCACATCTCCTGCGTGCACATCTCCTGCGTGCACATCTCCTGCTATGTACATCTCCTGCTGCGCATATCGCCTGCGGCGCACATCTCCTGCTATGTACATCTCCTGCGGCGCACATCTCCTGCAGCGCACGTCTCCTGCGGTGCACATCTCCTAATGCGCACATCTCCGGCAGTGCACATCTCTTACGGCGCACACCCTGCGGTGCACATAAATGAAACATTTATTTACAAAAAAATATTATTAAATCAAATTAATACAAAAAACGTGTGCGCAAACCCTGCTGCGCACATCTCCTGAGGCGCACATCTCCTGCTGCGCACATATCCTGCGTTGCACATCTCCTGCGTGCACATCTCCTGCGGCGCACATCTCCTGCGGTGCACATCTCCGGTGGCGCATATCGCCTGCGGCGCACATCTCCTGCTATGTACATCTCCTGCGGCGCACATCTCCTGCGTGCACATCTCCTGCTATGTACATCTCCTGCGGCGCACATCTCCTGCGTGCACATCTCCTGTGTTGCAAATCTCCAGTGGCGCACATCTCCTGCTGCGCAAATCTCCTGCGGTGTACATCCTGCGTCGCACACCCTGCGGTGCAAATAAATTAAACATTTATTTACAAAAAATAATAATAATTAACTCAAATTCCTAAAAAAACTGTGCGCACACATCCTGCATTGCACATCTCCTGCTTGCACATCTCTTGCGGCGCACATCTCCTGCTATGTATATCTCCTGCGGCGCACATCTCCTGCTATGTACATCTCCTGCTGCGCATATCGCCTGCGGCGCACATCTCCTGCGGTGCACATCTCCGATGGTGCACATCTCCTGCGTGCACATCTCCTGCGGCGCACATCTCCTGCAGCGCACATCTCCTAAGTGCACATCTCCTGCGTGCACATCTCTTGCGGTGCACATCTCCAGTGGCGCAGATCTCCTGCTGCGGAAATCTCCTGCGGTGAACATCCTGCGTCGCACACCCTGCGGTGCACAAAAATGAAACATTTATTTACAAAAAATAATAATAATTAACTCAAATTCCTAAAAAAACTGTGCGCACACATCCTGTGGCACACATCTCCTGCGGCACTCATCTCCTGCGGCGCACATCTCCTGCGGTGCACGTCTCTTGCGGCGCACACCCTGCGGTGTACATAAATGAAACATTTATTTACAAAAAAATATTATTAAATCAAATTAATAAAAAAAACGTGTGCACACACCCTGCTGCGCACATCTCCTGCGGCGCACATCTCCTGTGGCGCACATCTCTTGCGGCGCACATCTCTTGCGGTGCACATCTCCTGCTGCGCACATCTCCTGCGGTGCACATCTCCTGCTGCGCACATCTCCTGCGGTGCACATCTCCTGCTGCGCACATCTCCTGCGTGCACATGTCTTGCGCCGCACATCTCCTGCGGCGCACATCTCTTGCTGCTCACATCTCCTGCGGTGCACATCTCTTGCGGCGCACCTCCTGCGGCGCACACCCTGCGTTGCACATAAATGAAACATTTATTTACAAAAAAATCAAAAAATCAAATCAAATTAATAAAAAAACTGCGGCACACATCTCCTGCTGCGCATATCTCCTGCGGCGCACATCTCCTGCTATGTACATCTCCAGTGGCGCACATCTCCGGCGGTGCACATCTCTTGCGGCGCGCACCCTGCGGTGCACATAAATGAAACATTTATTTACAAAAAAATAATAATTAACTCAAATTAATAAAAAAACTGTGCGCACAAATCCTGCAGCGCACATCTCCTGTGGTGCACATCTCCTGTTGCGCACATCTCCTGCGGTGCACATCTCCTGCGGTGCACATCTCCTGCTGCGCACATCTCCTGTGGTGCACATCTCCTGTTGCGCACATCTCCTGCGGTGCACATCTCCTGCTATGTACATCTCCTGCGGCGCACATCTCCTGCGTGCACATCTCCTGCTATGTACATCTCCTGCGGCGCACATCTCCTGCGTGCACATCTCCTGCGGTGCACATCTCCAGTGGCGCACATCTCCTGCTGCGCAAATCTCCTGCGGTGTACATCCTGCGTCGCACACCCTGCGGTGCAAATAAATTAAACATTTATTTACAAAAAATAATAATAATTAACTCAAATTCCTAAAAAAACTGTGCGCACACATCCTGCATTGCACATCTCCTGCTTGCACATCTCCTGCGGCGCACATCTCCTGTGTACACATCTCCTGCGGTGCACATCTCCTGCTGCGCACATCTCCTGCGGTGGACATCTCCTGTGGTGCACATATCCTGCTATGTACATCTCCTAAGTGCTCATCTCCTGCTATGTAAATCTCCTGCGGCGCACATCTCCTGCGGCGCACATCTTCTGCGTGCACATCTCCTGCGGTGCACATCTCCAGTGGCGCACATCTCCTGCTGCGCAAATCTCCTGAGGTGCACATAAATGAAACATTTATTTACAAAAAATAATAATAATTAACTCAAATTCCTAAAAAAACTGTGCGTACACATCTCCTGCATTGCACATCTCCTGCTTGCACATCTCTTGCGGCGCACATCTCCTGCTATGTCTATCTCCTGCGGCGCACATCTCCTGCTATGTACATCTCCTGCTGCGCATATCGCCTGCGGCGCACATCTCCTGCGGTGCACATCTCCGATGGCGCACATCTCCTGCGTGCACATCTCCTGCGGCGCACATCTCCTGCAGCGCACATCTCCTGCTGCGCACATCTCCTGCGGTGCACATCTCCTGCTGCGCAAATCTCCTGCAGTGCACGTCTCCTGCGGTGCACATCTCCGATGGCGCACATCTCCTGAGTGCACATCTCCTGCGGCGCACATCTCCTGCAGCGCACATCTCCTAAGTGCACATCTCCTGCGTACACATCTCTTGCGGTGCACATCTCCAGTGGCGCACATCTCCTGCTGCGGAAATCTCCTGCGGTGAACATCCTGCGTCGCACACCCTGCGGTGCACATAAATGAAACATTTATTCACAAAAAATAATAATAATTAACTCAAATTCCTAAAAAAACTGTGCGCACACATCCTGTGGCGCACATCTCCTGCGGCACTCATCTCCTGCGGCGCATATCTCCTGTGTACACATCTCCTGCTGTGCACATCTCCTGCTGCGCACATCTCCTGCGGTGGACATCTCCTGCGGCGCACATCTCCTGCTATGTACATCTCCTGCTGCGCATATCGCCTGCGGCGCACATCTCCTGCGGTGCACATCTCCGATGGCGCACATCTCCTGCGTGCACATCTCCTGCGGCGCACATCTCCTGCAGCGCACATCTCCTAAGTGCACATCTCCTGCGTGCACATCTCTTGCGGTGCACATCTCCAGTGGCGCACATCTCCTGCTGCGGAAATCTCCTGCGGTGAACATCCTGCGTCGCACACCCTGCGGTGCACATAAATGAAACATTTATTCACAAAAAATAATAATAATTAACTCAAATTCCTAAAAAACTGTGCGCACACATCCTGCAGCGCACATCTCCTGCTATGTACATCTCCTGCGGCGCACATCTCCTGCGTGCACATCTCCTGCGTGCACATCTCCTGCTATGTACATCTCCTGCTTCGCATATCGCCTGCGGCGCACATCTCCTGCTATGTACATCTCCTGCGGCGCACATTTCCTGCAGCGCACGTCTCCTGCGGTGCACATCTCCTAATGCGCACATCTCCGGCAGTGCACATCTCTTACGGCGCACACCCTGCGGTGCACATAAATGAAACATTTATTTACAAAAAAATATTATTAAATCAAATTAATAAAAAAAACGTGTGCGCAAACCCTGCTGCGCACATCTCCTGAGGCGCACATCTCCTGCTGCGCACATATCCTGCGTTGCACATCTCCTGCGTGCACATCTCCTGCGGCGCACATCTCCTGCGGTGCACATCTCCGGTGGCGCATATCGCCTGCGGCGCACATCTCCTGCTATGTACATCTCCTGCGGCGCACATCTCCTGCGTGCACATCTCCTGCTATGTACATCTCCTGCGGCGCACATCTCCTGCGTGCACATCTCCTGTGTTGCAAATCTCCAGTGGCGCACATCTCCTGCTGCGCAAATCTCCTGCGGTGTACATCCTGCGTCGCACACCCTGCGGTGCAAATAAATTAAACATTTATTTACAAAAAATAATAATAATTAACTCAAATTCCTAAAAAAACTGTGCGCACACATCCTGCATTGCACATCTCCTGCTTGCACATCTCTTGCGGCGCACATCTCCTGCTATGTATATCTCCTGCGGCGCACATCTCCTGCTATGTACATCTCCTGCTGCGCATATCGCCTGCGGCGCACATCTCCTGCGGTGCACATCTCCGATGGTGCACATCTCCTGCGTGCACATCTCCTGCGGCGCACATCTCCTGCAGCGCACATCTCCTAAGTGCACATCTCCTGCGTGCACATCTCTTGCGGTGCACATCTCCAGTGGCGCAGATCTCCTGCTGCGGAAATCTCCTGCGGTGAACATCCTGCGTCGCACACCCTGCGGTGCACATAAATGAAACATTTATTTACAAAAAATAATAATAATTAACTCAAATTCCTAAAAAAACTGTGCGCACACATCCTGTGGCACACATCTCCTGCGGCACTCATCTCCTGCGGCGCACATCTCCTGCGGTGCACGTCTCTTGCGGCGCACACCCTGCGGTGTACATAAATGAAACATTTATTTACAAAAAAATATTATTAAATCAAATTAATAAAAAAAACGTGTGCACACACCCTGCTGCGCACATCTCCTGCGGCGCACATCTCCTGTGGCGCACATCTCTTGCGGCGCACATCTCTTGCGGTGCACATCTCCTGCTGCGCACATCTCCTGCGGTGCACATCTCCTGCTGCGCACATCTCCTGCGGTGCACATCTCCTGCTGCGCACATCTCCTGCGTGCACATCTCTTGCGCCGCACATCTCCTGCGGCGCACATCTCTTGCTGCGCACATCTCCTGCGGTGCACATCTCTTGCGGCGCACCTCCTGCGGCGCACACCCTGCGTTGCACATAAATGAAACATTTATTTACAAAAAAATCAAAAAATCAAATCAAATTAATAAAAAAACTGCGGCACACATCTCCTGCTGCGCATATCTCCTGCGGCGCACATCTCCTGCTATGTACATCTCCAGTGGCGCACATCTCCGGCGATGCACATCTCTTGCGGCGCGCACCCTGCGGTGCACATAAATGAAACATTTATTTACAAAAAAATAATAATTAACTCAAATTAATAAAAAAACTGTGCGCACAAATCCTGCAGCGCACATCTCCTGTGGTGCACATCTCCTGTTGCGCACATCTCCTGCGGTGCACATCTCCTGCGGTGCACATCTCCTGCTGCGCACATCTCCTGTGGTGCACATCTCCTGTTGCGCACATCTCCTGTTGCGCACATCTCCTGCGGTGCACATCTCCTGCGGTGCACATCTCCTGCTGCGCATATCTCTTGCGGCGCACATCCTGCGTTGCGAACTATGCGTTGCACATAAATAAAACAGTTATTTACAAAAAAAGAAAAAAATCAAATCAAATTAATAAAAAAACTGCGGCACAAATCTCCTGCTGCGCATATCGCCTGCGGCGCACATCTCCTGCTATGTACGTCTCCTGCTGCTCACATCTCCTGCATGCACATCTCCTGCAGCGCACATCTCCTGCAGTGAATATCCCAAGTGGTGCACATCTCCTGCTGCGCACGTCTCCTGCGGCACACATCTCCTGCTGCGCACATCTCCTGCGGTGCACATCTCCTACTGCGCACATCTCCGGCGGTGCACATCTCTTGCGGCGCACACCCTGCGGTGCGCATAAATGAAACATTTATTTACAAAAAAATATTATTAAATCAAATTAATAAAAAAAACGTGTGCACACACCCTGCTGCGCACATCTCCTAAGTGCACATCTCCTGCGTGCACATCTCTTGCGGTTCACATCTCCAGTGGCGCACATCTCCTGCTGCGGAAATCTCCTGCGGTGAACATCCTGCGTCGCACACCTTGCGGTGCACATAAATGAAACATTTATTTACAAAAAATAATAATAATTAACTCAAATTCCTAAAAAAACTGTGCGCACACATCCTGTGGCGCACATCTCCTGCGGCGCATATCTCCTGTGTACACATCTCCTGCGGTGCAGATCTCCTGCTGCGCACATCTCCTGCGGTGGACATCTCCTGTGCTGCACATATCCTGCTATGTACATCTCCTAAGTGCTCATCTCCTGCTATGTAAATCTCCTGCGGCGCACATCTCCTGCGGCGCACATCTTCTGCGTGCACATCTCCTGCGGTGAACATCTCCTGCTGCGCACATCTCCTGCGGTGCAGATCTCCTGCGGTGCACATCTCCTGCTGCGCACATCTCCTGCGGTGCAGATCTCCTGCGGTGCACATATCCTGCTATGTACATCTCCTAAGTGCTCATCTCCTGCTATGTAAATCTCCTGCGGCGCACATCTCCTGCGGCGCACATCTTCTGCGTGCACATCTCCTGCGGTGCACATCTCCTGCTGCGCACATCTCCTGCGGTGCAGATCTCCTGCGGTGCACATCTCCTGCTGCGCACATCTCCTGCTGTGCAGATCTCCTGCGGTGCACATCTCCTGCTGCGCAAATCTCCTGCAGTGCACCATTCCTGCGTGCACATCTCCTGCTATGTACATCTCCTGCGGCGCAAATGTCCTGCGTGCACATCTCCTGCGGTGCACATCTCCAGTGGCGCACATCTCCTGCTGCGCAAATCTCCTGCGGTGTACATCCTGCGTCGCACACCCTGCGGTGCACATAAATGAAACATTTATATACAAAAAAATATTATTAAATCAAGCTAATAAAAAAAACGTGTGCACACACCCAGCTGCGCACATCTCCTGAGGCGCACATCTCATGCTGCGCACATCTCCTGCGGCGCACATCTCCTGCTATGTACATCTCCTGCTGCGCATATCGCCTGCGGCGCACATCTCCTGCTATGTACATCTCCTGCGGCGCACATCTCCTGCGTGCACATCTCCTGCTATGTACATCTCCTGCGGCGCACATCTCCTGCGTGCACATCTCCTGTGGTGCACATCTCCAGTGGCGCACATCTCCTGCTGCGCAAATCTCCTGCGGTGTACATCCTGCGTCGCACACCCTGCGGTGCAAATAAATTAAACATTTATTTACAAAAAATAATAATAATTAACTCAAATTCCTAAAAAAACTGTGCGCACACATCCTGTGGCACACATCTCCTGCGGCACTCATCTCCTTCGTGCATATCTCCTGCGGTGCACATCTCCAGTGGCGCACATCTCCTGCTACACAAATCTCCTGCGGTGAAAATCCTGCATCGCACACCCTTCGGTGCACATAAATGAAACATTTATTTACAAAAAAATATTATTAAATCAAATTAATAAAAAAAACGTGTGCACACACCCTGCTGCGCACATCTCCTGAGGCGCACATCTCCTGCGTGCACATATCCTGCGTTGCACATCTCCTGCGTGCACATCTCCTGCGGCGCACATCTCCTGCGGTGCACATCTCCGGTGGCACATATCGCCTGCGGCGCACATCTCCTGCTATGTACATCTCCTGCGGCGCACATCTCCTGGGTGCACATCTCCTGCTATGTACATCTCCTGCGGCGCACATCTCCTGCGTGCACATCTCCTGCGGTGCACATCTCCAGTGGCGCACATCTCCTGCTGCGCAAATCTCCTGCGGTGTACATCCTGCGTCGCACACCCTGCGGTGCAAATAAATTAAACATTTATTTACAAAAAATAATAATAATTAACTCAAATTCCTAAAAAAACTGTGCGCACACATCCTGCATTGCACATCTCCTGCTTGCACATCTCCTGCGGCGCATATCTCCTGTGTACACATCTCCTGCGGTGCACATCTCCTGCTGCGCACATCTCCTGCGGTGGACATCTCCTGTGGTGCTCATCTCCTGCTTGCACATCTCTTGCGGCGCACATCTCCTGCTATGTACATCACCTGCTGCGCATATCGCCTGCGGCGCACATCTCCTGCAGTGCACATCTCCTGCTGCGCACATCTCCTGCGGTGCACATCTCCTGCTGCGCAAATCTCCTGCAGTGCACGTCTCCTGCGGTGCACATCTCCGATGGCGCACATCTCCTGAGTGCACATCTCCTGCGGCGCACATCTCCTGCAGCGCACATCTCCTAAGTGCACATCTCCTGCGTACACATCTCTTGCGGTGCACATCTCCAGTGGCGCACATCTCCTGCTGCGGAAATCTCCTGCGGTGAACATCCTGCGTCGCACACCCTGCGGTGCACATAAATGAAACATTTATTCACAAAAAATAATAATAATTAACTCAAATTCCTAAAAAAACTGTGCGCACACATCCTGTGGCGCACATCTCCTGCGGCACTCATCTCCTGCGGCGCATATCTCCTGTGTACACATCTCCTGCTGTGCACATCTCCTGCTGCGCACATCTCCTGCGGTGGACATCTCCTGCGGCGCACATCTCCTGCTATGTACATCTCCTGCTGCGCATATCGCCTGCGGCGCACATCTCCTGCGGTGCACATCTCCGATGGCGCACATCTCCTGCGTGCACATCTCCTGCGGCGCACATCTCCTGCAGCGCACATCTCCTAAGTGCACATCTCCTGCGTGCACATCTCTTGCGGTGCACATCTCCAGTGGCGCACATCTCCTGCTGCGGAAATCTCCTGCGGTGAACATCCTGCGTCGCACACCCTGCGGTGCACATAAATGAAACATTTATTCACAAAAAATAATAATAATTAACTCAAATTCCTAAAAAACTGTGCGCACACATCCTGCAGCGCACATCTCCTGCTATGTACATCTCCTGCGGCGCACATCTCCTGCGTGCACATCTCCTGCGTGCACATCTCCTGCTATGTACATCTCCTGCTGCGCATATCGCCTGCGGCGCACATCTCCTGCTATGTACATCTCCTGCGGCGCACATCTCCTGCAGCGCACGTCTCCTGCGGTGCACATCTCCTAATGCGCACATCTCCGGCAGTGCACATCTCTTACGGCGCACACCCTGCGGTGCACATAAATGAAACATTTATTTACAAAAAAATATTATTAAATCAAATTAATAAAAAAAACGTGTGCGCAAACCCTGCTGCGCACATCTCCTGAGGCGCACATCTCCTGCTGCTCACATATCCTGCGTTGCACATCTCCTGCGTGCACATCTCCTGCGGCGCACATCTCCTGCGGTGCACATCTCCAGTGGCGCATATCGCCTGCGGCGCACATCTCCTGCTATGTACATCTCCTGCGGCGCACATCTCCTGCGTGCACATCTCCTGCTATGTACATCTCCTGCGGCGCACATCTCCTGCGTGCACATCTCCTGTGGTGCAAATCTCCAGTGGCGCACATCTCCTGCTGCGCAAATCTCCTGCGGTGTACATCCTGCGTCGCACACCCTGCGGTGCAAATAAATTAAACATTTATTTACAAAAAATAATAATAATTAACTCAAATTCCTAAAAAAACTGTGAGCACACATCCTGCATTGCACATCTCCTGCTTGCACATCTCTTGCGGCGCACATCTCCTGCTATGTATATCTCCTGCGGCGCACATCTCCTGCTATGTACATCTCCTGCTGCGCATATCGCCTGCGGCGCACATCTCCTGCGGTGCACATCTCCGATGGCGCACATCTCCTGCGTGCACATCTCCTGCGGCGCACATCTCCTGCAGCGCACATCTCCTAAGTGCACATCTCCTGCGTGCACATCTCTTGCGGTGCACATCTCCAGTGGCGCAGATCTCCTGCTCCGGAAATCTCCTGCGGTGAACATCCTGCGTCGCACACCCTGCGGTGCACATAAATGAAACATTTATTTACAAAAAATAATAATAATTAACTCAAATTCCTAAAAAAACTCTGCGCACACATCCTGTGGCACACATCTCCTGCGGCACTCATCTCCTGCGGCGCACATCTCCTGCGGTGCACGTCTCCTGCGGTGCACATCTCCTAATGCGCACATCTCCGGCAGTGCACATCTCTTACGGCGCACACCCTGCGGTGCACATAAATGAAACATTTATTTACAAAAAAATATTATTAAATCAAATTAATAAAAAAAACGTGTGCACACACCCTGCTGCGCACATCTCCTGAGGCGCACATCTCCTGCTGCGCACATCTCCTGCGTGCACATATCCTGCGTTGCACATCTCCTGCGTGCACATCTCCTGCGGCGCACATCTCCTGCGGTGCACATCTCCGGTGGCGCATATCGCCTGCGGCGGACATCTCCTGCTATGTACATCTCCTGCGGCGCACATCTCCTGCGGTGCACATATCCTGCTATGTACATCTCCTAAGTGCTCATCTCCTGCTATGTAAATCTCCTGCGGCGCACATCTCCTGCGGCGCACATCTTCTGCGTGCACATCTCCTGCGGTGCACATCTCCAGTGGCGCACATCTCCTGCTGCGCAAACCTCCTGAGGTGCACATAAATGAAACATTTATTTACAAAAAATAATAATAATTAACTCAAATTCCTAAAAAAACTGTGCGTACACATCTCCTGCAGTGCACATCTCCTGCTGCGCACATCTCCTGCGGTGCAGATCTCCTGCGGTGCACATCTCCTGCTGCGCAAATCTCCTGCAGTGCACGTCTCCTGCGTTCACATCTCCTGCTATGTACATCTCCTGCGGCGCAAATGTCCTGCGTGCACATCTCCTGCGGTGCACATCTCCAGTGGCGCACATCTCCTGCTGCGCAAACCTCCTGAGGTGCACATAAATGAAACATTTATTTACAAAAAATAATAATAATTAACTCAAATTCCTAAAAAAACTGTGCGTACACATCTCCTGCAGTGCACATCTCCTGCTGCGCACATCTCCTGCGGTGCAGATCTCCTGCGGTGCACATCTCCTGCTGCGCAAATCTCCTGCAGTGCACGTCTCCTGCGTTCACATCTCCTGCTATGTACATCTCCTGCGGCGCAAATGTCCTGCGTGCACATCTCCTGCGGTGCACATCTCCAGTGGCGCACATCTCCTGCTGCGCAAATCTCCTGCGGTGTACATCCTGCGTCGCACACCCTGCGGTGCAAATAAATTAAACATTTATTTACAAAAAATAATAATAATTAACTCAAATTCCTAAAAAAACTGTGCGCACACATCCTGCATTGCACATCTCCTGCTTGCACATCTCTTGCGGCGCACATCTCCTGCTATGTACATCTCCTGCTGCGCATATCGCCTGCGGCGCACATCTCCTGCGGTGCACATCTCCGATGGCGCACATCTCCTGCGTGCACATCTCCTGCGGCGCACATCTCCTGCAGCGCACATCTCCTGCGTGCACATCTCTTGCGGTGCACATCTCCAGTGGCGCACATCTCCTGCTGCGGAAATCTCCTGCGGTGAACATCCTGCGTCGCACACTCTGCGGTGCACATAAATGAAACATTTATTCACAAAAAATAATAATAATTAACTCAAATTCCTAAAAAAACTGTGCGCACACATCCTGTGGCGAACATCTCCTGCGGCACTCATCTCCTGCGGCGCATATCTCCTGTGTACACATTTCCTGCTGTGCACATCTCCTGCTGCGCACATCTCCTGCGGTGGACATCTCCTGCGGTGCACATATCCTGCTATGTACATCTCCTGCGTGCTTATCTCCTGCTATGTAAATCTCCTGCGGCGCACATCTCCTGCGTGCACATCTCCTGCGTGCACATCTCCTGTGGTGCACATCTCCAGTGGCGCACATCTCCTGCTGCGCAAATCTCCTGAGGTGCACATAAATGAAACATTTATTTACAAAAAATAATAATAATTAACTCAAATTCCTAAAAAAACTGTGCGTACACATCTCCTGCAGTGCACATCTCCTGCTGCGCACATCTCCTGCGGTGCAGATCTCCTGCGGTGCACATCTCCTGCTGCGCAAATCTCCTGCAGTGCACGTCTCCTGCGTTCACATCTCCTGCTATGTACATCTCCTGCGGCGCAAATGTCCTGCGTGCACATCTCCTGCGGTGCACATCTCCACTGGCGCACATCTCCTGCTGCGCAAATCTCCTGCGGTGTACATCCTGCGTCGCACACCCTGCGGTGCAAATAAATTAAACATTTATTTACAAAAAATAATAATAATTAACTCAAATTCCTAAAAAAACTGTGCGCACACATCCTGCATTGCACATCTCCTGCTTGCACATCTCTTGCGGCGCACATCTCCTGCTATGTACATCTCCTGCTGCGCATATCGCCTGCGGCGCACATCTCCTGCGGTGCACATCTCCGATGGCGCACATCTCCTGCGTGCACATCTCCTGCGGCGCACATCTCCTGCAGCGCACATCTCCTAAGTGCACATCTCCTGCGTGCACATCTCTTGCGGTGCACATCTTCAGTGGCGCACATCTCCTGCTGCGGAAATCTCCTGCGGTGAACATCCTGCGACGCACACTCTGCGGTGCACATAAATGAAACATTTATTCACAAAAAATAATAATAATTAACTCAAATTCCTAAAAAAACTGTGCGCACACATCCTGTGGCGCACATCTCCTGCGTGCTAATCTCCTGCGTGCACATCTCCTGCGGTGCACATCTCCTGCGGCGCACATCTCCTGCGGTGTACATCTCCTGCTGCGCACATCTCCTGTGGTGCACATCTCCTGTTGCGCACATCTCCTGCGGTGCATATCTCTTGCGGCGCACATCCTGCGTTGCGAACTATGCGTTGCACATAAATAAAACAGTTATTTACAAAAAAAGAAAAAAATCAAATCAAATTAATAAAAAAACTGCGGCTCACATCTCCTGCATGCACATCTCCTGCAGCGCACATCTCCTGCAGTGAATATCCCAATTGGTGCACATCTCCTGCTGCGCACGTCTCCTGCGGCACACATCTCCTGATGCGCACATCTCCTGCGGTGCACATCTCCTAATGCGCACATCTCCGGCGGTGCACATCTCTTGCGGCGCACACCCTGCGGTGCACATAAATGAAACATTTATTTACAAAAAAATATTATTAAATCAAGTTAATAAAAAAAACCTGTGCACACACCCTGCTGCGCACATCTCCTGCGGCGCACATCTCCTGTGGCGCACATTTCTTGCGGCGCACATCTCTTGCGGTGCACATCTCCTGCTGCGCACATCTCCTGCGGTGCACATCTCCTGCTGCGCACATCTCCTGCGGTGCACATCTCCTGCTGCGCACATCTCCTAAGTAAAAATCTCCTGCGGTGCACATCTCCTGCTGCGCACATCTCCTGCGGTGTACATCTCCTGCGGTGCACATCTCCTGCTGCGCACATCTCCTGCAGTGCACACATCCTGCGGCACACATCTCCTGCGTGCTAATCTCCTGCGTGCACATCTCCTGCGGTGCACATCTCCTGCGGCGCACATCTCCTGCGGTGCACATCTCCTGCTGCGCACATCTCCTGTGGTGCACATTTCCTGTTGCGCACATCTCCTGCGGTGCATATCTCTTGTGGCGCACATCCTGCGTTGCGAACCCTGCGTTGCATATAAATAAAACAGTTATTTACAAAAAAATTAAAAAATCAAATCAAATTAATAAAAAAACTAGGGCACACATCTCCTGATGCGCATATTGCCTGCGGCGCACATCTCCTGCTATGTACATCTCCTGCGGCTCACATCTCCTGCATGCACATCTCCTGCGGCGCACATCTCCTGCGATGCACATCTCCAGTGGCGCACATCTCCTGCTGCGCATATCGCCTGCGGCGCATATCTCCTGCTATGTACATGTCCTGCAGCGCACATTTCCTGTGCACATCTCCTGCAGTGCATATCTCAAGTGGTGCACATCTCCTGCTGCGCACATCTCCTGCGGCGCATATCTCCTGCGTACACATCTCCTGCGGTGCACATCTCCTGCTGCGCACATCTCCTGCGTTGTACATCTCCTGCGGTGCACATCTCCTGCTGCCCACATCTCCGGCGGTGCAAATCTCTTGCGGCGCACATCCTGCGGCGCACACCCTTCGTTGCACATAAATGAAACATTTATTTACAAAAAAATTATAATAATGAACTCAAATTACTAAAAAAACTGTGCGCACACATCCTGCGGCGCAAATCTCCTGCGTGCCAATCTCCTGCTGCGCACATCTCCTGCGGTGCACATCTCCTGCGGCGCACATCTCCTGCGGTGCACTTCTCCTGCGGCGCACATCTCCTGCTGCACACATCTCCTGCGGTGCACATCTCTTGCGGCGCACATCCTGCGGCGCACACCCTGCGTTGCACATAAATGAAACATTTATTTACAAAAAAATCAAAAAATCAAATCAAATTAATAAAAAAACTGCGGCACACATCTCCTGCTGCGCATATCGCCTGCGGCGCACATCTCCTGCTATGTACATCTCCTGCGGCTCACATCTCCTGCATGCACATCTCCTGCGGCGCACATATCCTGCGATGCACATCTCCAGTGGCGCACATCTCCGGTGGTGCACATCTCTTGCGGCGCGCACCCTGCGGTGCACATAAATGAAACATTTATTTACAAAAAAATAATAATAATTAACTCAAATTAATAAAAAAACTGTGCGCACAAATCCTGCAGCGCACATCTCCTGCGTGCTAATCTCCTGCGTGCACATCTCCTGCGGTGCACATCTCCTGCTGCGGACATCTCCTGTGGTGCACATCTCCTGTTGCACACATCTCCTGCCGTGCATATCTCTTGCGGCGCACATCCTGCGTTGCGAACTATGCGTTGCACATAAATAAAACAGTTATTTACAAAAAAAGAAAAAAATCAAATCAAATTAATAAAAAAACTGCGGCACACATCTCCTGCTGCGCATATCGCCTGCGGCGCACATCTCCTGCTATGTACGTCTCCTGCGGCTCACATCTCCTGCATGCACATCTCCTGCAGCGCACATCTCCTGCAGTGCACACATCCTGCGGCGCACATCTCCTGCGTGCTAATCTCCTGCGTGCACATCTCCTGCGGTGCACATCTCCTGCGGCGCACATCTCCTGCGGTGCACATCTCCTGCTGCGCACATCTCCTGTGGTGCACATTTCCTGCTGCGCACATCTCCTGCGGTGTACATCCTGCGTCGCACACCCTGCGGTGCACATAAATGAAACATTTATTTACAAAAAAATATTATTAAATCAAACTAATAAAAAAAACGTGTGCACACACCCTGCTGCGCACATCTCCTGAGGCGCACATCTCATGCTGCGCACATCTCCTGCGGCGCACATCTCCTGCTATGTACATCTCCTGCTGCGCATATCGCCTGCGGCGCACATCTCCTGCTATGTACATCTCCTGCGGTGCACATCTCCTGCTGCGCACATCTCCTGCGGCGCACATCTCCTGCGGTGCACATCTCCGGTGGCACATATCGCCTGCGGCGCACATCTCCTGCTATGTACATCTCCTGCGGCGCACATCTCCTGCGTGCACATCTCCTGCTATGTACATCTCCTGCGGCGCACATCTCCTGCGTGCACATCTCCTGCGGTGCACATCTCCAGTGGCGCACATCTCCTGCTGCGCAAATCTCCTGCGGTGTACATCCTGCGTCGCACACCCTGCGGTGCAAATAAATTAAACATTTATTTACAAAAAATAATAATAATTAACTCAAATTCCTAAAAAAACTGTGCGCACACATCCTGCATTGCACATCTCCTGCTTGCACATCTCCTGCGGCGCATATCTCCTGTGTACACATCTCCTGCGGTGCACATCTCCTGCTGCGCACATCTCCTGCGGTGGACATCTCCTGTGGTGCACATATCCTGCTATGTACATCTCCTAAGTGCTCATCTCCTGCTATGTAAATCTCCTGCGGCGCACATCTCCTGCGGCGCACATCTTCTGCGTGCACATCTCCTGCGGTGCACATCTCCAGTGGCGCACATCTCCTGCTGCGCAAATCTCCTGAGGTGCACATAAATGAAACATTTATTTACAAAAAATAATAATAATTAACTCAAATTCCTAAAAAAAACTGTGCGTACACATCTCCTGCATTGCACATCTCCTGCTTGCACATCTCTTGCGGCGCACATCTCCTGCTATGTCTATCTCCTGCGGCGCACATCTCCTGCTATGTACATCTCCTGCTGCGCATATCGCCTGCGGCGCACATCTCCTGCAGTGCACATCTCCTGCTGCGCACATCTCCTGCGGTGCACATCTCCTGCTGCGCAAATCTCCTGCAGTGCACGTCTCCTGCGGCGCACATCTCCTGCGGCGCACATCTCCTGCAGCGCACATCTCCTAAGTGCACATCTCCTGCGTACACATCTCTTGCGGTGCACATCTCCAGTGGCGCACATCTCCTGCTGCGGAAATCTCCTGCGGTGAACATCATGCGTCGCACACCCTGCGGTGCACATAAATGAAACATTTATTCACAAAAAATAATAATAATTAACTCAAATTCCTAAAAAAACTGTGCGCACACATCCTGTGGCGCACATCTCCTGCGGCACTCATCTCCTGCGGCGCATATCTCCTGTGTACACATCTCCTGCTGTGCACATCTCCTGCTGCGCACATCTCCTGCGGTGGACATCTCCTGCGGCGCACATCTCCTGCTATGTACATCTCCTGCTGCGCATATCGCCTGCGGCGCACATCTCCTGCGGTGCACATCTCCGATGGCGCACATCTCCTGCGTGCACATCTCCTGCGGCGCACATCTCCTGCAGCGCACATCTCCTAAGTGCACATCTCCTGCGTGCACATCTCTTGCGGTGCACATCTCCAGTGGCGCACATCTCCTGCTGCGGAAATCTCCTGCGGTGAACATCCTGCGTCGCACACCCTGCGGTGCACATAAATGAAACATTTATTCACAAAAAATAATAATAATTAACTCAAATTCCTAAAAAACTGTGCGCACACATCCTGCAGCGCACATCTCCTGCTATGTACATCTCCTGCGGCGCACATCTCCTGCGTGCACATCTCCTGCGTGCACATCTCCTGCTATGTACATCTCCTGCTGCGCATATCGCCTGCGGCGCACATCTCCTGCTATGTACATCTCCTGCGGCGCACATCTCCTGCAGCGCACGTCTCCTGCGGTGCACATCTCCTAATGCGCACATCTCCGGCAGTGCACATCTCTTACGGCGCACACCCTGCGGTGCACATAAATGAAACATTTATTTACAAAAAAATATTATTAAATCAAATTAATAAAAAAAACGTGTGCGCAAACCCTGCTGCGCACATCTCCTGAGGCGCACATCTCCTGCTGCGCACATATCCTGCGTTGCACATCTCCTGCGTGCACATCTCCTGCGGCGCACATCTCCTGCGGTGCACATCTCCGGTGGCGCATATCGCCTGCGGCGCACATCTCCTGCTATGTACATCTCCTGCGGCGCACATCTCCTGCGTGCACATCTCCTGCTATGTACATCTCCTGCGGCGCACATCTCCTGCGTGCACATCTCCTGTGTTGCAAATCTCCAGTGGCGCACATCTCCTGCTGCGCAAATCTCCTGCGGTGTACATCCTGCGTCGCACACCCTGCGGTGCAAATAAATTAAACATTTATTTACAAAAAATAATAATAATTAACTCAAATTCCTAAAAAAACTGTGCGCACACATCCTGCATTGCACATCTCCTGCTTGCACATCTCTTGCGGCGCACATCTCCTGCTATGTATATCTCCTGCGGCGCACATCTCCTGCTATGTACATCTCCTGCTGCGCATATCGCCTGCGGCGCACATCTCCTGCGGTGCACATCTCCGATGGCGCACATCTCCTGCGTGCACATCTCCTGCGGCGCACATCTCCTGCAGCGCACATCTCCTAAGTGCACATCTCCTGCGTGCACATCTCTTGCGGTGCACATCTCCAGTGGCGCAGATCTCCTGCTGCGGAAATCTCCTGCGGTGAACATCCTGCGTCGCACACCCTGCGGTGCACATAAATGAAACATTTATTTACAAAAAATAATAATAATTAATTCAAATTCCTAAAAAAACTGTGCGCACACATCCTGTGGCACACATCTCCTGCGGCACTCATCTCCTGCGGCGCACATATCCTGCGGTGCACGTCTCCTGCGGTGCACATCTCCTAATGCGCACATCTCCGGCAGTGCACATCTCTTACGGCGCACACCCTGCGGTGCACATAAATGAAACATTTATTTACAAAAAAATATTATTAAATCAAATTAATAAAAAAAAACGTGTGCACACACCCTGCTGCGCACATCTCCTGAGGCGCACATCTCCTGCTGCGCACATCTCCTGCGTGCACATATCTTGCGTTGCACATCTCCTGCGTGCACATCTCCTGCTGCGCACATCTCCTGCGGTGGACATCTCCTGCGGTGCACATATCCTGCTATGTACATCTCCTGCGTGCTTATCTCCTGCTATGTAAATCTCCTGCGGCGCACATCTCCTGCGTGCACATCTCCTGCGTTCACATCTCCTGTGGTGCACATCTCCAGTGGCGCACATCTCCTGCTGCGCAAATCTCCTGAGGTGCACATAAATGAAACATTTATTTACAAAAAATAATAATAATTAACTCAAATTCCTAAAAAAACTGTGCGTACACATCTCCTGCAGTGCACATCTCCTGCTGCGCACATCTCCTGCGGTGCAGATCTCCTGCGGTGCACATCTCCTGCTGCGCAAATCTCCTGCAGTGCACGTCTCCTGCGTTCACATCTCCTGCTATGTACATCTCCTGCGGCGCAAATGTCCTGCGTGCACATCTCCTGCGGTGCACATCTCCAGTGGCGCACATCTCCTGCTGCGCAAATCTCCTGCGGTGTACATCCTGCGTCGCACACCCTGCGGTACAAATAAATTAAACATTTATTTACAAAAAATAATAATAATTAACTCAAATTCCTAAAAAAACTGTGCGCACACATCCTGCATTGCACATCTCCTGCTTGCACATCTCTTGCGGCGCACATCTCCTGCTATGTACATCTCCTGCTGCGCATATCGCCTGCGGCGCACATCTCCTGCGGTGCACATCTCCGATGGCGCACATCTCCTACGTGCACATCTCCTGCGGCGCACATCTCCTGCAGCGCACATCTCCTAAGTGCACATCTCCTGCGTGCTAATCTCCTGCGTGCACATCTCCTGCGGTGCACATCTCCTGCGGCGCACATCTCCTGCGGTGCACATCTCCTGCTGCGCACATCTCCTGTGGTGCACATTTCCTGTTGCGCACATCTCCTGCGGTGCATATCTCTTGTGGCGCACATCCTGCGTTGCGAACCCTGCGTTGCACATAAATAAAACAGTTATTTACAAAAAAATTAAAAAATCAAATCAAATTAATAAAAAAACTGCGGCACACATCTCCTGATGCGCATATTGCCTGCGGCGCACATCTCCTGCTATGTACATCTCCTGCGGCTCACATCTCCTGCATGCACATCTCCTGCGGCGCACATTTCCTGCGATGCACATCTCCAGTGGCGCACATCTCCTGCTGCGCATATCGCCTGCGGCGCATATCTCCTGCTATGTACATGTCCTGCAGCGCACATTTCCTGTGCACATCTCCTGCAGTGCATATCTCAAGTTGTGCACATCTCCTGCTGCGCACATCTCCTGCGGCGCATATCTCCTGCTGCGCACATCTCCTGCATTGCAGAACATGCGATGCACATAAATAAAATTAATAAAAAAACTGTGCGCACACATCCTGCGGCGCACATCTCCTGCGTGCCAATCTCCTGCTGCGCACATCTCCTACGGTGCACATCTCCTGCGGCGCACATCTCCTGCGGTGCACATCTCCTGCTGCGCACATCTCCTGCGTTGCAAATCTCCGCACACATCCTGCGGCGCACATCTCCTGCGGCACTCATCTCCTGCAGCGCTTATCTCCTGCGTACACATCTCCTGCGGTGCACATCTCCTGCTGCGCATATCTCCTGCGGTTTACATCTCCTGCGGTGCACATCTCCTGCTGCGCACATCTCCGGCGGTGCATATCTCTTGCGGCGCACATCCTGCGGCGCACACCCTTTGTTGCACATAAATGAAACATTTATTTACAAAAAAATTATAATAATTAACTCAAATTAATAAAAAAACTGTGCGCACACATCCTGCGGCGCAAATCTCCTGCTGCACACATCTCCTGCGGTGCACATCTCTTGCGGCGCACATCCTGCGGCGCACACCCTGCGTTGCACATAAATGAAACATTTATTTACAAAAAAATCAAAAAATCAAATCAAATTAATAAAAAAACTGCGGCACACATCTCCTGCTGCGCATATCGCCTGCGGCGCACATCTCCTGCTATATACATCTCCTGCGGCTCACATCTCCTGCATGCACATCTCCTGCGGCGCACATATCCTGCGATGCACATCTCCAGTGGCGCACATCTCCGGCGGTGCACATCTCTTGCGGCGCGCACCCTGCGGTGCACATAAATGAAACATTTATTTACAAAAAAATAATAATAATTAACTCAAATTAATAAAAAAACTGTGCGCACAAATCCTGCAGCGCACATCTCCTGCGTGCTAATCTCCTGCGTGCACATCTCCTGCGGTGCACATCTCCTGCTGCGCACATCTCCTGTGGTGCACATCTCCTGTTGCGCACATCTCCTGCGGTGCATATCTCTTGCGGCGCACATCCTGCGTTGCGAACTATGCGTTGCACATAAATAAAACAGTTATTTACAAAAAAGAAAAAAACCAAATCAAATTAATAAAAAAACTGCGGCAGACATCTTCTGCTGCGCATATCGCCTGCGGCGCACATCTCCTGCTATGTACGTCTCCTGCGGCTCACATCTCCTGCATGCACATCTCCTACAGCGCACATCTCCTGCAGTGAATATCCCAAGTGGTGCACATCTCCTGCTGCGCACGTCTCCTGCGGCACACATCTCCTGCTGCGCACATCTCCGGCGGTGCACATCTCTTGCGGCGCACACCCTGCGGTGTACATAAATGAAACATTTATTTACAAAAAAATATTATTAAATCAAATTAATAAAAAAAACGTGTGCACACACCCTGCTGCGCACATCTCCTGCGGCGCACATCTCCTGTGGCGCACATCTCTTGCGGCGCACATCTCTTGCGGTGCACATCTCCTGCGGCGCACATCTCTTGCGGCGCACATCTCTTGCGGTGCACATCTCCTGCTGCGCACATCTCCTGCGGTCCACATCTCCTGCTGCGCACATCTCCTGCAGTGCACATCTCCTGCTGCGCACATCTCCTGTGGTGCAAATCTCTTGCGGCGCACATCCTGCGGCGCACACCCTGCGTTGCACATAAATGAAACATTTATTTACAAAAAAATTATAATAATTAACTCAAATTAATAACAAAACTGTGCGCACACATCCTGCGGCGCAATTCTCCTGCTGCGCACATCTCCTGTGTTGCAAAACATGCGATGCACATAAATAAAATAATAAAAAAACTTTGCGCACACATCCTGCGGCGCACATCTCCTGCGTGCATATCTCTTGCGGTGCACATCTCCAGTGGCGCACATCTCCTGCTACGAAAATCTCCTGCGGTGAAAATCCTGCATCGCACACCCTGCGGTGCACATAAATGAAACATTTATTTACAAAAAATAATAATAATTAACTCAAATTCCTAAAAAAAATGTGCGCACACATCCTGCGGCGCACATCGCCTGCGGCACTCATCTCCTGCGGCTTATATCTCCTGCGTACACATCTCCTGCGGTGCACATCTCCTGCTGCGCACATCTCCTGCGGTGTACATCTCCAGCGGTGCACATCTCCTGCTGCGCACATCTGCGGCGGTGCATATCTCTAGCGGCGCACATCCTGCCGCGCACATCTCCTGCGGTGCACATCTCCTGAGGCGCACATCTCCTGCGGTGCACATCTCCTGTGGTGCACATCTCCTGCTGCGCACATCTCCGGCGGTGCACATCTCTTGCGGCACACATCCTGCGGCGCACACCCTTCGTTGCACATAAATGAAACATTTATTTACAAAAAAATTATAATAATTAAGTCAAATTAATAAAAAAACTGTGCGCACACATCCTGCGGTGCAAATCTCCTGCTGCGCACATCTCCTGCATTGCAGAACATGCGATGCACATAAATAAAATTAATAAAAAAACTGTGCGCACACATCCTGCGGCGCACATCTCCTGCGTGCCAATCTCCTGCTGCGCACATCTCCTACGGTGCACATCTCCTGCGGCGCACATCTCCTGCGGTGCACATCTCCTGCTGCGCACATCTCCTGCGTTGCAAATCTCCGCACACATCCTGCGGCGCACATCTCCTGCGGCACTCATCTCCTGCGGCGCTTATCTCCTGCGTACACATCTCCTGCGGTGCACATCTCCTGCTGCGCATATCTCCTGCGGTTTACATCTCCTGCGGTGCACATCTCCTGCTGCGCACATCTCCGGCGGTGCATATCTCTTGCGGCGCACATCCTGCGGCGCACACCCTTCGTTGCACATAAATGAAACATTTATTTACAAAAAAATTATAATAATTAACTCAAATTAATAAAAAAACTGTGCGCACACATCCTGCGGCGCAAATCTCCTGCTGCGCACATCTCCTGCGGTGCACATCTCTTGCGGCGCACATCCTGCGGCGCACACCCTGCGTTGCACATAAATGAAACATTTATTTACAAAAAAATCAAAAAATCAAATCAAATTAATAAAAAAACTGCGGCACACATCTCCTGCTGCGCATATCGCCTGCGGCGCACATCTCCTGCTATGTACATCTCCTGCGGCTCACATCTCCTGCATGCACATCTCCTGCGGCGCACATATCCTGCGATGCACATCTCCAGTGGCGCACATCTCCGGCGGTGCACATCTCTTGCGGCGCGCACCCTGCGGTGCACATAAATGAAACATTTATTTACAAAAAAATAATAATAATTAACTCAAATTAATAAAAAAACTGTGCGCACAAATCCTGCAGCGCACATCTCCTGCGTGCTAATCTCCTGCGTGCACATCTCCTGCGGTGCACATCTCCTGCTGCGCACATCTCCTGTGGTGCACATCTCCTGTTGCGCACATCTCCTGCGGTGCATATCTCTTGCGGCGCACATCCTGCGTTGCGAACTATGCGTTGCACATAAATAAAACAGTTATTTACAAAAAAAGAAAAAAATCAAATCAAATTAATAAAAAAACTGCGGCACACATCTCCTGCTGTGCATATCGCCTGCGGCGCACATCTCCTGCTATGTACGTCTCCTGCGGCTCACATCTCCTGCATGCACATCTCCTGCAGCGCACATCTCCTGCAGTGAATATCCCAAGTGGTGCACATCTCCTGCTGCGCACGTCTCCTGCGGCACAAATCTCCTGCTGCGCACATCTCCGGCGGTGCACATCTCTTGCGGCGCACACCCTGCGGTTTACATAAATGAAACATTTATTTACAAAAAAATATTATTAAATCAAATTAATAAAAAAAACGTGTGCACACACCCTGCTGCGCACATCTCCTGCGGCGCACATCTCCTGTGGCGCACATCTCTTGCGGCGCACATCTCTTGCGGTGCACATCTCCTGCGGCGCACATCTCTTGCGGCGCACATCTCTTGCGGTGCACATCTCCTGCTGCGCACATCTCCTGCGGTCCACATCTCCTGCTGCGCACATCTCCTGCTTTGCACAACATGCGATGCACATAAATAAAATTAATAAAAAAACTGTGCGCACACATCCTGCGGCGCACATCTCCTGCGTGCTAATCTCCTGCGTGCACATCTCCTGCGGCACACATCTCTTGCTGCGCATATCGCCTGCGGCGCATATCTCCTGCTATGTACGTCTCCTGCAGCTCACATCTCCTGCATGCACATCTCCTGCAGCGCACATCTCCTGCAGTGAATATCCCAAGTGGTGCACATCTCCTGCTGCGCACGTCTCCTGCGGCACACATCTCCTGCTGCGCACATCTCCTGCGGTGCACATCTCCTAATGCGCACATCTCCTGTGGCGCACATCTCTTGCGGCGCACATCTCTTGCGGTGCACATCTCCTGCGGCGCACATCTCTTGCGGCGCACATCTCTTGCGGTGCACATCTCCTGCTGCGCACATCTCCTGCTGCGCACATCTCCTGCAGTGCACATCTCCTGCTGCGCACATCTCCTGTGGTAAACATCTCTTGCGGCGCACATCCTGCGGCGCACACCCTGCGTTGCACATAAATGAAACATTTATTTACAAAAAAATTATAATAATTAACTCAAATTAATAACAAAACTGTGCGCACACATCCTGCGGCGCAAATCTCCTGCTGCGCACATCTCCTGTGTTGCAAAACATGCGATGCACATAAATAAAATAATAAAAAAACTTTGCGCACACATCCTGCGGCGCACATCTCCTGCGTGCATATCTCCTGCGGTGCACATCTCCAGTGGCGCACATCTCCTGCTACGAAAATCTCCTGCGGTGAAAATCCTGCATCGCACACCCTGCGGTGCACATAAATGAAACATTTATTTACAAAAAAAATAATAATTAACTCAAATTCCTAAAAAAAATGTGCGCACACATCCTGCGGCGCACATCGCCTGCGGCACTCATCTCCTGCGGCGCATATCTCCTGCGTACACATCTCCTGCGGTGCACATCTCCTGCTGCGCACATCTCCTGCGGTGTACATCTCCAGCGGTGCAGATCTCCTGCTGCGCACATCTGCGGCGGTGCATATCTCTAGCGGCGCACATCCTGCCGCGCACATCTCCTGCGGTGCACATCTCCTGAGGCGCACATCTCCTGCGGTGCACATCTCCTGTGGTGCACATCTCCTGCTGCGCACATCTCCGGCGGTGCACATCTCTTGCGGCACACATCCTGCGGCGCACACCCTTCGTTGCACATAAATGAAACATTTATTTACAAAAAAATTATAATAATTAAGTCAAATTAATAAAAAAACTGTGCGCACACATCCTGCGGTGCAAATCTCCTGCTGCGCACATCTCCTGCATTGCAGAACATGCGATGCACATAAATAAAATTAATAAAAAAACTGTGCGCACACATCCTGCGGCGCACATCTCCTGCGTGCCAATCTCCTGCTGCGCACATCTCCTACGGTGCACATCTCCTGCGGCGCACATCTCCTGCGGTGCACATCTCCTGCTGCGCACATCTCCTGCGTTGCAAATTTCCGCACACATCCTGCGGCGCACATCTCCTGCGGCACTCATCTCCTGCAGCGCTTATCTCCTGCGTACACATCTCCTGCGGTGCACATCTCCTGCTGCGCATATCTCCTGCGGTTTACATCTCCTGCGGTGCACATCTCCTGCTGCGCACATCTCCGGCGGTGCATATCTCTTGCGGCGCACATCCTGCGGCGCACACCCTTCGTTGCACATAAATGAAACATTTATTTACAAAAAAATTATAATAATTAACTCAAATTAATAAAAAAACTGTGCGCACACATCCTGCGGCGCAAATCTCCTGCTGTGCACATCTCCTGCTTTGCACAACATGCGATGCACATAAATAAAATTAATAAAAAAACTGTGCGCACACATCCTGCGGCGCACATCTCCTGCGTGCTAATCTCCTGCGTGCACATCTCCTGCGGCACACATCTCCTGCTGCGCATATCGCCTGCGGCGCACATCTCCTGCTATGTACGTCTCCTGCGGCTCACATCTCCTGCATGCACATCTCCTGCAGCGCACATCTCCTGCAGTGAATATCCCAAGTGGTGCACATCTCCTGCTGCGCACGTCTCCTGCGGCACACATCTCCTGCTGCGCACATCTCCTGCGGTGCACATCTCCTAATGCGCACATCTCCGGCGGTGCACATCTCTTGCGGCGCACACCCTGCGGTGCACATAAATGAAACATTTATTTACAAAAAAATATTATTAAATCAAATTAATAAAAAAAACGTGTGCACACACCGTGCTGCGCACATCTCCTGCGGCGCACATCTCCTGCGTGCTAATCTCCTGCGTGCACATCTCCTGCGGCACACATCTCCTGCTGCGCATATCGCCTGCGGCGCACATCTCCTGCTATGTACGTCTCCTGCGGCTCACATCTCCTGCATGCACATCTCCTGCAGCGCACATCTCCTGCAGTGAATATCCCAAGTGGTGCACATCTCCTGCTGCGCACGTCTCCTGCGGCACACATCTCCTGCTGCGCACATCTCCTGCGGTGCACATCTCCTAATGCGCACATCTCCGGCGGTGCACATCTCTTGCGGCGCACACCCTGCGGTGTACATAAATGAAACATTTATTTACAAAAAAATATTATTAAATCAAATTAATAAAAAAAACGTGTGCACACACCCTGCTGCGCACATCTCCTGCGGCGCACATCTCCTGTGGCGCACATCTCTTGCGGCGCACATCTCTTGCGGTGCACATCTCCTGCTGCGCACATCTCCTGCGGTGCACATCTCCTGCTGCGCACATCTCCTGCGGTGCACATCTCCTGCTGCGCACATCTCCTGCGTGCACATCTCTTGCGCCGCACATCTCCTGCGGCGCACATCTCTTGCTGCGCACATCTCCTGCGGTGCACATCTCTTGCGGCGCACATCCTGCGTTGCGAACTATGCGTTGCACATAAATAAAACAGTTATTTACAAAAAAAGAAAAAAATCAAATCAAATTAATAAAAAAACTGCGGCACACATCTCCTGCTGCGCATATCGCCTGCGGCGCACATCTCCTGCTATGTACGTCTCCTGCGGCTCACATCTCCTGCATGCACATCTCCTGCAGCGCACATCTCCTGCAGTGAATATCCCAAGTGGTGCACATCTCCTGCTGCGCACGTCTCCTGCGGCACACATCTCCTGCTGCGCACATCTCCTGCGGTGCACATCTCCTAATGCGCACATCTCCGGCGGTGCACATCTCTTGCGGCGCACATCCTGCGGTGCACATAAATGAAACATTTATTTACAAAAAAATATTATTAAATCAAATTAATAAAAAAAACGTGTGCACACACCCTGCTGCGCACATCTCCTGCGGCGCACATCTCCTGTGGCGCACATCTCTTGCGGCGCACATCTCTTGCGGTGCACATCTCCTGCTGTGCACATCTCCTGCGGCGCACATCTCCTGTGGCGCACATTTCTTGCGGCGCACATCTCTTGCGGTGCACATCTCCTGCTGCGCACATCTCCTGCGGTGCACATCTCCTGCTGCGCACATCTCCTGCGGTGCACATCTCCTGCTGCGCACATCTCCTGCGTACAAATCTCCTGCGGTGCACATCTCCTGCTGCGCACATCTCCTGCGGTGTACATCTCCTGCGGTGCACATCTCCTGCTGCGCACATCTCCTGCAGTGCACACATCCTGCGGCGCACATCTCCTGCGTGCTATTCTCCTGCGTGCACATCTCCTGCGGTGCACATCTCCTGCGGCGCACATCTCCTGCGGTGCACATCTCCTGCTGCGCACATCTCCTGTGGTGCACATTTCCTGTTGCGCACATCTCCTGCGGTGCATATCTCTTGTGGCGCACATCCTGCGTTGCGAACCCTGCATTGCACATAAATAAAACAGTTATTTACAAAAAAATTAAAAAATCAAATCAAATTAATAAAAAAACTGCGGCACACATCTCCTGATGCGCATATTGCCTGCGGCGCACATCTCCTGCTATGTACATCTCCTGCGGCTCACATCTCCTGCATGCACATCTCCTGCGGCGCACATCTCCTGCGATGCACATCTCCAGTGGCGCACATCTCCTGCTGCGCATATCGCCTGCGGCGCATATCTCCTGCTATGTACATGTCCTGCAGCGCACATTTCCTGTGCACATCTCCTGCAGTGCATATCTTAAGTGGTGCACATCTCCTGCTGCGCACATCTCCTGCGGCGCATATCTCCTGCGTACACATCTCCTGCGGTGCACATCCCCTGCTGCGCACATCTCCTGCGTTGTACATCTCCTGCGGTGCACATCTCCTGCTGCCCACATCTCCGGCGGTGCAAATCTCTTGCGGCGCACATCCTGCGGCGCACACCCTTCGTTGCACATAAATGAAACATTTATTTACAAAAAAATTATAATAATGAACTCAAATTAATAAAAAAACTGTGCGCACACATCCTGCGGCGCACATCTCCTGCGTGCCAATCTCCTGCTGCGCACATCTCCTGCGGTGCACATCTCCTGCGGCGCACATCTCCTGCGGTGCACTTCTCCTGCGGCGCACATCTCCTGCTGCACACATCTCCTGCGGTGCACATCTCTTGCGGCGCACATCCTGCGGCGCACACCCTGCTTTGCACATAAATGAAACATTTATTTACAAAAAAATCAAAAAATCAAATCAAATTAATAAAAAAACTGCGGCACACATCTCCTGCTGCGCATATCGCCTGCGGCGCACATCTCCTGCTATGTACATCTCCTGCGGCTCACATCTCCTGCATGCACATCTCCTGCGGCGCACATATCCTGCGATGCACATCTCCAGTGGCACACATCTCCGGCGGTGCACATCTCTTGCGGCGCGCACCCTGCGGTGCACATAAATGAAACATTTATTTACAAAAAAATAATAATAATTAACTCAAATTAATAAAAAAACTGTGCGCACAAATCCTGCAGCGCACATCTGCTGCGTGCTAATCTCCTGCGTGCACATCTCCTGCGGTGCACATCTCCTGCTGCGCACATCTCCTGTGGTGCGCATCTCCTGTTGCGCACATCTCCTGCGGTGCATATCTCTTGCGGCGCACATCCTGCGTTGCGAACTATGCGTTGCACATAAATAAAACAGTTATTTACAAAAAAGAAAAAAATCAAATCAAATTAATAAAAAAACTGCGGCACACATCTCCTGCTGCGCATATCGCCTGCGGCGCACATCTCCTGCTATGTACGTCTCCTGCGGCTCACATCTCCTGCATGCACATCTCCTGCAGCGCACATCTCCTGCAGTGCACACATCCTGCGGCGCACATCTCCTGCGTGCTAATCTCCTGCGTGCACATCTCCTGCGTTGCACATCTCCTGCGGCGCACATCTCCAGCGGTGCACATCTCCTGCTGCGCACATCTCCTGTGGTGCACATTTCCTGTTGCGCACATCTCCTGCGGTGCATATCTCTTGTGGCGCACATCCTGCGTTGCGAACCCTGCGTTGCACATAAATAAAACAGTTATTTACAAAAAAATTAAAAAATCAAATCAAATTAATAAAAAAACTGCGGCACACATCTCCTGATGCGCATATTGCCTGCGGCGCACATCTCCTGCTATGTACATCTCCTGCGGCTCACATCTCCTGCATGCACATCTCCTGCGGCGCACATCTCCTGCGATGCACATCTCCAGTGGCGCACATCTCCTGCTGCGCATATCGCCTGCGGCGCATATCTCCTACTATGTACATGTCCTGCAGCGCACATTTCCTGTGCACATCTCCTGCAGTGCATATCTCAAGTGGTGCACATCTCCTGCTGCGCACATCTCCTGCGGCGCATATCTCCTGCGTACACATCTCCTGCGGTGCACATCTCCTGCTGCGCACATCTCCTGCGTTGTACATCTCCTGCGGTGCACATCTCCTGCTGCCCACATCTCCGGCGGTGCAAATCTCTTGCGGCGCACATCCTGCGGCGCACACCCTTCGTTGCACATAAATGAAACATTTATTTACAAAAAAATTATAATAATGAACTCAAATTAATAAAAAAACTGTGCGCACACATCCTGCGGCGCACATCTCCTGCGTGCCAATCTCCTGCTGCGCACATCTCCTGCGTGCTAATCTCCTGCGTGCACATCTCCTGCGGTGCACATCTCCTGCTGCGCACATCTCCTGTGGTGCGCATCTCCTGTTGCGCACATCTCCTGCGGTGCATATCTCTTGCGGCGCACATCCTGCATTGCGAACTATGCGTTGCACATAAATAAAACAGTTATTTACAAAAAAGAAAAAAATCAAATCAAATTAATAAAAAAACTGCGGCACACATCTCCTGCTGCGCATATCGCCTGCGGCGCACATCTCCTGCTATGTACGTCTCCTGCGGCTCACATCTCCTGCATGCACATCTCCTGCAGCGCACATCTCCTGCAGTGCACACATCCTGCGGCGCACATCTCCTGCGTGCTAATCTCCTGCGTGCACATCTCCTGCGTTGCACATCTCCTGCGGCGCACATCTCCAGCGGTGCACATCTCCTGCTGCGCACATCTCCTGTGGTGCACATTTCCTGTTGCGCACATCTCCTGCGGTGCATATCTCTTGTGGCGCACATCCTGCGTTGCGAACCCTGCGTTGCACATAAATAAAACAGTTATTTACAAAAAAATTAAAAAATCAAATCAAATTAATAAAAAAACTGCGGCACACATCTCCTGATGCGCATATTGCCTGCGGCGCACATCTCCTGCTATGTACATCTCCTGCGGCTCACATCTCCTGCATGCACATCTCCTGCGGCGCACATCTCCTGCGATGCACATCTCCAGTGGCGCACATCTCCTGCTGCGCATATCGCCTGCGGCGCATATCTCCTACTATGTACATGTCCTGCAGCGCACATTTCCTGTGCACATCTCCTGCAGTGCATATCTCAAGTGGTGCACATCTCCTGCTGCGCACATCTCCTGCGGCGCATATCTCCTGCGTACACATCTTCTGCGGTGCACATCTCCTGCTGCGCACATCTCCTGCGATGTACATCTCCTGCGGTGCACATCTCCTGCTGCCCACATCTCCGGCGGTGCAAATCTCTTGCGGCGCACATCCTGCGGCGCACACCCTTCGTTGCACATAAATGAAACATTTATTTACAAAAAAATTATAATAATGAACTCAAATTAATAAAAAAACTGTGCGCACACATCCTGCGGCGCACATCTCCTGCGTGCCAATCTCCTGCTGCGCACATCTCCTGCGTGCTAATCTCCTGCGTGCACATCTCCTGCGGTGCACATCTCCTGCGGTGCATATCTCTTGCGGCGCACATCCTGCATTGCGAACTATGCGTTGCACACAAATAAAACAGTTATTTACAAAAAAGAAAAAAATCAAATCAAATTAATAAAAAAACTGCGGCACACATCTCCTGCTGCGCATATCGCCTGCGGCGCACATCTCCTGCTATGTACGTCTCCTGCGGTTCACATCTCCTGCATGCACATCTCCTGCAGCGCACATCTCCTGCAGTGCACACATCCTGCGGCGCACATCTCCTGCGTGCTAATCTCCTGCGTGCACATCTCCTGCTGCGCACGTCTCCTGCGGCACACATCTCCTGCTGCGCACATCTCCTGCGGTGCACATCTCCTAATGCGCACTTCTCCGGCGGTGCACATCTCTTGCGGCGCACACCCTGCGGTGCACATAAATGAAACATTTATTTACAAAAAAATATTATTAAATCAAATTAATAAAAAAAACGTGTGCACACACCCTGCTGCGCACATCTCCTGCGGCGCACATCTCCTGTGGCGCACATCTCTTGCGGCGCACATCTCTTGCGGTGCACATCTCCTGCTGTGCACATCTCCTGCGGCGCACATCTCCTGTGGCGCACATTTCTTGCGGCGCACATCTCTTGCGGTGCACATCTCCTGCTGCGCACATCTCCTGCGGTGCACATCTCCTGCTGCGCACATCTCCTGCGGTGCACATCTCCTGCTGCGCACATCTCCTGCGTACAAATCTCCTGCGGTGCACATCTCCTGCTGCGCACATCTCCTGCGGTGTACATCTCCTGCGGTACACATCTCCTGCTGCGCACATCTCCTGCAGTGCACACATCCTGCGGCGCACATCTCCTGCGTGCTATTCTCCTGCGTGCACATCTCCTGCGGTGCACATCTCCTGCGGCGCACATCTCCTGCGGTGCACATCTCCTGCTGCGCACATCTCCTGTGGTGCACATTTCCTGTTGCGCACATCTCCTGCGGTGCATATCTCTTGTGGCGCACATCCTGCGTTGCGAACCCTGCATTGCACATAAATAAAACAGTTATTTACAAAAAAATTAAAAAATCAAATCAAATTAATAAAAAAACTGCGGCACACATCTCCTGATGCGCATATTGCCTGCGGCGCACATCTCCTGCTATGTACATCTCCTGCGGCTCACATCTCCTGCATGCACATCTCCTGCGGCGCACATCTCCTGCGATGCACATCTCCAGTGGCGCACATCTCCTGCTGCGCATATCGCCTGCGGCGCATATCTCCTGCTATGTACATGTCCTGCAGCGCACATTTCCTGTGCACATCTCCTGCAGTGCATATCTTAAGTGGTGCACATCTCCTGCTGCGCACATCTCCTGCGGCGCATATCTCCTGCGTACACATCTCCTGCGGTGCACATCTCCTGCTGCGCACATCTCCTGCGTTGTACATCTCCTGCGGTGCACATCTCCTGCTGCCCACATCTCCGGCGGTGCAAATCTCTTGCGGCGCACATCCTGCGGCGCACACCCTTCGTTGCACATAAATGAAACATTTATTTACAAAAAAATTATAATAATGAACTCAAATTAATAAAAAAACTGTGCGCACACATCCTGCGGCGCACATCTCCTGCGTGCCAATCTCCTGCTGCGCACATCTCCTGCGGTGCACATCTCCTGCGGCGCACATCTCCTGCGGTGCACTTCTCCTGCGGCGCACATCTCCTGCTGCACACATCTCCTGCGGTGCACATCTCTTGCGGCGCACATCCTGCGGCGCACACCCTGCTTTGCACATAAATGAAACATTTATTTACAAAAAAATCAAAAAATCAAATCAAATTAATAAAAAAACTGCGGCACACATCTCCTGCTGCGCATATCGCCTGCGGCGCACATTTCCTGCTATGTACATCTCCTGCGGCTCACATCTCCTGCATGCACATCTCCTGCGGCGCACATATCCTGCGATGCACATCTCCAGTGGCACACATCTCCGGCGGTGCACATCTCTTGCGGCGCGCACCCTGCGGTGCACATAAATGAAACATTTATTTACAAAAAAATAATAATAATTAACTCAAATTAATAAAAAAACTGTGCGCACAAATCCTGCAGCGCACATCTCCTGCGTGCTAATCTCCTGCGTGCACATCTCCTGCGGTGCACATCTCCTGCTGCGCACATCTCCTGTGGTGCGCATCTCCTGTTGCGCACATCTCCTGCGGTGCATATCTCTTGCGGCGCACATCCTGCGTTGCGAACTATGCGTTGCACATAAATAAAACAGTTATTTACAAAAAAGAAAAAAATCAAATCAAATTAATAAAAAAACTGCGGCACACATCTCCTGCTGCGCATATCGCCTGCGGCGCACATCTCCTGCTATGTACGTCTCCTGCGGCTCACATTTCCTGCGCACATCTCCTGCGATGCACATCTCCAGTGGCACACATCTCCTGCTGCGCATATCGCCTGCGGCGCATATCTCCTACTATGTACATGTCCTGCAGCGCACATTTCCTGTGCACATCTCCTGCAGTGCATATCTCAAGTGGTGCACATCTCCTGCTGCGCACATCTCCTGCGGCGCATATCTCCTGCGTACACATCTTCTGCGGTGCACATCTCCTGCTGCGCACATCTCCTGCGTTGTACATCTCCTGCGGTGCACATCTCCTGCTGCCCACATCTCCGGCGGTGCAAATCTCTTGCGGCGCACATCCTGCGGCGCACACCCTTCGTTGCACATAAATGAAACATTTATTTACAAAAAAATTATAATAATGAACTCAAATTAATAAAAAAACTGTGCGCACACATCCTGCGGCGCACATCTCCTGCGTGCCAATCTCCTGCTGCGCACATCTCCTGCGTGCTAATCTCCTGCGTGCACATCTCCTGCGGTGCACATCTCCTGCGGTGCATATCTCTTGCGGCGCACATCCTGCATTGCGAACTATGCGTTGCACACAAATAAAACAGTTATTTACAAAAAAGAAAAAAATCAAATCAAATTAATAAAAAAACTGCGGCACACATCTCCTGCTGCGCATATCGCCTGCGGCGCACATCTCCTGCTATGTACGTCTCCTGCGGTTCACATCTCCTGCATGCACATCTCCTGCAGCGCACATCTCCTGCAGTGCACACATCCTGCGGCGCACATCTCCTGCGTGCTAATCTCCTGCGTGCACATCTCCTGCTGCGCACGTCTCCTGCGGCACACATCTCCTGCTGCGCACATCTCCTGCGGTGCACATCTCCTAATGCGCACTTCTCCGGCGGTGCACATCTCTTGCGGCGCACACCCTGCGGTGCACATAAATGAAACATTTATTTACAAAAAAATATTATTAAATCAAATTAATAAAAAAAACGTGTGCACACACCCTGCTGCGCACATCTCCTGCGGCGCACATCTCCTGTGGCGCACATCTCTTGCGGCGCACATCTCTTGCGGTGCACATCTCCTGCTGTGCACATCTCCTGCGGCGCACATCTCCTGTGGCGCACATTTCTTGCGGCGCACATCTCTTGCGGTGCACATCTCCTGCTGCGCACATCTCCTGCGGTGCACATCTCCTGCTGCGCACATCTCCTGCGGTGCACATCTCCTGCTGCGCACATCTCCTGCGTACAAATCTCCTGCGGTGCACATCTCCTGCTGCGCACATCTCCTGCGGTGTACATCTCCTGCGGTGCACATCTCCTGCTGCGCACATCTCCTGCAGTGCACACATCCTGCGGCGCACATCTCCTGCGTGCTATTCTCCTGCGTGCACATCTCCTGCGGTGCACATCTCCTGCGGCGCACATCTCCTGCGGTGCACATCTCCTGCTGCGCACATCTCCTGTGGTGCACATTTCCTGTTGCGCACATCTCCTGCGGTGCATATCTCTTGTGGCGCACATCCTGCGTTGCGAACCCTGCATTGCACATAAATAAAACAGTTATTTACAAAAAAATTAAAAAATCAAATCAAATTAATAAAAAAACTGCGGCACACATCTCCTGATGCGCATATTGCCTGCGGCGCACATCTCCTGCTATGTACATCTCCTGCGGCTCACATCTCCTGCATGCACATCTCCTGCGGCGCACATCTCCTGCGATGCACATCTCCAGTGGCGCACATCTCCTGCTGCGCATATCGCCTGCGGCGCATATCTCCTGCTATGTACATGTCCTGCAGCGCACATTTCCTGTGCACATCTCCTGCAGTGCATATCTTAAGTGGTGCACATCTCCTGCTGCGCACATCTCCTGCGGCGCATATCTCCTGCGTACACATCTCCTGCGGTGCACATCTCCTGCTGCGCACATCTCCTGCGTTGTACATCTCCTGCGGTGCACATCTCCTGCTGCCCACATCTCCGGCGGTGCAAATCTCTTGCGGCGCACATCCTGCGGCGCACACCCTTCGTTGCACATAAATGAAACATTTATTTACAAAAAAATTATAATAATGAACTCAAATTAATAAAAAAACTGTGCGCACACATCCTGCGGCGCACATCTCCTGCGTGCCAATCTCCTGCTGCGCACATCTCCTGCGGTGCACATCTCCTGCGGCGCACATCTCCTGCGGTGCACTTCTCCTGCGGCGCACATCTCCTGCTGCACACATCTCCTGCGGTGCACATCTCTTGCGGCGCACATCCTGCGGCGCACACCCTGCTTTGCACATAAATGAAACATTTATTTACAAAAAAATCAAAAAATCAAATCAAATTAATAAAAAAACTGCGGCACACATCTCCTGCTGCGCATATCGCCTGCGGCGCACATCTCCTGCTATGTACATCTCCTGCGGCTCACATCTCCTGCATGCACATCTCCTGCGGCGCACATATCCTGCGATGCACATCTCCAGTGGCACACATCTCCGGCGGTGCACATCTCTTGCGGCGCGCACCCTGCGGTGCACATAAATGAAACATTTATTTACAAAAAAATAATAATAATTAACTCAAATTAATAAAAAAACTGTGCGCACAAATCCTGCAGCGCACATCTCCTGCGTGCTAATCTCCTGCGTGCACATCTCCTGCGGTGCACATCTCCTGCTGCGCACATCTCCTGTGGTGCGCATCTCCTGTTGCGCACATCTCCTGCGGTGCATATCTCTTGCGGCGCACATCCTGCGTTGCGAACTATGCGTTGCACATAAATAAAACAGTTATTTACAAAAAAGAAAAAAATCAAATCAAATTAATAAAAAAACTGCGGCACACATCTCCTGCTGCGCATATCGCCTGCGGCGCACATCTCCTGCTATGTACGTCTCCTGCGGCTCACATCTCCTGCATGCACATCTCCTGCAGCGCACATCTCCTGCAGTGCACACATCCTGCGGCGCACATCTCCTGCGTGCTAATCTCCTGCGTGCACATCTCCTGCGTTGCACATCTCCTGCGGCGCACATCTCCAGCGGTGCACATCTCCTGCTGCGCACATCTCCTGTGGTGCACATTTCCTGTTGCGCACATCTCCTGCGGTGCATATCTCTTGTGGCGCACATCCTGCGTTGCGAACCCTGCGTTGCACATAAATAAAACAGTTATTTACAAAAAAATTAAAAAATCAAATCAAATTAATAAAAAAACTGCGGCACACATCTCCTGATGCGCATATTGCCTGCGGCGCACATCTCCTGCTATGTACATCTCCTGCGGCTCACATCTCCTGCATGCACATCTCCTGCGGCGCACATCTCCTGCGATGCACATCTCCAGTGGCGCACATCTCCTGCTGCGCATATCGCCTGCGGCGCATATCTCCTACTATGTACATGTCCTGCAGCGCACATTTCCTGTGCACATCTCCTGCAGTGCATATCTCAAGTGGTGCACATCTCCTGCTGCGCACATCTCCTGCGGCGCATATCTCCTGCGTACACATCTCCTGCGGTGCACATCTCCTGCTGCGCACATCTCCTGCGTTGTACATCTCCTGCGGTGCACATCTCCTGCTGCCCACATCTCCGGCGGTGCAAATCTCTTGCGGCGCACATCCTGCGGCGCACACCCTTCGTTGCACATAAATGAAACATTTATTTACAAAAAAATTATAATAATGAACTCAAATTAATAAAAAAACTGTGCGCACACATCCTGCGGCGCACATCTCCTGCGTGCCAATCTCCTGCTGCGCACATCTCCTGCGTGCTAATCTCCTGCGTGCACATCTCCTGCGGTGCACATCTCCTGCTGCGCACATCTCCTGTGGTGCACATCTCCTGTTGCGCACATCTCCTGCGGTGCATATCTCTTGCGGCGCACATCCTGCGTTGCGAACTATGCGTTGCACATAAATAAAACAGTTATTTACAAAAAAAGAAAAAAATCAAATCAAATTAATAAAAAAACTGTGGCACACATCTCCTGCTGCGCATATCGCCTGCGGCGCACATCTCCTGCTATGTACGTCTCCTGCGGCTCACATCTCCTGCATGCACATCTCCTACAGCGCACATCTCCTGCAGTGAATATCCCAAGTGGTGCACATCTCCTGCTGCGCACGTCTCCTGCGGCACACATCTCCTGCTGCGCACATCTCCGGCGGTGCACATCTCTTGCGGCGCACACCCTGCGGTGTACATAAATGAAACATTTATTTACAAAAAAATATTATTAAATCAAATTAATAAAAAAAACGTGTGCACACACCCTGCTGCGCACATCTCCTGCTGCGCATATCGCCTGCGGCGCACATCTCCTGCTATGTACATCTCCTGCGGCTCACATCTCCTGCATGCACATCTCCTGCGGCGCACATATCCTGCGATGCACATCTCCAGTGGCGCACATCTCCGGCGGTGCACATCTCTTGCGGCGCGCACCCTGCGGTGCACATAAATGAAACATTTATTTACAAAAAAATAATAATAATTAACTCAAATTAATAAAAAAACTGTGCGCACAAATCCTGCAGCGCACATCTCCTGCGTGCTAATCTCCTGCGTGCACATCTCCTGCGGTGCACATCTCCTGCTGCGCACATCTCCTGTGGTGCACATCTCCTGTTGCGCACATCTCCTGCGGTGCATATCTCTTGCGGCGCACATCCTGCGTTGCGAACTATGCGTTGCACATAAATGAAACAGTTATTTACAAAAAAAGAAAAAAATCAAATCAAATTAATTAAAAAACTGCGGCACACATCTCCTGCTGCGCATATCGCCTGCGGCGCACATCTCCTGCTATGTACGTCTCCTGCGGCTCACATCTCCTGCATGCACATCTCCTGCAGCGCACATCTCCTGCAGTGAATATCCCAAGTGGTGCACATCTCCTGCTGCGCACTTCTCCTGCGGCACACATCTCCTGCTGCGCACATCTCCGGCGGTGCACATCTCTTGCGGCGCACACCCTGCGGTGTACATAAATGAAACATTTATTTACAAAAAAATATTATTAAATCAAATTAATAAAAAAAACGTGTGCACACACCCTGCTGCGCACATCTCCTGCGGCGCACATCTCCTGTGGCGCACATCTCTTGCGGCGCACATCTCTTGCGGTGCACATCTCCTGCGGCGCACATCTCTTGCGGCGCACATCTCTTGCGGTGCACATCTCCTGCTGCGCACATCTCCTGCGGTCCACATCTCCTGCTGCGCACATCTCCTGCTTTGCACAACATGCGATGCACATAAATAAAATTAATAAAAAAACTGTGCGCACACATCCTGCGGCGCACATCTCCTGCGTGCTAATCTCCTGCGTGCACATCTCCTGCGGCACACATCTCCTGCTGCGCATATCGCCTGCGGCGCATATCTCCTGCTATGTACGTCTCCTGCGGCTCACATCTCCTGCATGCACATCTCCTGCAGCGCACATCTCCTGCAGTGAATATCCCAAGTGGTGCACATCTCCTGCTGCGCACGTCTCCTGCGGCACACATCTCCTGCTGCGCACATCTCCTGCGGTGCACATCTCCTAATGCGCACATCTCCTGTGGCGCACATCTCTTGCGGCGCACATCTCTTGCGGTGCACATCTCCTGCTGCGCACATCTCTTGCGGCGCACATCTCTTGCGGTGCACATCTCCTGCTGCGCACATCTCCTGCGGTCCACATCTCCTGCTGCGCACATCTCCTGCAGTGCACATCTCCTGCTGCGCACATCTCCTGTGGTGCACATCTCTTGCGGCGCACATCCTGCGGCGCACACCCTGCGTTGCACATAAATGAAACATTTATTTACAAAAAAATTATAATAATTAACTCAAATTAATAACAAAACTGTGCGCACACATCCTGCGGCGCAAATCTCCTGCTGCGCACATCTCCTGTGTTGCAAAACATGCGATGCACATAAATAAAATAATAAAAAAACTTTGCGCACACATCCTGCGGCGCACATCTCCTGCGTGCATATCTCCTGCGGTGCACATCTCCAGTGGCGCACATCTCCTGCTACGAAAATCTCCTGCGGTGAAAATCCTGCATCGCACACCCTGCGGTGCACATAAATGAAACATTTATTTACAAAAAATAATAATAATTAACTCAAATTCCTAAAAAAAATGTGCGCACACATCCTGCGGCGCACATCGCCTGCGGAACTCATCTCCTGCGGCGCATATCTCCTGCGTACACATCTCCTGCGGTGCACATCTCCTGCTGCGCACATCTCCTGCGGTGTACATCTCCAGCGGTGCACATCTCCTGCTGCGCACATCTGCGGCGGTGCATATCTCTAGCGGCGCACATCCTGCCGCGCACATCTCCTGCGGTGCACATCTCCTGAGGCGCACATCTCCTGCGGTGCACATCTCCTGTGGTGCACATCTCTTGCGGCACACATCCTGCGGCGCACACCCTTCGTTGCACATAAATGAAACATTTATTTACAAAAAAATTATAATAATTAAGTCAAATTAATAAAAAAACTGTGCGCACACATCCTGCGGTGCAAATCTCCTGCTGCGCACATCTCCTGCATTGCAGAACATGCGATGCACATAAATAAAATTAATAAAAAAACTGTGCGCACACATCCTGCGGCGCACATCTCCTGCGTGCCAATCTCCTGCTGCGCACATCTCCTACGGTGCACATCTCCTGCGGCGCACATCTCCTGCGGTGCACATCTCCTGCTGCGCACATCTCCTGCGTTGCAAATCTCCGCACACATCCTGCGGCGCACATCTCCTGCGGCACTCATCTCCTGCAGCGCTTATCTCCTGCGTACACATCTCCTGCTGTGCACATCTCCTGCTGCGCATATCTCCTGCGGTTTACATCTCCTGCGGTGCACATCTCCTGCTGCGCACATCTCCGGCGGTGCATATCTCTTGCGGCGCACATCCTGCGGCGCACATCCTTCGTTGCACATAAATGAAACATTTATTTACAAAAAAATTATAATAATTAACTCAAATTAATAAAAAAACTGTGCGCACACATCCTGCGGCGCAAATCTCCTGCTGTGCACATCTCCTGCTTTGCACAACATGCGATGCACATAAATAAAATTAATAAAAAAACTGTGCGCACACATCCTGCGGCGCACATCTCCTGCTATGTACGTCTCCTGCGGCTCACATCTCCTGCATGCACATCTCCTGCAGCGCACATCTCCTGCAGTGAATATCCCAAGTGGTGCACATCTCCTGCTGCGCACGTCTCCTGCGGCACACATCTCCTGCTGCGCACATCTCCTGCGGTGCACATCTCCTAATGCGCACATCTCCGGCGGTGCACATCTCTTGCGGCGCACACCCTGCGGTGCACATAAATGAAACATTTATTTACAAAAAAATATTATTAAATCAAATTAATAAAAAAAACGTGTGCACACACCCTGCTGCGCACATCTCCTGCGGCGCACATCTCCTGCGTGCTAATCTCCTGCGTGCACATCTCCTGCGGCACACATCTCCTGCTGCGCATATCGCCTGCGGCGCACATCTCCTGCTATGTACGTCTCCTGCGGCTCACATCTCCTGCATGCACATCTCCTGCAGCGCACATCTCCTGCAGTGAATATCCCAAGTGGTGCACATCTCCTGCTGCGCACGTCTCCTGCGGCACACATCTCCTGCTGCGCACATCTCCTGCGGTGCACATCTCCTAATGCGCACATCTCCGGCGGTGCACATCTCTTGCGGCGCACACCCTGCGGTGTACATAAATGAAACATTTATTTACAAAAAAATATTATTAAATCAAATTAATAAAAAAAACGTGTGCACACACCCTGCTGCGCACATCTCCTGCGGCGCACATCTCCTGTGGCGCACATCTCTTGCGGCGCACATCTCTTGCGGTGCACATTTCCTGCTGCGCACATCTCCTGTTGTGCACATCTCCTGCTGCGCACATCTCCTGCGGTGCACATCTCCTGCTGCGCACATCTCCTGTTGTGCACATCTCCTGCTGCGCACATCTCCTGCGGCGCACATCTCCTGCTATGTACATCTCCAGTGGCGCACATCTCCGGCGGTGCACATCTCTTGCGGCGCGCACCCTGCGGTGCACATAAATGAAACATTTATTTACAAAAAAATAATAAAAATTAACTCAAATTAATAAAAAAACTGTGCGCACAAATCCTGCAGCGCACATCTCCTGTGGTGCACATCTCCTGTTGCGCACATCTCCTGCGGTGCACATCTCCTGCGGTGCACATCTCCTGCTGCGCACATCTCCTGTGGTGCACATCTCCTGTTGCGCACATCTCCTGCGGTGCATATCTCTTGCGGCGCACATCCTGCGTTGCGAACTATGCGTTGCACATAAATAAAACAGTTATTTACAAAAAAAGAAAAAAATCAAATCAAATTAATAAAAAAACTGCGGCACACATCTCCTGCTGCGCATATCGCCTGCGGCGCACATCTCCTGCTATGTACGTCTCCTGCGGCTCACATCTCCTGCATGCACATCTCCTGCAGCGCACATCTCCTGCAGTGAATATCCCAAGTGGTGCACATCTCCTGCTGCGCACGTCTCCTGCGGCACACATCTCCTGCTGCGCACATCTCCTGCGGTGCACATCTCCTAATGCGCACATCTCCGGCGGTGCACATCTCTTGCGGCGCACACCCTGCGGTGCACATAAATGAAACATTTATTTACAAAAAAATATTATTCAATCAAATTAATAAAAAAAACGTGTGCACACACCCTGCTGCGCACATCTCCTGCGGCGCACATCTCCTGTGGCGCACATCTCTTGCGGCGCACATCTCTTGCGGTGCACATCTCCTGCTGTGCACATCTCCTGCGGCGCACATCTCCTGTGGCGCACATTTCTTGCGGCGCACATCTCTTGCGGTGCACATCTCCTGCTGCGCACATCTCCTGCGGTGCACATCTCCTGCTGCGCACATCTCCTGCGGTGCAAATCTCCTGCTGCGCACATCTCCTGCGTACAAATCTCCTGCGGTGCACATCTCCTGCTGCGCACATCTCCTGCGGTGTACATCTCCTGCGGTGCACATCTCCTGCTGTGCACATCTCCTGCAGTGCACACATCCTGCGGCGCACATCTCCTGCGTGCTATTCTCCTGCGTGCACATCTCCTGCGGTGCACATCTCCTGCGGCGCACATCTCCTGCGGTGCACATCTCCTGCTGCGCACATCTCCTGTGGTGCACATTTCCTGTTGCGCACATCTCCTGCGGTGCATATCTCTTGTGGCGCACATCCTGCGTTGCGAACCCTGCATTGCACATAAATAAAACAGTTATTTACAAAAAAATAAAAAAATCAAATCAAATTAATAAAAAAACTGCGGCACACATCTCCTGATGCGCATATCTCCTGCGGCGCACATCTCTTGCGGTGCACATCTCCTGCGGCGCACATCTCTTGCGGCGCACATCTCTTGCGGTGCACATCTCCTGCTGCGCACATCTCCTGCGGTCCACATCTCCTGCTGCGCACATCTCCTGCAGTGCACATCTCCTGCTGCGCACATCTCCTGTGGTGCACATCTCTTGCGGCGCACATCCTGCGGCGCACACCCTGCGTTGCACATAAATGAAACATTTATTTACAAAAAAATTATAAAAATTAACTCAAATTAATAACAAAACTGTGCGCACACATCCTGCGGCGCAAATCTCCTGCTGCGCACATCTCCTGTGTTGCAAAACATGCGATGCACATAAATAAAATAATAAAAAAACTTTGCGCACACATCCTGCGGCGCACATCTCCTGCGTGCATATCTCCTGCGGTGCACATCTCCAGTGGCGCACATCTCCTGCGGTGTACATCTCCAGTGGTGCACATCTCCTGCTGCGCACATCTGCGGCGGTGCATATCTCTAGCGGCGCACATCCTGCCGCGCACATCTCCTGCGGTGCACATCTCCTGAGGCGCACATCTCCTGCGGTGCACATCTCCTGTGGTGCAAATCTCCTGCTGCGCACATCTCCGGCGGTGCACATCTCTTGCGGCACACATCCTGCGGCGCACACCCTTCGTTGCACATAAATGAAACATTTATTTACAAAAAAATTATAATAATTAAGTCAAATTAATAAAAAAACTGTGCGCACACATCCTGCGGTGCAAATCTCCTGCTGCGCACATCTCCTGCATTGCAGAACATGCGATGCACATAAATAAAATTAATAAAAAAACTGTGCGCACACATCCTGCGGCGCACATCTCCTGCGTGCCAATCTCCTGCTGCGCACATCTCCTACGGTGCACATCTCCTGCGGCGCACATCTCCTGCGGTGCACATCTCCTGCTGCGCACATCTCCTGCGTTGCAAATCTCCGCACACATCCTGCGGCGCACATCTCCTGCGGCACTCATCTCCTGCAGCGCTTATCTCCTGCGTACACATCTCCTGCGGTGCACATCTCCTGCTGCGCATATCTCCTTCGGTTTACATCTCCTGCGGTGCACATCTCCTGCTGCGCACATCTCCGGCGGTGCATATCTCTTGCGGCGCACATCCTGCGGCGCACATCCTTCGTTGCACATAAATGAAACATTTATTTACAAAAAAATTATAATAATTAACTCAAATTAATAAAAAAACTGTGCGCACACATCCTGCGGCGCAAATCTCCTGCTGTGCACACCTCCTGCTTTGCACAACATGCGATGCACATAAATAAAATTAATAAAAAAACTGTGCGCACACATCCTGCGGCGCACATCTCCTGCGTGCTAATCTCCTGCGTGCACATCTCCTGCGGCACACATCTCCTGCTGCGCATATCGCCTGCGGCGCACATCTCCTGCTATGTACGTCTCCTGCGGCTCACATCTCCTGCATGCACATCTCCTGCAGCGCACATCTCCTGCAGTGAATATCCCAAGTGGTGCACATCTCCTGCTGCGCACGTCTCCTGCGGCACACATCTCCTGCTGCGCACATCTCCTGCGGTGCACATCTCCTAATGCGCACATCTCCGGCGGTGCACATCTCTTGCGGCGCACACCCTGCGGTGCACATAAATGAAACATTTATTTACAAAAAAATATTATTAAATCAAATTAATAAAAAAAATGTGTGCACACACCCTGCTGCGCACATCTCCTGCGGCGCACATCTCCTGTGGCGCACATCTCTTGCGGCGCACATCTCTTGCGGTGCACATCTCCTGCTGTGCACATCTCCTGCGGCGCACATCTCCTGTGGCGCACATTTCTTGCGGCGCACATCTCTTGCGGTGCACATCTCCTGCTGCGCACATCTCCTGCGGTGCACATCTCCTGCTGCGCACATCTCCTGCGGTGCACATCTCCTGCTGCGCACATCTCCTGCGTACAAATCTCCTGCGGTGCACATCTCCTGCTGCGCACATCTCCTGCGGTGTACATCTCCTGCGGTGCACATCTCCTGCTGTGCACATCTCCTGCAGTGCACACATCCTGCGGCGCACATCTCCTGCGTGCTATTCTCCTGCGTGCACATCTCCTGCGGTGCACATCTCCTGCGGCGCACATCTCCTGCGGTGCACATCTCCTGCTGCGCACATCTCCTGTGGTGCACATTTCCTGTTGCGCACATCTCCTGCGGTGCATATCTCTTGTGGCGCACATCCTGCGTTGCGAACCCTGCATTGCACATAAATAAAACAGTTATTTACAAAAAAATTAAAAAATCAAATCAAATTAATAAAAAAACTGCGGCACACATCTCCTGATGCGCATATTGCCTGCGGCGCACATCTCCTGCTATGTACATCTCCTGCGGCTCACATCTCCTGCATGCACATCTCCTGCGGCGTACATCTCCTGCGATGCACATCTCCAGTGGCGCACATCTCCTGCTGCGCATATCGCCTGCGGCGCATATCTCCTGCTATGTACATGTCCTGCAGCGCACATTTCCTGTGCACATCTCCTGCATTGCATATCTTAAGTGGTGCACATCTCCTGCTGCGCACATCTCCTGCGGCGCATATCTCCTGCGTACACATCTCCTGCGGTGCACATCTCCTGCTGCGCACATCTCCGGCGGTGCAAATCTCTTGCGGCGCACATCCTGCGGCGCACACCCTTCGTTGCACATAAATGAAACATTTATTTACAAAAAAATTATAATAATGAACTCAAATTAATAAAAAAACTGTGCGCACACATCCTGCGGCGCACATCTCCTGCGTGACAATTTCCTGCTGCGCACATCTCCTGCGGTGCACATCTCCTTCGGCGCACATCTCCTGCGGTGCACTTCTCCTGCGGCGCACATCTCCTGCTGCACACATCTCCTGCGGTGCACATCTCTTGCGGCGCACATCCTGCGGCGCACACCCTGCTTTGCACATAAATGAAACATTTATTTACAAAAAAATCAAAAAATCAAATCAAATTAATAAAAAAACTGCGGCACACATCTCCTGCTGCGCATATCGCCTGCGGCGCACATCTCCTGCTATGTACATCTCCTGCAGCTCACATCTCCTGCATGCACATCTCCTGCGGCGCACATATCCTGCGATGCACATCTCCAGTGGCACACATCTCCGGCGGTGCACATCTCTTGCGGCGCGCACCCTGCGGTGCACATAAATGAAACATTTATTTACAAAAAAATAATAATAATTAACTCAAATTAATAAAAAAACTGTGCGCACAAATCCTGCAGCGCACATCTCCTGCGTGCTAATCTCCTGCGTGCACATCTCCTGCGGTGCACATCTCCTGCTGCGCACATCTCCTGTGGTGCGCATCTCCTGTTGCGCACATCTCCTGCGGTGCATATCTCTTGCGGCGCACATCCTGCGTTGCGAACTATGCGTTGCACATAAATAAAACAGTTATTTACAAAAAAGAAAAAAATCAAATCAAATTAATAAAAAAACTGCGGCACACATCTCCTGTGGTGCACATTTCCTGTTGCGCACATCTCCTGCGGTGCATATCTCTTGTGGCGCACATCCTGCGTTGCGAACCCTGCGTTGCACATAAATAAAACAGTTATTTACAAAAAAATTAAAAAATCAAATCAAATTAATAAAAAAACTGCGGCACACATCTCCTGATGCGCATATTGCCTGCGGCGCACATCTCCTGCTATGTACATCTCCTGCGGCTCACATCTCCTGCATGCACATCTCCTGCGGCGCACATCTCCTGCGATGCACATCTCCAGTGGCGCACATCTCCTGCTGCGCATATCGCCTGCGGCGCATATCTCCTACTATGTACATGTCCTGCAGCGCACATTTCCTGTGCACATCTCCTGCAGTGCATATCTCAAGTGGTGCACATCTCCTGCTGCGCACATCTCCTGCGGCGCATATCTCCTGCGTACACATCTCCTGCGGTGCACATCTCCTGCTGCGCACATCTCCTGCGTTGTACATCTCCTGCGGTGCACATCTCCTGCTGCCCACATCTCCGGCGGTGCAAATCTCTTGCGGCGCACATCCTGCGGCGCACACCCTTCGTTGCACATAAATGAAACATTTATTTACAAAAAAATTATAATAATGAACTCAAATTAATAAAAAAACTGTGCGCACACATCCTGCGGCGCACATCTCCTGCGTGCCAATCTCCTGCTGCGCACATCTCCTGCGGTGCACATCTCCTGCGGCGCACATCTCCTGCGGTGCACTTCTCCTGCGGCGCACATCTCCTGCTGCACACATCTCCTGCGGTGCACATCTCTTGCGGCGCACATCCTGCGGCGCACACCCTGCGTTGCACATAAATGAAACATTTATTTACAAAAAAATCAAAAAATCAAATCAAATTAATAAAAAAACTGCGGCACACATCTCCTGCTGCGAATATCGCCTGCGGCGCACATCTCCTGCTATGTACATCTCCTGCGGCTCACATCTCCTGCATGCACATCTCCTGCGGCGCACATATCCTGCGATGCACATCTCCAGTCTCGCACATCTCCGGCGGTGCACATCTCTTGCGGCGCGCACCCTGCGGTGCACATAAATGAAACATTTATTTACAAAAAAAAAATAATAATTAACTCAAATTAATAAAAAAACTGTGCGCACAAATCCTGCAGCGCACATCTCCTGCGTGCTAATCTCCTGCGTGCACATCTCCTGCGGTGCACATCTCCTGCTGCGCACATCTCCTGTGGTGCACATCTCCTGTTGCGCACATCTCCTGCGGTGCATATCTCTTGCGGCGCACATCTCCTAATGCGCACATCTCCGGCGGTGCACATCTCTTGCGGCGCACACCCTGCGGTGTACATAAATGAAACATTTATTTACAAAAAAATATTATTAAATCAAATTAATAAAAAAAACGTGTGCACGCACCCTGCTGCGCACATCTCCTGCAGCGCACATCTCCTGTGGCGCACATCTCCTGCGGTGCACATCTCCTGCTGCGCACATCTCCTGCGTTGTACATCTCCTGCGGTGCACATCTCCTGCTGCCCACATCTCCGGCGGTGCAAATCTCTTGCGGCGCACATCCTGCGGCGCACACCCTTCGTTGCACATAAATGAAACATTTATTTACAAAAAAATTATAATAATGAACTCAAATTAATAAAAAAACTGTGCGCACACATCCTGCGGCGCACATCTCCTGCGTGCCAATCTCCTGCTGCGCACATCTCCTGCGGTGCACATCTCCTGCGGCGCACATCTCCTGCGGTGCACTTCTCCTGCGGCGCACATCTCCTGCTGCACACATCTCCTGCGGTGCACATCTCTTGCGGCGCACATCCTGCGGCGCACACCCTGCTTTGCACATAAATGAAACATTTATTTACAAAAAAATCAAAAAATCAAATCAAATTAATAAAAAAACTGCGGCACACATCTCCTGCTGCGCATATCGCCTGCGGCGCACATCTCCTGCTATGTACATCTCCTGCGGCTCACATCTCCTGCATGCACATCTCCTGCGGCGCACATATCCTGCGATGCACATCTCCAGTGGCACACATCTCCGGCGGTGCACATCTCTTGCGGCGCGCACCCTGCGGTGCACATAAATGAAACATTTATTTACAAAAAAATAATAATAATTAACTCAAATTAATAAAAAAACTGTGCGCACAAATCCTGCAGCGCACATCTCCTGCGTGCTAATCTCCTGCGTGCACATCTCCTGCGGTGCACATCTCCTGCTGCGCACATCTCCTGTGGTGCGCATCTCCTGTTGCGCACATCTCCTGCGGTGCATATCTCTTGCGGCGCACATCCTGCGTTGCGAACTATGCGTTGCACATAAATAAAACAGTTATTTACAAAAAAGAAAAAAATCAAATCAAATTAATAAAAAAACTGCGGCACACATCTCCTGCTGCGCATATCGCCTGCGGCGCACATCTCCTGCTATGTACGTCTCCTGCGGCTCACATCTCCTGCATGCACATCTCCTGCAGCGCACATCTCCTGCAGTGCACACATCCTGCGGCGCACATCTCCTGCGTGCTAATCTCCTGCGTGCACATCTCCTGCGTTGCACATCTCCTGCGGCGCACATCTCCAGCGGTGCACATCTCCTGCTGCGCACATCTCCTGTGGTGCACATTTCCTGTTGCGCACATCTCCTGCGGTGCATATCTCTTGTGGCGCACATCCTGCGTTGCGAACCCTGCGTTGCACATAAATAAAGCAGTTATTTACAAAAAAATTAAAAAATCAAATCAAATTAATAAAAAAACTGCGGCACACATCTCCTGATGCGCATATTGCCTGCGGCGCACATCTCCTGCTATGTACATCTCCTGCGGCTCACATCTCCTGCATGCACATCTCCTGCGGCGCACATCTCCTGCGATGCACATCTCCAGTGGCGCACATCTCCTGCTGCGCATATCGCCTGCGGCACATATCTCCTACTATGTACATGTCCTGCAGCGCACATTACCTGTGCACATCTCCTGCAGTGCATATCTCAAGTGGTGCACATCTCCTGCTGCGCACATCTCCTGCGGCGCATATCTCCTGCGTACACATCTCCTGCGGTGCACATCTCCTGCTGCGCACATCTCCTGCGTTGTACATCTCCTGCGGTGCACATCTCCTGCTGCCCACATCTCCGGCGGTGCAAATCTCTTGCGGCGCACATCCTGCGGCGCACACCCTTCGTTGCACATAAATGAAACATTTATTTACAAAAAAATTATAATAATGAACTCAAATTAATAAAAAAAACTGTGCGCACACATCCTGCGGCGCACATCTCCTGCGTGCCAATCTCCTGCTGCGCACATCTCCTGCGGTGCACATCTCCTGCGGCGCACATCTCCTGCGGTGCACTTCTTCTGCGGCGCACATCTCCTGCTGCACACATCTCCTGCGGTGCACATCTCTTGCGGCGCACATCCTGCGGCGCACACCCTGCGTTGCACATAAATGAAACATTTATTTACAAAAAAATCAAAAAATCAAATCAAATTAATAAAAAAACTGCGGCACACATCTCCTGCTGCAAATATCGCCTGCGGCGCACATCTCCTGCTATGTACATCTCCTGCGGCTCACATCTCCTGCATGCACATCTCCTGCGGCGCACATATCCTGCGATGCACATCTCCAGTGGCGCACATCTCCGGCGGTGCACATCTCTTGCGGCGCGCACCCTGCGGTGCACATAAATGAAACATTTATTTACAAAAAAATAATAATAATTAACTCAAATTAATAAAAAAACTTTGCGCACAAATCCTGCAGCGCACATCTCCTGCGTGCTAATCTCCTGCGTGCACATCTCCTGTGGTGCACATCTCCTGCTGCGCACATCTCCTGTGGTGCACATCTCCTGTTGCGCACATCTCCTGCGGTGCATATCTCTTGCGGCGCACATCTCCTAATGCGCACATCTCCGGCGGTGCACATCTCTTGCGGCGCACACCCTGCGGTGTACATAAATGAAACATTTATTTACAAAAAAATATTATTAAATCAAATTAATAAAAAAAACGTGTGCACACACCCTGCTGCGCACATCTCCTGCGGCGCACATCTCCTGTGGCGCACATCTCTTGCGGCGCACATCTCTTGCGGTGCACATCTCCTGCTGCGCACATCTCCTGCGGTGCACATCTCCTGCTGCGCACATCTCCTGCGGCGCACATCTCTTGCTGCGCACATCTCCTGCGGTGCACATCTCTTGCGGCGCACATCCTGCGGCGCACACCCTGCGTTGCACATAAATGAAACATTTATTTACAAAAAAATCAAAAAATCAAATCAAATTAATAAAAAAACTGCGGCACACATCTCCTGCTGCGCATATCTCCTGCGGCGCACATCTCCTGCTATGTACATCTCCAGTGGCGCACATCTCCGGCGGTGCACATCTCTTGCGGCGCGCACCCTGCGGTGCACATAAATGAAACATTTATTTACAAAAAAATAATAATAATTAACTCAAATTAATAAAAAAACTGTGCGCACAATCCTGCAGCGCACATCTCCTGTGGTGCACATCTCCTGTTGCGCACATCTCCTGCGGTGCACATCTCCTGCTGCGCACATCTCCTGTGGTGCAAATCTCCTGTTGCGCACATCTCCTGCGGTGCATATCTCTTGCGGCGCACATCCTGCGTTGCGAACTATGCGTTGCACATAAATGAAACAGTTATTTACAAAAAAAGAAAAAAATCAAATCAAATTAATAAAAAAACTGCGGCACACATCTCCTGCTGCGCATATCGCCTGCGGCGCACATCTCCTGCTATGTACGTCTCCTGCGGCTCACATCTCCTGCATGCACATCTCCTGCAGCGCACATCTCCTGCAGTGAATATCCCAAGTGGTGCACATCTCCTGCTGCGCACGTCTCCTGCGGCACACATCTCCTGCTGCGCACATCTCCTGCGGTGCACATCTCCTAATGCGCACATCTCCGGCGGTGCACATCTCTTGCGGCGCACACCCTGCGGTGCACATAAATGAAACATTTATTTACAAAAAAATATTATTAAATCAAATTAATAAAAAAAACGTGTGCACACACCCTGCTGCGCACATCTCCTGCGGCGCACATCTCCTGTGGCGCACATCTCTTGCGGCGCACATCTCTTGCGGTGCACATCTCCTGCTGTGCACATCTCCTGCGGCGCACATCTCCTGTGGCGCACATTTCTTGCGGCGCACATCTCTTGCGGTGCACATCTCCTGCTGCGCACATCTCCTGCGGTGCATATCTCTTGTGGCGCACATCCTGCGTTGCGAACCCTGCGTTGCACATAAATGAAACATTTATTTACAAAAAAATTAAAAAATCAAATCAAATTAATAAAAAAACTGCGGCACACATCTCCTGATGCGCATATTGCCTGCGGCGCACATCTCCTGCTATGTACATCTCCAGTGGCGCACATCTCCTGCTGCGCATATCGCCTGCGGCGCATATCTCCTGCTATGTACATGTCCTGCAGCGCACATTTCCTGTGCACATCTCCTGCAGTGCATATCTCAAGTGGTGCACATCTCCTGCTGCGCACATCTCCTGCGGCGCATATCTCCTGCGTACACATCTCCTGCGGTGCACATCTCCTGCTGCGCACATCTCCTGCGTTGTACATCTCCTGCGGTGCACATCTCCTGGTGCCCACATCTCCGGCGGTGCAAATCTCTTGCGGCGCACATCCTGCGGCGCACACCCTTCGTTGCACATAAATGAAACATTTATTTACAAAAAAATTATAATAATGAACTCAAATTAATAAAAAAACTGTGCGCACACATCCTGCGGCGCACATCTCCTGCGTGCCAATCTCCTGCTGCGCACATCTCCTGCGGTGCACATCTCCTGCGGCGCACATCTCCTGCGGTGCACTTCTCCTGCGGCGCACATCTCCTGCTGCACACATCTCCTGCGGTGCACATCTCTTGCGGCGCACATCCTGCGGCGCACACCCTGTGTTGCACATAAATGAAACATTTATTTACAAAAAAATCAAAAAATCAAATCAAATTAATAAAAAAACTGCGGCACACATCTCCTGCTGCGAATATCGCCTGCGGCGCACATCTCCTGCTATGTACATCTCCTGCGGCTCACATCTCCTGCATGCACATCTCCTGCGGCGCACATATCCTGCGATGCACATCTCCAGTGGCGCACATCTCCGGCGGTGCACATCTCTTGCGGCGCGCACCCTGCGGTGCACATAAATGAAACATTTATTTACAAAAAAATAATAATAATTAACTCAAATTAATAAAAAAACTGTGCGCACAAATCCTGCAGCGCACATCTCCTGCGTGCTAATCTCCTGCGTGCACATCTCCTGCGGTGCACATCTCCTGCTGCGCACATCTCCTGTGGTGCACATCTCCTGTTGCGCACATCTCCTGCGGTGCATATCTCTTGCGGCGCACATCTCCTAATGCGCACATCTCCGGCGGTGCACATCTTTTGCGGCGCACACCCTGCGGTGTACATAAATGAAACATTTATTTACAAAAAAATATTATTAAATCAAATTAATAAAAAAAACGTGTGCACGCACCCTGCTGCGCACATCTCCTGCAGCGCACATCTCCTGTGGCGCACATCTCCTGCGGTGCACATCTCCTGCTGCGCACATCTCCTGCGTTGTACATCTCCTGCGGTGCACATCTCCTGCTGCCCACATCTCCGGCGGTGCAAATCTCTTGCGGCGCACATCCTGCGGCGCACACCCTTCGTTGCACATAAATGAAACATTTATTTACAAAAAAATTATAATAATGAACTCAAATTAATAAAAAAACTGTGCGCACACATCCTGCGGCGCACATCTCCTGCGTGCCAATCTCCTGCTGCGCACATCTCCTGCGGTGCACATCTCCTGCGGCGCACATCTCCTGCGGTGCACTTCTCCTGCGGCGCACATCTCCTGCTGCACACATCTCCTGCGGTGCACATCTCTTGCGGCGCACATCCTGCGGCGCACACCCTGTGTTGCACATAAATGAAACATTTATTTACAAAAAAATCAAAAAATCAAATCAAATTAATAAAAAAACTGCGGCACACATCTCCTGCTGCGAATATCGCCTGCGGCGCACATCTCCTGCTATGTACATCTCCTGCGGCTCACATCTCCTGCATGCACATCTCCTGCGGCGCACATATCCTGCGATGCACATCTCCAGTGGCGCACATCTCCGGCGGTGCACATCTCTTGCGGCGCGCACCCTGCGGTGCACATAAATGAAACATTTATTTACAAAAAAATAATAATAATTAACTCAAATTAATAAAAAAACTGTGCGCACAAATCCTGCAGCGCACATCTCCTGCGTGCTAATCTCCTGCGTGCACATCTCCTGCGTGCACATCTCCTGCTGCGCACATCTCCTGTGGTGCACATCTCCTGTTGCGCACATCTCCTGCGGTGCATATCTCTTGCGGCGCACATCTCCTAATGCGCACATCTCCGGCGGTGCACATCTCTTGCGGCGCACACCCTGCGGTGTACATAAATGAAACATTTATTTACAAAAAAATATTATTAAATCAAATTAATAAAAAAAACGTGTGCACGCACCCTGCTGCGCACATCTCCTGCAGCGCACATCTCCTGTGGCGCACATCTCCTGCGGTGCACATCTCCTGCTGCGCACATCTCCTGCGTTGTACATCTCCTGCGGTGCACATCTCCTGCTGCCCACATCTCCGGCGGTGCAAATCTCTTGCGGCGCACATCCTGCGGCGCACACCCTTCGTTGCACATAAATGAAACATTTATTTACAAAAAAATTATAATAATGAACTCAAATTAATAAAAAAACTGTGCGCACACATCCTGCGGCGCACATCTCCTGCGTGCCAATCTCCTGCTGCGCACATCTCCTGCGGTGCACATCTCCTGCGGCGCACATCTCCTGCGGTGCACTTCTCCTGCGGCGCACATCTCCTGCTGCACACATCTCCTGCGGTGCACATCTCTTGCGGCGCACATCCTGCGGCGCACACCCTGCTTTGCACATAAATGAAACATTTATTTACAAAAAAATCAAAAAATCAAATCAAATTAATAAAAAAACTGCGGCACACATCTCCTGCTGCGCATATCGCCTGCGGCGCACATCTCCTGCGTTGTACATCTCCTGCGGTGCACATCTCCTGCTGCCCACATCTCCGGCGGTGCAAATCTCTTGCGGCGCACATCCTGCGGCGCACACCCTTCGTTGCACATAAATGAAACATTTATTTACAAAAAAATTATAATAATGAACTCAAATTAATAAAAAAACTGTGCGCACACATCCTGCGGCGCACATCTCCTGCGTGCCAATCTCCTGCTGCGCACATCTCCTGCGGTGCACATCTCCTGCGGCGCACATCTCCTGCGGTGCACTTCTCCTGCGGCGCACATCTCCTGCTGCACACATCTCCTGCGGTGCACATCTCTTGCGGCGCACATCCTGCGGCGCACACCCTGCTTTGCACATAAATGAAACATTTATTTACAAAAAAATCAAAAAATCAAATCAAATTAATAAAAAAACTGCGGCACACATCTCCTGCTGCGCATATCGCCTGCGGCGCACATCTCCTGCTATGTACATCTCCTGCGGCTCACATCTCCTGCATGCACATCTCCTGCGGCGCACATATCCTGCGATGCACATCTCCAGTGGCACACATCTCCGGCGGTGCACATCTCTTGCGGCGCGCACCCTGCGGTGCACATAAATGAAACATTTATTTACAAAAAAATAATAATAATTAACTCAAATTAATAAAAAAACTGTGCGCACAAATCCTGCAGCGCACATCTCCTGCGTGCTAATCTCCTGCGTGCACATCTCCTGCGGTGCACATCTCCTGCTGCGCACATCTCCTGTGGTGCGCATCTCCTGTTGCGCACATCTCCTGCGGTGCATATCTCTTGCGGCGCACATCCTGCGTTGCGAACTATGCGTTGCACATAAATAAAACAGTTATTTACAAAAAAGAAAAAAATCAAATCAAATTAATAAAAAAACTGCGGCACACATCTCCTGCTGCGCATATCGCCTGCGGCGCACATCTCCTGCTATGTACGTCTCCTGCGGCTCACATCTCCTGCATGCACATCTCCTGCAGCGCACATCTCCTGCAGTGCACACATCCTGCGGCGCACATCTCCTGCGTGCTAATCTCCTGCGTGCACATCTCCTGCGTTGCACATCTCCTGCGGCGCACATCTCCAGCGGTGCACATCTCCTGCTGCGCACATCTCCTGTGGTGCACATTTCCTGTTGCGCACATCTCCTGCGGTGCATATCTCTTGTGGCGCACATCCTGCGTTGCGAACCCTGCGTTGCACATAAATAAAACAGTTATTTACAAAAAAATTAAAAAATCAAATCAAATCAATAAAAAAACTGCGGCACACATCTCCTGATGCGCATATTGCCTGCGGCGCACATCTCCTGCTATGTACATCTCCTGCGGCTCACATCTCCTGCATGCACATCTCCTGCGGCGCACATTTCCTGCGATGCACATCTCCAGTGGCGCACATCTCCTGCTGCGCATATCGCCTGCGGCGCATATCTCCTACTATGTACATTTCCTGCAGCGCACATTTCCTGTGCACATCTCCTGCAGTGCATATCTCAAGCTGTGCACATCTCCTGCTGCGCACATCTCCTGCGGCGCATATCTCCTGCGTACACATCTCCTGCGGTGCACATCTCCTGCTGCGCACATCTCCTGCGTTGTACATCTCCTGCGGTGCACATCTCCTGCTGCCCACATCTCCGGCGGTGCAAATCTCTTGCGGCGCACATCCTGCGGCGCACACCCTTCGTTGCACATAAATGAAACATTTATTTACAAAAAAATTATAATAATGAACTCAAATTAATAAAAAAACTGTGCGCACACATCCTGCGGCGCACATCTCCTGCGTGCCAATCTCCTGCTGCGCACATCTCCTGCGGTGCACATCTCCTGCGGCGCACATCTCCTGCGGTGCACTTCTCCTGCGGCGCACATCTCCTGCTGCACACATCTCCTGCGGTGCACATCTCTTGCGGCGCACATCCTGCGGCGCACACCCTGCGTTGCACATAAATGAAACATTTATTTACAAAAAAATCAAAAAATCAAATCAAATTAATAAAAAAACTGCGGCACACATCTCCTGCTGCGAATATCGCCTGCGGCGCACATCTCCTGCTATGTACATCTCCTGCGGCTCACATCTCCTGCATGCACATCTCCTGCGGCGCACATATCCTGCGATGCACATCTCCAGTGGCGCACATCTCCGGCGGTGCACATCTCTTGCGGCGCGCACCCTGCGGTGCACATAAATGAAACATTTATTTACAAAAAAATAATAATAATTAACTCAAATTAATAAAAAAACTGTGCGCACAAATCCTGCAGCGCACATCTCCTGCGTGCTAATCTCCTGCGTGCACATCTCCTGCGGTGCACATCTCCTGCTGCGCACATCTCCTGTGGTGCACATCTCCTGTTGCGCACATCTCCTGCGGTGCATATCTCTTGCGGCGCACATCTCCTAATGCGCACATCTCCGGCGGTGCACATCTCTTGCGGCGCACACCCTGCGGTGTACATAAATGAAACATTTATTTACAAAAAAATATTATTAAATCAAATTAATAAAAAAAACGTGTGCACGCACCCTGCTGCGCACATCTCCTGCAGCGCACATCTCCTGTGGCGCACATCTCCTGCGGTGCACATCTCCTGCTGCGCACATCTCCTGCGTTGTACATCTCCTGCGGTGCACATCTCCTGCTGCCCACATCTCCGGCGGTGCAAATCTCTTGCGGCGCACATCCTGCGGCGCACACCCTTCGTTGCACATAAATGAAACATTTATTTACAAAAAAATTATAATAATGAACTCAAATTAATAAAAAAACTGTGCGCACACATCCTGCGGCGAACATCTCCTGCGGTGCACATCTCCTGCTGCGCACATCTCCTGCGGTGCACATCCCCTGCTGCGCACATCTCCTGCGTACAAATCTCCTGCGGTGCACATCTCCTGCTGCGCACATCTCCTGCAGTGCACACATCCTGCGGCGCACATCTCCTGCTGCGCACATCTCCTGCGTGCACATCTCCTGCGGTGCACATCTCCTGCGGCGCACATCTCCTGCGGTGCATATCTCCTGCTGCGCACATCTCCTGTGGTGCACATTTCCTGTTGCTTACATCTCCTGCGGTGCATATCTCTTGTGGCGCACATCCTGCGTTGCGAACCCTGCGTTGCACATAAATAAAACAGTTATTTACAAAAAAATTAAAAAATCAAATCAAATTAATAAAAAAACTGCGGCGCACATCTCCTGCGATGCACATCTCCAGTGGCGCACATCTCCTGCTGCGCATATCGCCTGCGGCGCATATCTCCTGCTATGTACATGTCCTGCAGCGCACATTTCCTGTGCACATCTCCTGCAGTGCATATCTCAAGTGGTGCACATCTCCTGCTGCGCACATCTCCTGCGGCGCATATCTCCTGCGTGCACATCTCCTTCGGTGCACATCTCCTGCTGCGCACATCTCCTGCGTTGTACATCTCCTGCGGTGCACATCTCCTGCTGCCCACATCTCCGGCGGTGCAAATCTCTTGCGGCGCACATCCTGCAGCGCACATTTCCTGTGCACATCTCCTGCAGTGCATATCTCAAGTGGTGCACATCTCCTGCTGCGCACATCTCCTGCGGCGCACATCTCCTGTGGCGCACATCTCTTGCGGCGCACATCTCTTGCGGTGCACATCTCCTGCTGCGCACATCTCCTGCGGTGCACATCTCCTGCTGCGCACATCTCCTGCGGTGCACATCTCCTGCTGCGCACATCTCCTGCGTGCACATCTCTTGCGCCGCATATCTCCTGCGGCGCACATCTCTTGCTGCGCACATCTCCTGCGGTGCACATCTCTTGCGGCGCACATCCTGCGGCGCACACCTTGCGTTGCACATAAATGAAACATTTATTTACAAAAAAATCAAAAAATCAAATCAAATTAATAAAAAAACTGCGGCACACATCTCTTGCTGCGCATATCGCCTGCGGCGCACATCTCCTGCTATGTACATCTCCTGCGGCTCACATCTCCTGCATGCACATCTCCTGCGGCGCACATATCCTGCGATGCACATCTCCAGTGGCGCACATCTCCGGCGGTGCACATCTCTTGCGGCGCGCACCCTGCGGTGCACATAAATGAAACATTTATTTACAAAAAAATAATAATAATTAACTCAAATTAATAAAAAAACTGTGCGCACAAATCCTGCAGCGCACATCTCCTGCGTGCTAATCTCCTGCGTGCACATCTCCTGCGGTGCACATCTCCTGCTGCGCACATCTCCTGTGGTGCACATCTCCTGTTGCGCACATCTCCTGCGGTGCATATCTCTTGCGGCGCACATCCTGCGTTGTGAACTATGCGTTGCACATAAATGAAACAGTTATTTACAAAAAAAGAAAAAAATCAAATCAAATTTATGAAAAAACTGCGGCACACATCTCCTGCTGCGCATATCGCCTGCGGCGCACATCTCCTGCTATGTACGTCTCCTGCGGCTCACATCTCCTGCATGCACATCTCCTGCAGCGCACATCTCCTGCAGTGAATATCCCAAGTGGTGCACATCTCCTGCTGCGCACGTCTCCTGCGGCACACATCTCCTGCTGCGCACATCTACTGCGGTGCACATCTCCTAATGCGCACATCTCCGGCGGTGCACATCTCTTGCGGCGCACACCCTGCGGTGTACATAAATGAAACATTTATTTACAAAAAAATATTATTAAATCAAATTAATAAAAAAAACGTGTGCACACACCCTGCTGCGCACATCTCCTGCGGCGCACATCTCCTGCGGTGCACATCTCCTGCTGCGCACATCTCCTGCGGTGCACATCTCCTGCTGCGCACATCTCCTGCGTGCACATCTCTTGCGCCGCACATCTCCTGCGGCGCACATCTCTTGCGGTGCACATCTCCTGCTGCGCACATCTCCTGCAGTGCACATCTCCTGCTGCGCACATCTCCTCTGGTGCACATCTCTTGCGGCGCACATCCTGCGGCGCACACCCTGCGTTGCACATAAATGAAACATTTATTTACAAAAAAATTATAATAATTAACTCAAATTAATAACAAAACTGTGCGCACACATCCTGCGGCGCAAATCTCCTGCTGCGCACATCTCCTGTGTTGCAAAACATGCGATGCACATAAATAAAATAATAAAAAAACTTTGCGCACACATCCTGCGGCGCACATCTCCTGCGTGCATATCTCCTGCGGTGCACATCTCCAGTGGCGCACATCTCCAGCTACACAAATCTCCTGCGGTGAAAATCCTGCATCGCACACCCTGCGGTGCACATAAATGAAACATTTATTTACAAAAAATAATAATAATTAACTCAAATTCCTAAAAAAAATGTGCGCACACATCCTGCGGCGCACATCGCCTGCGGCACTCATCTCCTGCGGCGCATATCTCCTGCGTACACATCTCCTGCGGTGCACATCTCCTGCTGCGCACATCTCCTGTGGCGCACATCTCTTGCGGCGCACATCTCTTGCGGTGCACATCTCCTGCTGCGCACATCTCCTGCGGTGCACATCTCCTGCTGCGCACATCTCCTGCGGTGCACATCTCCTGCTGCGCACATCTCCTGCGTACAAATCTCCTGCGGTGCACATCTCCTGCTGCGCACATCTCCTGCGGTGTACATCTCCTGCGGTGCACATCTCCTGCTGCGCACATCTCCTGCAGTGCACATCTCCTGCTGCGCACATCTCCTGTGGTGCACATCTCTTGCGGCACACATCCTGCGGCGCACACCCTGCGTTGCACATAAATGAAACATTTATTTACAAAAAAATTATAATAATTAACTCAAATTAATAACAAAACTGTGCGCACACATCCTGCGGCGCAAATCTCCTGCTGCGCACATCTCCTGTGTTGCAAAACATGCGATGCACATAAATAAAATAATAAAAAAACTTTGCGCACTCATCCTGCGGCGCACATCTCCTGCGTGCATATCTCCTGCGGTGCACATCTCCAGTGGCTCACATCTCCTGCTACACAAATCTCCTGCGGTGAAAATCCTGCATCGCACACCCTGCGGTGCACATAAATGAAACATTTATTTACAAAAAATAATAATAATTAACTCAAATTCCTAAAAAAAATGTGCGCACACATCCTGCGGCGCACATCGCCTGCGGCACTCATCTCCTGCGGCGCATATCTCCTGCGTACACATCTCCTGCGGTGCACATCTCCTGCTGCGCACATCTCCTGCGGTGTACATCTCCAGCGGTGCACATCTCCTGCTGCGCACAACTGCGGCGTTGCATATCTCTAGTGGCGCACATCCTGCGGCGCACATCTCCTGCGGTGCACATCTCCTGAGGCGCACATCTCCTGCGGTGCACATCTCCTGTGGTGCACATCTCCTGCGGCGCACATCTCCGGCGGTGCACATCTCTTGCGGCACACATCCTGCGGCGCACACCCTTCGTTGCACATAAATGAAACATTTATTTACAAAAAAATTATAATAATTAAGTCAAATTAATAAAAAAACTGTGCGCACACATCCTGCGGCGCAAATCTCCTGCTGCGCACATCTCCTGCATTGCAGAACATGCGATGCACAGAAATAAAATTAATAAAAAAACTGTGCGCACACATCCTGCGGCACACATCTCCTGCGTGCCAATCTCCTGCTGCGCACATCTCCTACAGTGCACATGTCCTGCATCGCACATCTCCTGCGGGGCACATCTCCTGCTGCGCACATCTCCTGCGGTGCACATCTCCGCACACATCCTGCGGCGCACATCTCTTGCGGCACTCATCTCCTGCGGCGCATATCTCCTGCGTACAAATCTCCTGCGGTGCACATCTCCTGCTGCGCACATCTCCTGCGGTGTACATCTCCTGCGGTGCACATCTCCTGCTGCGAACATCTCCGGCGGTGCATATCTCTTGCGGCGCACATTCTGCGGCGCACACCCTTCGTTGCACATAAATGAAACATTTATTTACAAAAAAATTATAATAATTAACTCAAATTAATAAAATAAATGTGCGCACACATCCTGCGGCGCACATCTCCTGTGGCACACATCCTGCGGCGCACATCGCCTGCGGCACTCATCTCCTGCGGCGCATATCCCCTGCGTACACATCTCCTGCGGTGCACATCTCCTGCTGCGCACATCTCCTGTGGCGCACATCTCTTGTGGCGCACATCTCTTGCGGTGCACATCTCCTGCTGCGCACATCTCCTGCGGTGCACATCTCCTGCTGCGCACATCTCCTGCGGTGCACATCTCCTGCTGCGCACATCTCCTGCGTACAAATCTCCTGCGGTGCACATCTCCTGCTGCGCACATCTCCTGCGGTGTACATCTCCTGCGGTGCACATCTCCTGCTGCGCACATCTCCTGCAGTGCACATCTCCTGCTGCGCACATCTCCTGTGGTGCACATCTCTTGCGGCACACATCCTGCGGCGCACACCCTGCGTTGCACATAAATGAAACATTTATTTACAAAAAAATTATAATAATTAACTCAAATTAATAACAAAACTGTGCGCACACATCCTGCGGCGCAAATCTCCTGCTGCGCACATCTCCTGTGTTGCAAAACATGCGATGCACATAAATAAAATAATAAAAAAACTTTGCGCACACATCCTGTGGCGCACATCTCCTGCGTGCATATCTCCTGCGGTGCACATCTCCAGTGGCTCACATCTCCTGCTACACAAATCTCCTGCGGTGAAAATCCTGCATCGCACACCCTGCGGTGCACATAAATGAAACATTTATTTACAAAAAATAATAATAATTAACTCAAATTCCTAAAAAAAATGTGCGCACACATCCTGCGGCGCACATCGCCTGCGGCACTCATCTCCTGCGGCGCATATCTCCTGCGTACACATCTCCTGCGGTGCACATCTCCTGCTGCGCACATCTCCTGCGGTGTACATCTCCAGCGGTGCACATCTCCTGCTGCGCACAACTGCGGCGTTGCATATCTCTAGCGGCGCACATCCTGCGGCGCACATCTCCTGCGGTGCACATCTCCTGAGGCGCACATCTCCTGCGGTGCACATCTCCTGTGGTGCACATCTCCTGCTGCGCACATCTCCGGCGGTGCACATCTCTTGCGGCACACATCCTGCGGCGCACACCCTTCGTTGCACATAAATGAAACATTTATTTACAAAAAAATTATAATAATTAAGTCAAATTAATAAAAAAACTGTGCGCACACATCCTGCGGCGCAAATCTCCTGCTGCGCACATCTCCTGCATTGCAGAACATGCGATGCACAGAAATAAAATTAATAAAAAAACTGTGCGCACACATCCTGCGGCACACATCTCCTGCGTGCCAATCTCCTGCTGCGCACATCTCCTACGGTGCACATGTCCTGCATCGCACATCTCCTGCGGGGCACATCTCCTGCTGCGCACATCTCCTGCGGTGCACATCTCCGCACACATCCTGCGGCGCACATCTCTTGCGGCACTCATCTCCTGCGGCGCATATCTCCTGCGTACAAATCTCCTGCGGTGCACATCTCCTGCTGCGCACATCTCCTGCGGTGTACATCTCCTGCGGTGCACATCTCCTGCTGCGAACATCTCCGGCGGTGCATATCTCTTGCGGCGCACATTCTGCGGCGCACACCCTTCGTTGCACATAAATGAAACATTTATTTACAAAAAAATTATAATAATTAACTCAAATTAATAAAATAAATGTGCGCACACATCCTGCGGCGCACATCTCCTGTGGCACTCATCTCCTGCGGCGCATATCTCCTGCGTACACATTTCCTGCGGTGCACATCTCCAGTGGCGCACATCTCCAGTGGCGCACATCTCCGGCGGTGCACATCTCTTGCGGCGCGCACCCTGCGGTGCACATAAATGAAACATTTATTTACAAAAAAATAATAATAATTAACTCAAATTAATAAAAAAACTGTGCGCACAAATCCTGCAGCGCACATCTCCTGCGTGATAATCTCCTGCGTGCACATCTCCTGCGGTGCACATCTCCTGCGGCGCACATCTCCTGCGGTGCACATCTCCTGCTGCGCACATCTCCTGTGGTGCACATCTCCTGTTGCGCACATCTCCTGCGGTGCATATCTCTTGCGGCGCACATCCTGCGTTGCGAACTATGCGTTGCACATAAATAAAACAGTTATTTACAAAAAAAGAAAAAAATCAAATCAAATTAACAAAAAAACTGCGGCACACATCTCCTGCTGCGCATATCGCCTGCGGCGCACATCTCCTGCTATGTACGTCTCCTGCGGCTCACATCTCCTGCATGCACATCTCCTGCAGCGCACATCTCCTGCAGTGAATATCCCAAGTGGTCCACATCTCCTGCTGCGCACGTCTCCTGCGGCACACATCTCCTGCTGCGCACATCTCCTGCTGCGCACATCTCCTGCGGTGCACATCTCCTGCTGCGCACATCTCCTGCGGTGCACATCTCCTGCTGCGCATATCGCCTGTGGCGCACATCTCCTGCTATGTACATCTCCTGCGGCGCATATCTCCTGCGTACACATTTCCTGCGGTGCACATCTCCAGTGGCGCACATCTCCAGTGGCGCACATCTCCGGCGGTGCACATCTCTTGCGGCGCGCACCCTGCGGTGCACATAAATGAAACATTTATTTACAAAAAAATAATAATAATTAACTCAAATTAATAAAAAAACTGTGCGCACAAATCCTGCAGCGCACATCTCCTGCGTGATAATCTCCTGCGTGCACATCTCCTGCGGTGCACATCTCCTGCGGCGCACATCTCCTGCGGTGCACATCTCCTGCTGCGCACATCTCCTGTGGTGCACATCTCCTGTTGCGCACATCTCCTGCGGTGCATATCTCTTGCGGCGCACATCCTGCGTTGCGAACTATGCGTTGCACATAAATAAAACAGTTATTTACAAAAAAAGAAAAAAATCAAATCAAATTAACAAAAAAACTGCGGCACACATCTCCTGCTGCGCATATCGCCTGCGGCGCACATCTCCTGCTATGTACGTCTCCTGCGGCTCACATCTCCTGCATGCACATCTCCTGCAGCGCACATCTCCTGCAGTGAATATCCCAAGTGGTCCACATCTCCTGCTGCGCACGTCTCCTGCGGCACACATCTCCTGCTGCGCACATCTCCTGCGGTGCACATCTCCTAATGCGCACATCTCCGGCGGTGCACATCTCTTGCGGGGCACACCCTGCGGTGCACATAAATGAAACATTTATTTACAAAAAAATATTATTAAATCAAATTAATAAAAAAAACGTGTGCACACACCCTGCTGCGCACATCTCCTGCGGTGCACATCTCCTGCTGCGCACATCTCCTGCGGTGCACATCTCCTGCTGCGCACATCTCCTGCGGTGCACATCTCCTGCTGCGCATATCGCCTGTGGCGCACATCTCCTGCTATGTACATCTCCTGCGGCTCACATCTCCTGCATGCACATCTACTGCGGCGCACATCTCCTGCGATGCACATCTCCAGTGGCGCACATCTCCGGCGGTGCACATCTCTTGCGGCGCGCACCCTGCGGTGCACATAAATGAAACATTTATTTACAAAAAAATAATAATAATTAACTCAAATTAATAAAAAAACTGTGCGCACAAATCCTGCAGCGCACATCTCCTGCGTGCTAATCTCCTGCGTGCACATCTCCTGCGGTGCACATTTCCTGCGGCGCACATCTCCTGCGGTGCACATCTCCTGCGGTGCACATCTCCTGTGGTGCACATCTCCTGTTGCGCACATCTCCTGCGGTGCATATCTCTAGCGGCGCACATCCTGCGGCGCACATCTCCTGCGGTGCACATCTCCTGAGGCGCACATCTCCTGTGGTGCACATCTCCTGTGGTGCACATCTCCAGCTGCGCACATCTCCGGCGGTGCACATCTCTTGCGGCACACATCCTGCGGCGCACACCCTTCGTTGCACATAAATGAAACATTTATTTACAAAAAAATTATAATAATTAAGTCAAATTAATAAAAAAACTGTGCGCACACATCCTGCGGCGCAAATCTCCTGCTGCGCACATCTCCTGCATTGCAGAACATGCGATGCACAGAAATAAAATTAATAAAAAAACTGTGCGCACACATCCTGCGGCGCACATCTCCTGCGTGCCAATCTCCTGCTGCGCACATCTCCTACGGTGCACATGTCCTGCATCGCACATCTCCTGCGGGGCACATCTCCTGCTGCGCACATCTCCTGCGGTGCACATCTCCGCACACATCCTGCGGCGCACATCTCTTGCGGCACTCATCTCCTGCGGCGCATATCTCCTGCGTACAAATCTCCTGCGGTGCACATCTCCTGCTGCGCACATCTCCTGCGGTGTACATCTCCTGCGGTGCACATCTCCTGCTGCGAACATCTCCGGCGGTGCATATCTCTTGCGGCGCACATTCTGCGGCGCACACCCTTCGTTGCACATAAATGAAACATTTATTTACAAAAAAATTATAATAATTAACTCAAATTAATAAAATAAATGTGCCCACACATCCTGCGGCGCACATCTCCTGTGGCACTCATCTCCTGCGGCGCATATCTCCTGCGGTTTACATCTCCTGCGGTGCACATCTCCTCATCTCATCTCATCTCATCGTCATCCGCTTATCCGGGGTCGGGTCGCGGGGGGAGCAGCTCAAGCAGGGGGCCCCAGACTTCCCTTTCCCGGGCCACATTGACCAGCTCTGACGGGGGGATCCCGAGGCGTTCCCAGGCCAGTGTTGAGATATAATCTCTCCACCTAGTCCTGGGTCTTCCCCGAGGTCTCCTCCCCACTGGACGTGCCTGAAACACCTCCCAAGGGAGGCGCCCAGTGGGCATCCTTACCAGATGCCCGAACCACCTCAGCTGACTCCTTTCTAAGTAAAGGAGCAGCGGCTCTAATCCGAGTCCCTCACGGATGACTGAGCTTCTCACCCTATCTCTAAGGGAGACGCCAGCCACCCTTCTGAGAAAACTCATCTCGGCCGCTTGTACCCGCGATCTCGTCCTTTCGGTCATCACCCAGCCCTCATGACCATAGGTGAGGATAGGAACGAAGATCGACCGGTAGATCGAGAGCTTTGCCTTGCGGCTCAGCTCTCTTTTCGTTACAACGGTGCGGTAAAGCGAACGCAATACCGCCCCCGCTGCTCCGATTCTCCGGCCAATCTCACGCTCCATAGTACCCTCACTCGCGAACAAGACCCCGAGGTACTTGAACTCCTTCACTTGGGCTAAGGACTCATTTCCTACCCGGAGTAAGCAATCCATCGGTTTCCTGCTAAGAGTCATGGCCTCAGATTTAGCGGTGCTGATCCTCATCCCAGCCGCTTCACACTCGGCCGCCAGCCGATCCAGTGAGTGCTGAAGGTCACAAGCCGATGATCCAATGAGGACCACATCATCCGCAAAAAGCAGTGACGAGATCCTCAGACCACCGAACTGCAACCCCTCCCCACCACGACTACGCCTCGATATCCTGTCCATGTATATCACAAACAGGATTGGTGACAAGGCGCAGCCCTGGCGGAGACCAGCACCCACTGAGAAGGAAACTGACTGGCTGCCGAGGACCCGAACACAGCTCTCGCTTTGGGAGTACAGGGATTGGATGGCCCTGAGGAGAGACCCCCTTACCCCATACTCCCGCAGCACCTCCCACAGTTTCTCCCGGGGGACCCGGTCATACGCCTTCTCCAGATCCACAAAACACAAGTGGACCGGATGGGCATACTCCCAGGCCCCCTCCAGGATCCTTGCGAGAGTGAAGAGCTGGTCCGTAGTTCCACGTCCGGGGCGAAAACCGCATTGTTCCTCTTCAATCTGAGGTTCGACGATCGGCCGAACCCTCCTTTCCAGCACCTTGGAGTAGACTTTACCAGGGAGGCTGAGAAGTGTGATACCCCGATAATTGGTACACACTCTCTGGTCCCCCTTTTTGAACAGGGGAACCACCACCCCGGTTTGCCACTCCTTTGGCACTGTACCCGACTCCCACGCGATGTTGAATAGGCGTGTCAACCATGACATCCCCTCAACACCCAGAGCCTTTAGCATTTCTGGCTGGATCTCATCAATCCCTGGGGCTTTGCCACTGCGGAGATGTTTGACTACCTCAGTGACCTCCACCAGGGAAATTGACGACGAAACACCATCAACCTCGAGCTCTGCCTCCAACATAGAGGGCGTGTTATTCGGATTCAGGAGTTCCTCAAAGTGTTCCTTCCAACGTCCGACGACCTCCTCAGTTGAGGTCAACAGAGTCCCATCCTTACTGTACACAGCTTGGATGGTTCCCCGTTTCCCCCTCCTGAGGTGCCGGATAGTCTTCCAGAAACACTTTGGTGCCGACCGAAAGTCCTTCTCCATGACCTCTCCGAACTTCTCCCACACCCGCTGCTTAGCCTCCGACACGGCAGCAGCTGCAGCCCTTCGGGCCTGTCGGTACCCTGCAACCGAGTCAGGAGTCCTCCAGGATATCATATCCCGGAAGGCCTCCTTCTTCAATCGGACGGCTTCCCTGACCACCGGTGTCCACCACGGTGTCCGAGGGTTACCGCCCCTTGAGGAACCTAAGACCCTGAGGCCACAGCTAGCCGCCGCAGCTTTAGCAATGGAGGCTTTGAACACCGCCCACTCCGGCTCAATGTCCCCAACCTCCACAGGAATGCCAGAAAAACTCCGCCGGAGGTGTGAGTTGAAGATACCTAGGACGGGGGCCTCCTCCAGACGTTCCCAGTTCACCCGCACTACTCGTTTGGGCTTACCAGGTCTATCCGGAAATTTCCCCCATTCCCTGATCCAACTCACAACCAGATGGTGGTCGGTTGACAGTTCCGCCCCTCTCTTTACCCGAGTGTCCAAAACATGCGGCCTCAGATCAGATGACACGATCACAAAATCGATCATTGATCTTCGGCCTAGGGTACTCTGGTACCAGGTACACTTATGAGCACCCTTATGTTCGAACATGGTGTTTGTTATGGATAATCCATGACTAGCACAGAAGTCCAATAACAAACGACCGCTCGGGTTCAGATCAGGGAGGCCGTTCCTCCCCACCACGCCTCTCCAGGTATCTCCATCGTTGCCCACGTGGGCGTTGAAGTCACCCAGCAGAACTACGGAGTCCCCTACTGGAGCCCCATGCAGGACTCCATTCAGGGTCTCCAAGAAGGCCGAGTACTCTGAGCTGCTGTTTGGTGCATACGCACAAACAACAGTCAGAGTTTTCCCCCCTACAAGCCTTAGGCGCAGGGAGGCGACCCTCTCGTCTACCGGGGTAAACTCCAACACCGCGGCGCTCAGCCGGGGATTTATGAGTATCCCCACACCCGCCCGGCGCCTCACGCCCTTGGCAACTCCGGAGAAGAATAGAGTCCAACCCTTATCCAGGAGTACGGTACCAGAACCGAGACTGTGCGTGGAGGTAAGCCCCACCAGATCTAACTGGTAGCGCTCCACCTCCCTCACAAGCTCCGGTTCCTTTCCCCACAGCGAGGTGACGTTCCACGTCCCCAGAGCCAGCTTCTGCCGCCCGGGTCTGGTCCGTCGAGACCCCTGACCTTCGCTGCCACCCATGTGGCTGCGCACCTGACCCCAACGGGTCTTCCCACAGGTGGTGGGCCCATGAGATGAAGAGAGGGGGGGTGCCACGTAGTTTGTTCGGGCTGTGCCCGACCGGGCTCCGTGGCAAACCCGGCCACCAGGCGCTCGCCATCGAGCCCTCCGTCTGGGCCTAGCTCCAGACGGGGGCCCCGGGCTTCCTCCGGGCTGGGTCCCATCTCCTCTTGTATCGATATTCATGTGCACATCTCCTGCTGCGCACATCTCCTGTGGCGCACATCTCTTGCGGCGCACATCTCTTGCGGTGCACATCTCCTGCTGCGCACATCTCCGGCAGTGCATATCTCTTGCGGCGCACATCTCCTGCGGTGCACATCTCCTGAGGCGCACATCTCCTGCGGTGCACATCTCCTGCGGTGCACATGTCTTGCGGCACACATCCTGCGGCGCACACCCTTCGTTGCACATAAATGAAACATTTATTTACAAAAAAATTATAATAATTAACTCAAATTAATAAAAAACTGTGCGCACACATCCTGCGGCTCAAATCTCCTGCTGCGCACATCTCCTGCATTGCAGAACATGCGATGCACATAAATAAAATTAATAAAAAAACTGTGCGCACACATCCTGCGGCGCAAACCTCCTGCATGCCAATCTCCTGCTGCGCACATCTCCTGCGATGCACATCTCCAGTGGCGCACATCTCCGGCGGTGCACATCTCTTGCGGCGCGCACCCTGCGGTGCACATAAATGAAACATTTATTTACAAAAAATAATAATAATTAACTCAAATTAATAAAAAAACTGTGCGCACAAATCCTGCAGCGCACATCTCCTGCGTGCTAATCTCCTGCGTGCACATCTCCTGCGGTGCACATCTCCTGCGGCGCACATCTCCTGCGGTGCACATCTCCTGCTGCGCACATCTCCTGTGGTGCACATCTCCTGTTGTGCACATCTCCTGCGGTGCATATCTCTTGCGGCGCACATCCTGCGTTGCGAACTATGCGTTGCACATAAATAAAACAGTTATTTACAAAAAAAGAAAAAAATCAAATCAAATTAACAAAAAAACTGCGGCACACATCTCCTGCTGCGCATATCGCCTGCGGCGCACATCTCCTGCTATGTACGTCTCCTGCGGCTCACATCTCCTGCATGCACATCTCCTGCAGCGCACATCTCCTGCAGTGAATATCCCAAGTGGTGCACATCTCCTGCTGCGCACGTCTCCTGCGGCACACATCTCCTGCTGCGCACATCTCCTGCGGTGCACATCTCCTAATGCGCACATCTCCGGCGGTGCACATCTCTTGCGGCGCACACCCTGCGGTGCACATAAATGAAACATTTATTTACAAAAAAATATTATTAAATCAAATTAATAAAAAAAACGTGTGCACATACCCTGCTGCGCACATCTCCTGCGGCGCACATCTCCTGTGGCGCACATTTCTTGCGGTGCACATCTCCTGCTGCGCACATCTCCTGCGGTGCACATCTCCTGCTGCGCACATCTCCTGCGGTGCACATCTCCTGCTGCGCATATCGCCTGTGGCGCACATCTCCTGCTATGTACATCTCCTGCGGCTCACATCTCCTGCATGCACATCTCCTGCGGCGCACATCTCCTGCGATGCACATCTCCAGTGGCGCACATCTCCGGCGGTGCAAATCTCTTGCGGCGCGCACCCTGCGGTGCACATAAATGAAACATTTATTTACAAAAAAATATTATTAAATCAAATTAATAAAAAAAACGTGTGCACACACCCTGCTGCGCACATCTCCTGCGGCGCACATCTCCTGTGGCGCACATCTCTTGCGGCGCACATCTCTTGCGGTGCACATCTCCTGCGGTGCACATCTCCTGCTGCGCACATCTCCTGCGGTGCACATCTCCTGCTGCGCACATCTCCTGCGTGCACATCTCTTGCGCCGCACATCTCCTGCGGCGCACATCTCTTGCGCTGCACATCTCCTGCTGCGCACATCTCCTGCAGTGCACATCTCCTGCTGCGCACATCTCCTGTGGTGCAAATCTCTTGCGGCGCACATCCTGCGGCACACATCCTGCGTTGCACATAAATGAAACATTTATTTACAAAAAAATTATAATAATTAACTCAAATTAATAACAAAACTGTGCGCACACATCCTGCGGCGCAAATCTCCTGCTGCGCACATCTCCTGTGTTGCTAAACATGCGATGCACATAAATAAAATAATAAAAAAACTTTGCGCACACATCCTGCGGCGCACATCTCCTGCGTGCATATCTCCTGCGGTGCACATCTCCAGTGGCGCACATCTCCTGGTACACAAATCTCCTGCGGTGAAAATCGTGCATCGCACACCCTGCGGTGCACATAAATGAAACATTCATTTACAAAAAATAATAATAATTAACTAAAATTCCTAAAAAAAATGTGCGCACACATCCTGCGGCGCACATCGCCTGCGGCACTCATCTCCTGCGGCGCATATCTCCTGCGTACACATCTCCTGCGGTGCACATCTCCTGCTGCGCACATCTCCTGAGGCGCACATCTCCTGCGGTGCACATCTCCTGTGGTGCACATCTCCTGCTGCGCACATCTCCTGCGGTGTACATCTCCTGCGGTGCACATCTCCTGCTGCGAACATCTCCGGCGGTGCATATCTCTTGCGGCGCACATTCTGCGGCGCACACCCTTCGTTGCACATAAATGAAACATTTATTTACAAAAAAATTATAATAATTAACTCAAATTAATAAAATAAATGTGCGCACACATCCTGCGGCGCACATCTCCTGTGGCACTCATCTCCTGCGGCGCATATCTCCTGCGTACACATTTCCTGCGGTGCACATCTCCAGTGGCGCACATCTCCAGTGGCGCACATCTCCGGCGGTGCACATCTCTTGCGGCGCGCACCCTGCGGTGCACATAAATGAAACATTTATTTACAAAAAAATAATAATAATTAACTCAAATTAATAAAAAAACTGTGCGCACAAATCCTGCAGCGCACATCTCCTGCGTGATAATCTCCTGCGTGCACATCTCCTGCGGTGCACATCTCCTGCGGCGCACATCTCCTGCGGTGCACATCTCCTGCTGCGCACATCTCCTGTGGTGCACATTTCCTGTTGCGCACATCTCCTGCGGTGCATATCTCTTGTGGCGCACATCCTGCGTTGCGAACCCTGCGTTGCACATAAATAAAACAGTTATTTACAAAAAAATTAAAAAATCAAATCAAATTAATAAAAAAACTGCGGCACACATCTCCTGATGCGCATATTGCCTGCGGCGCACATCTCCTGCTATGTACATCTCCTGCGGCTCACATCTCCTGCATGCACATCTCCTGCGGCGCACATCTCCTGCGATGCACATCTCCAGTGGCGCACATCTCCTGCTGCGCATATCGCCTGCGGCGCATATCTCCTGCTATGTACATGTCCTGCAGCGCACATTTCCTGTGCACATCTCCTGCAGTGCATATCTCAAGTGGTGCACATCTCCTGCTGCGCACATCTCCTGCGGCGCATATCTCCTGCGTACACATCTCCTGCGGTGCACATCTCCTGCTGCGCACATCTCCTGCGTTGTACATCTCCTGCGGTGCACATCTCCTGCTGCCCACATCTCCGGCGGTGCAAATCTCTTGCGGCGCACATCCTGCGGCGCACAACCTTCGTTGCACATAAATGAAACATTTATTAACAAAAAAATTATAATAATGAACTCAAATTAATAAAAAAACTGTGCGCACACATCCTGCGGCGCACATCTCCTGCGTGCCAATCTCCTGCTGCGCACATCTCCTGCGGAGCACATCTCCTGCGGCGCACATCTCCTGCGGTGCACTTCTCCTGCGGCGCACATCTCCTGCTGCACACATCTCCTGCGGTGCACATCTCTTGCGGCGCACATCCTGCGGCGCACACCCTGCGTTGCACATAAATGAAACATTTATTTACAAAAAAATCAAAAAATCAAATCAAATTAATAAAAAAACTGCGGCACACATCTCCTGCTGCGCATATCGCCTGCGGCGTACATCTCCTGCTATGTACATCTCCTGCGGCTCACATCTCCTGCATGCACATCTCCTTCGGCGCACATATCCTGCGATGCACATCTCCAGTGGCGCACATCTCCGTCGGTGCACATCTCTTGCGGCGCGCACCCTGCGGTGCACATAAATTAAACATTTATTTACAAAAAATAATAATAATTAACTCAAATTAATAAAAAAACTGTGCGCACAAATCCTGCAGCGCACATCTCCTGCGTGCTAATCTCCTGCGTGCACATCTCCTGCTGCGCACATCTCCTGTGGTGCACATCTCCTGTTGCGCACATCTCCTGCGGTGCATATCTCTTGCGGCGCACATCCTGCGTTGCGAACTATGCGTTGCACATAAATAAAACAATTATTTACAAAAAAAGAAAAAAATCAAATCAAATTAATAAAAAAACTGCGGCACACATCTCCTGCTGCGCATATCGCCTGCGGCGCACATCTCCTGCTATGTACGTCTCCTGCGGCTCACATCTCCTGCATGCACATCTCCTGCAGCGCACATCTCCTGCAGTGAATATCCCAAGTGGTGCACATCTCCTGCTGCGCACGTCTCCTGCGGCACACATCTCCTGCTGCGCACATCTCCTGCGGTGCACATCTCCTAATGCGCACATCTCCGGCGGTGCACATCTCTTGCGGCGCACACCCTGCGGTGTACATAAATGAAATATTTATTTACAAAAAAATATTATTAAATCAAATTAATAAAAAAAACGTGTGCACACACCCTGCTGCGCACATCTCCTGCGGCGCACATCTCCTGTGGCGCACATCTCTTGCGGCGCACATCTCTTGCGGTGCACATCTCCTGCTGCGCACATCTCCTGCGGTGCACATCTCCTGCTGCGCACATCTCCTGCGGTGCACATCTCCTGCTGCGCACATCTCCTGCGTGCACATCTCTTGCGCCGCACATCTCCTGCGGCGCACATCTCTTGCGGTGCACATCTCCTGCTACGCACATCTCCTGCAGTGCACATCTCCTGCTGCGCACATCTCCTGTGGTGCACATCTCTTGCAGCGCACATCCTGCGGCGCACACCCTGCGTTGCACATAAATGAAACATTTATTTACAAAAAAATTATAATAATTAACTCAAATTAATAACAAAACTGTGCGCACACATCCTGCGGCGCAAATCTCCTGCTGCGCACATCTCCTGTGTTGCAAAACATGCGATGCACATAAATAAAATAATAAAAAAACTTTGCGCACACATCCTGCGGCGCACATCTTCTACGTGCATATCTCCTGCGGTGCACATCTCCAGTGGCGCACATCTCCAGCTACACAAATCTCCTGCGGTGAAAATCCTGCATCGCACACCCTGCGGTGCACATAAATGAAACATTTATTTACAAAAAATAATAATAATTAACTCAAATTCCTAAAAAAAATGTGCGCACACATCTTGCGGCACACATCGCCTGCGGCACTCATCTCCTGCGGCGCATATCTCCTGCGTACACATCTCCTGCGGTGCACATCTCCTGCTGCGCACATCTCCTGCGGTGTACATCTCCAGCGGTGCACATCTCCTGCTGCGCACATCTGCGGCGGTGCATATCTCTAGCGGCGCACATCCTGCGGCGCACATCTCCTGCGGTGCACATCTCCTGAGGCGCACATCTCCTGCGGTGCACATCTCCTGCTGCGCATATCTCCGGCGGTGCACATCTCTTGCGGCACACATCCTGCGGCGCACACCCTTCGTTGCAAATAAATGAAACATTTATTTACAAAAAAATTATAATAATTAAGTCAAATTAATAAAAAAACTGTGCGCACACATCCTGCGGCGCAAATCTCCTGCTGCGCACATCTCCTGCATTGCAGAACATGCGATGCACATAAATAAAATTAATAAAAAAACTGTGCGCACACATCCTGCGGCGCACATCTCCTGCGTGCCAATCTCCTGCTGCGCACATCTCCTACGGTGCACATCTCCTGCGGGGCACATCTCCTGCGGGGCACATCTCCTGCTGCGCACATCTCCTGCGGTGCACATCTCCGCACACATCCTGCGGTGCACATCTCTTGCGGCACTCATCTCCTGCGGCGCATATCTCCTGCGTACAAATCTCCTGCGGTGCACATCTCCTGCTGCGCACATCTCCGGCGGTGCATATCTCTTGCGGCGCACATTCTGCGGCGCACACCCTTCGTTGCACATAAATGAAACATTTATTTACAAAAAAATTATAATAATTACTCAAATTAATAAAATAAATGTGCCCACACATCCTGCGGCGCACATCTCCTGCGGCGCAAATCTCCTGTGGCGCACATCTCTTGCGGCGCACATCTCTTGCGGTGCACATCTCCTGCGGTGCACATCTCCTGCTGCGCACATCTCCTGCGGTGCACATCTCCTGCTGCGCACATCTCCTGCGTGCACATCTCTTGCGCCGCACATCTCCTGTGGCGCACATCTCTTGCGGTGCACATCTCCTGCTGCGCAAATCTCCTGCAGTGCACATCTCCTGCTGCGCACATCTCCTGTGGTGCACATCTCTTGCGGTGCACATCTCCTGCTGCGCAAATCTCCTGCAGTGCACATCTCCTGCTGCGCAAATCTCCTGCAGTGCACATCTCCTGCTGCGCACATCTCCTGTGGTGCACATCTCTTGCGGTGCACATCCTGCGGCGCACACCCTGCGTTGCACATAAATGAAACATTTATTTACAAAAAAATCAAAAAATCAAATCAAATTAATAAAAAAACTGCGGCACACATCTCCTGCTGCGCATATCGCCTGCGGCGCACATCTCCTGCTATGTACATCTCCTGCGGCTCACATCTCCTGCATGCACATCTCCTGCGGCGCACATATCCTGCGATGCACATCTCCAGAGGCGCACATCTCCGGCGGTGCACATCTCTTGCGGCGCGCACCCTGCGGTGCACATAAATGAAACATTTATTTACAAAAAAATAATAATAATTAACTCAAATTAATAAAAAAACTGTGCGCACTTATCCTGCAGCGCACATCTCCTGCGTGCTAATCTCCTGCGTGCACATCTCCTGCTGCGCACATCTCCTGTGGTGCACATCTCCTGTTGCGCACATCTCCTGCGGTGCATATCTCTTGCGGCGCACATCCTGCGTTGCGAACTATGCGTTGCACATAAATAAAACAGTTATTTACAAAAAAAGAAAAAAATCAAATCAAATTAATAAAAAAACTGCGGCACACATCTCCTGCTGCGCACATCGCCTGCGGCGCACATCTCCTGCTATGTACGTCTCCTGCGGCTCACATCTCCTGCATGCACATCTCCTGCAGCGCACATCTCCTGCAGTGAATATCCCAAGTGGTGCACATCTCCTGCTGCGCACGTCTCCTGCGGCACACATCTCCTGCTGCGCACATCTCCTGCGGTGCAAATCTCCTAATGCGCACATCTCCGGCGGTGCACATCTCTTGCGGCGCACACCCTGTGGTGTACATAAATGAAACATTTATTTACAAAAAAATATTATTAAATCAAATTAATAAAAAAAACGTGTGCACACACCCTGCTGCGCACATCTCCTGCGGCGCACATCTCCTGTGGCGCACATCTCTTGCGGCGCACATCTCTTGCGGTGCACATCTCCTGCTGCGCACATCTCCTGCGGTGCACATCTCCTGCTGCGCACATCTCCTGCGTGCACATCTCTTGCGCCGCACATCTCCTGCGGCGCACATCTCTTGCGGTGCACATCTCCTGCTGCGCACATCTCCTGCAGTGCACATCTCCTGCTGCGCACATCTCCTGTGGTGCACATCTCTTGCGGCGCACATAAATGAAACATTTATTTACAAAAAAATTATAATAATTAACTCAAATTAATAACAAAACTGTGCGCACACATCCTGCGGCGCAAATCTCCTGCTGCGCACATCTCCTGTGTTGCAAAACATGCGATGCACATAAATAAAATAATAAAAAAACTTTGCGCACACATCCTGCGGCGCACATCTTCTACGTGCATATCTCCTGCGGTGCACATCTCCAGTGGCGCACATCTCCAGCTACACAAATCTCCTGCGGTGAAAATCCTGCATCGCACACCCTGCGGTGCACATAAATGAAACATTTATTTACAAAAAATAATAATAATTAACTCAAATTCCTAAAAAAAATGTGCGCACACATCCTGTGGCGCACATCTCCTGCGGCACTCATCTCCTGCGGTGCACATCTCCTGCGGCGCACATCTCCTGCGGCGCACTTCTCCTGCGTGCACATCTCCTGCGTACACATCTCCTGCGGTGCACATCTCCTGCTGCGCACATCTCCTGCGGTGTACATCTCCTGCAGTGCAAATCTCCTGCCGCGCACATCTCCGGCGGCGGCGCACATCCTGCGGCGCACACCCTTCGTTGAACATAAATGAAACATTTATTTACAAATAAATTATAATAATTAACTCAAATTAATAAAAAAACTGTACGCACACATCCTGCGGCGCACATCTCCTGCATGCTAATCTCCTGCGTGCACTTCTCCTGCGGTGCACATCTCCTGCGGCGCACATCCTGCGTTGCGAACCCTGCGTTGCACATAAATAAAACAGTTATTTACAAAAAAAAATAAAATTAAATCACATTAATAAAAAAACTGCGGCAGACATCTCCTGCTGCGCATATCGCCTGCGGCGCACATCTCCTGCAGCGCACATCTCAAGTGGTGCACATCTCCTGCTGAGCACATCTCCTTGCGGCACACATCTCCTGCTGCGCACATCTCCTGCGGTGCACATCTCCTGCTGCGCACATTTCCGGCGGTGCACATCTCTTGCGGCGCACACCCTACGGTGCACATAAATGAAACATTTACTTACAAAAAAAATAATAATTAACTCAAATTAATAAAAAAACTGTGCGCACACATCCTGCGGCGCACATCTCCTGCGGCGCACATCTCCTGCGGTGCACATCTCCTGCTATGTACATCTCCTGCGGCGCACATCTCCTGCGGCGCACATCTCCTGCGTGCACATCTCCTGCTATGTACATCTCCTGCGGCGCACATCTCCTGCGCCGCACATCTCCTGCGTGCACATCTCCTGCGTGCACATCTCCTGCGGTGCACATCTCCTGCTATGTACATCTCCTGCGGCGCACATCTCCTGCGGCGCACATCTCCTGCGTGCACATCTCCTGCTATGTACATCTCCTGCGGCGCAGATCTCCTGCGGCGCAAATCTCCTGCGTGCACATCTCCTGCGTGCACATCTCCTGCGGTGCACATCTCCAGTGGCGCACATCTCCTGCTGCGCAAATCTCCTGCAGTGACCCTCCCTCGTCGCACACCCTGCGGTGCACATAAATGAAACATTTATTTACAAAAAATAATAATAATTAACTCAAATTCCTAAAAAAACTGTGCGCACACATCCTGCAGCGCACATCTCCTGCGGCACTCATCTCCTGCGGCGCATATCTCCTGCCTACACATCTCCTGCGGTGCACATCTCCTGCTGCGCACATTTCCGGCGGTGCACATCTCTTGCGGCGCACACCCTGCGGTGCACATAAATGAAACATTTACTTACAAAAAAAAAAATAATTAACTCAAATTAATAAAAAAACTGTGCGCACTAATCCTGCAACGCACACCTCCTGCTCTGCACATCTCCTGCTGCGCACATCTCCTGCTCTGCACATCTCCTGTGACGCACATCTCCTGCTGCGCACATCTTCTGCGGCACACATCTCCTGCGGTGCACATCTCCTGCTCCGCACATCTCCTGCAGTGCACATCTCTTGCGGCGCACATCCTGCGGCGCACACCCTGCGGTGCACATAAATGAAACATTTATTTACCAAAAAATATTATTACATCAAATTAATAAAAAAACTGTGTGCACACATCCTGCTGCGCACATCTCCTGCTGTGCACATCTCCTGCATTGCACATCTCCTGCGTGCAGATCTCCTGCGGCGCACATCTCCTGCGGTGCACATCTCCGGTGGCGCATATCGCCTGCGGCGCACATCTCCTGCTTTGTACATCTCCTGCGGCGCACATCTCCTGCGTGCACATCTCCTGCTATGTACATCTCCTGCGGTGCACATCTCCTGCGGCGCACATCTCCTGCGTGCACATCTCCTGCGTGCACATCTCCTGCGGTGCACATCTCCAGTGGCGCACATCTCCTGCTGCGCAAATCTCCTGCAGTGACCCTCCCTCGTCGCACACCCTGTGGTGCACATAAATGAAACATTTATTTACAAAAAATAATAATAGTTAACTCAAATTCCTAAAAAAACTGTGCGCACACATCCTGCGGCGCACATCTCCTGCGGCACTCATCTCCTGCGGCGCATATCTCCTGCGTACACATCTCCTGCGGTGCACATCTCCTGCTGCGCACATTTCCGGCGGTGCACATCTCTTGCGGCGCACACCCTGCGGTGCACATAAATGAAACATTTACTTACAAAAAAAAAATAATAATTAACTCAAATTAATAAAAAAACTGTGCGCACACATCCTGCGGCGCAAATCTCCTGCTGCGCACATCTCCTGCATTGCAGAACATAAGATGCACATAAATAAAATTAATAAAAAAACTGTGCGCACACATCCTGCGGCGCACATCTCCTGCGGCGCACATCTCCTGCGGCGCACATCTCCTGCGGTGCACATCTCCTGCTATGTACATCTCCTGCGGCGCACATCTCCTGCGGCGCACATCTACTGCGTGTACATCTCCTGCGTGCACATCTACTGCGTGCACATCTACTGCGGCGCACATCTCCAGTGGCGCACATCTCCTGCTGCGCAAATCTCCTGCAGTGACCCTCCCTTGTCGCACACCCTGCGGTGCACATAAATGAAACATTTATTTGCAAAAAATAATAATAATTAACTCAAATTCCTAAAAAAACTGTGCGCACACAGCCTGCGGCGCACATCTCCTGCGGCACTCATCTCCTGCGGCGCATATCTCCTGCGTACACATCTCCTGCGGTGCACATCTCCTGCTGCGCACATCTCCGCCGGTGCATATCTCTTGCGGCGCACATCCTGCGGCGAAAACACCCTGCGTTGCACATAAATGAAACATTTATTTATAAAACAATAAAAAAATAAAATCAAATTAATAAAAAAACTGCGGCACACATCTCCTGCTGCGCATATCGCCTGCGGCGCACATCTCCTGCTATGTACATCTCCTGCGACTCACATCTCCTGCGGCGCACATCTCCTGCAGTGCACATCTCCTGCTGCGCACATCTCCTGTGGTGCACATCTCTTGCGGCGCACATCCTGCGGCGCATACCCTGCGTTGCACATAAATGAAACATTTATTTACAAAAAAATTATAATAATTAACTCAAATTAATAAAAAAACTGTGCGCACACATCCTGCGGCGCAAATCTCCTGCTGCGCACATCTCCTGCATTGCAGAACATAAGATGCACATAAATAAAATTAATTAAAAAACTGTGCGCACACATCCTGCGGCGCACATCTCCTGCGGCGCACATCTCCTGCGGTGCACATCTCCTGCTGCGCACATCTCCTGCGGTGCACATCTCCGCACACATCCTGCGTCGCACATCTCCTGCGGCGCATATCTCCTGCGTACACATCTCCTGCGGTGCACATCTCATGCTGCGCACATCTCCTGCGGTGCATATCTCTTGCGGCGCACATCCTGCGGCGCACACCCTGCGTTGCACATAAATGAAAAATTTATTTACAAAAAAATTATAATAATTAACTCAAATTAATAAAAAAACTATGCGCACACATCCTGCGGCACAAATCTCCTGCTGCACACATCTCCTGCATTGCAGAACATAAGATGCACATAAATAAAAATAATAAAAAAACTGTGCGCACACATCCTGCGGCGCACATCTCCTGCGGTGCACATCTCCTGCGGTGCACATCTCCTGCTGCGCACATATTCTGCGGTGCACATCTCCGCACACATCCTGCGGCGCACATCTCCTGCGGCACTCATCTCCTGCGGCGCATATCTCCTGCGTACACATCTCCTGCGGTGCATATCTCATGCTGAGCACATCTCCTGCAGTGTACATCTCCTGCGGTGCACATCTCCTGCTGCGCACATCTCCGGCGGTGCATATCTCTTGCGGCGCACATCCTGCGGTGCACATATCCTGCGGTGCACATCTCCTGAGGCGCACATCTCCTGCGGTGCACATCTCCTGCGGAGCACATCTCCGGCGGTGCACATCTCTTGCGGCACACAACCTGTGGCGCACACCCTTCGTTGCACATAAATGAAACATTTATTTACAAAAAATTTATAATAATTAACTCAAATTAATAAAAAAACTGTGCGCACACATCCTGCGGCGCAAATCTCCTGCTGCGCACATCTCCTGCATTGCAGAACATGCGGTGCACATAAATAAAATTAATAAAAAAACTGTGCGCACACATCCTGCGGCGCACATCTCCTGCGTGCCAATCTCCTGCTGCGCACATCTCCTGCGGTGCACATCTCCTGCGGTGCACATCTCCTGCTGCGCACATCTCCTGCGGTGCACATCTCCGCACACATCCTGCGGCGCACATCTTCTGCGGCACTCATCTCCTGCGGCGCATATCTCCTGCGTACACATCTCCTGCGGTGCACATCTCCTGCTGCGCACATCTCCTGCTATGTACATCTCCTGCGGCGCACATCTCCTGCGGCGCACTTCTCCTGCGTGCACATCTCCTGCGTGCACATCTCCTGCGGTGCACATCTCCAGTGGCGCACATCTCCTGCTGCGCAAATCTCCTGCAGTGACCCTCCCTCGTCGCACACCCTGCGGTGCACATAAATGAAACATTTATTTACAAAAAATAATAATAATTAACTCAAATTCCTAAAAAAACTGTGCGCACACATCCTGCGGCGCACATCTCCTGCGGCGCATATCTCCTGCGTACACATCTCCTGCGGTGCACATCTCCTGCTGCGCACATCTCCTGCGGTGTACATCTCCTGCGGTGCAAATCTCCTGCCGCGCACATCTCCGGCGGCGGCGCACATCCTGCGGCGCACACCCTTCGTTGCACATAAATGAAACATTTATTTACAAATAAATTATAATAATTAACTCAAATTAATAAAAAAACTGTATGCACACATCCTGCGGCGCACATCTCCTGCGTGCTAATCTCCTGCGTGCACTTCTCCTGCGGTGCACATCTCCTGCGGCGCACATCTCCTGCGTGCTAATCTCCTGCGTGCACTTCTCCTGCGGTGCACATCTCCTGCGGTGCACATCTCCTGCTGCGCACATCTCCTGTGGTGCACATCTCCTGTTGCGCACATCTCCTGTGGTGCATATCTCTTGCGGCGCACATCCTGCGTTGCGAACCCTGCGTTGCACATAAATAAAACAGTTATTTACAAAAAAAATTAAAATGAAATCATATTAATAAAAACACTGCGGCACACATCTCCTACTGCGCATATCGCCTGCGGCGCACATCTCCTGCAGCGCACATCTCAAGTGGTGCACATCTCCTGCGGTGCACATCTCCTGCTGCGCACATTTCCGGCGGTGCACATCTCTTGCGGCCCACACCCTGCGGTGCACATAAATGAAACATTTACTTACAAAAAAAAATAATAATTAACTCAAATTAATAAAAAAACTGTGCGCACTAATCCTGCAATGCACATCTCCTGCTCTGCACATCTCCTGCTGTGCACATCTCCTGCGTTGCACATCTCCTGCGTGCAGATCTCCTGCGGCGCACATCTCCTGCGGTGCACATCTCCGGTGGCGCATATCGCCTGCGGCGGACATCTCCTGCTTTGTACATCTCCTGCGGCGCACATGTCCTGCGTGCACATCTCCTGCTATGTACATCTCCTGCGGCGCACATCTCCTGCGGCGCACATCTCCTGCGTGCACATCTCCTGCGTGCACATCTCCTGCGGTGCACATCTCCAGTGGCGCACATCTCCTGCTGCGCAAATCTCCTGCAGTGACCCTCCCTCGTCGCACACCCTGCGGTGCACATAAATGAAACATTTATTTACAAAAAATAATAATAATTAACTCAAATTCCTAAAAAAACTGTGCGCACACAGCCTGCGGCGCACATCTCCTGCGGCACTCATCTCCTGCGACGCATATCTCCTGCGTACACACCTCCTGCGGTGCACATCTCCTGCTGCGCACATCTCCGCCGGTGCATATCTCTTGCGGCGCACCTCCTGCGGCGCACACCCTGCGTTGCACATAAATGAAACATTTATTTACAAAAAAATAAAAAAATAAAATCAAATTAATAAAAAATCTGCGGCACACATCTCTTGCGGCGCACATCCTGCGGCGCACACCCTGCGTTGCACATAAATGAAACATTTATTTACAAATAAATTGTAATTATTAACTCAAATTAATAAAAAAACTGTGCGCACACATCCTGCGGCGCACATCTCCTGCGTGCTAATCTCCTGCGTGCACTTCTCCTGCGGTGCACATCTCCTGCGGAGCACATCTCCTGCGGTGCACATCTCCTGCGGCGCACATCTCCTGCAGTGCACATCTCCTGCTATGTACATCTCCTGCGGCGCACATCTTCTGTGGCGCACATCTCCTGCGTGCACATCTCCTGCTATGTACATCTCCTGCGGCGCACATCTCCTGCGGCGCACATCTCCTGCGTGCACATCTCCTGCGGTGCACATCTCCTGCTATGCACATCTCCTGCGGCGCACATCTCCTGCGGCGCACATCTCCTGCGTGCACATCTCCTGCGTGCACATCTCCTGCGGTGCACATCTCCAGTGGCGCACATCTCCTGCTGCACAAATCTCCTGCAGTGACCCTCCCTCGTCGCACACCCTGCGGTGCACATAAATGAAACATTTATTTACAAAAAATAATAATAATTAACTCAAATTCCTAAAAAAACTGTGCGCACACATCCTGCGGCGCACATCTCCTGCGGCACTCATCTCCTGCGGCGCATATCTCCTGCGTACACATCTCCTGCGGTGCACACATCCTGCGGCGCACATCTCCTGCGTGCTAATCTCCTGCGTGCACTTCTCCTGCGGTGCACATCTCCTGCAGAGCACATCTCCTGCGGTGCACATCTCCTGCGGCGCACATCTCCTGCGGTGCACATCTCCTGCTATGTACATCTCCTGCGGCGCACATCTTCTGTGGCGCACATCTCCTGCGTGCACATCTCCTGCTATGTACATCTCCTGCGGCGCACATCTCCTGCGGCGCACATCTCCTGCGTGCACATCTCCTGCGGTGCACATCTCCTGCTATGTACATCTCCTGCGGCGCACATCTCCTGCGGCGCACATCTCCTGCGTGCACATCTCCTGCGTGCACATCTCCTGCGGTGCACATCTCCAGTGGCGCACATCTCCTGCTGCACAAATCTCCTGCAGTGACCCTCCCTCGTCGCACACCCTGCGGTGCACATAAATGAAACATTTATTTACAAAAAATAATAATAATTAACTCAAATTCCTAAAAAAACTGTGCGCACACATCCTGCGGCGCACATCTCCTGCGGCACTCATCTCCTGCGGCGCATATCTCCTGCGTACACATCTCCTGCGGTGCACATCTCCTGCTGCGCACATCTCCTGCGGTGTACATCTCCTGCGGTGCACATCTCCTGCCGCGCACATCTCCGGCGGCAGTGCACATCCTGCGGCGCACACCCTTCGTTGCACATAAATGAAACATTTATTTATAAATAAATTATAATAATTAACTCAAATTAATAAAAAAACTGTGCGCACACATCCTGCGGCGCACATCTCCTTCGTGCTAATCTCCTGCGTGCACTTCTCCTGCGATGCACATCTCCTGCGGCGCACATCTCCTGCTGCGCACATCTCCTGCGGTGCACATCTCTTGCGGCGCACATCCTGCGGCGCACACCCTGCGGTGCACATAAATGAAACATTTATTTACAAAAAAATATTATTACATCAAATTAATAAAAAAACTGTGTGCACACATCCTGCTGCGCACATCTCCTGCTGTGCAAATCTCCTGCGTTGCACATCTCCTGCGTGCAGATCTCCTGCGGCGCACATCTCCTGCGGTGCACATCTCCGGTGGCGCATATCGCCTGCGGCGCACATCTCCTGCTTTGTACATCTCCTGCGGCGCACATGTCCTGCGTGCACATCTCCTGCTATGAACATCTCCTGCGGCGCACATCTCCTGCGGCGCACATCTCCTGCGTGCACATCTCCTGCGTGCACATCTCCTGCGGTGCACATCTCCAGTGGCGCAAATCTCCTGCTGCGCAAATCTCCTGCAGTGACCCTCCCTCGTCGCACACCCTGCGGTGCACATAATTGAAACATTTATTTACAAAAAATAATAATAATTAACTCAAATTCCTAAAAACTGTGCGCACACAGCCTGCGGCGCACATCTCCTGCGGCACTCATCTCCTGCGACGCATATCTCCTGCGTACACATCTCCTGCGGTGCACATCTCCTGCGGCGCACATCTCCTGCGGTGCACATCTCCTGCGTGCACATCTCCTGCGTGCACATCTCCTGCGGCGCACATCTCCAGTGGCGCACATCTCCTGCAGTGCACATCTCCTGCTTCGCACATCTCCTGCGGTGCACATCTCTTGCGGCGCACATCCTGCGGCGCATACCCTGCGTTGCACATAAATGAAACATTTATTTACAAAAAAATTATAATAATTAACTCAAATTAATAAAAAAACTGTGCGCACACATCCTGCGGCGCAAATCTCCTGCTGCGCACATCTCCTGCATTGCAGAACATAAGATGCACATAAATAAAATTAATAAAAAAACTGTGCGCACACATCCTGCGGCGCACATCTCCTGCGGCGCACATCTCCTGCGGTGCACATCTCCTGCTATGTACATCTCCTGCGGCGCACATCTCCTGCGGCGCACATCTACTGCGTGTACATCTCCTGCGTGCACATCTACTGCGTGCACATCTACTGCGGCGCACATCTCCAGTGGCGCACATCTCCTGCTGCGCATATCTCCTGCAGTGACCCTCCCTTGTCGCACACCCTGCGGTGCACATAAATGAAACATTTATTTACAAAAAATAATAATAATTAACTCAAATTCCTAAAAAAACTGTGCGCACACAGCCTGCGGCGCACATCTCCTGCGGCACTCATCTCCTGCGGCGCATATCTCCTGCGTACACATCTCCTGCGGTGCACATCTCCTGCTGCGCACATCTCCGCCGGTGCATATCTCTTGCGGCGCACATCCTGCGGCGAAAACACCCTGCGTTGCACATAAATGAAACATTTATTTACAAAACAATAAAAAAATAAAATCAAATTAATAAAAAAACTGCGGCACACATCTCCTGCTGCGCATATCTCCTGCGGCGCACATCTCCTGCTATGTACATCTCCTGCGACTCACATCTCCTGCGGCGCACATCTCCTGCAGTGCACATCTCCTGCTGCGCACATCTCCTGCGGTGCACATCTCTTGCGGCGCACATCCTGCGGCGCATACCCTGCGTTGCATATAAATGAAACATTTATTTACAAAAAAATTATAATAATTAACTCAAATTAATAAAAAAACTGTGCGCACACATCCTGCGGCGCAAATCTCCTGCTGCGCACATCTCCTGCATTGCAGAACATAAGATGCACATAAATAAAATTAATAAAAAAACTGTGCGCACACATCCTGCGGCGCACATCTCCTGCGGCGCACATCTCCTGCGGTGCACATCTCCTGCTGCACACATCTCCTGCGGTGCACATCTCCGCACACATCCTGCGTCGCACATCTCCTGCGGCGCATATCTCCTGCGTACACATCTCCTGCGGTGCACATCTCATGCTGCGCACATCTCCTGCGGTGCATATCTCTTGCGGCGCACATCCTGCGGCGCACACCCTGCGTTGCACATAAATGAAAAATTTATTTACAAAAAAATTATAATAATTAACTCAAATTAATAAAAAAACTATGCGCACACATCCTGCGGCGCAAATCTCCTGCTGCACACATCTCCTGCATTGCAGAACATAAGATGCACATAAATAAAATTAATAAAAAAACTGTGCGCACACATCCTGCGGCGCACATCTCCTGCGGTGCACATCTCCTGCGGTGCACATCTCCTGCTGCGCACATATTCTGCGGTGCACATCTCCGCACACATCCTGCGGCGCACATCTCCTGCGGCACTCATCTCCTGCGGCGCATATCTCCTGCGTACACATCTCCTGCGGTGCATATCTCATGCTGAGCACATCTCCTGCGGTGTACATCTCCTGCGGTGCACATCTCCTGCTGCGCACATCTCCGGCGGTGCATATCTCTTGCGGCGCACATCCTGCGGTGCACATATCCTGCGGTAAACATCTCCTGAGGCGCACATCTCCTGAGGTGCACATCTCCTGCGGAGCACATCTCCGGCGGTGCACATCTCTTGCGGCACACATCCTGTGGCGCACACCCTTCGTTGCACATAAATGAAACATTTATTTACAAAAAATTTATAATAATTAACTCAAATTAATAAAAAAACTGTGCGCACACATCCTGCGGCGCAAATCTCCTGCTGCGCACATCTCCTGCATTGCAGAACATGCGGTGCACATAAATAAAATTAATAAAAAAACTGTGCGCACACATCCTGCGGCGCACATCTCCTGCGTGCCAATCTCCTGCTGCGCACATCTCCTGCGGTGCACATCTCCTGCGGTGCACATCTCCTGCTGCGCACATCTCCTGCGGTGCACATCTCCGCACACATCCTGCGGCGCACATCTTCTGCGGCACTCATCTCCTGCGGCGCATATCTCCTGCGTACACATCTCCTGCGGTGCACATCTCCTGCTGCGCACATCTCCTGCTATGTACATCTCCTGCGGCGCACATCTCCTGCGGCGCACTTCTCCTGCGTGCACATCTCCTGCGTGCACACCTCCTGCGGTGCACATCTCCAGTGGCGCACATCTCCTGCTGCGCAAATCTCCTGCAGTGACCCTCCCTCGTCGCACACCCTGCGGTGCACATAAATGAAACATTTATTTACAAAAAATAATAATAATTAACTCAAATTCCTAAAAAAACTGTGCGCACACATCCTGCGGCGCACATCTCCTGCGGCACTCATCTCCTGCGGCGCATATCTCCTGCGTACACATCTCCTGCGGTGCACATCTCCTGCTGCGCACATCTCCTGCGGTGTACATCTCCTGCGGTGCAAATCTCCTGCCGCGCACATCTCCGGCGGCGGCGCACATCCTGCGGCGCACACCCTTCGTTGCACATAAATGAAACATTTATTTACAAATAAATTATAATAATTAACTCAAATTAATAAAAAAACTGTATGCACACATCCTGCGGCGCACATCTCCTGCGTGCTAATCTCCTGCGTGCACTTCTCCTGCGGTGCACATCTCCTGCGGCGCACATCTCCTGCGGTGCACATCTCCTGCTGTGCACATCTCCTGTGGTGCACATCTCCTGTTGCGCACATCTCCTGCGGCGCACATCTCCTGCGTGCACATCTCCTGCGTGCACATCTCCTGCGGCGCACATCTCCAGTGGCGCACATCTCCTGCAGTGCACATCTCCTGCTTCGCACATCTCCTGCGGTGCACATCTCTTGCGGCGCACATCCTGCGGCGCATACCCTGCGTTGCACATAAATGAAACATTTATTTACAAAAAAATTATAATAATTAACTCAAATTAATAAAAAAACTGTGCGCACACATCCTGCGGCGCAAATCTCCTGCTGAGCACATCTCCTGCATTGCAGAACATAAGATGCACATAAATAAAATTAATAAAAAAACTGTGCGCACACATCCTGCGGCGCACATCTCCTGCGGCGCACATCTCCTGCGGTGCACATCTCCTGCTATGTACATCTCCTGCGGCGCACATCTCCTGCGGCGCACATCTACTGCGTGTACATCTCCTGCGTGCACATCTACTGCGTGCACATCTACTGCGGCGCACATCTCCAGTGGCGCACATCTCCTGCTGCGCATATCTCCTGCAGTGACCCTCCCTTGTCGCACACCCTGCGGTGCACATAAATGAAACATTTATTTACAAAAAATAATAATAATTAACTCAAATTCCTAAAAAAACTGTGCGCACACAGCCTGCGGCGCACATCTCCTGCGGCACTCATCTCCTGCGGCGCATATCTCCTGCGTACACATCTCCTGCGGTGCATATCTCCTGCTGCGCACATCTCCGCCGGTGCATATCTCTTGCGGCGCACATCCTGCGGCGAAAACACCCTGCGTTGCACATAAATGAAACATTTATTTACAAAACAATAAAAAAATAAAATCAAATTAATAAAAAAACTGCGGCACACATCTCCTGCTGCGCATATCTCCTGCGGCGCACATCTCCTGCTATGTACATCTCCTGCGACTCACATCTCCTGCGGCGCACATCTCCTGCAGTGCACATCTCCTGCTGCGCACATCTCCTGCGGTGCACATCTCTTGCGGCGCACATCCTGCGGCGCATACCCTGCGTTGCATATAAATGAAACATTTATTTACAAAAAAATTATAATAATTAACTCAAATTAATAAAAAAACTGTGCGCACACATCCTGCGGCGCAAATCTCCTGCTGCGCACATCTCCTGCATTGCAGAACATAAGATGCACATAAATAAAATTAATAAAAAAACTGTGCGCACACATCCTGCGGCGCACATCTCCTGCGGCGCACATCTCCTGCGGTGCACATCTCCTGCTGCGCACATCTCCTGCGGTGCACATCTCCGCACACATCCTGCGTCGCACATCTCCTGCGGCGCATATCTCCTGCGTACACATCTCCTGCGGTGCACATCTCATGCTGCGCACATCTCCTGCGGTGCATATCTCTTGCGGCGCACATCCTGCGGCGCACACCCTGCGTTGCACATAAATGAAAAATTTATTTACAAAAAAATTATAATAATTAACTCAAATTAATAAAAAAACTATGCGCACACATCCTGCGGCGCAAATCTCCTGCTGCACACATCTCCTGCATTGCAGAACATAAGATGCACATAAATAAAATTAATAAAAAAACTGTGCGCACACATCCTGCGGCGCACATCTCCTGCGGTGCACATCTCCTGCGGTGCACATCTCCTGCTGCGCACCTATTCTGCGGTGCACATCTCCGCACACATCCTGCGGCGCACATCTCCTGCGGCACTCATCTCCTGCGGCGCATATCTCCTGCGTACACATCTCCTGCGGTGCATATCTCATGCTGAGCACATCTCCTGCGGTGTACATCTCCTGCGGTGCACATCTCCTGCTGCGCACATCTCCGGCGGTGCATATCTCTTGCGGCGCACATCCTGCGGTGCACATATCCTGCGGTAAACATCTCCTGAGGCGCACATCTCCTGAGGTGCACATCTCCTGCGGAGCACATCTCCGGCGGTGCACATCTCTTGCGGCACACATCCTGTGGCGCACACCCTTCGTTGCACATAAATGAAACATTTATTTACAAAAAATTTATAATAATTAACTCAAATTAATAAAAAAACTGTGCGCACACATCCTGCGGCGCAAATCTCCTGCTGCGCACATCTCCTGCATTGCAGAACATGCGGTGCACATAAATAAAATTAATAAAAAAACTGTGCGCACACATCCTGCGGCGCACATCTCCTGCGTGCCAATCTCCTGCTGCGCACATCTCCTGCGGTGCACATCTCCTGCGGTGCACATCTCCTGCTGCGCACATCTCCTGCGGTGCACATCTCCGCACACATCCTGCGGCGCACATCTTCTGCGGCACTCATCTCCTGCGGCGCATATCTCCTGCGTACACATCTCCTGCGGTGCACATCTCCTGCTGCGCACATCTCCTGCTATGTACATCTCCTGCGGCGCACATCTCCTGCGGCGCACTTCTCCTGCGTGCACATCTCCTGCGTGCACACCTCCTGCGGTGCACATCTCCAGTGGCGCACATCTCCTGCTGCGCAAATCTCCTGCAGTGACCCTCCCTCGTCGCACACCCTGCGGTGCACATAAATGAAACATTTATTTACAAAAAATAATAATAATTAACTCAAATTCCTAAAAAAACTGTGCGCACACATCCTGCGGCGCACATCTCCTGCGGCACTCATCTCCTGCGGCGCATATCTCCTGCGTACACATCTCCTGCGGTGCACATCTCCTGCTGCGCACATCTCCTGCGGTATACATCTCCTGCGGTGCAAATCTCCTGCCGCGCACATCTCCGGCGGCGGCGCACATCCTGCGGCGCACACCCTTCGTTGCACATAAATGAAACATTTATTTACAAATAAATTATAATAATTAACTCAAATTAATAAAAAAACTGTATGCACACATCCTGCGGCGCACATCTCCTGCGTGCTAATCTCCTGCGTGCACTTCTCCTGCGGTGCACATCTCCTGCGGCGCACATCTCCTGCGGTGCACATCTCCTGCTGCGCACATCTCCTGTGGTGCACATCTCCTGTTGCGCACATCTCCTGCGGTGCATATCTCTTGCGGCGCACATCCTGCGTTGCGAACCCTGCGTTGCACATAAATAAAACAGTTATTTACAAAAAAAATTAAAATGAAATCATATTAATAAAAACACTGCGGCACACATCTCCTACTGCGCATATCGCCTGCGGCGCACATCTCCTGCAGCGCACATCTCAAGTGGTGCACATCTCCTGCTGAGCACATCTCCTGCAGCACACATCTCCTGCTGCGCACATCTCCTGCGGTGCACATCTCCTGCTGCGCACATTTCCGGCGGTGCACATCTCTTGCGGCGCACACCCTGCGGTGCACATAAATGAAACATTTACTTACAAAAAAAAATAATAATTAACTCAAATTAATAAAAAAACTGTGCGCACTAATCCTGCATGCACATCTCCTGCTCTGCACATCTCCTGCTGTGCAGATCTCCTGCTCTGCACATCTCCTGTGATGCACATCTCCTGCTGCTCACATCTTCTGCGGCACACATCTCCTGCGGTGCACATCTCCTGCTGCGCACATCTCCTGCGGCGCACATCTCCTGCGTGCACATCTCCTGCGTGCACATCTCCTGCGGCGCACATCTCCAGTGGCGCACATCTCCTGCAGTGCACATCTCCTGCTTCGCACATCTCCTGCGGTGCACATCTCTTGCGGCGCACATCCTGCGGCGCATACCCTGCGTTGCACATAAATGAAACATTTATTTACAAAAAAATTATAATAATTAACTCAAATTAATAAAAAAACTGTGCGCACACATCCTGCGGCGCAAATCTCCTGCTGCGCACATCTCCTGCATTGCAGAACATAAGATGCACATAAATAAAATTAATAAAAAAACTGTGCGCACACATCCTGCGGCGCACATCTCCTGCGGCGCACATCTCCTGCGGTGCACATCTCCTGCTATGTACATCTCCTGCGGCGCACATCTCCTGCGGCGCACATCTACTGCGTGTACATCTCCTGCGTGCACATCTACTGCGTGCACATCTACTGCGGCGCACATCTCCAGTGGCGCACATCTCCTGCTGCGCATATCTCCTGCAGTGACCCTCCCTTGTCGCACACCCTGCGGTGCACATAAATGAAACATTTATTTACAAAAAATAATAATAATTAACTCAAATTCCTAAAAAAACTGTGCGCACACAGCCTGCGGCGCACATCTCCTGCGGCACTCATCTCCTGCGGCGCATATCTCCTGCGTACACATCTCCTGCGGTGCATATCTCCTGCTGCGCACATCTCCGCCGGTGCATATCTCTTGCGGCGCACATCCTGCGGCGAAAACACCCTGCGTTGCACATAAATGAAACATTTATTTACAAAACAATAAAAAAATAAAATCAAATTAATAAAAAAACTGCGGCACACATCTCCTGCGGCGCACATCTCCTGCGTGCACATCTCCTGCGTGCACATCTCCTGCGGCGCACATCTCCAGTGGCGCACATCTCCTGCAGTGCACATCTCCTGCTTCGCACATCTCCTGCGGTGCACATCTCTTGCGGCGCACATCCTGCGGCGCATACCCTGCGTTGCACATAAATGAAACATTTATTTACAAAAAAATTATAATAATTAACTCAAATTAATAAAAAAACTGTGCGCACACATCCTGCGGCGCAAATCTCCTGCTGCGCACATCTCCTGCATTGCAGAACATAAGATGCACATAAATAAAATTAATAAAAAAACTGTGCGCACACATCCTGCGGCGCACATCTCCTGCGGCGCACATCTCCTGCGGTGCACATCTCCTGCTATGTACATCTCCTGCGGCGCACATCTCCTGCGGCGCACATCTACTGCGTGTACATCTCCTGCGTGCACATCTACTGCGTGCACATCTACTGCGGCGCACATCTCCAGTGGCGCACATCTCCTGCTGCGCATATCTCCTGCAGTGACCCTCCCTTGTCGCACACCCTGCGGTGCACATAAATGAAACATTTATTTACAAAAAATAATAATAATTAACTCAAATTCCTAAAAAAACTGTGCGCACACAGCCTGCGGCGCACATCTCCTGCGGCACTCATCTCCTGCGGCGCATATCTCCTGCGTACACATCTCCTGCGGTGCATATCTCCTGCTGCGCACATCTCCGCCGGTGCATATCTCTTGCGGCGCACATCCTGCGGCGAAAACACCCTGCGTTGCACATAAATGAAACATTTATTTACAAAACAATAAAAAAATAAAATCAAATTAATAAAAAAACTGCGGCACACATCTCCTGCTGCGCATATCTCCTGCGGCGCACATCTCCTGCTATGTACATCTCCTGCGGTGCACATCTCCGCACACATCCTGCGTCGCACATCTCCTGCGGCGCATATCTCCTGCGTACACATCTCCTGCGGTGCACATCTCATGCTGCGCACATCTCCTGCGGTGCATATCTCTTGCGGCGCACATCCTGCGGCGCACACCCTGCGTTGCACATAAATGAAAAATTTATTTACAAAAAAATTATAATAATTAACTCAAATTAATAAAAAAACTATGCGCACACATCCTGCGGCGCAAATCTCCTGCTGCACACATCTCCTGCATTGCAGAACATAAGATGCACATAAATAAAATTAATAAAAAAACTGTGCGCACACATCCTGCGGCGCACATCTCCTGCGGTGCACATCTCCTGCGGTGCACATCTCCTGCTGCGCACCTATTCTGCGGTGCACATCTCCGCACACATCCTGCGGCGCACATCTCCTGCGGCACTCATCTCCTGCGGCGCATATCTCCTGCGTACACATCTCCTGCGGTGCATATCTCATGCTGAGCACATCTCCTGCGGTGTACATCTCCTGCGGTGCACATCTCCTGCTGCGCACATCTCCGGCGGTGCATATCTCTTGCGGCGCACATCCTGCGGTGCACATATCCTGCGGTAAACATCTCCTGAGGCGCACATCTCCTGAGGTGCACATCTCCTGCGGAGCACATCTCCGGCGGTGCACATCTCTTGCGGCACACATCCTGTGGCGCACACCCTTCGTTGCACATAAATGAAACATTTATTTACAAAAAATTTATAATAATTAACTCAAATTAATAAAAAAACTGTGCGCACACATCCTGCGGCGCAAATCTCCTGCTGCGCACATCTCCTGCATTGCAGAACATGCGGTGCACATAAATAAAATTAATAAAAAAACTGTGCGCACACATCCTGCGGCGCACATCTCCTGCGTGCCAATCTCCTGCTGCGCACATCTCCTGCGGTGCACATCTCCTGCGGTGCACATCTCCTGCTGCGCACATCTCCTGCGGTGCACATCTCCGCACACATCCTGCGGCGCACATCTTCTGCGGCACTCATCTCCTGCGGCGCATATCTCCTGCGTACACATCTCCTGCGGTGCACATCTCCTGCTGCGCACATCTCCTGCTATGTACATCTCCTGCGGCGCACATCTCCTGCGGCGCACTTCTCCTGCGTGCACATCTCCTGCGTGCACACCTCCTGCGGTGCACATCTCCAGTGGCGCACATCTCCTGCTGCGCAAATCTCCTGCAGTGACCCTCCCTCGTCGCACACCCTGCGGTGCACATAAATGAAACATTTATTTACAAAAAATAATAATAATTAACTCAAATTCCTAAAAAAACTGTGCGCACACATCCTGCGGCGCACATCTCCTGCGGCACTCATCTCCTGCGGCGCATATCTCCTGCGTACACATCTCCTGCGGTGCACATCTCCTGCTGCGCACATCTCCTGCGGTATACATCTCCTGCGGTGCAAATCTCCTGCCGCGCACATCTCCGGCGGCGGCGCACATCCTGCGGCGCACACCCTTCGTTGCACATAAATGAAACATTTATTTACAAATAAATTATAATAATTAACTCAAATTAATAAAAAAACTGTATGCACACATCCTGCGGCGCACATCTCCTGCGTGCTAATCTCCTGCGTGCACTTCTCCTGCGGTGCACATCTCCTGCGGCGCACATCTCCTGCGGTGCACATCTCCTGCTGCGCACATCTCCTGTGGTGCACATCTCCTGTTGCGCACATCTCCTGCGGTGCATATCTCTTGCGGCGCACATCCTGCGTTGCGAACCCTGCGTTGCACATAAATAAAACAGTTATTTACAAAAAAAATTAAAATGAAATCATATTAATAAAAACACTGCGGCACACATCTCCTACTGCGCATATCGCCTGCGGCGCACATCTCCTGCAGCGCACATCTCAAGTGGTGCACATCTCCTGCTGAGCACATCTCCTGCAGCACACATCTCCTGCTGCGCACATCTCCTGCGGTGCACATCTCCTGCTGCGCACATTTCCGGCGGTGCACATCTCTTGCGGCGCACACCCTGCGGTGCACATAAATGAAACATTTACTTACAAAAAAAAATAATAATTAACTCAAATTAATAAAAAAACTGTGCGCACTAATCCTGCATGCACATCTCCTGCTCTGCACATCTCCTGCTGTGCAGATCTCCTGCTCTGCACATCTCCTGTGATGCACATCTCCTGCTGCTCACATCTTCTGCGGCACACATCTCCTGCGGTGCACATCTCCTGCTGCGCACATCTCCTGCGGCGCACATCTCCTGCGTGCACATCTCCTGCGTGCACATCTCCTGCGGCGCACATCTCCAGTGGCGCACATCTCCTGCAGTGCACATCTCCTGCTTCGCACATCTCCTGCGGTGCACATCTCTTGCGGCGCACATCCTGCGGCGCATACCCTGCGTTGCACATAAATGAAACATTTATTTACAAAAAAATTATAATAATTAACTCAAATTAATAAAAAAACTGTGCGCACACATCCTGCGGCGCAAATCTCCTGCTGCGCACATCTCCTGCATTGCAGAACATAAGATGCACATAAATAAAATTAATAAAAAAACTGTGCGCACACATCCTGCGGCGCACATCTCCTGCGGCGCACATCTCCTGCGGTGCACATCTCCTGCTATGTACATCTCCTGCGGCGCACATCTCCTGCGGCGCACATCTACTGCGTGTACATCTCCTGCGTGCACATCTACTGCGTGCACATCTACTGCGGCACTCATCTCCTGCGGCGCATATCTCCTGCGTACACATCTCCTGCGGTGCACATCTCCTGCTGCGCACATCTCCTGCGGTATACATCTCCTGCGGTGCAAATCTCCTGCCGCGCACATCTCCGGCGGCGGCGCACATCCTGCGGCGCACACCCTTCGTTGCACATAAATGAAACATTTATTTACAAATAAATTATAATAATTAACTCAAATTAATAAAAAAACTGTATGCACACATCCTGCGGCGCACATCTCCTGCGTGCTAATCTCCTGCGTGCACTTCTCCTGCGGTGCACATCTCCTGCGGCGCACATCTCCTGCGGTGCACATCTCCTGCTGCGCACATCTCCTGTGGTGCACATCTCCTGTTGCGCACATCTCCTGCGGTGCATATCTCTTGCGGCGCACATCCTGCGTTGCGAACCCTGCGTTGCACATAAATAAAACAGTTATTTACAAAAAAAATTAAAATGAAATCATATTAATAAAAACACTGCGGCACACATCTCCTACTGCGCATATCGCCTGCGGCGCACATCTCCTGCAGCGCACATCTCAAGTGGTGCACATCTCCTGCTGAGCACATCTCCTGCAGCACACATCTCCTGCTGCGCACATCTCCTGCGGTGCACATCTCCTGCTGCGCACATTTCCGGCGGTGCACATCTCTTGCGGCGCACACCCTGCGGTGCACATAAATGAAACATTTACTTACAAAAAAAAATAATAATTAACTCAAATTAATAAAAAAACTGTGCGCACTAATCCTGCATGCACATCTCCTGCTCTGCACATCTCCTGCTGTGCAGATCTCCTGCTCTGCACATCTCCTGTGATGCACATCTCCTGCTGCTCACATCTTCTGCGGCACACATCTCCTGCGGTGCACATCTCCTGCTGCGCACATCTCCTGCGGCGCACATCTCCTGCGTGCACATCTCCTGCGTGCACATCTCCTGCGGCGCACATCTCCAGTGGCGCACATCTCCTGCAGTGCACATCTCCTGCTTCGCACATCTCCTGCGGTGCACATCTCTTGCGGCGCACATCCTGCGGCGCATACCCTGCGTTGCACATAAATGAAACATTTATTTACAAAAAAATTATAATAATTAACTCAAATTAATAAAAAAACTGTGCGCACACATCCTGCGGCGCAAATCTCCTGCTGCGCACATCTCCTGCATTGCAGAACATAAGATGCACATAAATAAAATTAATAAAAAAACTGTGCGCACACATCCTGCGGCGCACATCTCCTGCGGCGCACATCTCCTGCGGTGCACATCTCCTGCTATGTACATCTCCTACGGCGCACATCTCCTGCGGCGCACATCTACTGCGTGTACATCTCCTGCGTGCACATCTACTGCGTGCACATCTACTGCGGCGCACATCTCCAGTGGCGCACATCTCCTGCTGCGCATATCTCCTGCAGTGACCCTCCCTTGTCGCACACCCTGCGGTGCACATAAATGAAACATTTATTTACAAAAAATAATAATAATTAACTCAAATTCCTAAAAAAACTGTGCGCACACAGCCTGCGGCGCACATCTCCTGCGGCACTCATCTCCTGCGGCGCATATCTCCTGCGTACACATCTCCTGCGGTGCATATCTCCTGCTGCGCACATCTCCGCCGGTGCATATCTCTTGCGGCGCACATCCTGCGGCGAAAACACCCTGCGTTGCACATAAATGAAACATTTATTTACAAAACAATAAAAAAATAAAATCAAATTAATAAAAAAACTGCGGCACACATCTCCTGCTGCGCATATCTCCTGCGGCGCACATCTCCTGCTATGTACATCTCCTGCGACTCACATCTCCTGCGGCGCACATCTCCTGCAGTGCACATCTCCTGCTGCGCACATCTCCTGCGGTGCACATCTCTTGCGGCGCACATCCTGCGGCGCATACCCTGCGTTGCATATAAATGAAACATTTATTTACAAAAAAATTATAATAATTAACTCAAATTAATAAAAAAACTGTGCGCACACATCCTGCGGCGCAAATCTCCTGCTGCGCACATCTCCTGCATTGCAGAACATAAGATGCACATAAATAAAATTAATAAAAAAACTGTGCGCACACATCCTGCGGCGCACATCTCCTGCGGCGCACATCTCCTGCGGTGCACATCTCCTGCTGCGCACATCTCCTGCGGTGCACATCTCCGCACACATCCTGCGTCGCACATCTCCTGCGGCGCATATCTCCTGCGTACACATCTCCTGCGGTGCACATCTCATGCTGCGCACATCTCCTGCGGTGCATATCTCTTGCGGCGCACATCCTGCGGCGCACACCCTGCGTTGCACATAAATGAAAAATTTATTTACAAAAAAATTATAATAATTAACTCAAATTAATAAAAAAACTATGCGCACACATCCTGCGGCGCAAATCTCCTGCTGCACACATCTCCTGCATTGCAGAACATAAGATGCACATAAATAAAATTAATAAAAAAACTGTGCGCACACATCCTGCGGCGCACATCTCCTGCGGTGCACATCTCCTGCGGTGCACATCTCCTGCTGCGCACCTATTCTGCGGTGCACATCTCCGCACACATCCTGCGGCGCACATCTCCTGCGGCACTCATCTCCTGCGGCGCATATCTCCTGCGTACACATCTCCTGCGGTGCATATCTCATGCTGAGCACATCTCCTGCGGTGTACATCTCCTGCGGTGCACATCTCCTGCTGCGCACATCTCCGGCGGTGCATATCTCTTGCGGCGCACATCCTGCGGTGCACATATCCTGCGGTAAACATCTCCTGAGGCGCACATCTCCTGAGGTGCACATCTCCTGCGGAGCACATCTCCGGCGGTGCACATCTCTTGCGGCACACATCCTGTGGCGCACACCCTTCGTTGCACATAAATGAAACATTTATTTACAAAAAATTTATAATAATTAACTCAAATTAATAAAAAAACTGTGCGCACACATCCTGCGGCGCAAATCTCCTGCTGCGCACATCTCCTGCATTGCAGAACATGCGGTGCACATAAATAAAATTAATAAAAAAACTGTGCGCACACATCCTGCGGCGCACATCTCCTGCGTGCCAATCTCCTGCTGCGCACATCTCCTGCGGTGCACATCTCCTGCGGTGCACATCTCCTGCTGCGCACATCTCCTGCGGTGCACATCTCCGCACACATCCTGCGGCGCACATCTTCTGCGGCACTCATCTCCTGCGGCGCATATCTCCTGCGTACACATCTCCTGCGGTGCACATCTCCTGCTGCGCACATCTCCTGCTATGTACATCTCCTGCGGCGCACATCTCCTGCGGCGCACTTCTCCTGCGTGCACATCTCCTGCGTGCACACCTCCTGCGGTGCACATCTCCAGTGGCGCACATCTCCTGCTGCGCAAATCTCCTGCAGTGACCCTCCCTCGTCGCACACCCTGCGGTGCACATAAATGAAACATTTATTTACAAAAAATAATAATAATTAACTCAAATTCCTAAAAAAACTGTGCGCACACATCCTGCGGCGCACATCTCCTGCGGCACTCATCTCCTGCGGCGCATATCTCCTGCGTACACATCTCCTGCGGTGCACATCTCCTGCTGCGCACATCTCCTGCGGTATACATCTCCTGCGGTGCAAATCTCCTGCCGCGCACATCTCCGGCGGCGGCGCACATCCTGCGGCGCACACCCTTCGTTGCACATAAATGAAACATTTATTTACAAATAAATTATAATAATTAACTCAAATTAATAAAAAAACTGTATGCACACATCCTGCGGCGCACATCTCCTGCGTGCTAATCTCCTGCGTGCACTTCTCCTGCGGTGCACATCTCCTGCGGCGCACATCTCCTGCGGTGCACATCTCCTGCTGCGCACATCTCCTGTGGTGCACATCTCCTGTTGCGCACATCTCCTGCGGTGCATATCTCTTGCGGCGCACATCCTGCGTTGCGAACCCTGCGTTGCACATAAATAAAACAGTTATTTACAAAAAAAATTAAAATGAAATCATATTAATAAAAACACTGCGGCACACATCTCCTACTGCGCATATCGCCTGCGGCGCACATCTCCTGCAGCGCACATCTCAAGTGGTGCACATCTCCTGCTGAGCACATCTCCTGCAGCACACATCTCCTGCTGCGCACATCTCCTGCGGTGCACATCTCCTGCTGCGCACATTTCCGGCGGTGCACATCTCTTGCGGCGCACACCCTGCGGTGCACATAAATGAAACATTTACTTACAAAAAAAAATAATAATTAACTCAAATTAATAAAAAAACTGTGCGCACTAATCCTGCATGCACATCTCCTGCTCTGCACATCTCCTGCTGTGCAGATCTCCTGCTCTGCACATCTCCTGTGATGCACATCTCCTGCTGCTCACATCTTCTGCGGCACACATCTCCTGCGGTGCACATCTCCTGCTGCGCACATCTCCTGCGGTGCACATCTCTTGCGGCGCACATCTTCTGCGGCACACATCTCCTGCGGTGCACATCTCCTGCTGCGCACATCTCCTGCGGTGCACATCTCTTGCGGCGCACATCTCCTGCGTGCACATCTCCTGCGGTGCACATCTCCAGTGGCGCAGATCTCCTGCTGCGCAAATCTCCTGCAGTGACCCTCCCTCGTCGCACACCCTGCGGTGCACATAAATTAAACATTTATTTACAAAAAATAATAATAATTAACTCAAATTCCTAAAAAAACTGTGCGCACACATCCTGCGGCGCACATCTCCTGCGGCACTCATCTCCTGCGGCGCATATCTCCTGCGTACACATCTCCTGCGGCGCACATCTCCTGCGGTGCACATCTCCTGCTGCGCAAATCTCCGGCGGTGCACATCTCTTGCGGCGCACATCCTGCGGCGCACACCCTTCGTTGCACATGAATGAAACATTTATTTACAATAAAATTATAATAATTAACTCAAATTAATAAAAAAACTGTGCGCACACATCCTGTGGCGCAAATCTCCTGCTGCGCACATCTCCTGCATTGCAGAACATGCAGTGCACATAAATAAAATTAATAAAAAAACTGTGCGCACACATCCTGCGGCACACATCCTGCGGCGCACATCTCCTGCGGTGCACATCTCCTGCGGCGCACATCTCCTGCGGTGCACATCTCCTGCTGCGCACATCTCCTGCGGTGCACATCTCCGCACACATCCTGCGGCGCACATCTCCTGCGGCACTCATCTCCTGCGGCGCATATCTCCTGCGTACACATCTCCTGCGGTGCACATCTCCTGCTGCGCACATCTCCTGCGGTGTACATCTCCTGCGGTGCACATCTCCTGCTGTGCACATCTCCGGCGGTGCATATCTCTTGCGGTGCACATCCTGCGGCGCACACCCTTCGTTGCACATAAATGAAACATTTATTTACAAATAAATTATAATAATTTACTCAAATTAATAAAAAAAACTGTGCGCACACATCCTGCGGCGCACATCTCCTGCGTGCTAATCTCCTGCGTGCACTTCTCCTGCGGTGCACATCTCCTGCGGCGCACATCTCCTGCGGTGCACATCTCCTGCTGCGCACATCTCCTGTGGTGCACATCTCCTGTTGCGCACATCTCCTGGGGTGCATATCTCTTGCGGCGCACATCCTGCGTTGCAAACCCTGCGTTGCACATAAATAAAACAGTTATTTACAAAAAAAATTAAAATTAAATCATATTAATAAAAAAACTGCGGCACACATCTCCTGCTGCGCATATCGCCTGCGGCGCACATCTCCTGCTGCGCACATTTCCGGCGGTGCACATCTCTTGTGGCGCACACCCTGCGGTGCACATAAATGAAACATTTACTTACAAATAAAAATAATAATTAACTCAAATTAATAAAAAAACTGTGCGCACTAATCCTGCAGCGCACATCTCCTGCTCTGCACATCTCCTGCTGCGCACATCTCCTGCTCTGCACATCTCCTGCTCTGCACATCTCCTGCTGCGCACATCTTCTGCGGCACACATCTCCTGCGTTGCACATCTCCTGCGTGCAGATCTCCTGCGGCGCACATCTCCTGCGGTGAACATCTCATGCTGCGCACATCTCCTGCGGTGTACATCTCCTGCGGTGCACATCTCCTGCTGCGCACATCTCCGGCGGTGCATATCTCTTGCGGCGCACATCCTGCGGCGCACATCTCCTGCGGTGCACATCTCCTGAGGCTCACATCTCCTGCGGTGCACATCTCCTGCGGTGCACATCTCCTGCTGCGCACATCTCCGGCGGTGCACATCTCTTGCGGCACACATCCTGTGGCGCACACCCTTCGTTGCACATAAATGAAACATTTATTTACAAAAAATTTATAATAATTAACTCAAATTAATAAAAAAACTGTGCGCACACATCCTGCGGCGCAAATCTCCTGCTGCGCACATCTCCTGCATTGCAGAACATAAGATGCACATAAATAAAATTAATAAAAAAACTGTGCGCACACATCCTGCGGCGCACATCTCCTGCGGCGCACATCTCCTGCGGTGCACATCTCCTGCTATGTACATCTCCTGCGGCGCACATCTCCTGCGGCGCACATCTCCTGCGTGCACATCTCCTGCTATGTACATCTCCTGCGGCGCACATCTCCTGCGGCGCACATCTCCTGCGTGCACATCTCCTGCGTGCACATCTCCTGCGGTGCACATCTCCTGCTATGTACATCTCCTGCGGCGCACATCTCCTGCTGCGCACATCTCCTGCGGTGCACATCTCCTGCTGCGCACATTTCCGGCGGTGCACATCTCTTGCGGCGCACACCCTGCGGTGCACATAAATGAAACATTTACTTACAAAAAAAAATAATAATTAACTCAAATTAATAAAAAAACTGTGCGCACTAATCCTGCAACGCACTTCTCCTGCTCTGCACATCTCCTGCTGCGCACATCTCCTGCTCTGCACATCTCCTGTGACGCACATCTCCTGCTGCGCACATCTTCTGCGGCACACATCTCCTGCGGTGCACATCTCCTGCTGCGCACATCTCCTGCGGTGCACATCTCTTGCGGCGCACACCCTGCGGTGCACACAAATGAAACATTTGTTTACAAAAAAATATTATTACATCAAATTAATAAAAAAACTGTGTGCACACATCCTGCTGCGCACATCTCCTGCTGTGCACATCTCCTGCGTTGCACATCTCCTGCGGCGCACATCTCCTGCGGTGCACATCTCCTGCTGCGCACATCTCAAGTGGTGCACATCTCCTGCTGAGCACATCTCCTGCGGCACACATCTCCTGCTGCGCACATCTCCTGCGGTGCACATCTCCTGCGGCGCACATCTCCTGCGGTGCACATCTCCTGCTGCGCACATCTCCTGCTCTGCACATCTCCTGTGACGCACATCTCCTGCTTGCACATCTCCTGCAGCGCACATCTCCAGTGGCGCACATCTCCTGCTGCGCAAATCTCCTGCAGTGACCCTCCCTCGTCGCACACCCTGCGGTGCACATAAATGAAACATTTATTTACAAAAAATAATAATAATTAACTCAAATTCCTAAAAAAACTGTGCGCACACATCCTGCGGCGCACATCTCTTGCGGCACTCATCTCCTGCGGCGCATATCTCCTGCGTACACATCTCCTGCGGTGCACATCTCCTGCTGCGCACATCTCCGCCGGTGCATATCTCTTGCGGCGCACCTCCTGCGGCGCACACCCTGCGTTGCACATAAATGAAACATTTATTTACAAAAAATAAAAAAATAAAATCAAATTAATAAAAAAACTGCGGCACACATCTCCTGCTGCGTATATCGCCTGCGGCGCACATCTCCTGCTATGTACATCTCCTGCGACTCACATCTCCTGCGGCGCACATCTCCTGCAGTGCACATCTCCTGCTGCGCACATCTCCTGCGGTGCAAATCTCTTGCGGCGCACATCCTGCGTCGCACACCCTGCGTTGCACATAAATGAAACATTTATTTAAAAAGAAAATTATAATAATTAACTCAAATTAATAAAAAAACTGTGCGCACACATCCTGCGGCGCACATCTCCTGCGGCGCACATCTCCTGCGGTGCACATCTCCTGCTATGTACATCTCCTGCGGCGCACATCTTCTGCGGCGCACATTTCCTGCGTGCACATCTCCTGCTATGTACATCTCCTGCGGCGCACATCTCCTGCGGCACACATCTCCTGCGTGCACATCTCCTGCGTGCACATCTCCTGCGGTGCACATCTCCTGCTATGTACATCTCCTGCGGCGCACATCTCCTGCTATGTACATCTCCTGCGGCGCACATCTCCTGCGGCGCACATCTCCTGCGTGCACATCTCCTGCGTGCACATCTCCTGCGGTGCACATCTCCAGTGGCGCACATCTCCTGCTGCGCAAATCTCCTGCAGTGACCCTCCCTCGTCGCACACCCTGCGGTGCACATAAATGAAACATTTATTTATAAAAAATAATAATAATTAACTCAAATTCCTAAAAAAACTGTGCGCACACATCCTGCGGCGCACATCTCCTGCGGCACTCATCTCCTGCGGCGCATATCTCCTGCGTACACATCTCCTGCGGTGCACATCTCCTGCTGAGCACATCTCCTGCGGTGTACATCTCCTGCGGTGCACATCTCCTGCCGCGCACATCTCCGGCGGCGGTGCACATCCTGCGTCGCACACCCTGCGGTGCACATAAATGAAACATTTAATTACAAATAAATTATAATAATTAACTCAAATTAATAAAAAAACTGTGCGCACACATCCTGCGGCGCACATCTCCTGCGTGCTAATCTCCTGCGTGCACTTCTCCTGCGGTGCACATCTCCTGCGGAGCACATCTCCTGCGGTGCACATCTCCTGCTGCGCACATCTCCTGTGGTGCACATCTCCTGTTGCGCACATCTCCTGTGGTGCATATCTCTTGCGGCGCACATCCTGCGTTGCTAACCCTGCGTTGCACATAAATAAAACAGTTTATTACAAACAATTAAAATTAAATCATATTAATAAAAAAACTGCGGCACACATCTCCTGCTGCGCACATCTCCTGCGTGCAGATCTCCTGCGGCGCACATCTCCTGCGGTGCACATCTCCGGTGGCGCATATCGCCTGCGGCGCACATCTCCTGCTTTGTACATCTCCTGCGGCGCACATGTCCTGCGTGCACATCTCCTGCTATGTACATCTCCTGCGGCGCACATCTCCTGCGGCGCACATCTCCTGCGTGCACATCTCCTGCGTGCACATCTCCTGCGGTGCACATCTCCAGTGGCGCACATCTCCTGCTGCGCAAATCTCCTGCAGTGACCCTCCCTCGTCGCACACCCTGCGGTGCACATAAATGAAACATTTATTTACAAAAAATAATAATAATTAAATCAAATTCCTAAAAACTGTGCGCACACAGCCTGCGGCGCACATCTCCTGCGGCACTCATCTCCTGCGACGCATATCTCCTGCGTACACATCTCCTGCGGTGCACATCTCCTGCTGCGCACATCTCCGCCGGTGCAAATCTCTTGCGGCGCACCTCCTGCGTTGCACATAAATGAAACATTTATTTACAAAAAATAAAAAAATAAAATCAAATTAATAAAAAAACTGCGGCACATATCTCCTGCTGCGCATGTCGCCTGCAGCGCACATCTCCTGCTATGTACATCTCCTGCGACTCACATCTCCTGCGGCGCACATCTCCTGCAGTGCACATCTCCTGCTGCGCACATCTCCTGCGGTGCACATCTCTTGCGGCGCACATCCTGCGGCGCACACCCTGCGTTGCACATAAATGAAACATTTTTTTAAAAAGAAAATTATAATAATTAACTCAAATTAATAAAAAAACTGTGCGCACACATCCTGCGGCGCAAATCTCCTGCTGCGCACATCTCCTGCATTGCAGAACATAAGATGCAAATAAATAAAATTAATAAAAAAACTGTGCGCACACATCCTGCGGCGCACATCTCCTGCGGCGCACATCTCCTGCGGTGCACATCTCCTGCTATGTACATCTCCTGCGGCGCACATCTCTTGCGGCGCACATCTACTGCGTGCACATCTCCTGCGTGCACGTCTACTGCGTGCACATCTACTGCGGCGCACATCTCCAGTGGCGCACATCTCCTGCTGCGCAAATCTCCTGCAGTGACCCTCCTTTGTCGCACACCCTGCGGTGCACATAAATGAAACATTTATTTACAAAAAATAATAATAATTAACTCAAATTCCTAAAAAAACTGTGCGCACACAGCCTGCGGCGCACATCTCCTGCGGCACTCATCTCCTGCGGCGCATATCTCCTGTGTACACATCTCCTGCGGTGCACATCTCCTGCTGCGCACATCTCCGCCGGTGCATATCTCTTGCGGCGCACATCCTGCGGCGAAAACACCCTGCGTTGCACATAAATGAAACATTTATTTACAAAACAATAAAAAAATAGAATCAAATTAATAAAAAAACTGCGGCACACATCTCCTGCTGCGCATATCGCCTGCGGCGCACATCTCCTGCTATGTACATCTCCTGCGACTCACATCTCCTGCGGCGCACATCTCCTGCAGTGCACATCTCCTGCTGCGCACATCTCCTGCGGTGCACATCTCTTGTGGCGCACATCCTGCGGCGCATACCCTGCGTTGCACATAAATGAAACATTTATTTACAAAAAAATTATAATAATTAACTCAAATTAATAAAAAAACTGTGCGCACACATCCTGCGGCGCAAATCTCCTGCTGCGCACATCTCCTGCATTGCAGAACATAAGATGCACATAAATAAAATTAATAAAAAAACTGTGCGCACACATCCTGCGGCGCACATCTCCTGCGGTGCACATCTCCTGCTATGTACATCTCCTGCGGCGCACATCTCTTGCGGCGCACATCTACTGCGTGCACATCTCCTGCGTGCACATCTACTGCGTGCACATCTACTGCGGCGCACATCTCCAGTGGCGCACATCTCCTGCTGCGCAAATCTCCTGCAGTGACCCTCCCTTGTCGCACACCCTGCGGTGCACATAAATGAAACATTTATTTACAAAAAATAATAATAATTAACTCAAATTCCTAAAAAAACTGTGCGCACACAGCCTGCGGCGCACATCTCCTGCGGCACTCATCTCCTGCGGCGCATATCTCCTGTGTACACATCTCCTGCTGCGCACATCTCCGCCGGTGCATATCTCTTGCGGCGCACATCCTGCGGCGAAAACACCCTGCGTTGCACATAAATGAAACATTTATTTACAAAACAATAAAAAAATAGAATCAAATTAATAAAAAAACTGCGGCACACATCTCCTGCTGCGCATATCGCCTGCGGCGCACATCTCCTGCTATGTACATCTCCTGCGACTCACATCTCCTGCGGCGCACATCTCCTGCAGTGCACATCTCCTGCTGCGCACATCTCCTGCGGTGCACATCTCTTGCGGCGCACATCCTGCGGCGCATACCCTGCGTTGCACATAAATGAAACATTTATTTACAAAAAAATTATAATAATTAACTCAAATTAATAAAAAAACTGTGCGCACACATCCTGCGGCGCAAATCTCCTGCTGCGCACATCTCCTGCATTGCAGAACATAAGATGCACATAAATAAAATTAATAAAAAAACTGTGCGCACACATCCTGCGGCGCACATCTCCTGCGTCGCACATCTCCTGCGGTGCACATCTCCTGCTATGTACATCTCCTGCGGCGCACATCTCTTGCGGCGCACATCTACTGCGTGCACATCTCCTGCGTGCACATCTACTGCGTGCACATCTACTGCGGCGCACATCTCCAGTGGCGCACATCTCCTGCTGCGCAAATCTCCTGCAGTGACCCTCCCTTGTCGCACACCCTGCGGTGCACATAAATGAAACATTTATTTACAAAAAATAATAATAATTAACTGAAATTCCTAAAAAAACTGTGCGCACACAGCCTGCGGCGCACATCTCCTGCGGCACTCATCTCCTGCGGCGCATATCTCCTGCGTACACATCTCCTGCGGTGCACATCTCCTGCTGCGCACATCTCCGCCGGTGCATATCTCTTGCGGCGCACATCCTGCGGCGAAAACACCCTGCGTTGCACATAAATGAAACATTTATTTACAAAACAATAAAAAAATAAAATCAAATTAATAAAAAAACTGCGGCACACATCTCCTGCTGCGCATATCGCCTGCGGCGCACATCTCCTGCGGTGCACATCTCCGCACACATCCTGCGTCGCACATCTCCTGCGGCGCATATCTCCTGCGTACACATCGCCTGCGGCGCACATCTCCTGCGGTGCACATCTCCGCACACATCCTGCGGCGCACATCTCCTGCGGCGCACATCTCCTGCGGTGCACATCTCCTGCTGCGCACATCTCCTGCGGTGCACATCTCCGCACACATCCTGCGTCGCACATCTCCTGCGGCGCATATCTCCTGCGTACACATCTCCTGCGGTGCACATCTCATGCTGCGCACATCTCCTGCGGTGTATATCTCTTGCGGCGCACATCCTGCGGCGCACACCCTGCGTTGCACATAAATGAAAAATTTATTTACAAAAAAATTATAATAATTAACTCAAATTAATAAAAAAACTATGCGCACACATCCTGCGGCGCAAATCTCCTGCTGCACACATCTCCTGCATTGCAGAACATAAGATGCACATAAATAAAATTAATAAAAAAACTGTGCGCACACATCCTGCGGCGCACATCTCCTGCGGTGCACATCTCCTGCGGTGCACATCTCCTGCTGCGCACATATTCTGCGGTGCACATCTCCGCACACATCCTGCGGCGCACATCTCCTGCGGCACTCATCTCCTGCGGCGCATATCTCCTGCGTACACATCTCCTGCGGTGCATATCTCATGCTGAGCACATCTCCTGCGGTGTACATCTCCTGCGGTGCACATCTCCTGCTGCGCACATCTCCGGCGGTGCATATCTCTTGCGGCGCACATCCTGCGGTGCACATATCCTGCGGTGCACATCTCCTGAGGCGCACATCTCCTGCGGTGCACATCTCCTGCGGAGCACATCTCCGGCGGTGCACATCTCTTGCGGCACACATCCTGTGGCGCACACCCTTCGTTGCACATAAATGAAACATTTATTTACAAAAAATTTATAATAATTAACTCAAATTAATAAAAAAACTGTGCGCACATCTCCTGCGTCGCACATCTCCTGCGTCGCACATCTCCTGCGGTGCACATCTCCTGCTATGTACATCTCCTGCGGCGCACATCTCTTGCGGCGCACATCTACTGCGTGCACATCTCCTGCGTGCACATCTACTGCGTGCACATCTACTGCGGCGCACATCTCCAGTGGCGCACATCTCCTGCTGCGCAAATCTCCTGCAGTGACCCTCCCTTGTCGCACACCCTGCGGTGCACATAAATGAAACATTTATTTACAAAAAATAATAATAATTAACTCAAATTCCTAAAAAAACTGTGCGCACACAGCCTGCGGCGCACATCTCCTGCGGCACTCATCTCCTGCGGCGCATATCTCCTGCGTACACATCTCCTGCGGTGCACATCTCCTGCTGCGCACATCTCCGCCGGTGCATATCTCTTGCGGCGCACATCCTGCGGCGAAAACACCCTGCGTTGCACATAAATGAAACATTTATTTACAAAACAATAAAAAAATAAAATCAAATTAATAAAAAAACTGCGGCACACATCTCCTGCTGCGCATATCGCCTGCGGCGCACATCTCCTGCTATGTACATCTCCTGCGACTCACATCTCCTGCGGCGCACATCTCCTGCAGTGCACATCTCCTGCTGCGCACATCTCCTGCGGTGCACATCTCTTGCGGCGCACATCCTGCGGCGCATACCCTGCGTTGCACATAAATGAAACATTTATTTACAAAAAAATTATAATAATTAACTCAAATTAATAAAAAAACTGTGCGCACACATCCTGCGGCGCAAATCTCCTGCTGCGCACATCTCCTGCATGGCAGAACATAAGATGCACATAAATAAAATTAATAAAAAAACTGTGCGCACACATCCTGCGGCGCACATCTCCTGCGGCGCACATCTCCTGCGGTGCACATCTCCTGCTGCGCACATCTCCTGCGGTGCACATCTCCGCACACATCCTGCGTCGCACATCTCCTGCGGCGCATATCTCCTGCGTACACATCTCCTGCGGTGCACATCTCATGCTGCGCACATCTCCTGCGGTGTATATCTCTTGCGGCGCACATCCTGCGGCGCACACCCTGCGTTGCACATAAATGAAAAATTTATTTACAAAAAAATTATAATAATTAACTCAAATTAATAAAAAAACTATGCGCACACATCCTGC